>NW_026262615.1:4857500-6067500 GCF_021869535.1 Mytilus californianus
TCCCAATTGTAAACTGTCCATTTCTATGTAGAAAACTCCATCAGCCCTTGCATATGGAGTATATATCTCCCGGTTGATACAATATTTCAGAGGGTTGTTTCTTATCATGATTTCCTTGATAGGGGTTGCTGCTTTTAAGGGAGCTATTGAACTTAAGGTTCCAAGAGGTGTAGTTGAAGTCATACCTTAGAAATTCTTACCTACCAAATTTGACATATCACCGGGTTTGTACTTACATGAGCAACATGACGAGTGCCACATGAGGAGCAGGATCTACATCCCTTCCGGAGCACCTGAGATCACCCTCAGTTTTTGGTGGGGTTCGTGTCGCTCAGTCTATGGTTTTCTATACTGTGTTGTGTACTGTCGTTTGTCTGTTTGTCTTTTTTTTTAGCCATGGCGTTGTCTATTTATTTTTGACTTATGAGTTTGAATGTCCCTTTGGTATCCTTTGACTCTCTTTTACGGACACCATCACGACTTGGTTGACCGCTATGAAATATCTGTGTCACAGATGACGATGGATCTGTCGTAACCACAATCCCGTTCTCTTTTCCTTGATTGGGACTTTCACCGGATTTGTTCTTGCATGAATAGAACAAGGCCTGCCACATACGAAATAGGAACTGCCTTCTGAAATCCCTTCCGGAAAATCTTAGCTAACCTTTTTTTTCGGGGGGGGGGGGGGGGGGGGGGTCACAATGTATAATAGTTAAATATTTCAATATGATATAATAATGTTTTCATTTTGGAAAACTTGTCATTGATATTTAGATGTAAACAACAGCCGTGTCCAAAAACGATATTGGTTCAAACTGTCTTTTACGAAATCTATGAGTAAAATTACCCTTGTTTAGTCAAATGTTTTAACTTTGAAATGATCAATGTGTCTAAACGACCTCATACATAACCGCATAATAGACTTTATTAATCATACGATTGAAAGTATCGAATATTTAACAATATTTGTTATTTGATATTGCAGAGACTTAATTTAGTTCATACTTTCTACTTAATATATCTTAATATACCTTACAAACAACAATCTGGATAACAGCACGATGGTTCAGTTGAAGATGGATCACAACAGCAGTAGCATGATTCACCACCACCATCTGTGACACCAGCACCTGGTGCGCCGGGACCTCCAGGCGGGGCACCAGGATTTCCGCCTTGGCCGTGAACAGTAAGAATATACGTGGTCGCAAATAACAACGAAAGAAACAGTAGCCGTTTCATTACTTTCTGAAAATAGACAGACATAAAGAACGTTTGATAACTTAATATTATGGAGAAATTCAGGTAAGAAAAATGTTGTCTGTGTCAAAAGTATCAAAAAATAATAAAAATTGTATCGGTTAGTACGAAATAACAAAACATACCTCTTCAATTTCAAATTCGATATAAAACGGAAAAAAAATCACAAACAATCCCTCTTTAATTACGAAGAAAATTCTTACATTCACCGATTTAAATACTTTACAAAATAAGATATACGTAGGAAATGCAATAAAATGTACTTGTCAACTAGATTATTAATTAATGTCGTGAATTGTAGTGTAGTCAACATTTATCTTCACAATGTAAAATGTATAGAAATAATTTAAGTCACAAAAAAACACCATAAATGTATAATAACTAAATGCGTCACATGAATTGTTTGTTTTACTTATAGCTGTTTTTCTACATAGATGTATGCATAAGGGTCTTAATGGGCCATACAGAATAGAGAATAAAAAGCAAAAAGAGCACAATTACGGCCAAAAATAAAAACGAATAGAGAATACTGTGGTGTTAAATTATCGAGAAAAGAGAAATATTTGAAAAGTGAATATAGAATAGCAAAAACTGTTCTACAAATTATAGAAAAAAGAAATGAGGGACCCCCTTTCAGACCCTCGTACATTTTAACGTGTTACTGAACATATTATACCACGGTCAATTGTGCCATCCCTCGTATCTCCTAATTGTTTTACCTCATTTGTCAACAGATAAAATTATAACAATATCCGGGCATTTGTCAAACATGTATATTAATGTGTATATAATGAACCTCCAAAATCATATTAATTCGAAGCAAATATCGTTTGTCTAGTTAACCATGTTAAGGTTTATTTCGACCAAATTCATGAAATTATGGCTTTGACTAGTTTGAAAAGATTTATGGACGCCACTTTGACTTTTCCGCCCATTATTAATTATAGATGATCTTGAATAATTTATTTTGATTGCAGCTACAAGACATGTCTTATTTTATCATAACCACATTTTTACTTGTCATTTGTCATTCAGGATGTTCACTTTAACAATGTATAAAATTGGGAACTGTGTAGTCTTCACATAAACATAAACACGTGTAAGTATAAGGTAGATCGGGTGTCTTTTTCTGAGCATTCATTCTGGTCATGTTGCAATAGTACTTTTGGTTATTTAAAATATTATACCAAGTATCATTCAATATACAACTGAAACATCTAAAACTAGAAATTCAAAGAGAATAAACAACTAAGTGCCATTAAGTTTTTTAAAAATTTCAGAAAAAATCCTTTTTAAAATCAAAGACAGATAATAATATTGAATTTGAAAGGCCAATTGGTGTTTTTTAAACGTTTCAAGACCCCTTATTTTTATTTGATATTTAGGATATATTTATGAAAAGCAATTCTCTCAGTAAAATTAACGAATTTTATAGTATAATGTCTCCGAAATGAAGAATAATAATGTTTCCCCTATATAATCAGTATAAAATAATTGTGATTTCGTCAATTTCAATGTATTTTAACGAAAAATCAAAGGTCCGTGACCCCCAGTTTTTATATGAAAATCTCAAAGTGCATTGACCCAGAAGTCTTGAACAGCAGTTTAAGAAAAATCTATCGTCGAACATTTAGACATCCAAGCTACATTAACATGTGTGGAGGCACACAAACACGTACGATTGTAACATGCGTGGAGGCTCATAATCATGTGCAACTTTAACATGTGTTGAGGCACATAATCACGTGCAAATTTAACATGTGTGGAAGCACGTTATTATGTGAAATTGTAACATTCGTGGAGCCACGTAAGCACGTACAATTTTGACAAGATTATACTTTGTGGTCTGTAAATGACATAAGAATTAATCAAATATCTAAATATATAAATATAGTTTTAAATCAGAACAACAACTGAATATCCGCAAGTTTTAGCAGTGATGACGATATAACGATAACAAAATATGAAATACATTTGACGTTGGTTATTAAAAAAAAATAATTAAATGTAAGTAACAGTCTTTGACCGGTTTTTAAATCTTATAATAGATTACGGAGACAAATCAAGTTAACAAAACACTTTAAAAAGAGTTTAACGTTTAGTCCATATTGTATGGTAGATATTTAAAGACACTTAAAAGTAAGAAAATTATGAAATAATCTGACTTATTCTTAACCACAGACAAAATCAAAAGCTCAAACACATCAAACGAATAGAAAACAACTGTCATATTCCTGACATGGTACATACAATTCCTAATGTATAAAATGGTGGAATAAACCTGGTTTTATAGCTAGCTAAACCTCTTACTTGTATAACAGTCGCATAGAATTCCATTATATTGACAACAATTAGAAAAAGGGTACATGACGCAAGCGATCGAAAAGCAAAAGGAATCGAACAGAACTACAAAACTGTATTTAGTAGGAAAGTTTGCACGCAGTACCAATGATTAATTGTGGAAAATATTCGGAAAATAATTCATGGTTGTCACGAAAAGTTTGTCAAATTAGCTCATCCATCAGAAGCATATCTCCCGGATTATTTTGATTTGAATTCAGCATGTTCAGGAGATAGAGGATAGGGGGAAAGTGTGATTAGATACAGGTAGTGTATCATGCCTTATCTTAAAGCAATACAGAAGGAGGTTCACCAGCATGTAGGGATAGGGACATAAAGTGATCCATGTTTCTATAAATAATGTGGACAGTATTCCTTATAGTAAATAGTTTCACAATAACTCAGCATTGCATTGATGGTATCATAAGACTTATTTATATCTTTATGTCACAGTATGGGAAAAAAGCAGCATTACATCTTCCCGGCTTTAGGTTGGCCTTTTGTGTATCCAAGGCAGGTGTAGAAAGTCAAATTTGGAGCGCTGTGACTGGATGTAAGTATATTATATGTTTTTTTCATTTATTTATGAATAACTGCAGTGTGTAAATTAACAATATAAATTTTGAAACACAGTGAAATATTTTGTTGAAAATTGTTCGAAAAGGCTTCCAAGTTTTCATAAATTTGATGTAACATGACGGTGGCCATGAATAGCATAAACAAGCTCCGTTCGAAGATGGTCATGCAACTCTTTAAACTCAAATTGTAAAAGAGAACAATAAAGTGCTATATCACACATACCAGTTAGGAGGAAAATTGTCATATTTGGTGTAAAACTAATATTAAAAACGATTATGATAAGGCAAAAATGTGTGTAATGACGTCACTTTTCCGAGATCGTGTGTTGTTACTAAGACCTACCTTTCATCACAAAGAATTGGCGGCACGATCAAATCATTTCCATACAATGTACATTAAATGTCGTTTTTTCACACAATACGTTTGTTGTACCAAAGGCTGGTATCTTTGATGAGTTTTTACAGATAGTGGAAGACAATAAAGATATGAAGAAAGGCCTCACCCAAAAAGACATTTTACGCACATTAACTTCTTTGTAAAATACAAGAACATCTTTTTGATTAAAGGCTTAATCTATATCACAGTATTAAAGACAAGTTTTTAAAACAAGGCTGAGTATAAATAAAAAAAAAGATGTGGTAAAATTGCCAATGAGACAACTCTCCACCAGAGACCAAATGACATAGAAGTTAAGAACTATAGGTCACCATACGGCCTTCAACAATTGGCAAAACCCATACCGTATAGTCAGCTATAAAAGGCCCCGAAATGACAAATTCAAAACAATTCAAACGAGAAAATTAACGACCTGATTTATGTACAAGATAATAAACGAAAAACAAATATGATATACAGTAACAACCGACAACCACTGAAGTACAGACTCCTGATTTGAGACTGGAACATATAGAATGTGGTGAGGTTAAACTAGTTTAAAGACGTCAACCCTCCCCTAATTTGGGCCAGTGGCGTAACAGTACAACATAAGAAGAAACTATAAAATCAGTTGAAAAGGGCTTAACTCATCAGATCGATACAAGCAGAAATACTTCTTACAAAAACACAGACCGGAGGTAAGCAGTTTCTGTCGGGTTTCCATTAAATACAAGGAGTTTGAAGCCCTAATGCAAATATGTAGGACAAAATAAAACAAAATATGAATGGTGATGTCTGTTTGACTCATATATAAAGGACAATTCTACGTTGTGCCTCCGAATTCCATGGGCCATACAAAGGGTCGGAATATACCTTCTCCTTGAAAAACAAAGCTGTTTTCAGATAAGCCCGAAAAAAGTTGAGCCTACTAGAATGATTGTTCCCTCAAGGACTTACAGTGTTGCCGATCTAGTGTAAGGAAGTTTACGTGAAATATTGATGTTCCTAGACGAACTGTTATTTTCACTCCTCTAGTGGTAGTTATTAAATAAAAGTAAAGCTACTGATACTCCCTGATGAACCGATAGTGTCTCCAATCTATGGATGGTAAATAAACACTCGTGTGGCGTATAATATTATACGTCTGGTGATTTTTTATTTTTTTTGCACTGTGTTACTTCTCAATTACAATAGATATGAATAAGAGACGAAAACTTCAAGTTTACCACAATACAAAAATGAAACAAAAATAACATAACACCGGTTTTCTTAATGTTTAGAAGACTTTTAAACTTATATTTATACTTATTTTGAAGAAATGACCTGGTTCTCATTGTAAAAATCAATATTCAAAATTTCGGTTGTTTTACTATTTGGACACAATACGGAAAAACGATAACGAACGACGACGCTGGTGTGTCAAATTTAATTTTAGTTTATGTTTCGAATTGCATTCTCTTTGGTAATAGACACGGTTTTTAATCTTCGTGATTTTAATATCGGATAAATGAGTTCAAGCATTTATAATTTTTTTTACTGTTTTGTAGCATAAAAAAGTATAACAAATATACAGAGCTCCAAGGCAAACTCAAAAAGGAGAAGTTCATAGAACCTGACAAAATCAAACGCTATCAATCAACGGAACAATGAGATCAGACTAGACAAAGGTGGGTTTGAAGTTTTTCACTGTTTATTCCTTATTATTAACTTTTAGCATACTGGCATTGTTTTCTTCTAATCATATTATAAGTTAACCATCTGATCAATTTATGAATTTATCATCTGTAGTAGTGCATGTTGTATATAGAGTTAAGGACATACAACACAGTTACAGGGGAAGTAATATTGTTGCTAATGTAAAATGTTATTCTTCGCCACATCAAAATGCAAAATATCAGGTATGGATGTATTCTTCACTGCTTTTAAACATAAGCTTGAAAACGACAACATGACCCCTTTTTTGTAGAAATAAATGTCATTTGGTTTTGGTATTTCTGCACAGTGATAGAAATGTAAATGAAAACTAGTTTTAGAGTTAATATCTAAAAGTTCGATCCCATTTATATCTAACATGAAGTTTGCTGGAAATTTACACATGGCCTGGGCCGTGATATTCGAATTTTATCCTGAGCGTTAGCAATTTGCAATTTTTAAAACAGCGAAATCGGCATATCGTTTGCACATAGGTTACAATACATGTGGATTTACGTGGGAAGTATATAATAGCCGTAATGTACATCTCTGAATCTGCGCTAAGTATAGATATATCGAGAATTTTACCACGGAGTTGTTTACAAAGACGCTACGCACGTTATTGCGTAAAAACCGTGAAATCATCCATTCCAGACTGATAAACAGCTTTTCTATCAAATCAAAATAGTTAAGCCTTAAGCTATATAAAATTTATACCAAAAGACTAGGCAGGTATAACTGTTTTCAAAATATAAATAAATTGTTTTATAACTGTTTAAAACAGTTTAGAATAAAGACCAAAATATTGACAAAACGTAAAAATATACGTGTTAGACGTAACAAATCATACGCATAATCACTTTTTAAGGTGGCTCACCCCAATAAGGACCCCCGGTAGAATTTTTTTATTTTCACACATTTTGTAGATTTTTTTATGCTGAATCCAAAAATGCAAAGAAAAAAGGGGGTCACCAGGCTCGTTTTCCCCTCAAATGGAAGCGAAATGTGAGAAATTGACCCTATTTCCAAACTTTTCCACCCTTTCAACAATAACGACTATTTCAAATTCAAAGACTTTTTGAACCATGTCAGTATGGTTGTTATGTGAAAAGAAATATAAACGTTCCCCTTGGTTGTTTAAGACTAAAAAATCCTTTTATTTTCAGATTTATGTCTAAATTTTGCATTTTCTAATTTCAGTTAAAGGCTAAAAATATTGGTTAAATCGATTTTTCGTAAAATTTCCCAGGTAGATTTTTTTAAAAAACGGATATGTTAAAGCTATGAACTTTTCGAGCATTTTAAGGTAAAATAAAATGGGGGTCTCCAGGCTTTTAAAAAAGTTACGAGCTTTTGTTTAACCCCTCTACCCCATGAGGTCTGATTTCAATGCACTCCATTTATTACTTTCTTGTGAATTTTTTATTGATGTCTTCAATAAAATAATGTTTGTAATTATATCAATGGACGATAGCTGAATATAAATGTGATTAACATTTTACTGTTTGTTATAAAAAAGCGAAATTGGCGCCATAATCGGACAACAGAAATTTCAGGGTCGCCATTGTTGAGCAGCAAACTGCACTAATAAAATACGACCATGTACACGAATAACAGACAAAGTGGAGAATAGACAACGATGAAGGTAGAGTCATTACATAAGAAAACATAGATTTTAATATATTAGACAGCCAAATGTTATCAGTATCACGTAAAATACAAAGTAGGGGGTTATCTAAAAAAACTCGCTACTGCAGAAAATCACTGCGGCTGAAACCTTGCATGGGCTAAATGTCTGTTCTATGTATAATCGTTATGGCTGGTATCTTATTTATGTGTTTATTTGACCCTTAACTGGCAAGTTGTGAACATGTATAGCCTGTTTTGAAAAATATCCGTGTCAAACAGTCAAAGAGGAGGGGATGGTCATTTTCAGCATCAACAATGTTCTTTATGCGCTACCGTTAGCGTCAAATGAGTCTTGATTTTATATATTTCCCAGATTATTCATCCCCCCCCCTCTTTTCGAATTCTTTTCCTTTCACCCAAAATCATGTTCGCTCCAATTCACGTTCATCCATTTTACATTCGCACCCCACACCTTCGCACCCTCAGTCTGTTTGTTCCCTTCCTTTAATTCTTATGCACATGGTAACCCCTTTTCCCGCTTTCTGATCCCTCATTCTCATGTTCCCTTACCCCTGTCCAACCCCTCAAGGGGTTCAATTGTTTTGTTTGTTTTCTTGAGAATATAAATGGCCTAATTTGTAAATTATAACCCTACAGTACGAGGCAATACATTTTATTGATGGATTCGTCTTAATCACAATTTGTTTACAATCAAAGACCCCCCCCCCCCCCCCCCCCCCCCGTCTCTCTTTGGTATAAAAAATCAAGTATCAGGTTTAAACATACACGTAGGGCTTATCTTGTAACAGTTGTTTACCAAATAACACATACATTTGATATTATTGTTTTGTGCTTAGTATTTTTAAATACAAAATTTGTGTATCCCATATTCCAAACAGGTTACAAGACACCTCAGCATAATTTGGTTGACGAGGAGTACAAATGTAGCTCAGCTGCATTTCAGAATTTTTAGGCACAGAAATAACTTGTCCCTGGCAGCGAAACAGCATGCCCCGAGAAGTCTGTATTCAACATATACATGATATATATAAAAACAAAATCACTATTTACACTTGCTGTGCATGTAATTCTATTTTGTTTGCTCATTATTGTTGCCACAAGTTCTTCATTTTTTTACGCCGTAGCGGAGTGGGCATTAAGTTTTACCCTTGTCTGTCTGTACGGACTCTGTACGTACGTCCCAAGATTGGTTTCCATTCTCTAACTTCAGTTTGCCTCAACCAAATGTTATGAAACTTATACACAATGCTTATTACCAACAAACACAGATCAAGTTTGAATTTTTTTTTGGTGGTGTCACTTTTACTGTTCTAGAGTTATGCCCCTTTACAAATGGAAAAATTGCTGAATTTTTTGTTTCCGTTCTCTAACTTTAGTTTGCCTCATCCAAATGTTATGAAACTTATACACACTACTTATTACACATTATTTATTACAACAAAACTCAGTTCAAGTAAAAAGTTGGGTAGTGTCACTCTTACTGTTCTTTAGTAGTGTTCCTTTATAACTTTATATGCAAGTGGGGGCATCATCTGTGTCCCATGTACACATCCCCATTTATATAAAATATGAACTACATTATGCTTTTAAATGTCAAACATGGTTGATTTTCTGACAGAATTACTCTGACATTTAATTTCAGGCTTCAAGTACATGTAAAAGAGGGACGAAAGATACCAGGGGGACAGTCAAACTCATAGATCGAAAACAAACTGACAACGCCATGGCCAAAAATAAAAAGACAAACAGACAAATGTCGTAAGAGGAAGGAGTGATTTGAATCAGAATCCATATGGGAGAACCCAAGATCATCTACGCTTGGTGTCTATATGCAATGTGTTGTAAGAATCCACTTAAGAAGCCAAGATCAACTATGATTTGGAACGGTGTCTTCCCGATTGTCCCACTTTTTGAAATTACAGGTAAATAAGTAATGAAATTTTGTGGGACAATCGGGAATATGTTTGTGGGACAATTGGGAAAATTAAATGTGGGACAATCGGGAATTGTTTTTATAGTAATAAATTTGTTTTTATAGTGTGTAGTAGATAATTACAGGTAACTAATCAATGTAACGTATAAAATATGAAATAAGCATGAACAAATAATATTATTTACATATTTTATTTTGCACAGAATAAGTACAATTGAAGTATCATCAAACATAAAATATATAATATTGAGTCATGAAATAGCACATATCAAGCACTATTCAATTCTACATAAATGTGTACTAAAAATTTACAATTAAGAACAGCTTAATACTATAAAGCACACATAATACAGAATGTACAACAATAAAGCACACATAATACAGAAGGTACAACAATAAAGCACACATAATACATAAGTACAACAACAAAGCACACATAATACACAAGTACAAGAATAAAGCACACATAATACATAACTACATCATTAAACATTAAACATTAAAGCAAACATAATACATAAGTAAAACAACAAAGCACACTTGATACATAACATAAATATCACAACACAACACATCATATAATTGCAATACATTTACTCCAATTATAACAAATAAGAGGCAATGTTAGCATACTGAAAAACTCTTCGCTATTCCAAAGATGAACTTTGAGTTCTTGTAGGCGTTGATTGAGTTATGTGTATTTTCTTCTCTCTTTTGGTCGTAATCCCCAGGCTAGGTACTGAATGATGGTCATTTCGTTTGCTGCCTGCTCTTTTTTAAGGTAGTTCAGTAGCGTGTATATGTTTGGGTGTGGTACTTAGATCATCTTCTTCAACCTGCTGTGTCATCCTTCGAAGTGGTTCCTTCGGTTTGGTAATGGTATCAAAGCTGCTTGTTGCTTTCAACTAAGTATGTTGTGATGTAGTCCTTAAACGATATTGATATTTGTTTTAGAAATAAACGTAACATTATAGATATATTTCATAACTCAGAAATGTTATATTATTTATTCAAAAGTGCATTAATCTGATGATTTAAAAAAATGACATGTTTATACTTTTATAAAATTGATATTAAATAAAAGTTTGAACATGCAATAATTAATTATTGTTTATTTAGAAAAACAAACAATAACTTCCTTGTTTATTTAAGAACATTTTACCTTATAAAATAATGTGGGACAATCAGAACTTTTCATGTGGGACAATCAGAACTCTAAAATTTTAAAAAGTGGGACAATCGGGAATAAACCTTTGGAACTATATGCTTTAGTGCTGTCAAAATCCATAAAAAAATATTCCAAGATCAAAAGGACCTACTTTACCTACCTGTCCCAATGATGAATACAGATTATCTAGTCTTATAAAAAACACTGATGAAGAATATTGATATAAAAATAATGAAAATATAGAGCTGATCAGCTAATGATTGTGCATGATGTATACATTTCAACGATTACTAGTATATTGAAATTAACAATGCTAATAAATGTTTTATAAATTTGATCTCATAGACATTTTAGGAATAAAATCAAAAATGTTTCAAAAAATGAATTTTAATAGAGCTGAATTAATTTTTTTTTTGCTGTCTGTAGTGAATTTTGCTGCAAACACGATTCATGATATGCAAACTGCATTATATGCAGTTGTCTTTAAAACAGAGGGTAGCTACTATGAGATTTGTAAATTTTGGAAATCATAATACCAAGTGGCAGTTGTGGTAAATGCACATGCCTTTGCCTCACCAACCCCTGACCTAAATGGCCACTTGGATTATTTTACATCATTTGGCATTTATTTTCCATCCATATGCTATTCAGTTTCTATTTCAAAAGTCATATTTTCTGGATAAAAGGAGAAATAAAAAACAGTTTTGTTCAATGAGACAGCAACCAAACAAAACAACCAAAAGAATTATATATTGTCTGGGAAAATTTGTGTCTCACTAACTGACAACATTTTTACCTACTGTAAATTCAGAAATTATTGCGTGCATTTATTATTGCGATTTTTCATGAATGGACTAAATTGCGAGTTTAATTATTGCGATTACAAAAAAATCTGCATTAAGATCTATAATTCAGTTATCAGAATGCAAGTTCTTATTATTGCGATATTCACCCTGTTTTTTGCATTCATAAAAACTTCACAATAATTTCTAAATTAACAGTATCACAATGATCCAGATGAATATTGTTTTGTAAAGTTAAATATGCACTCAAATTGATACAGATTGCAACAAAGATCTTAACCTCATTTCATGGATCAGTGATCAAGGTTAAAGTTACCTGATTAGGGTTGTTTATCAGATACTGTTAGCAATAGGTCATTTGTCAATGTCATGTTTTTGTGTTTTTGTTTGTTTTTTCTAATACTAAAAGTACATGTAGTAGATAAACTATATGTATGCAATGATTCACAAATGTAAGGAGTACATGTCTGACTGGCAGTTGTCATTGACCACATTTGCATGGTTCATTGGTCAATGGTACCGGTAAGTCCTCTTTTAACATACCACATTGTGTAATCAATATGTCATTATATTTGGTGTATGGTATGATTATTAAATGTATATATTGAAATATTAAGTAAAAAGATGTGATATAATTGTAAATGAGACACTCCACAAGAAACCAAATAACACAGAAATAAACAACTATAGGTCACCATACGACCTTCGACAATGAGTAAAACATATACTGCATAGTTGGATATAAAAGGCCTCCAAATGACAAATGTACAATTTAAAACAATTCAAATGAGAAAACTAACGGCATGATTTATGTACAAAATAATGAATGAAAAAGAAATATGCCTATCATGCAGGGTTTATCTGAACTTAACCTCATTTCCATGGTTTTGTCTGTTACTGGCATACTATATATGTTTCAAAATATTTGGTTGATGGGATGATTGTAACAGAGTCGGATTTAGGGGGAGGGCCTATTGGTTGATTATATAGGGAATCAATGAAGCATGACTTGAGCACAGTCAGTCCCCCCTCCCTTTTATGAAAAATTCTGGTTCCGCCACTGTGTAAGGTTGGCTTGGATTGGTTTATCTGACCTTGGCCTCATTTTCATGATCATTGATAATATTATTTTTTTCTGATACTTGTAGTAAAACTTTATCTTTTGGAATATCAACATAAAACCAATCATGAATGATGATTAGTAAAGCAGGTGAGACATTTCAGCTTGTGCACTCTTGTTAACACAAAAAATATATGGACTGCCACTAGAAAATGAATGGACAATGTATGCTTGGTATGAACAAAATTCCTCCTTTTTTTTTACCCCAAGCATTATGGGGAAACGGTTACATTTTTACCTACGCAATATATGAAAAGGTTGGGGTAACAGAACCCCAGCGGCACCCTCTATCAATTAAGTATTGAAGTACCCCCCCCCCCCCCCCACACACACACTGAGTCCTATATACAAGGTAATAGGACGTGCCGCTGGAATAGGTCACCTTTTCAGGCTTAAATATATGTGTATACACATGTTAGTCGGAAAACCTATCAGAAATATAAGACGAGGTCAATAAAGTTCCCAGAACTTCTTCACTGTCATCTTTCTAGGTGTTCTCGGTTGTGTTTTTATCAACCAATTTTTATCTTTTGACACTTTGGTATTCCATTCGTACATTACACACCACATGAAACCCAAACAATAAAGGATTACATTGTTACCTACGCAATAAATGAAAAAGGTGGGGTAACAGAACCCCAGCGGCACCCCCTATCAATTAAGTATTTAAGTGCCCCCCCCCCCCCCCCCCGAGGTATTAATACATCCAGCTGTATGAACACCCTGTCATAGTAAGGGATTATCTGTCAGATTAGGGAAGTCATATTTCTATACCCATGTTAACCCTACGATATAAAAATAAGGAGATGTCGTATGATTGCCAATGAGACAACTATCCACCAAAGTTCAAATTTAAAAGTCAATATTAAAAAAAAAAATTTCATCTCCATATTATCATCATAGGCCGATAATTACGTTTTTTTGCAGCTAGCAGGTGGGTCAAACCAGTGTTCACACATCATTAAAAAAGTTGCCATACCTATTTTTTGCCGCAATGACACACTCCACTTTAATTTTTTTTAAATCAAGAACTTTCCTTATTAGCTTCCCTTTTGAAAAAAAAACGCATGTCAAAAAGTAAGACAGAAGTTAAAGTTTGCAAATATATCCGAATAATATAGCGTCCCTGTGTACTGTGCGGAGTAACGTTTTAAAATTAAAATCCCAACTTTTCCTGAACATAATTAGTAGTATAGATTTTGTATATATATAATGTCTTTAACTGGAAGTGTTTGGAACTGCCCGCTAGCCTGCGGGATTGTGTCCGAGGCAAAATCCCGACTTGGTCAAACCAAATATTTTGCGCTTCTCCGTAAAGCATGCGGTATTGAGGGATAATAGCATAGACCGATATATAATGTCGGAATATTAGTAAGGTCCCGGTTACTATTGACCAATTTTCATCTACATGATCAAAGGTGGAAAACTGCAAATTATTGAAGTGTCGGGTTTTTTTTTCTGCGTAAAACAAATAATCAATTTAGTGAAATATGTTGCTCGAGTTCCGTTATTCTATTATAATAACTCATTCTTATTCAATAATTTTAGTTATTACGCTGATATTTCCTCTTTTTTTAGTGCGAACTCTGTTGGCATATTGATAGATACAAAAGAAAATAGAAAATTAACAAATTGCTAAATAAGTAAAAGGATAATATCATAAATAGAAAAAATTGGCCCCGAGGTCTCTAGGACTAGAGTTACAAAAATCATAGAATCATGATACGAGAAAATTTGTTAGATATTTTCGTGTCCATTATTTGATAAAATATATAAATATTTGAATAAATATGTTATGTGTGACTGTCAAGTATCAGTGGCGGATCCAGAAGGGGGGGGGGGGGGGGGGGGGGGGGTCCGGGGGTTGGAACCCCTCCTCTTTTCTTGACGATCAATGCATTTGAATTGGGACATATAGTTGGACCCCCCCCCTTTATTCTGGGTTGGGAACCCTCCTTTTAAAAATGGCTGGATCCGCCCCTGAATATTTAGTCTTTGTTTGAAAATTGTAATGTCCAAAAATTTTTTTGGAAAATAAAAAAAAAATACTTAACAATTATCAAAATTTTGCAGTGTTAAAATATTTCACATACTCCGGAATTGTTATGTTCAAAATTTTTTGGCAAATAAAAAATACGTAACTATTATTAAAATTTTGCAGTGGGAAAATATTTCACATACTCCGGAATAAGATCCTACCAATACTTGGAAATGAAGATATTTTAAGTAAAAAAGAGATTTATGACAGTAACAAGATGTTATAATACGCCACACTAAACGGGTAAATGCTAATTAGAGCTTATGTTGACTCTGTTTGTATACTTTGCCGACTCTAAATAAAGCTTATTTATTATTATTTATTTATTTATTATTTAAAGCGTGCAGATGAACCCCGATGCCTTTATACTATAGCATATTATATGGGTTTTACTTGTTTTTGAAAGCCGTAAGGTGAAATGAAGTTGTTTACATCGCTATCCTTTGGTTATGATTAAACATTGCGTCATTGGCAAAATATTTTCATATATATATATATATATATATATATTAATACATCTAATTGATGTATCTTTTGATATATTCAACCAGTACTTAATGAAAATAGGGTGCGAACAAGGGGCTAACGTTTATGGTGAGAATGTGTTTTTGGAGCGAACGCACAAGACCCCGTCGTACATGTCAATATTTATATTTTCTTTTTTTTAATGTTATGCTTTGATATGTCATCTATAATTCTGTCCTTTTTATGTGAAAATGAACAAACCCCTCTGTATTTCTGACCGTACGTATTTCCTGTTTTGTAGAACGTTTTGCATGGTTTGTTGATATCGGGAAAGGGTGCTCTCATACACGCCCGCGTTCCTATGTCGTCAAAATTATTTTTGAGAAAACCCCTCAAAGCGACCGTTTCCAAGGCGCTCGTCGTTAGAAACATGCGTTAAAATATGTGCACTGTTACAGGGCCGAGCCACCTTAAGGGGTGTTTTTTCTGTTCGAAACAGTGTGAAATACGCGAAAATTCGCGTGAATGATATGCGTCATATAAAAAGTATTACGACATTACTGAATTTGCGTTGATGAAACCGCCAAAGGTGATTATTTGCAAAAATAAATTGTCTTCACCATGGTCAGATCTCAGAAAATGGTTAGTTATCAACATTACGGGTTTTTTACAATATAAGATTATATGAAATTTCTTTTTTATAAATTTTGCTCACAAAAGTACATAGATAGACCATTTCAAAACCGGATTTTTACAGCACTCACACCACGAATAAAAACGCAAGGCTTCTTGCAATTGTCTTGCAAGAATATCCAATGTTGAATTTCGCCGCTTTTAACAAGTATCGTCGATGATAGCAAGTTCGTGACATTTGGGGATCTCCACTTTATTCGTGACGTCATGCAGAAGTATTTATCATCGGCAACGTACTACTTTAAAAAAGCTTAACCGAATATTTTTCATTGCATTTTCACTAATATCGGCCTGAAAAAGAGAAGTTGTGTATGTTCTAGCATATTATTTGTTTAAACGTCTATTTCCACTACTACTGTTTTATTCCTCTCATGGGAAAATCCTTTCAGCAATGTTATTGACACCTAAACAATGAGTCATCATCTATTTTTAGGTTATGTGGTCTCTTATTCCTTTTTTAAGACCAAGAGTATTATTTTTTAAAGTCTGTATGTGAGCGGATGTTTTAAGATCAGAAAATTATTTGATATATTTTGATAAAACAAAATCTGCCGAATATTGGTTCGTTAAAGTATTCTAATTCTATGCCATTGAATGCAAATTGAATGAAAAAATACTTTGATGCCTTAATGGCATTGTGACATCGTTATAGTTATCTTAACCGTGTTTGAAGTGTTTAATTCTGGACTTTCCAATTGACTATTGAAAGTCACGTGTAAAAATTAGAATAATTTTTGTAGGGAGAATAAAAAGTTAGTATGTCCCAATTTCTCTTTTTTTTCCCGAGATATTCATTTGTTATTTGATCTCAAATTTATTCTGTAATGTTTCAAATACATAATACAATAGGCCTGACCTATATATTGTTGCACATGCGCAAAAGCCACCGTCCAAGACAAAGGTCACGTACTTACAAGCATGTCTACTTATTTTACGGAATCGGGTCACAATACGAAACTTAGACAGATTGACCATGTTTCTGAAGCTATTCATCAATTAAATGTATCAGACTGCTCGCAAATAAGTCAAGAATATCTACATCCACAGTGGATAATATTTGCTCCAAGGCTGTGATTTTTTTCTTCCGTTTCGAGTTAGGGTAACGAACTTCGAATCATCGAGGATAAACTGTCAGTTACGACGTCATAAATTTATTCAAAATTTCGATTTGTTGCAAACTAAATTGTGCTTTTCTATAATTGTACTTTAACCGTACAAAACAGCTACATACTTTTGATATTTTGCGTAGTCAAAACGACTTCGTTTTTTAACATGTTTAACAAATCCAATGTCTTGCAAGTTTATCTACTCAACGATTTTCTAACGTTGTTTAACGCTGTCGATTCTGGACGCTATTTATGTCGTTTTGAATTAAATCGAAATGTTTGTTTGTTCTGTGTTTTGATATTTTACGCCCCTTTTAAGCGACCTTGGTTGTATCATATTGCACAGTTTTCATTGGTGGGGGAAGCCGGAGAACCTGGTTGTATCATTCATATCGGACAATTTTCATTGGTGGAGGAGACCGGAGAACCGGCAACCTTCGGTTAGATATAATATTTAAACCCGTGGAACAGAATCGCAAAATACACCAAATAATATGCACTTGACACACATCTTCTTGTCCAAGAATTATCGTGTTACTATTGTAATAACTGTTTTAATGGGGCAATACACAATTTCGATAAAACGCAATTGATAGGACATTTCAAAACTAAGTTAAAAATGATTCAAATTGCAGGAACTCGAATTCCGAAAAAAAAAAAATTATGACTATTGCAATACAAATGATAATATAATCGAAGACATTGTTTTTTATTAAAGCAAAATGCATAGCTTCCTCCTTCTTTGATTAAAATTGGGAAAACCATTGCACGTTATTACGTTCTATGTCATTTGATCACTGTTAGAGAGTTGTCTCCTTGTCAATCATACCACATCTTTTTATTTTGATATAGACACTATTATCTTACCCAAATACATTATCTTGTGTTGTTTGTTGCTTGCGTAATTTTCAGGGGGAAGTATTTCATGTATATTCAGAACAACTAAACATTTAAAAGTATCCATGTTGTAAAAAAAAAATTGCCAAAGAAAAAAAAATACCCTTGATTACCGGCGTAAAACCTCAAATTTTGACGTTACCAATTGAGACACAATATCGTGCGTAACGTCAAAGCGAAAGAAGCACGTCATACTAGAATTCTTATTACATAACTGATCATGTAAAAAATATTAGATACGCACACGTCAAGTTATTTAAATTCGATGTTTTAGGCAAAAAAGATGGCTGATAAATTTTAGAACGGACAGGATAAAGTAATAGCAAATAAAAGTTATTTTCGACAATGTTTCTATGCCATATTGAACCTATATTGCTCACAAAACCTACAAACTTTAAAAATCACTTATAATAAAAGCATGACAAGTTGAATAAAATAGTTTAAACGTCGATTTTTTTGCCGATCGATTTCGCGCCTTTTAAACATCACCGACGACTGTAGCGCTACCTAATTAATTCCCCCTACTATTGTTGCTAATAGAGTTTGACGACAACGGACGTTTCCAATGACTTGCTTTCCAACTGTACAAAATATCTTGTATGCAAATTACCGTCAAACAATCACCAGGGACCACTATGTAAAGTATGCACTCACTATCCCAATGACGTCATACAGAAAAAGATATGGTATGATTGTCAATGAGACAACTATCAAGAAAAGAAACTAGAGGCTCTCAAGAGCCTGTGTCGCTCACTTTGGTTTATGTGCATATCAAACAAAGGACACTCTCCAACATTGTAGACGAGAATAAACTTCATGACAAAAATCTCTATCTTGTTGATCTTGTATTACTGATCTTTTCGTCTGTTTAGTCTCTATTTTCTTTAGTTTTTGCTCAAAAAGAGGATTAAACAAATCCTCATTTAAGGCCAATCACTCCTACTTTTTAATTGATTTTGCCTTGCTGATCATATTTTTGTGATTTAAAGTGTTTATTTATCTATAACAATTTAAATCATATAATGCATAACGAAAAAAAATGTTTCTCTCTAAATATCATAGTTTTCATGATAATAGGCAAAATAAAAAAAAAATGGTAAAATTTGTCATTTAAAGGCAATAACTCCTATAAGAATTTGTCTAACAGTTTTGACAAATATGGACAATTGGTAGAGCTCATCATTCTGAACATTTTTGCTCCGTTCAGATTTTCTCTATTTATAACGGTTCAAAAAATAAAAGACACAACTTGTATTTTACCCCTCTGTGCTATTTTTAGCCATGTCGGCCATGTTGGTTGGTAAGAAACATCGGACACATGTTTCAAACTAGATACCCTAATGATGATTGTGGCCAAGTTTGGTTAAATTTGTCTCAGTAGTTTCAAAGGAGAAGAATGTTGTAAAAGATTTACAAAAAATTGTTAAAAATTTAATATAAAGGGCAATAACTCCTTAAGGGGTCAATTGACCTTTTTGGTCATGTTGACTTATTTGTAGATCTAACTTTGCTGTACATTATTGCTGTTTACAGTTTATCTATATCTATAAGGATATTGAAGATAATCACCAAAAACTGCAAAATTTCCTTAAAATTACCAACTCAGGGGCTGCAACCCAACAACGAGTTGTCTGATTTGTCTGAAAATTTCAGGGCAGATAGATCTTAACCTATTTAACATTTTGACAACTTGTCAGATTTGCTCTAAATGCTTTGGTTTAAGAGATATAAGCCAAATTCTGCATTTTACTCCTATGTTCTATTTTTAGCCATGTCGGCCATGTTGGTTGGCAGGGGGGGGGGGGGGACAACAGACACATTTTTTAAACTAGATACCCTAATGATGATTGTGGCTAAATTTGGTTAAATTTGTCTGTGTAGTTTCAGAGGAGAAGATTTTTTGTAAAATATTACAAAAATGTTCAAAAAATTGTTTAAAAATTACTATAAAGGGCAATAACTCCTTAAGGGGTCAATTGATCATTTTGGCCATGTTGACTTATTTGTAGATCTTACTTTGCTGTACATTATTGTTGTTTACAGTTTATCTATATCTATAATGATATTGAAGATAATCACCAAAAACTGCAAAATTTCCTTAAAATTACCAACTCAGGGGCAGCAACCCAGCAACAGGGCAGATAGATCTTGACCTGATGAACAATTTTACTCCAGTCAGATTTGCTCTAAATGCTTTAGTTTCAGAGATATAAGCCAATATCTACATTTTACCCTTGTGTTCTACTTTTAGCCATGGCGGCCATGTTGGTTGGCGGGCCGGGTCGTCGGACACATTTTTCAAACTAGATATCCAAATGATGATTGTGGCTAAGTTTAATGAACTTTGACCCGATAGTTTCAGAGGAGAAGATTTTTGTAAAAGTTAACGGACGACGGACGACGACGGACGACGGACGTTAATTGATGAGAAAAACTCACTTGGCCCTGTGGGCCAGGTGAGCTAAAAAGGGCAATGATGTGAGCAACTATAGGTTATTGTACTGCTTTTATGAGTAAGACAACCTAAACCGTATATAGCAAGCTAAAAAAGGACCTGAGAGGACGAAACGGAAACAGTTCAAAAGAGAAACAAACAAACGGCCTGATTGATGCTAAGACAAATAAACGATCTGAAAGTTGAGCGGAGACCAACCAACGACAACAACTAGATTATAGGATTTAAAGTGTAAGTCAAATATCAGTTTGTACCATACAATTATTTCATACGTTATAGATTAATAACTCGAATATAAATCGTTCCGAATATGTCAAACTTATACAGGATGCCATATGTGGAGGAGGTTCTGCTTTCCTTTCCGGGTCACCTGAGATCCCCGGTTTTTATTTTTCTATTTTGTATACTGTTGTTTGTCTTCTCGACCTTTTTCGTTCTTTTGCCATGGCATTGTCAGTTCGTATTCCATTTATATATTCGAGTTTAAACATTACTGTGGTACCTTCTGCCCTCTCTTTTATAGACGTTTTCTTATTTGAGTAGATTACCAAAGAAAGAAAACACAAAACAGATCACCGCAGTTCCAGCAACAAAGGGCTTAATGCGAAAACAGTAGACACAATAAGTTGGTTTATAGGATTCACTAACAGGAAACATGAGAGGAGCTTGAAATTCTATACTAGACAACTAAGCATGAATTCATGTAAACATGCAAAGTGATCATTAATAGCAGATGTTTGTATTCCTTTTCATAAACTTGTCATTTTTCATAGTACTGTTTATGTTGAAACATTGTGAGATTCAGACATGAACATGATAATCTGTGGATTGTTTCTTTTAAATGCCTTATTGTTTGTTGTTTGTTCTTCAGCTACCAATATCTCCAGAGGTAAGTTCATAAATTATCAATAACAAAACATGAAAATAAATATTAAATCACCGTATAAGCGTTTCCAAAATGTTGTCTTCATCAGCAATACTCGAAATCGTTTAAAATGTAAATTAAAAAGACATACCGCAACCAGCAAATCAACAGAAGCATATAATCTAGCAAATGTGCAAAGGAAAATATAGAAAAATCAATGACATGCATAAAACTCACGAGCCTATTCGATTTTGTCCAATACAAAAAACAAAAGGTTATTAAAATTGATCGATAATCTATAGTCAATACAAGGCAAGAGGAAACGGTGTCTTTTTGAGATAATATTAATTTTGTATTTTTATATTGAACCTTTTGTATTCATTTGTTGTCATGGTAACGAAACACTTGTTTTAAATAAAATATCGCTAGAGTATCGACTTTTGTATTTATATATTATTTTATATAACATTATGAAAAGTTCTTTTTACGAATATGTAAAGTGTTTAAATTTCCCGCAACCTTTATTAGTAAATTAATCAATAGAGCACTGAAGTGATATTTTGATAAAGATAGTAAACAATTTTTTTTTTTTTTTTTTTTTTAATTTTTTGCATAGTAACACTTTTTTATAAGTGTATTGGTGTTTTCGATATTTTGCATTTTGATCAATCGACACTGAATATCTATCAAGACTATATGTTTATATTCTCAGTTCAGAAAGATTTAGTTTTAACAAGATTACAGCAACTGTTTTACCTTTTTTCCTTAATTTGATTAGGTATAGCAGAGAGTTGTTGCTCTTTTGAAGCTAATGAAAACTGGGTGTAATCAAAGGGACATCTATTGTTTCACATTCCAGTATGTGTTTGTTTTGACCACAAATCCTAGCTGTCACCAAGCAAAGCAGCAAAGTACATATTTGGTTAAAAGAATATGTACTGATATTAACTACAAACAAACATTTAATAACGTGCTATAGTGTTCTTTTGTTTGTCTTTGTAAATTATTACTTTTACTGCTAAGTCTATTTTTGGTAATATTCATTTGACGTGGCTCGGTACTTAAACATTCCATCACAGTGTTATTGTTCTATGGTAAATTTTTGTATTCTTGTCTTTCGTTTTTGATAAATGTGTTTTGTCTATATGCCTTTTTGTTTTTCTTTGTTGACATATTTGTTTGTGTTTATTGTAATTAAGATTAAAACACAATGTTGACTGCTATACCCCTATTTTGACATTTTTACCTATTATGTCTGTTTGTTTTGTATGTCATAAAAGTGAGAGGTTTAGCTAGCTATAAAACCAGGTTCAATCCTACATAAGAAAATGTGTACCAAGTCAGGAATATGACAGTTGTTATCCACTCGTTTGATGTGTTTGAGCTTTTGATTTTGCCATTTGATTAGGGACTTTCCGTTTTGAATTTTCCTCGGAGTTCGGAATGTTTGTTATTTTTCTTTTTATATTTATGTTGTTATTCACTATATTAACTTTCATTTGATTAAGACCTGTGCAAGCTGAATTTTCTGTTTTCGGCATGCGACCGAAGTTACAATAGCTTGTACTTAAATTTTCTATGAGTCCCTAGTTTAGGGGTTTTACATTATGCAATATATGAGCCTGTTTTCAAATAAATTTGTTTTTTCAAAATAATTACACATAGATCTATTAATTTATATTTTCCTCAATGATTACAGCATATATTGAAGATTTTGGATGGCATAGGTTCTTGATAAATTCTTATTTATAAAGGTTATAAAGGGAAGTATTCTAAACTTAACGGCTAGATGATGATATTTTTATCTGACTTGATACATCCATTTTATTGACACACAATTTTCATGAACTCATATTGGGTTTAAAACGTACATGCATTAAATTGATATATTCATAAGTGTCCGTAGCTGGTGCTCGTGTTCAAACATTTTCAATCAAAATCAATACGATGATCTGCCTTTCGTTGATAAATAATTCGATTTAAAATTCAATTATATGGTTCGAAATTTCAATTTAAGCTAACCTGTATATGTTTATGAGCGAAAAGAACAATCAATGAGGAACATTTGATTTAAGAAAAAGATAAAGAAAACTATGTGTTTTTTTACAATTATTGGTTTCCGACCGGCAGTAATACTGGTATTCAACGCGTGTATTCGCTTCATTCATTTTAAACCACTTAATATATATTGTAGAAGTAAGGAATGATCGTGAGTCTTCAGAAGATGATATGAAAATTGAGAACATCATGACTACTCTACTAGGTACGTAATTTTATGTTTTCCTATGACCGTATATCTAAATATGAATCCAAAATCAATATTGTAGAAACAAAAAAGAATTATCTTGCATCCAGGTAAACATTTTAATTCATTGACATGATTTTGGTGATGAATTCAGAACGAAACAAGCCTATGCTTCATATATCAGTGTGGACATAACACATCAAGCGTTTCGAATAATACCTTCATCATAGTACACCAGAGAACAAGTCTTTGAGAATACAACTTAAATCAATTAAAGAAAATTTGCAAATGAAAAAAAAAACCTTAATAGACTCTTATCTCAATCTACTCATCAGAATCAGATAACTTCATATGTTGTTGATATATGAATTGTTAGTTGGTTCTCAATGGCGTTCCTAGAATGCAAATCTTCAATTACAAAAGAGTGAAACTTTGTTATGCAAATCCGAAACAAGCCCTTCGAAAAGATACTTTGTGGAACTCGTATCCCGGCAGGCAAATCAGAACTTAATATTTCATCTCCTCCTATTAATTTTTTTCCGGTTTTTTGTTTGTTTGTTTTTTTTTCTTCATTTCCTTACGACTTTATTTCTTCAGGTATCTGTATTCATGATAATCCTGATCAAACAATTAAACAACTTCGGAAAGACACACAATCAATTTTGAAAAGTAAGTTTTTTGTTTGTCTTGGTGATCATAAATATAAATAAAAGAGAATATGGGCAACTAAATGATAAACAAATTGCATAAATTGGGATAAATAGTTATTTAAAAAAAAATCAGTAAGATATATTTTACTTCTACCGTACTTTATAAAATACCATTAGCCAGTAAGTCAAAACTATAATGATTTCGATAACGCATTTCATAGTTGAATACGAATTGTATAGATAAACTTTAACATAGATTGTTACTATTTCAAGTAGACTATAATTTATCTAATTTTTTTTAAATCAGATTATCTAAGGTGTTTAACAATATATGCTTTATGTCGTCGATAACAGGGAAAAAACATTGAAATCATTTTTATTTGTACAAAACTGAATGCATTTCGTGTTATGTACAATTACATTATTTTATATATTCTGCTAGATATTGGTATCTACAAGGAAGTAGTAAAATTGAATAAACAGCTAAGAAATGAAATAGCATGGATTGTTGACGGTACGTTTATAAATGGTTTCTATCAGAAATATATACATTAGCACCTTTAGTTAAACAAGGCATATAAACTCTAACCAACTTTGTTATTTAGAGAAGTTAGAATTTACACACAATTTGACACAGCAAATTATAAAAAGGGACACATTTAGGAAAGAGTAAAATATCAAAAATACCGAACTCCAAAGGAAATTTAAAACGGAAAGTCCTTTATAAAATGGCAAAATCAAAAGATCCTCTACTGTGGAAAGTAATTATCTGATGCTCAAAACTGCAGTTTTGACAGATTGATTGAGTTATGGGTTATATTTAAGATTAGAAGTTATGAGTGCTCATGAGCTAACACTCTTAAGATATCCTGAATGTATTGATTTTTATTTAGACATTATCACTGAAATGAATGAATTAAAACCATCTTACAGTAGTCCTTTCTTTATACTAAAAATTACTATTCCATATTATTATTTTTCATGTTAAAATGCAAGTTTATTTGTGTGGTTAATACAAGGGTAATATTCAAGCCAAACACTTGGTTCACCTGGTATATACATTTTAATCGTACAATGAAAACTAGCAAAATAAAACTAAACTATTACAAGACAATGATAGGAGAAAATTATCTTGAATAAAATCAAACAGCACATAGCTGAAAGGGTAATAGAGCATATTACCATTTAAATAAAAATCACCAAACTCGGCGTCGCCTTGATTGAAAGTATTGTCTCGTATATATTCCATTTCATCCTCTTAGGAGTATATGTTACTTGTTTACTCAATAATTGTATATGCCCATTTCATTGAGTTGCAATAGGCAAATCCTCCTAGAAATACTATTATTCAATGCCCGTAAAAATCAAAACTAGTACCTGCTGCCACGTCCACTATGTTTTTTTGTTAGATGTATCTATATTTGTATCCATCTGACGAGTTAAGCCTTTTTTCAACTGATTTTTATAGTTTGTTCTTGTGTTTTACTGTTACACTACTGTCCCAGATTAGGGGAGGGTTGGCGCCTTCAAACTAGTTTAACCCCGCCACATTCTGTATGTGCCTGTCCCAAGTCAGGAGCCTGTAATTCAGTGGTAGTCGTTTGTTGCTGTGTAACACATTTGCATTTCGTTCATTATTTTGTACATGAAATAGGTCGTTAGTTTTCTCGTTTGGATTGTTTCACCTTTGTCATTACGGGGCCTTTTATAGTTGACTATGCGGTATGAGCTTTGCTCATTGTTGAATGCCGTACGGTGACCTATAATTGTTAATTTCTATGTCATTTGGTATCTTGTGGAGAGTTGTCTCATTGGCAATCATACCACATCTTCTTATTTTTATAGAATATGAAAATATTATAATTTCAGAGAATTACAGGGTTCCATTTTCTTATTTTGATTCTTTTTTGAATGAACATCTTAATTTTCAGAATCTAAAGGACCTAGAGAAAGGAAAAGAATAATTGATCTTCTGAAACAAGATGTAAAGGGTAAGATTAATCATGATGAAAAGCGAAAGGTTAAACATTACCCTAAGGGTATCATCAGTCCGTGTTTAGGTACTGATACAATTTTTTGATACTCTTTATTTAAATTGTTCGTTTATGCAAGAAATTTTAAAGAAGATAAGATTCAAATTCTCTCAGGCAATGTTGACCTTAGATAGATTTGGTAATTTGTTTAGGTTCAGATTGGTCATATAGCTCTTCTGGGGTTTTGGCGCACTTGCACACATTTGGCTTTTAAATATTTGGCTTTCAGCGTTCCCCGTGAAGGAACATTGAGGAAAGCTCTTCAGACCATGAAATTTATAAAATGGTATTTTCTCATTTTTTTATAATCAATTTGATAGCATTATGCTATTCGGCTCTCTTTTAATTGCAAGTTTGAGTTTGAATAATTCTAAATGATTCCGTATTTTTTATTTGAAAACAGTCAATTTGTTAAAAAAAAAAAAAATAATCAGAGACAACGTGTTCGCTTAAACAGTGTGATAGAAAAAAAATATCTTCAGATTTAAACATATCCTATACATATCTCTTTAGGATTAGAACAAGAATCGAGAAATGCAAACTGGCATATAAGTAATACAAACCAGGCAAGTAAATCAGGGAGATGATACCTCGTTCGATGTATTAGGCTGAACTATAAATCTCAAAAGAATTTCTTTATTTGAAATTTAGCTACCAAAAAAAAGCTCCAGTATTATTTGGTACGTTTAGTATCATTACATGTTACGGATGCTTTATTTCTGTCATAAAGGTGTAGATATTGTCATCAAGTAACAAAAACGTCACAGCTAAAAAAGAGAGGAAAGTAATAAGTTTAATTTAATGAACCTGTTCGTTTTACTTAAATATTCTGTATAGAAAAATTTAAACCAATATACTTGTATGTGTTTTGTCTATAATTTCAATGGTTATCCAATCAAGTGATTTTTTTATATACAGGCACATGTGCAGCAGAGAAGTACAAGGACTGCACAGAGATAAAAAAGAAAAGTTATCGGAAAAAAGAAAGTGGTGTGTACAAAATATATCCAGACGGCAAAAAATCTGTTCAGGCATATTGTGATATGTCTACAGACGGCGGAGGATGGACAGTAGGTTTCAATTTGATTTCTAATAGTATTGTAGTTAAGACTTTCTAGACATTGAAGTAAACCAATGAAAATAATTAAAATGCATATTTTATCAATATAAACAAGAAAATAATCTTGGAAAAATATTCAGTTTCCTTGCCCCTTTTACGGTCTCGAATATTAAATATCTGAACATATTAAATTCCATATCAAGACACCGTTCAGCGACATTTTAACAAGTCTGAGACAAGGAAAACGTTCTCCTCTGATTTTATACACTCTTTCCTAGCATTTTTTTCCAATTCTTCGAGAAGAAAGTAAAATGCAGTACACTTTTATTTTTTGACTCTAATTGCGGTTTGCATTGCCAGTTAAAGAGCTGCAATGCAATTTTATAGTAACACTATTAAAACGGTACGCCATACTTGGTTGCTTTCACAGTGTAGAACCCTATCAAGAAATAGAACCTTAACGATAATGGCGAGTTTTGATACAATAATTATTAATATTTTGTAAAATTTATACTATTAAGGTTATTCAGAAAAGATATGATGGGTCAGTTGACTTTAACCGGAAGTGGTTGGAATGTGCAAACGGATTCGGTAACATCAATGGAGAATTTTGGTTTGGTATGTACATCAACATTATAATCATTTCGCCTTTTTACTATTTGTTTATAAATTATGTTATTGTAAAACAAAGGAACATTCTAAATAAATTTTTAAACAGTTATCATTGACTGAGAGTCTCTGTACAAGGTACAGAAAAACAATGGTGAAATAAACATTTGGAAGAAGTATTTTACGTATTTCATGTATTTAAAATAGTTTGTTTATGTTCACCTAAAATCTTAATATATTCCTTATTTGATTGAATATTATTTAAGGCATCTTACCAAATGCTCAAATATTAGTCAGAAATATACAGTCGGGATACCGGATTCCTATTTTCCAAATTATAATTATAGCATTTCTGTAGTCTGTTATCTATTTCCCGCACGAAAAGATGCTTGTCAAATCACACTGAACGGGATGCGTCTTTGAATAATTAATACGAACAAGGCCTTAATTTCTTTGGTCTATCCACAAATATGTTACGTTATTTCGATTTTTAATGGACTATTCGTGGAGTTAGTGAAATCTTCCTATGATTACATTCCCCCTCGTCAACGGAGGTTTGTTATTTCTGCAAAACGGTCATATATTCCACTTCAAACATTGTATTCTTTATGAATCGTAAAAAAAGCTTGAAAGCTTCTGATGTTAACAATAGTCTGGGTATGCGGATTTATATGTAAAGTGAAGTTTGCAAAATCGAAAATATTTCACCAGAACAAAGATCATATTTTCCATAATAGGTTAAAGAAATCACTGGAATTGGAAGATCTCTTAATACTCAATTCTAACTGGTTATCAAACACATAATTGTTTAATTCATAAAATGCTTTCTGCTAAAAACAAAAATGTTTGATGTGACAAAAATAAATCAGGGATGACGAAAGGCAATCCCCCAACTAACACAATTTTTTTAATATCTCATTAGATTTCAATTGTAAATTTCATGCCATTTAGATTTGTTTTACTGGTCCATTGTACCGTTTTAACTGACATAAGTATATCTAATTCAACAGAAGTGTCGATGGTCAAATTCACAAAAATTTGACATTCTTCTTATGCTAACAACACACTTTACAGATAAGTTAATAAACAATTTATATGCTGAACTTGAAGGCAAACTTTTAATAAGTAATAGTACAAGCAATTCAAGAGATATTGCCATATGGCTGAAAAAAACTAAACTTTAAAATTATTAATGACTATAAAGATAATGAAGGAACCCTTTTGCTTGTTAATATTGAAATTAATGACACTATAATAACAATATTTAATATTTATGCACCAAATAATCTAAAAAGCAGAAATACGTTTTTTTAAAACAGTTCACACAGTAATAGAAGGGAAATGTCTGGTCAACTAATTCTAGGAGGAGATCATAATGAAATTTTATCCCAAATTGATTCAAAGAGTAGACTTAAACAACAAATAAATAAAAAAAAAAAATTAAATAAACTAATAAAGTCCCTTTAGCTCAATGATGTGTGGAGAAACAGAAATCCAAATTAAAATCAACTTATATGGAGTGGAAAAGATAGATCCGAGTCAACAAGAATAGATTATTTTTTAATAGCTCCTGAAGTATTCAAAAATTGCGTTTCGTGTGATAATAGATCATTAGTATTGCAATCCACAGACCACAGCTGTAGTTCTTTAAAAATCAATTTAAACAGAGGCCAAAAAGGAAGGGAATACTAGAAACTCAACAGTACAAAATGAAGACTATGTTGAAATAATTAATAAAGTTATAAAAACATAAAAAAAATAAAGCAAAAATAAAAAACTGATCTTGATATTCTGTGGGACAATATCAAAATTGAAGTTAGAGACCAGACAATCGGCTATTGTAAAACAAAGTTTACCTCAATAAAATAGTATTATAGACACATGATAACAAAAATAATAATTTATTACAGGAAGCAGAAAATATAGAAAATAAAATAGGAAAGCTCTTTAATGAGAAAAAAAAATAATCAAATAAGGCCACGGGTAAAATAGATTGAAGGAGAGAAAAATTCAGCATATTTGTTAGGGATGGACAAATCTAGGCAGAGTAGAAACACAACAACCCAGCTATATGATGATAAGGGTCAAGAAACAAGAGATAAAAAAAAATTAGATTAGAAACAAATTATTATAAAAATTATACTTCAGAGATAGAAGAAACAAAAAAGTATATAGATTATCTCAAGGAATAATAAATGACTTTGAAAGCAATACTTGTGAAGGGGGAATATCTATCGATGAATGTACTGATACAATTTTTAAAATGAAACTTAACAAGTCTCCTGGGCTTGACGGATTAAAGGAATTTTATACAAAATTTTTATAGTCTCTGCTATTAATTACTGTTATGAAAAATGGAAGCTATCTAACACTCAGAAAGTTGATTTAATATCCTTAATTTACAAGAATAATTACCTTTTGTCACTAGACAAATATAGACCGATCACTCTTTTAAACTATAATGCAAACTTCCTTGCATACGTCTTAGCCCAAAGATTAAATCCCCTGCTACCAAAGATCATACATACTGAACAAAAAGGATATGACAAAAATAGGTATATTGGTTTTAATATTCGGCAAATACAAGATGTCATAGACTACTCTGAAACTTTTAAAATATATGGGGCAATTTTATTCCTTGATTTTACAATAGCATTTGACTCATTAGAATGGGACTTCAGTTTGAGACGTCTTTAAACATCCTTGGCTTTCAAATATTCGGCTTTAAGCGTTCCTGAAGGTAAATCTAGAAAGGCGCTTCGAACGCATGAAATTTATAACGTGTTGTTTTTATTTTTTAAACAAATTTGGCTTTATAAATAGTTTCAAAATTGGTTTAGCCAATGTACTCTGATATTAAAGGATGCATTATTAATAATGAATTAGATTCTACCCGTTTTAGGGCACTTCGTGGAATGTGACAAGGATGTAGTTATCACCTTTACTTTTTATTTTAGCTGTAGAAGTTATGGCAATTAAGATAAGGGAAAATAAAATCTTAAAAGGACTAGAAATAAAATTAGACAGTAAAAGTAATACGCTTAAAATCTGCCAATTGGCGGATGATACTTCTCTATTTCTTCAATCAAAAAAAGACGTCTCTTTCGCAATTAATTTAATAGAAATATTTGGTACTTTCTCAGGTTTAAAATTGAATAAAACAAAATCTGAAGGGATATGGCTAGGCCAATTGAAACACTGTCGTGAACAATTTGAAAATTTAAATTGCATACATAAAATCACTGCATATCAGCTGGATTCTCAAATTAAGTGACGAGAAAATGATCATTTGACAATTATTTCCAAATTTTATTTCAACAAATTAGGAAAAAATCTTCTTGTATTTAAAATATATTTAAAGAATATATATGACATTGATAATAATTTACAATATTTACCAGACTTTTATAAACAACTAATCAAAGATTGGATCATTGTAAAAGGCGGTAATACAAAGTATCCCCCAAAAAAATTTTCGAAATAAGAAAACAAGTTTTGTGGGGAAACGATAATATAAGGTTAAACAGAAAATGCTTGAATTTTGAAAATTGGATAGAAGTGACATTATCAATATAAAGGATATAAAAGATGAACAGGGTAAAACCTCTGAAACTATCACCTTGTCTAAATTTAATTATAAATAAATTGGACAAAAGAAATATATATTTTAAAAAAAGAAATACAAATTAATTGGAAAACAGCTCTTACTACTGAAGATTCCATTTAATCTAAGGTAAATGTCGTAAATGACTTAAAAGTTATGTATAAAACAATAACTCCCTTACCGATCACGAACGAACTCTATAAAATCTTCATACTAAAAGAAAGTTGTGGTAAACCTAATGGATTGCTTATGTGGGGAAAATTAATTTGAGAAAAATTTAAATTCTAAGTTCAAAAATAATTATGTTTTTATTTTTCAATATCTCACTGATAAAAGATTGAAAATATTCAGATGAAAACTTATTCACAACATACTGCCATGTAATGAATTTTTGAAAAAGTGGAAAATTGCTGAAGACAATTTATGTAAGCTTTGTAAAAAAATAAACACTTTTTTGTGAATTGCTCATTTAATTCTGACTTTCGAAATATAGTAATGAAATTAATGAAATCCCTTGGCATTGACAAAGACATTATTAGCCTTGAAAATTTAGTAGCAGGGTATAAAATTGAAGACACAGCATACTTTGATATTAATTACATATTACCAATAATAGCTTTTTAAATATACAAAGCACATTATGTCTCAAAAAAGACGACAAACAAGATAAATATATTCAAAATCTTTCAGACGGAATTACAGAAATTATTGAAATAAACAATTTTAGTAACAAAAATAATAGTAAGATATTTTTAAAAAACAAATAGATTCATTAGACAGTATCAATTTTAGCATGATAGCATGATCCTATTTATACAAATAACAGAAATAAATATTTTAGATGTTCTACTTTTGATACAATACTTGAGCAAAAGAATACATATACATGTACACTAAAAAATTTACATACTCACCAAATTTTATCAAATTGGTTAAATCCTCTTTAGAATAGTAATAGTTAGATGACACATATCATAAATCTGCCCGATAGCGCACATGTTTGCTGAAGCAGCACTTTGCCCAAATTTAAATAGAACACGGATCACATCGATAACGGAGTTGATTCCGGAAAAATAAGTCATATAAAAAAAAAAACAAAAAACAAAGATCTGTATATTTATTCACAACAATTTATCAAATGCATTTGTGGAATGAATTATATTATAGATACTTATATTATGAATGAGCTATATCTTACCAAATAGTGCTTCCTTAACTATTGGATATAATAACGGGAGAGATACTAAGTTAAAAACTGTAAACTTAGTAATTTGTTACAGCAAATATACAATAAAGATATTGTTACGTCAAAGAAAAAGAAATGTCGATGATGTTGATGATGGATTGCTGTTAATGTCCAGTTTCAAATTACATGCATACTCCGGCCAATAACATGTAAATGTGAAATGAATAAGAACCCAAAATATATGAAAATGTAACCACTTCATTGCTTGATACAGGCAATGGGATATACGCAGCAATGACGAATGTATACTCTTTCAGAAAGGTTTTAGGCTGAGGGGTTGTTGAAACAAAATAGATTTAAAAAAATAATTTTATTTTATGAACACTCGTGCTACATTTTTCAACAAATACGCCAGATAAAGCTCCGAACATAGTCATTTTTGGGGGTGTTATTTACATAACACAAACTATTATAATATGAGTCAGATTTCATTCAGGCACTTGTTATAAACAAAAAGACCAAAGAAACTAGATCATTTTGGTCTTATGACGCTTGACGTGACTCGGTATTTATACATCCCGCTATTGGAATTTTTGACTTTCGGATTCAGGATATTTTTTTTAAGTGTTGTTTTCATTTTGTATACTCTTGTATTTATGTTTTACCTAATTTGTACATTATCGAGAAGGCGTGTGTTATATCCGATATGCGCTATCAACAACAAAAACATTTTTTTTCATTTGCCGTCATTGTCAATATACTATCAACTATAAAAAAAACATTTGTTGGCGTCTTTGTCAAATTTATATTCAACTCTTTTGTCGGCGTCTTTTTTTCAATTATTGTCACATGTACCTATTATGTCTCTTTAGGTTGCACACCAAACTTTGTCAATAAAACGGGACTATAAACAACAGTCAAACAAGTGGGAAGATTAGCTAGCTATAAAACCGAGTTTAATCCTTCATTTTCCTTGGAAAATATATGTACTAAGTCAAGAATATGACAGTTGCTTTTTCTGCATTCTGTTGATTGATAATGTTGGATTTTCTCAGTTTTATGATTTAATTTACCTTAAAATTTGGTATTTTTATATTATTCGTTTCCTATCATGATGTTTTTGAAGGGGGATTGCTGTTTAGAAAGAAACTATTTTACCAAAGGTGTCAACTGGTGAAGTTCAAGTCATCCTTTCGAAAGTTTTACAGGTGGAATTAAGAGTTGGTTAATCGTTAAGGAATATTAGTGTCACAGATGACGACTGATACGTTCTAAATGTCGTTATTACAATCCCGTCCTCTTCTTATCGAGTGCGACAACACTGAAAGAAAACTATAACTTAATCCGTACTTGCCATTAGGAACATGGTGGTTGTAGCATTCATGCAGAGCAACATCTTATAAGATCAAACTGAGATCTTTTTTTTTTTTTTTTTTTTTTTTTTTGCTTTTTCAATCTCTATGTTGTTTCTATTGCAAACAGTCTTGTATATCCCATATTCTCAGCATGTTTCAATATTTAACATTTGGTCAAGTTTAAGGGTTAGAAAATTCACCTGACAAATTTTTTAAGAAGGTGTTGATATATTAGGTTGAGATAAGAGTCAATTACCAATTCGCTATTGTTTGAAGCAAAATCACTTGCTATAACTTATCAACGTTCTCTATCGGAGTAGAAGAATGGTATCACATCCGAATATGTTCTGCTAACCCATGTGGAGAATTTGAGATAATTCACTGATTTTGATGGGGTTCTTTTTGCTTATTCTTCAGATTTTGATATGTAATATTTTTGTGGTTTTTTTTTTTTTTTTTTTTTTTTGTCATGGCGTTGTCATTTCTCGTCGGCTAATGCGCTATGAATGTCCTATTGGTATCTTCTCTCTCTACTTTTTCTCTGAAAATATCTGTTTTTTTTATTTTTGTAGGAAACAATTTCGTTCATACCCTGACTGCAAGTGGAAAATACGAACTGAGAATAGACATCGTCAAAAGTAATAACAAGAAATATGCTGTATACAAAAAATTCAGTATTGGAGATGCTGCTTCAAAGTACAAGTTAACAGTCGGTGAATATTCAGGAAACGCAGGTAAAATAGTATTTACATCCATTTTTTGTAGTAAATCAAGTCCCCTACTAGCAAGCAAACCCATCAAATTAATCCGCTACATAATTATGAAAGCAAAAAAAATTAAAAATATTTTTTTTATATTATTGATATTACATAACATGTTTAAAAAAGAACGGTTGTTCTTTCGAAGACATTCAACTAGTATGATTTATTAAACGATTGATGTTTGTTTATTTAGCGCCCGGTAGTTAAAATTTCTTCAATATTAAGGACGAGATAAAATTTGAAAATAAATCAACTGGTAAGTTCAGCAACAACGGCAACACTAGAAAAAGTTCGATATCGATAGCAACAGCTACAATTTTTTAAAATTCTACAAATTGCTATCAAGGAAAACAAAGAGCAGTATTTCGGTGACATTTCATAAACGTTTGAATTTCTAAATACGAATTTTGATCGTATCGCAGACCTCCCACGACCAAATTTCCATATTAACATTGACGGATATCAGAAATGATTTATTGAAACTAAACGTTTTAATTTTATTAGAAATTAAGAATTACATTACAGGGGATGGTATTACAAGTCATAATGGATATATGTTTAGTGCTAAAGATCAGGACAATGACATATGGCCAAAACATTGTGCCTCTGTTTATCAAGGACCATGGTGGCATAACAACTGTTATCAAGCAAACTTAAACAGACCTTATGGAAAGATGTATTGGGTTGGTACAATATCAGGACCTGTGACGATGATGATCAGGAAACTATTATAAAGAATTATTAATAAATAATATAAAAAAGCTTCGTTTTTCTTTTCCCGTTATCAATGAAAGAAGATGTGGGTAAAGGTCAATGAGACAGCAACCTAACCACACAAATAATCAAAACACAAACTGTATTTTTTTTTATTGAAATGATTTAAAGAAACACAACAGCCTCAATTCCATTGTAAATTAAGGCAACAGAGCCAGCTTCTCTGTGTTGCCATAATTTAACATCGATATGGTCATACTTATAAATAAACTGTTAACAAAACTTTGAATAGTTCTGATAGTTAAGGATTTTCCATCAAAGGACTACATTATCTTATCTGTATTTGGTAAAACCTTTCAGAATTTTGGTTCCTCAATGTTCATCAACTTTGTACTTTATTTGGCCTTTTAACTTTTTGAAATCTAGCGTCAATGCATGCTGGTGAGTCTTTTGAAGACAATTATAAACCTGGCTTCTTGGATGTGTTTCTTTAACCGATGTTCAAATCTCGTAATACGATTGAGAAGAGACAAATAAGGTAACCAACAAAATTGAGGGAATTGCATGAACTTAAAAAGAAGCTAGACCTAATGCGTCGACATGGTAGGCGTCACCTATTATGCATGCACCACTCATCATGTGAATCCACATTCTGTCAAAATGTCACAATCGGTAATAGTGTGACGAAATTGGTGTCCATCAATTACATCCCTTCCACATGATATTGAATTTTCACTTACGTTTTATGAAATGGATATATGTAGTACCTTTAATAAATTGGGAATTCTTTGGGATTGTGGTTTCCCTGAAATGAAACTTGTTTCCCCCGAAATTGGGTGTAAACGTTGTTTTAAAGGTACGGGTAAACAGCTTTGTATGTTGTTGTAAATTTCTGGTTTGGATAATTACAAAATGTATGTTCTCAGTTGTTATTGTTACTATTGTGTGAAAATCCCACACAATTTAGATATTCCTAACATTAAAACTATTATCATGCTTACATTTTTTTTTAACATTCATAACACCTCTTAATTGTTATTTCAATTGAGGTATAAAACGTTTTTTCCAAATATCGATCATAATTTTGATAGTGACCAGTTTCGGTTTTGTAAATGTAGGTATTTCCATAGTAACTTTTGGTAAATGGTAAACCAAACCGGTAAATTGCTCAACATAACTATAAATTCAGCGAACAATTCAAATAAATATTTAGTACAATATTACCCTTGGAATTTATATCGCTAATCCCAAGCGGTTTTAATAAGTATAGGTTCCAGTAACCAGACCAAGTAGCACAAGTGACCAGGCAGACAATAATTACCAAGTCTAAAGAGAATTAGTCCGTATTATTTGGGTTGGTTAATTTTTTAAAACGTTATACTTAGAAAATAGCTCAAATAGATAAATTTTATAACAAATCTTTTGGTATTGAAATATAGTAAACAAAATTACCAACCTCCAAAGCAAATTCAAAAAGCGGAATTCCATAAAAACTGACAAAATCAAACACTATCAATCAACGAAACAAGAGAAAAAAAACTGCCATATTCCTGACTTGGTACAGAGTTTTACCGTTTGCCGATTACTGAATTATAGGGTATATTTTCCCGCTATCAATATTTGTTAAGTCTATATATAAGGTTGATAAAATGTCTATTTATCAAATTTAAACACTGTCAGGTTATTGAATATATATATATGTATATGTATTGTTCATATTCAATGCATCTTAAGTTGATATAAGGTGGGTTTTTTTAACGAGTCTTATTTTCATAAAATACTCGTTTGGAAAGTTATTGTATAAAAAACATCACTCTTTCACAGACCAAAAACTTATATACCTTATTTTTCCCTTTAAGTCCGAAGTGTTACCTTACCAGAAGAATCTACCATACCAGGCTGTATACGGAATATAAGAGTACCACCCTAATAAAGATAAGAGTAACTCAATGTGAATCTTTACTCCTCATTTGTATTTCACTACGAAAACATTCTTATATCCGTGCACTAATGGAAAACATTTTTTATCACTACGCTAAGGCTCGGCCGTTCAGCTTTCGTTGCAATCGGATGCAATCGGTTGAATAACATTTTAGACGACTATATTAGTACCTAACGATCTAAAAGCGCAAAAAACATGTCGCTAGTAAGATGAGACACAGACATATCGTATCGTTCAACTAAGTTGACCGTTGACCGTAAAACGTATGTAGTGTCGATTTCAATCATTCTTCCTCATTACTCCGTAGCGCGAAACCTGTTACTGAATATCCCTTCTTTCGGATTTCCATGGCATGTTTGACAAAACGACTGTTTACTCTTTTCTATAATATTCTATATATTAAACAATTGTTTTGAACTATGACAACACTTGGCATTTGTTTTGAATTTGATATTACTTCGCCATCAATATTAATGATACATAGATTGGCATTCGTCATGATTCCTTATACACTTCGCCACTGACAGTATTAACAATATACATTTAATAAATATCTGGTAAACAATTTTGAAATCATTAAGAAACGCAGGTTCCAACTCCACAAGGTAGTTAATGTTGGATTGTTTTGGCTGAGACTAGTGTGACGATATGTTTTAGGTTAATTCAATATATTGAATAATTCAAAGAATCGACAAACAGGAAGAACAGAGATCCGAAAAATGCATTCAGTTTACAATTCATTACTGTTACCCTGCTGGCAAATTTGAACTGTATAAATATAGTCTGTTTGATTGTGTCTGAAAAAACATATAAAAAAAAAATCAAAGTATTGGAAAAAAGAAAGTGGTATGTTACAGATGTGAAAAGTGCTCATCATTTACAACTTATAGTCGGCAAACTGCTGACCAAATATGAATTCATTCTACTCTGTCGTTTCTGTTTAAAGTGCGATGTAAATGTCCTTTTTTATGAACAAACGGACGAAGAGCACGACGGACGAACGAATGCATAGGGTCGTTGTAATATATAACCTTCTTTTTGAGGTGGGGTATATTATTTACCAAAGTGGATAGTTAGAATTGAAAGAGTTTGAAATGTTTTGTTGAAAAACAAGCAGGGACCAGTTTTCTTTGTAGAAACTATTTATCAACTTCTTTCATGTGTGTACTGTCAATTTCTATATTTGTGCAGTTCTCATGGCTTTATTTGCATGCCCACAAACATGTCTAACCACATTATATCTACCCTTAGTCAGAAGCCTGTAATCCAGTTGTCGTCGGATGTAGTATAAACGTACTGTTTTTTTTTTTTATTTTGAATTGTTTGATATTTTGTCAGCCCGAGCCTTTTATAGCCGACAATACAGTATTTTTATTTTGCAACTTTTGCAAGGCCGTGCGGTGATCGGCAGTTGTTAACATCTTTGTTTTTTGTTCATTTTTAATGAAATGCAATCAATCAACATCTGTTTAAGTTATTTTGTTATCTTATCCTTTTGTAACTAGCATTTATCCACCAGATCGTTTAGTTTTTCCCTTTCAAAAAAGCAACAGGTTTGATTCGGAACGTGTTTCAGTGCATCAGGTTCCATTTCAATCTACTTAACTGATATTGTTTCAATAAAGTATGGTATTGATTACTTTTTTTGCATTATTGAAAAATAACTTCTAATTAACAAATATCACTCGATGCCTTTCCAAGTATGTCAGTATCCTTATATGTCCTTTAACTCTCTATAGATACCTACTTATTTTGCCAAGTGTGGCTTAACGTATATGTTTTTTGCAATATCCACACTGTTTAATTGTCTCAGTATGAGCACAATTACAAAATTATATTCAATTATATTCAAAGCATTTATATATTTTATTCTTACTTCTTACTGTGTGATACTTCTCAATAATCTCTTCTTACTATACAAACGTATCTGTACATATTTCATTCCATAACTTCTTGTTAGATGGCATATAAATATCAATCATACATATAGAGTCATCCATAAAGTTAAAAGATAAATAACAAGTGAGACTGTGAGCTGCTGCTCAATTATGATATCCCCGCTTTAACAAATCGGTAAACAGAATGGAGATGAGCGATTAATGTGAAAATGCATCACAGAGTATAGCATGCTGCGAAGGTGTGGTATGATTGTCAAGCCTGATAACAAAGCTCTGATTTATATTTCCTGAGACTGACTGACAGACGGAGATACGAACATACGAATAAACGGACAGACAAACATGGGTAAAACGGAATATCCCCTTCCTTTGGAGCGGAAGTATAACTATAAGGTCATTCCCATCGGAAGTGTATCTTACAACTCTGTCGATATCTGTTCAAATAAAAAAAAGACAACAGTACTATCTGAAGAAATTGGCGGCATTAAAGATATTTCCGCTCAACCTTCAACTTACCTGTGACAGTGATGTTAAAGCAGAAGATAAGCACAAACTGTTAAAATCTGTTGGAAAGGAGTCACAGATCGGAAAGCACAACAAACAAATAAGAAATGACAAAAAAAATCGTGAATTCATAAGGAAGAGACAATTCACGATAACAAACATAATAATAGTGAATCGCATGAACTCCAAAAGAAGCAGATGCACCGAAAGGGTAAACGTCTCATGCGATGTATACATCACCCATCACCCGCCATGTGATTTCACACTCAGTCAAAATATCAAAATCGGGAATAGAATTCAGTCGGTTAGATTACTGATATCTAAAAATCTGAGACTGCGGAAACATGTCGCTGAGCGAGTTGAGCCACCGACAAATAGTATCGGTCCTCCAATGGTGACCGTAAAATTTATGTAGTGTACCACACAAAGTCCGTCTACTCTCAGTAGTATCCTTAATATATATTTCACTAGCATATATGAGATGTAAAAAGTCTGAAAGTGAAATGAAAGAACTTTGCTAGATGCCTTTTTGTTTGTCTTTGAGATAGTACTGTATGACGTCTGCTTCCTATCAGTACAAAAACAAGTCGGCCAGTAATGGAACACAATTAGTAACAATCTGAATACCGAATGTCAATAAAAAAAAACCGAAATTGGGATTTGTTTAGGAACAAATCATGAGACTTCCCTACAGTTAGACAAATATTTTCAAACATTCCCTGGTAAGGTTATGCTGCTTTGGATATTTACCGATTTGTGTTGGCCACAAAAACTCGTAAGTCGTATGTGACCTCGAAAATACCTCAAGGTAAAGTTTAGAATTTGTAAGGGTATTATCTCCTAAACCGTGATTGTTACGGAAGCCGTAAATAGTGGAAAACGTTTAAGTCATTAAGGGACATAACATCAATATCTTTTGACCGAAGGAATTTGAATTTCTTTTAGGGCAAAACCCGCGTTAACCGTTTGATAAAAGAAATTATGAGCTACAACTCTGATACCATATGTAATAGACGCATGGAGTATTTTTGCAATTACATCGGGGATTTATGATCTTGAAAAGGGTTATAAGTTCAAAGGTCAATTTCACGTCTTAGATAAACCTATTTTAGGAGATTTATGTTGTTTTTGTTTTATAGTTTTTTAGAACAATCTGAGTCTGAATTAGAAAATGTTTTAAAAAGTTAAGAAAAGACCTTTCAATTGTTATTTGAACAATTATCTATTTAGCTTTCTTTTGCAATTCTAATTGAAGATTCAATATTACAATTAAAATTAGACAAACGAAGATAAATTTGTTATCCCCGAGCAAGATGAATCAAAACTGAACACATTATCTAAATGGATCAAACTTATTGCATCATGCATACAGAACTTTAATCAAAATCTACAATGAACAATGCACACATGGGTTCTAACCCGTTTAGGAAGCCCATGGTTGTTGTTGCGGTATCCTCTCTTCACGATGAATATGGTGTTGTTCTAGTAGACATTTAGTATTATTGCTTAACATTCAAAACTCATTTTTGGAAAGGCTAACTAAAGGTCGCGGTATTCAGAGCAAAACTAATAATCTCACATTTACCCCTTCATCATTCGAGAAAAGGGATATTTTAAGAATCCACCCGTCTTTGGTCTTTACACAGGATACCTAAACATCATAAAAGTCCTTAGAAAAAAAAACAAATATAGCCGGGTCGTTTAGATGTTGCAATAATTATCTTCATAAAGTTCCTACCACAATTCTTTCTACAGTAAGATGTCGTTCTCAAATATTATGATATGGTGTATTCAAACAGCGGTGTCAATCAGATTTGTTTTCTTAAAAATTCTGAAGATCTTCTCTTCACATTAATATTCCCGTACTCAATTGAAAGATCGAATATATCGTCTTATTAAATAAAGCCTTTTCTATAAAAATTGAAATCGTAGAAACGAATTTCTTGTTTAAGGTTATGAAAACCTTACTTTGCGGAGAACTGCATTGATTCCAAAAACAAATACAACATACATATAATTGTTTAGTAATGTGGATTGATATTTCAACAAACAGTCGGTATTCCAATAGGTACTCATTGTGCAACCCTACTAGTTGACGTTTTTAGTACTAAAAAAAAAGCAGAAATTATACCAATTAAGCAATTAGAATTTTAAAGAATCGACATCTGATTGACTACGCTAATTGAAGATACCTCATGATATGATGGTGGTAATAATCATCTCATTTTCAGCACTTTTTATGCTCCGTAAAATATATCAAGATTTATTAATTGTTCAATTAAATTTATCTAATTATATGTCTAGACATGATTTGGCTTGAGTGGCGAGCGACTATTTAAAAGGCAATTAATTCATTGTCTTATTCAACATTTATAAATCGACTACAATAAACACTCTTAAAACTTTTATGTACCTTATTAAATCAGTATCTTAAACAACTTGATCGCTATATTGTATAATATACAAAGATTCATCAACGTGTCATCATCTACCTATTGAAATAATTACTGTTCGGATTGATTTATTTATTGATTAATGGATTTATCGATTGATTAGTGTTTTACGCCAATTTTAGTACTATTGGCTATTTCGTGGCGGTAAGATTTTATTGGTTTATGAAGCCGGAGTGCCCGGGGAAAATCACCGACTTTCGGCAGGAAAGCTAACAATCCCAGTCAATTAAGATTAGAGTCGAATGCACCTGCCACATGCGGGGTTCGAATACACAATCTCAGTGTTGAGAGTCTAGGGATACAGTAGTTGGACTACTTATACCACTTGGCCACTGAGTCCCCCTCCATTTAGGACAATCAGCATAGTATCATAACATGTCTTGACATCATTTGATTCAGGTAAAGCGTGACTATTAACATGCACGTTGGTTGGCTGATTTTTTTGTTTTTTAACGAGAGTTGTCAAATATTACAATACTTAACGTACTTTATAGACATGTTTAATCAGACACTTTGAATCTCCTTTACAATACATGTTATGGTAGATCAAACTAAATTTTGAATTAAATTTATCTTATAACATGTCTACACATGATTTGGGTCGAGAAGAGTTTTACTATTTAATTACTTGAATGATAGTAGTTACATAACAGAGTCAATGCAAGTTTCTTGAATATTTGTGTAAAGAGCTTATGTAAACACTGTAGTGATTTTATCGGGTCGCCTATAGCCTTCTTAACTTTTCTTTCAACTGTGTTGCTTAATATATTTGTTTACGTTATATAACACAACATTCAAAAATGTGGTTGCATGCGAAATCGGTTCTCAGATAGGTGACCTAAACGCCACAGTGTACACTAATAACTTATAGATTAATATGCAGTAACTCCTTTTTTTACAGAATCAATGATAAACAATGGTACAAACTCTCGGCAGGTGGGTTATCAAAACAAATGCACAAAGAGTAATCTTGTGTGCTTAATTACATTGGTTTGAAACAACCATATCAAAAGAGACACATATATAACTTTTGAAAGAATATTTATCAGCAGAGAATAATACTCTGTTGTTGAAAGCTGAACAAAAGCAGTTTTGACAGATTTATTAAGTTATGATAAAATGGTATGCATGCTTATGAGCTAAAACTCTTAAGATATACTGAATGCATTGATTTTATATTTAAATGATATTGATGTTATTGTATGGGAGGTGAAATGATCATCATTCATTGTTGGGATACATTTATGACGAATCATGTATATTAAAAAACTACTCTTTTTCTTTTCTTTTCATTAACTTGATATATGAATAAATATAATAGAAATAGACAGCATTTTCTTCTTTATCTCTGTTCTACATATAAAAGCTTGAGAGGAAGCATGTTGTAATTTTATGGTAATGTTACCTGTTTGTGTTGCTTATTTTTTATTCTATATATTTTGTTATTTAGTAACAATCATATTTTTTTGATTTATGAAATCTCCTATCTGATCTTACACATGTTAAATATAATTAAATTCAAGGCTCATTTTCAACAGATGCAACAGATCGATATGTGTTAGATATTTTCACTTAACATGAGTTATATTCAATGTGCAGGAATATGTTAAACTGAAAACGACAAGGATTCTTATCAAAGGCATAATGTAACAATGTGTAGGACTAACAGGCCTTTACATTATCAGAGGGGTTAATATGATTCTGACAGGAGTGAAAGTATGAATTGTATGTGCCATTCTTTAATATTACTAAGTTCTTATATTTCTGATAGGGTATTTCAATACTCAAATGATATATATGTAACACTCAGAAACGTGTCCTTCCCCCCAAACGTGTCCGATTCCCCCAAACGTGTCCACATGACGTCACTGAACTGCAAAACATGTCCTAATGTAAAAGGGCGCCAAAGCGTGTCATTTGTATAAACACCCAAACGTGCCATATACCCCAAACGTGTCCAATCCCCCAAACGTGTCCATATCAAGCTTAATTTTTTTCCTTTACTGGAACTATTTTTCGTGTCCATATTATAAATTCGTAGGTTATTTGGTTATTGCTTTTTCATTAACGTATACTCATTTTACTATTTCATTAAAAAAATAGAAATAAATTACTTTAGGTCTTTTTTTAACCGGCAGTATAATCTGGGTAAAAGTGGGGGTGTTTGTTTGGCTATGTTAGATGTAAATGTAAGCAGCCATACTCAGTTAATTTGTAAATATTAAATCAGATACCTTGTGTAGGGAGAATGTCACTTTCTTTGCGCATTAAAACCTTTGTAGCAATTCACTCTTTCATGGTGCCATCAGTTGTATTTTGGAAGGCAACATTATTTTTTTTTGTTTTTTTAAATTTCCGCAACTTTTATTTAAAACGGCCTCTACTACATAACGGAGATTGAAGTAGTTTCTTACTGAAGTCATAAAAAAATCGGTCTTTACTGGCTTTTAAATTTTTTAGATTAAAATCCCAACTAGTGTTAATCCCGAATAACCGTTAAAATTTAGGCCTAATCCTAAATTCCCGGTATGATAATAAAACCTATGTACAGTATTTATTGTTAACATGATGTCGTTCAAATAATGCATGAAATATTTGGCACTGGACGTTATGTCTCTTGTTTGTGTGTCTTTAGTGATGCTCGAAACCTAAAATTTATTAAAAAACCTGATAAACAGTAAACGTTTGATTTGAAGAGTTTTTTAAAATACCAGAACTGTTGAAAAAAGGGAAGTCAATTCTGCGGAAAGCCCGCCGTGCAATATTCGATTTAATATAAAAGGCATCATCAGAATTTATTAGTGGAAAATAATTCACTTGGTAAACGATTAATTCAACTGTACTAAAATTATTTGTATGTTCGCTCTAAATCAGAATGCAATACTTGCAGCTTGCAATTCAGTCAAAAGTTAATTCATATGTTACAGATTAAATTTGCAATTATGATAATCATTAACAACCGGCATTGAACAAACTAATGATAATAAATGACCATTTCATCAACTGTGTCCCCATCATAGAATTGCCGTAAACGTTATTGATGTCATTTGTTCATGTATTAGCGCTAAAAGACGTGAGATGTTCTGACGTTTAACAGTGGACACGTTTTGGCAAATAACAATTATCGGACACGTTTGGGGGTTATGAAATCGGACACGTTTTGGGCAATATATATAACGGACACGTTTGGGGAGAATTGACACGTTTGGGGGAATCGGACACGTTTGGGGGGATGGACACGTTTGGGAGTGTTACATATATAGTTGACATTGAATTCCGACACAAAAATGCAAAGTGCTTCGTCTAATTGTATTTGCATGACATGGACGTCGATATAAGTAAACTAAAAGCAAACAAAAATTAATACTGAAAAGTAACAGACATGACTACTGGAATATGTACAAGATTACGATATAGCTTTAATTTACAAAAGTATTTATTGTAATCATTGTATTTCTACAGAGATTATAGTATGTACAGATGTCATAACTTATGTCATAGCACTGCATAAGATGCATCAAATATCCGTTAATTTGCAGATATCAAACACTCACTAATAAATCTTCAAGCTTATGTTTCTTAGTGAGTATTAACTTATAACGGAGTGGAACGAAAGACAACGTTACAAATTATAGAAATGGTCATCCTTTTGATGCACCAACTTGAAACTATTTTTTCTTCTAAATATATAAAATTGAGAATGGAAATGGGGAATGTGTCAAAGAGACAACAACCCGACCATAGAACAGACAACAGCAGAAGGTCACCAACAGGTCTTCAATGCAGCGAGAAATTCCCGCACCCGGAGGCGTCCTTCAGCTGGCCCCTAAACAAATATATATACTAGTTCAGTGATAATGAACGCCATACTAAACTCCAAATTGTACACAAGAAACTAAAATTAAAAATAATATATTTGTTTTACTCCTTTCAATATTTGTGGTCAATGAAATAGAAAATGTTGGAGTTTCATTTTATCATGAAACGATATTTCACGCAAAATGAATATACACGACTGAAAAAAACTGAGATGTGGAATATTCATCAATAAGTCAGGAACTCATCTTAGACCATGTAATGTAATTCTATTATCATTGAATATATAGAGATACAAAATATAAATACATGTGAAAATAATGTATCGTATCATCTTTGTACTAATGCACGACAAACAGAAGTAAGACTAAAATTACGATAAATAATTATACTAGTATTGATAGAGGCATAACCTTTTTTTAACGAAGAGTTTTTTTATTTAAGCTGTAGAACAATAAGTAGAGGTAATAATCCTGATGTAAATAAATGTGAATTCAAGAATCATTATAGTTCTATAGTTCCATTTGATTTCGTTACATTGACACGGTTCGCCGTAGGTCTCCGGATGGCCTTCAACAGTGAACAAAACCATACCGCGTTGTCAGACATAAAAGGCCCAGTAATGACAAATCAAAATTTGATGACATAAAACAGAACAAAGTTGTCAAGCAAACCATTACGGCTTTATTTGATTTTTTGTGTTTTAATTTTAGTTACACCGGATAAATTAATTGACAATCTCATAATCTTATAATTAGACTTCGGATACAGCCTGGCATTATAATGCTTTTCTTACATTTAATCGAAAAATCTTATTTTAATTTATACTAAAATTTTCTTATTGGTAGAAATGCAACATGTTTGAACTTTCGTTTAAAGCCAAAAAATAAACGAAGTCTCTTTGTTCTATTATTTTCATTCCCATTCGATACACATTTAAAACGAACAAAAATATCAACAAAACAAAAACAGAAACACGGATCTAAGATAACTAATGATAGAAACATCCAGGTAAAAGCCAATTTCAACTCATAAATTAACCTTGTTTTCCCAGTTAAAAAGCGAACAGTACTCTCGTTGAACGAATTAAGTGCAAAAACGTCATTAGCAGTCATTTCAAAGCACGATCTTTTGATGTTCGCGTTTTATGATCGTGTTGAAATAGGTTTTATCGTTCTATCTACACCATCTGTTCAAATCATAAAACTAACATCAGTAGAAACTTCAAAAGTGCCAAAAGAAATAAATATATCGGCTTAGATTGTCTAATTTCATCATATTTTAATGTTCGTATTTATATACCAAACATAAATTTTGCAAAAGAATTGCGTTCAAACAGTTGCTTGGCGTCCTCTTAAATACATTTTCTCTAATATACAGACTGGTAAGCAAAGTGATGTAGCTCTTTTCCATCTTTTTGAACCAGTACAAAGGAGTACTTAGTATTGGGGTTTATAGTGTGGTGATAAATTTTCTCGATGATGCGCACTTTCATAGATAAAGAAGGATCATGGTCCGGTTGAAATAAAATTGTTATAAAGAACCCTCAATTGCGGATCTTTACAATCCGACCGTTGATGATTCATTCTTTTACGCAAAGTTTGTCGAGTTTCAACAACATAAAGGAGTCCATTGATATTGATATAGCACAATATATAGGTTTATTCCTATATTTAGGAAATAAACACAACTAGTTGCAGTATAAAAACGCTGCTACTTTGATGTTTGTGTTTCGCTGTGCATGTACTGATTTAATGTCATGGATGAATGACTCATATAACTTCGAATTCTTTTCCCCTACATCATGTTGCGATTGGTATAGATTGAATTTTGTTATTGATATATGTATAGATTTTCGCATCAATCTCTTGAATGTCATTTGGTATCTTTCACCCCTCTTTTTCATTCACACTCATATATTTCTTCTCTGAACTTTAACTCCCATCCATCGTCAAAGTTTATATATGTATTGCAAGCATCATTCTCGGATTCAAGTTGAGAACTTGTAGTATCTCCTAAACCGCGATTATGGCGGACGCTTTAAATATTAGAAAACGTTGGGGTCATTAAGGGACATTACATCAATATAGTTTGACCGTAGGGATTTGACCTTTCTTTTCGGGCAAAACCAACGTTCACCGTTTGTTAAAAGAAATTATGAGCTACAACTCTTATACCATAGGTAAAAGACACAGGCAGTCTTTTGCAATTACATCAAGGATTAAAACTGAAAAGGGTTATAAGATCAGAGGTCAATATCATGTCTTAGATAAAGAAGTGTTATTGATCCTATTTTAAGAGATTTGGTCCGGGGACACAGTTATCGTCCTTTGATTTTTGTTGTCTACAAATAGTCACTAGTGTGGACAGTGTATAACTTGCAATTTGTTTTCATACACCTTTTAAATTTATTTCATCATATTTTATGCATCAAATAGTAAGTAGGAGGTGAAGTCACATGTACAAATTTGGGGCATAAATAGGTAAATTAGTGATTTGGTCCAGTTTCAAAAAGGCAAAAATTAGTAAATCTAAAGCTGTCAAACTGAATTTAAGACTCCCTTACAATAAAATTGTCCATATTTTAAGTTAAAGCCGATAGACTTTTCTAAAATTTTGATATAATTTGTCGCAAAAGTATAATACTAATGAATTATTAGCAATGTTTTCTTTATATCAAGTAGAGATAATTTTGTTTAATTCTTGTGCTGAATCCTGCTTTGTAAGAAAACCCACACTTTAAGTCTAATTTTGTTGTGCTTACAGTATTAATCATTGGCAACGGGTTAGGTCAAAATAAACCCGAATGGTCCCTAGGTGTACTTCTAAATTTCTACTGCTCTGCGGAGAAGCAGCTAATTCACAAGTTTTTGACCGAACACGCGTTTTTATTTCTTGAAAAAACTGATACGATATCAGATGAATGGATGAATGAGTGTTGCGAGCAATTTCATATAGCTATGAAATGATAAAAACAAGTTACTAGTATATTTGATAAAATGATATGGACCCTCCTTAGTACTATAGACAGACACGCAGAACACGTTTGTTTTTATCGCACTTGCACATTCAATATAAAGACATGTCCTCCCACTCGAATCCATTGTACTATATCTGAACCATCTAGTATATTTCCGTACTGCTGTGGCTAAGTGGATAATCAGTAAATTAAAATTTAAAGTCTCTGTTTTGACCTAACCAAAAATCAAACCTGATCTTCCAAATGCAATGCTAGCACGATAACCACTACACAAATACATTAAGGGGGTACCCAACACTTTGACTAAAATAGCTTTGGCTCGTTTAATTTTCATAACATTTTGACAAAAGAATTACTTTGACCTATATATAAATATAAAAAAAAATAAAAAATTGGAACCACACAATTTCCCGGAATAATTTCATTGTTTATATATCATTTTGACAAACACCAATTATAATCATTGAGAAGTTTGATTTCTCTATACTAATACTATTTAATTAAAACGTTCAGCAGATTTTGAACAGTTAATTTCCTTAGGTGTTTTGTACCCCCCTAAATGTGGGTTCTAACTTCAGACATCGCATTTAGCTAGTATGCACTACGCCACAGTTAGACAATCGCACTTCAGCGTACCAACAAATGCACTTCAGCGTAGCTATCAACAAGTTAGCGTCACATTGTCACCATCGCACTTCAGTGTGTTACCCAACGCACTTCAGCGTGAACCATCGCACTTCAGCGTGCCCATCGCGGTTCAGAGTCCTACATATATGTAAACAGCTGATGTGAACACTGTAGTGATTTAATCGAGTCGCCTATATTCTTCTTAACTTTTCTTTCAATCGTGTTTGCTTCCCAATGTTGCTTGATATATTTGTTTACGTTATATAACACAACATTCAATAAAAATGATTGCACGCAAAATAGGTTCTCAGATGGGTGACCTAAACGACATAGTATACACTACTAACTTATAGGTTAATATATATATATATATATGCATATTAAACTTTTAAATGAATATCTTGTCTTATTATTTAAAAAAGACGAGAATTCCTACAAGTACCATAGTCAATCGAAAGATTATTTTTTCAAATAAAATTACAGTTATCTTTCATTACAATGATATATAGTTAGAAATGGCAGGTGAGATTGGTCCAGCTTGTCAGTATTATAGAACTGGGTCACTGTACCTAATATATTATTAAATGTACCAGCTGGTTTTTATTGCTGGTCTTAATTGAATGGTTTGATTTATTTTTTGGGGATTTATTTGTATTGTTTTCCTTGTGTCTTTTTTTTTTCATCTGCAATTGTTTTAAACAATCATTGTAATCATTGTATATAAATTTAATGTATTTATTCAGCTCAGCTTTGGGCGCTGTGATTACCAATAAAACATTATTCTATTATATGCAGTACCACCTTATATTTTACAGAATAAATAATAAACAACGATACAAACTCTCTGCAGGTCTGTCATCAAAACAAAGGCACTAAAAGTAATCCTTTGTGCTTAATTAGATTCGTTTGAAACAACAATATACAAAAAGACACATACAGATCTCTTGAAAGATTATTCATCAGCAGAGAATAATACTCTGTTGTTGAAAGCTGAACTAAAGCATTTTTGACAGATTTATTAAGTTATGATGAAATGGTATGCGTGCTTATGAATGCATTGATTTTATATTTACATTATATTTATATGATTGTATGGTAGTTGAAATGATCATCATTTATTGTTTGGATACATTTGAGACGAAGTATATATATTAAAAAGGACTCTTTTTCTTTCTATTCTTTAATTTAATATATGATTAAATTTAATAGAAGTAGGCAGCATTTCCGTCTAATCTCTGTTTTACATATAAGTTTTTAAAGTCAAATTTGAAGGAGAGGAGACATGTTGTAATTTTATGGTAATGTTGTTTGTGTTGGTTATTCTTTATTCTATATATTTTGATGTTTAGTAACAATCATATTTTTTTGATTTAAGACATCTCTTATCTTATCTGACACATCTTATGTATAGTTAAATTCAAGGATCATTTTCAACAGATGCAACAGATCGATATTTGCACTTAACATAGATTATATTCATTGTGCAGGAATGTGAAAAATTGATACACCTTAAAAAAAGAGAGGGGTACATATCAAAGGCACAAGTTAACAATCTGAGGGATTACCCGGCATTTCCATTTTTCAGAGGGGTCATTATGATTCACAAAAGAGTGATCATATAAATTTTATGTGCCATTCTTTAATATTACTAAGTTCTTATAACTCTGATAGGATATTTCAATACTCAAATGATATATATATATAGTTGATATTTCATTCCAACATAAAAATTCAAAGCGCTTCGTCTAATTAAATTTCCATGACATGGACGTCGTTGTAGGTAAAGTAAAGGCAAACAAAAATTATACTGAAAAGTAATAGAAATGACTATTGGAAGTGAATTACATTTTTAATCTACAAAAGTATTTATTGTATAAGCATACTAAAGATATCATATTATTTACAGATGTCAAAATATTTATCATGTTACTGCCTACGATACATCAAATATTTGTAAATTTGAAGATATTAAACACCAACGAATAAATTTCTTAACTTCAATTAGTATCAAATTAGAATGGTATGAAGTAATAGAACACAAGACAAAGATGCGAATTATGGAAATGGTCTACATTGTGCTGCACAAACTCGTTTTTCTTCTTAATAAATATTTATTTTACTTTAACATTTGTGATCAATTTGGCAGAAAATGTTCATTATAAGGGTAGATAACTCAAATAATGTAATTTTTCTAAAGAAATGTGTTATGAATATACCTTTTTTTTTGTTTTGAAGCAAGAAAACAAGATCCGTTTCATCATTTTTGTAATTTTTTGAATGCGCATAACAGGAGCTATCTTTTCAACTTTTATTTTAAAATTCTATCGTTTAGATTTCTTTTTATTACATAAAAATTGTGTTTTCCATTCTGAATTTGTTACAAAATCGGACAATTTTGCCCAAACTGGCTTGAAAAAAACAGTGATCTATAATTTTTATTATCTTAACTTAAAAGGCATGATATTTTAACTACGTTTCGACAAATTTTTAAACACTTCTTTCGATTTTAAATAGATCTTCCGTCTACCTTATAGCTGCTTAATTCGGCGAATCGTATATGCTCGTTAACATATATACCTACATGTACATGACTGTCACATTTGTTAAATTGTCATTTCGATCTATGCATCTCAAGTTTTGGGACTTGTATATGACTATCTTAAAATACCAGTAAATCCCCATAATTTCAGAGTTTAAGATAATGATTTTAAGATTTAGAGCCCATTTTATTTATGATATACAAATTGTGTCCTACAAACGTCGTGGCATTTCGATTTGGATCTGGGTTTTTTTCTACCAGTGCTCTTTCTTTCTTTCCTTGATTTCTGAACAAGACTTTGGATTCAATAATTTGAATATAACATCTTGTAATAATAACTCATGCAACTATCATGTTTGTTTGAAAACATGTAGTAATTTTCCTAAGCTTTAAGTTTATTTTGAATCACAAGCCGTAATAACTGCGTATGTCTGCATGTTGATGATTAATATCTATGATTTTTCATAACTCCTGTTATGAATAAATATTGTAATTTGAATCCGAAAGCAAATAATTCATTATTTTATACATAACTTTACAAGTAAACAAGTATTATTAATCAAATTAGTTTAATACAATTTTCAGCGAATGACTTCGCGTATACGTTTTTATGAAAAATTGATAACAACCGATTTATTTATCTGAATGGTCGAGAAAGGGAAAAGTATTAATTTTAGAAAAAGATTTTTTTAAATGTTGTTTGGATGTTTATCAACTGATAATACATTTAGGACTCCCCCTATCAAATTTGATTTATTATAAAAAACAAAATTGGTATGATTGCCAATGACACAACTCTGCACCAGAGACCAACTGACATAGAAATTAACAACTATCGGTTACACTTCGGCCTTTAACAGTGAGCAAAACCGCATTGTCATATATAAAAGCCCAAGTAATGACAAATGTCATTAATATGTTTTCGGTCGGAATATGCACGGTATATTTGTCACTTGGCGTTCATCAATCAAACATAAATCATTTAAATATTTGATGACATAAAACAGAACACAGACAAAGTTTTCGAGCAACCCATTACGGCTTTAATTGATTTTTTAATTTTCTTTGATTTTACTTACATCAGATGAATTCATTGACAGATTCATTATCTTAGCCTTTGGATCCAGCCTGGCATTATAATGCTTTCCTTACATTTAATCGAAAAATCTTATTTGAACTTATACTAAGATTTTCTTATTGATAGAAATGCAACAAACTTGTTTGAACTTTCGTTAAAAGCCAAAAAGGTATTGAAGTCTCTTTGTTCTGTAATTTTCACTCCCATTCAATACACACTTGAAACGAACAAAAATATCAACGAAGCAAAAACAACAATACGGATTTAAACGTACAGATGTACTTAAAAATTTCAAAAGTCAGGTAGAAGCCAATTTCAACTGATAAATTAACCTTGTTTTCCCAGACTAAAATAGCGATCAGTACTCATTAAACGAATTAAAGGCAAAGACGTCATTAGCAGTCATACCAAAGCACGATCTTGTGATGTTTACGTTTTATGATTGATCGTGTTGAAATAGCGTTTATCGTTTTATCTAAGCCATCTGTTCAAATCATTTAATCTTCAAAAGTGACAAAAGTGCTAAAAGTAATAAAAATATCGGTTTTAAATTGTCTAAATACATCATATTTTAATGTTCATGTTTGTATGTCAAGCATAAATTTTGCAAAGAAATCTACCTTAACCGGTGTTGAAGGCCTCATTGTGACTTTGAGATGCAGAACATCAATAAAAGTGTTTTTTTTTTTCTTTTTTGTTTGTTCTTTTGTTGTGCATGTACTGATTTTGTGTCATTAATGTATAGCCCTTAAACTTTATTTTCTACTACATTGTGTTGCGATTAGTCTATACATAATTCGTTTATTGATATTCGTATTGATTTTCGAATTAATCAGTTGAATGTCATTTTCATTCACAATCAGATATTTCATTATCTGAATGCTAACGCCCACCCATCGTCAGAGTTTATATCTGTATAAGCGTCATTCCCTGAATCTTCACTTAATGTCGCTTTATATCAAATGGTCTTTTCATTTATTCTTATATTTACAGATTTTTGAAATATAGAATATAAATGTTATCAGCATTTGAATCTGGAAGTAAAATTTGAAACATAAAACTTTGTCAAAATTTGTCTAGTGAGATGAAATTAGCATTAATTCACGTGAAATTAATTATAATACATCATATAGCTAGAATTTGAATAGGAATATGTCGATTTTAAAGTAATTAGCTCCAAAAATATTGATTAAAATTCATTCATTATAACAAGCATATATCATAGGATAATAATGTTTTTATCCATATTTACATAATAAATTGTCAACTAGAATTGCGATGTTTTAAAGCATAATCGTTTGTATGAAGATACAGGTATATATCGGGATAGTTACATGTAAGCTCTTTGATGTTAACAGACAATAACTGTATAAATTTCAAAAGCATAGGACTAAATCAAAAGATTCATTTTTCAACGAATTAGAACATTAGCATTTGTATCAATTGAACGAATTAATATCTGATTATAAAAACATTGCACGAGCTGACATTTTTAAAGTGACGCACTTCCGCGCTTGAAACAAATTGTACTCGGTCAATGATTTTAAACCCCAATAAAATTACAAAAACAGCCATTAAATTCTTCAATAAATGGCGTTCAGTTCTAAATCATTTCATACTAACTATTTAACATACAAAGAATTGTATTTTTTCTATAGCAACGAATGATAAAAAATAGGAAAGTTAATTCAAATATATATGTATAATAATTACAGCCAGTATAAAACGCTATTGATATGAAAATACACCGGTGTAATCCAGTCATATATAGAAATATGGAGATGTGGTATGATTTTCAATAAGAAAATTATCCACACGGAACCAAAGGACGATGATATAAACACTTATACATGTAGGTCATTGTACGGCCTGTTACAATGAGCAAACTCCATACCGTAGAGGAAGCTATAAAAGGCCAGAGAATGGAAAAACATGATCCAATTCAAAAGAGAAAACCAACGGCCTGTTTTTTGCTAAAAGTAATATACGAAAAACAAATGTGGCAAACAGCAACCAACGACAATCACTAAATTACAGATTTTTTTACTTGGGACATGCGTGCATATTTAAAGAACGTGTCTGGCTTCCAAAATGATTGTGAATTCTCAATTTTTCCATAACGTGAGACAGTGCAACAGTTAACATAAAACAAATTCAGTTGGAAAGGTCTTGATTCATTAAGTTGAAACAAAGCACAACGAAACAACGAATAAACAAGCCGTAAAAGTAAATACAAAAGGCTGACATAAGAGTACTTAATGATACTGAAAGACAGTTTAAAGCCAATTTCAAATAATTAATGTATCAATTGACTAATCAATCAGCAATCAGTACGCATTCATCAAATGAAGTGCAAAGACGTCAAAACAGTCATAGAAAAGCTCAATCTTATGATATTTACGTTTTAAAATAGTGTTGAAATAGCGTTTATCGTTATATCTACACCCACTGTTAATATCGTAAAACTGCCATATCAAGGCACTTCAAAAGTGCCTAGAAAAATAAATTTATCGGCTTCAGAATGTCTAATTCTAATTTTTCAAAGCATTCCGCTCAAACCGGTAATAGGGGGTCGTCTTAAAAACTTGTAGTTAGATGAGTCTTTGCTCCGTGTTGAAGGCCTAACTGTGGCTTTCAGATGAAGAACAGCAATAAAAGTGGTGTTCCTTCGCTGTTTGTGTTTTTGCTATTCTTGTACTGGTGTCGGGTCATGAATGGACATCCTTTTTTGTCTATTACATCATGTTCCAATCTTCTATACAGAACTTTTATATCGATATTCCTATTGATTTTCGAATCAATCATTTGAATGTTATTTTTATTCACAATCATGAAAATTCATTATTTGAATCCTTACTCCCTCAAATCGTTAAAGTTTCTTTCTGTATTTCAAGCGTCATTCTATGAATCTCCACTTAGATCAGACATTATCATCGAATATCAAGTGGGTTTTTTTCTTTTGTTAAATGTATTACCTCAAATCTATATTGGCCACACGTACTTGGAGACGGGACAAATATGATTGCCCTTCCCCTTTTTCCCAAAATGCGTCAGTTTTTTGTTTTTTGTTTTTGTTTTACTTTCTATTATTTTTGTTTTTTTTTCTGTGTTTAAGACTTACATAAATATACTAGAAATAGCATTTGTTTGCTATCAATTGTTAGTGTACTATCAACAGCGGTCACTGATTATATATATATATATATATATATATATATATATATATATATATATATATATATATATATATATTTCATGTAATGATAAGTACATTGCATATATGTTTCCTTAGAATCCGCTATTATCATTGGCTGACAATAATCATCTGGCACTCACCTATGAATTTAGTTCCGTATAAAATACTGTAGCTATGACTGCACGAGCTATCGATGACAATGTTAAAAGAATAAATAGAAAAACTAATTGAAAGCTTGATATAACTCCTAATTTCTTAGTTGTAGCATTAAAATGTAACTATAAGAATTGAATACTTCTTTTTATAATCTTATAGGATTGTAAAAGCGTTGATCGTGTGCACATGTTTTATAAAAACCGCTTCATACAAAATGTGCTAAGGTCAACGCCTGTACACCCCAATTAAATTATAAAAAGAAGCATCCATTTTTAAAATAAAATGCAATATCAAGACTGCACGTGCCTAGAATTATAAGAAACGAAAACGAGTGACCCTTGCATTTTACAAGAAGCGTCGAGGCTTTTTGCTTACATTTCTTAATTTTTTAATAACACTGTACTAGCATTCAATTCTTATATTTGCAGATTTTTAGAAAAAGAAAAGTTAAATATGTTATTCACATTCAAATCTGACAGTAAAATTGTAAACGCAAAATTTCGGCGTAAATTGAGAAAGTGAGATGAAAGCAGTAGCAATCATCGTGGAGTCATATATCTGAAATTTACAGATAAACATGTCGATTTCAAAGTAGACAGCTCCTAAAATATTGATTAAAATTCATTCATTATTACACACATATATCAAAGGATAATTATGTATTTATTCATATTAACAAGACGAACTGTTAATTCAAACATGCAATTTTTTTAAACCGTAATCGTTTGCATGAATATACAGGTATTTACCTAGATTGTTAAGCTCTTTGATATGGTGAAAAGATGATTATACAAATTTCAAAAACATACGACGGAATCAAAAGATTAGTCTTACGTTAAATTATTGTTTCAGTTAGGGTGAAGGTTGGCGCCTATTTAGACGTTTAAACCCGCTGCATTTGTGTGCACCTGTCCTAAGTCAGGAACCTGATGTACAGTGGTTGTCGTTTGTTGATGTGGTTCATAAGTGTTTCTCGTGGATCGTTTTTTTATATAGATTAGACAACGAAATACAAGATCAGCTTTTGTATCAACTGAACATTAATGTTAATAGCATACGATATTGTAGCAAGGGCAGATAATTATGCATCAAAAAATAACGCGTTGTTTTCGCAATGAAAAGCATATAAAACTCGCGGAAAGTCAAATGAAGTATATTTTAGCACGCGAAATCTGCTATGGGAGCATGAAATTTGAGGCAAAGGTTGCACAATGATGTTGTATTAAGAATACACTGCAACGTAATTTAGTGCCAAAAAAAAAAGAGACTGGACCCGACATTACAAAGCTTTTTTCTTCTAATTCTAGCTAGAAAATAGGTACGTGTACTCCATTTTTGTTTAGCAATCGGCTATGTACTTCTTTAAGAAATTTGATTCGAAAATGCAAGAAAAAAACGAAGACTCGTTTTCTAATGCATTTGTATTAGCGGAAAAATTAGCGAGGTTTTTCATAAGCGATAATTATATGATTTTTACATTTTAACGCATAAAACCTCTATTTCAGTGAATGTCTAAAAGGCCAGTTAATCAAGGAACACTGTGCTAAAACCGGGTGAAAATATCTATGTCCGTTTACAAGTTGTGTTGTTTTTCGGAAAGGTCTTAAAAATTAATTTGTGTTTTAACATGAAACAGGCAAATTTCATCAAAATGAAAAATCTCGAAAAGTAAGTCATGGTTAATACTATTCTTCTTAATTCAAAATTTACTTTCTGATAAAATCTTAAAGAAAATTCAACAAGGAATCTTCTTTGTTTCATATGCCCTAAATATCGGATTGTAAAAACGTTGCACGAGGTAACATTTTTGGTATGAAGTGCTTCCAGGCTTCTAACAAAATGTCTTCGGTCAACGATTTTACACCCAAATATAAAATTACAAAACCAAACGCATTAAATTTTTTAATAAATATCCACACTGGACCAAAGGACGATATTATTAACAACTATAGGTCATCGAAAGGCCTTTAACAATGAGAAAACTCCATACCGTAGGGTAAACTATAAAAGGTCATGGCATGACAAAACATAAAAAATCGATCTGTTTGTTTCAAACAAAATAAAACAACGAAAATAAGTTGTGACATCAACCAACGATAACCACTGAAATACAGATTCTTGACTAAAAAAGGGCATGTTAAGAGTTTGGCGGGGTTAAAAATGATTGTGAATGCTCAAACATTCCCTTACCGGAGACAGTGAAACAGTCAACAAAAGAAAAAACTACAAAAATCGATCGGAAAGGGCCTGACTCATCAGATTGACACTAAGCAAACCAACAAAAAAAGAACCAAATACCAAAACATTTGAAACAAAATACGTATCTTAGAGTACTTAATGATACTTAAAGGCAGTTAAAGCCAATTTCCACTTTTCTCAGACTAAAGTATCAAGTTCAAAGACGTCATAAGCAGTCATAGACAAGCACGATCTTGTGATGTTTACGTTTTATAATTGTGTCGAAATAGCGTGTATCGTTTTATCTACACCATCTGTGCAAATCATATTACTCGTACCCCTAGAAACTTCAAAAGTGCCAAAAGTGCCAAAAGAAATAAATATAATTATCAGCTTTAGATTAACTTATTTCATCCTATTATAATGTTCATGTTTACATACCAACATACTTTTTTCAAAGAATTCCACTCAAACCGTTGCTAGTGTTAAAGGCCAAATTTTGACCTATAATTGCTAACTTTTTATACATTGTGACTAGGATGGAGAGTTGTCTCATTGGCACCCATACAACATCTACTTATTTATATTTAAAGAAGTCGATCTTAAAATAGAAGGCTCCTAAAACTTAAAGTAAAAATCAATTATTATATTACACGTGTATATCATACGAGAATAATGTATTTATCCATATTCATGAGATGAATTGTAAACTAAGATTTGAGATAATTTTTAAGTATTATTGTTTGTATTTACCTAAATTGTTAAGCTCTCTAATGTTATGAACGGTCAATAATTATATAATTTTTCTAAAGCAAATGATGGAATTTAATATCGGATTATAAAAACGTTGCACGAGCAGAAAGTTCTAGTATGAAGCACTTTAAACAAAATGTCTTCGGTCAACGATTTTACATCCAAATAAAAACAAAAACCAACAAATACACATTCAAAAATATTAAAACAATTTTTTGCACGCTATTTGACCAACAATTAATTATATTTAAAAAAAAACGAATTACAGAAAAAGAAATATATATAATCAAATGTCTAACTATAACAATTACAATCAGTATATAACGATCGCGATACGACAATATACCGGCGGAACCCAGTCATTTATAGAAATGTGGAGATGTGTTATGATTTGAGACAATTCAAAAGGGAAAACCAATGGTCTGGTTTTTGCTAAAATAAAATGAACGAAAAATGAATGTGGCAGACAGTGACAAACATGTGTGACCAACGACAACCACTGAATTACAGGTTTGTAATTTTGGACAGACAGGTTGCAGCATATGACGGTGTTAAAACATGATTGTGAATGTTGAAACCTTCCCTAACCTGAGACAGTATAATAGAAAAACAAACAATAAAATTAATGGCAAAGGACTCCTCAAATTGACACGAATCGCAACCAAACAACGAAAAAAAAAAGAAGATAAAAACAAAATGCGGACATAAGAGTTCCGAATGATACTGAAATCCAGATAAAAGCCAAATTATACTTATAAATGCACCAAATTTTCTCAGACTCAAATAGCAATCAGAACACTTTCAACAAAGCAAGTGCAAAGACGTTATCCGTACGATATTGTGATGTTTATATTATATAGATCGTCTTAAAATAGCGTTTATCATTATATCTTCACCTTCTATTCAACGAATCACACTCGCATAACAAGAATCTTCAAAAGTGCCAAAAGTACCAAAAGAAATAAATATATTGTCTAATTGCATTATATTTTATCTTGTTTAAATATCAAACATAAATGTTATTGTGGAAGTATTTTATTACGAAAGCAGAACATATAGATATTAATTTCAATATAAATTGAGAAGTTATTCCATTTTTTCAGTATAGGAGTTTTATATCAGGACTTACACGACATATTTAATATTGACAGATAGGATAAAACAAATTTACAATGAATGTGACGGAAAAATTATTTTCATTTGCTTTGACAATAATATCGTTGACGACTGTCCATATTGATGGTAAACCCTGTACGCAGTCCAGTTCGGAATGCCAACAAGTGAGAATGCCATTGATTTCAAACAACCTACAAGCCCCACTTGTAGCGGAACTTGATATCACGTCAATGAACCAGCAATTGAAAAATTACATCGATGAAGATATCAAATCCTCTTTTTCTGAGGATGTTCAGGACATGGTGAAAAATGAGCAAGAACAATTAAAGAGATCCATGCTACAAGATTACTCGTCCAAACTGAACGGTACAAAGGAAGAATATGACAAAAGGATGTCAAATATAGTTAAAAATCTTGAAGACAAACAAGAAAAGATACAGCTAGAAGTATCTGAAGTTTACAGAAATTTAAGTGAAAGTGAATCAAATTTAAACACGGAAATAACAAATTTGTTGAGTGGATTCGAACACAGACAGGAAAGTTTGAAATTGGCGATGTTGTCAGAATATTTATCCAAGCTTCAAAAATCACAGGACTCTAACAAATAATAAAATAAACGATCTTGCTAGTGACCTTAAATCTCAATTTGCGAATTTATCACAAGAACTCGAAGGAAAAATTACTACTTATTTACAAATTCAAAGAAAGGAATAAGAAGAATGGAGGATAAATTTGACGGAATCATTGAATGGTAAGATTGATTTAAATCCTATGTCCTCTCTCTCTCTCTCTTTCTCTCTCTTTCTTTAAGCGTCGTGTTCTTAAGAATGTCATGGATTAAAGCAGACCTAGCTGGTTATGACAGTATCCGTCATTGAGTGGAATAAAACATTTAACAAAACGAAAACTGGTCGGTGACTGAAAATTATCAGTGCAGCTGATCGTTAAGATAAGGGAAAGAACAGTGTCGTTTCTGACCCTTCAACTTTTTTGTTTCGAGCGTCAGGCACTTATGAGTCTTTCATAAAAGAAACGCACGTCTGTCGTATCAAATTATACGACTGGTATCTTTGATGAGTTATTTCATTCGACTTTAAAGTATTTTGTATAATTGATTTATTGATTGTAATATGCGTTATATCCTTTAACGATGGCTTGCATCTGTGTATTAGTTGATTCCTAAACAGAAAATACACAATGCTTTATTCTAGATCAACAAACATCATTTGTTTTGAGCTATACTGGTTCCAAGAGTGAATACTAGTAAATCAATCTCAAAAGTATATTTAAAGATGGATATTCGGTTATTGATATTACAATAGATGAATAATCTTTGTTTCAATAGCTAGACTTGTAAAGTATTTTATATTTTGAACTATTGAATGCTCATATTAATATTCTATTGTTATTTATTGTAAATTGGAGCGGACTTCGTCAGTATGGTTTCCTTGTGTCCAATCCGTTTAACTTTGACTAAATAAAATATGTTTGAAATAACACCACACATAAAAACTGACGTAAATTGGATACTGCTAGGAACTTCGAAGCTCTTCAGAAAGATAAACTTGCTATTAGACTAATCTAGTATTTAAAATCATGTTCGACATGTCCATTTTTGAGACACCGCGTTATTTGTGGTGTCCGACTGTAAAAAGAGGTGTCCCTATTCTAAAGCAGCAACTAGAATTTGTTTTATGATAAATTAAGACCAGTTACGATAGTTTTTGGGACACGTCTAGAATTCTGATAGTAGTTAAACAGGCATTTAGAACTTGACAATGTACTTTTCAGTAGCAAAACCGACAAAACAAGAACAATAGAAAAGTTACTCTTCAAATGAAAAATCGACAAATCAACAGTAAAACAATGACAGAGACAATACTGATTAAAAACTATTTCTGACAACAATCGTACATCTTAAAAACGGCATTTGTTAAACTGTGTTATTAGAAGTTTACATGCAAAGCAAATGTTTTTTTCATTATTTATCGAAAATACCTGGATAGTGCAATCCTGATGAAGCTAGTTTATCTGGTAAAGTATTGCGTTTATTTTTTATCGCACTGTTAATATTTTCAATGACTACATTGTTCATTTTAAATAGTGTGTTACAATTACATGTTAAAGCAAACAATATAAAAAAGTATATATAGGGTATAAAAGTAGTAACAATCAACCTACTATCCATCTAGCGTGGATCAGTTGGAAATTAAATTATCTAAATGCTTTCTATGATACTTAACACATTTCAAAGTGTAATAAAATAATTGTTATATTTTATAGATCCATGCAATATTTCGCGTGACAAACTACCTTCATTGGGCGAGTGCAACCATCTAGATAACATCATATGCTGATAATTAAGATTATTTGCTACTAATTGTAATTTCGTACAGTTAGATCTATTGGTGCTTTGTAAATTGTATGAAGTTAAAGATTCATTCCTTCGGTTTATGATCAAACTGTTTACATATATATATAGAACTTCACAATTTAAATGTTTAAATGTCAAAACAAGACTCTTTTATTATTGAAAGAAATTTCAATGACATATTAAAATAACATCATGCTAAGCAAGATGGAAAAATGTAGCTAAGCGTCCGTCTAAATGGAGAGAATAGTTATAATGGCTTGAATAAGGCTTAATCTATATTCCTGTCCTAAACATGCATTACAATTTTTGTCTCATGACTAGACGCAAATCAAAATAAATCATTCAATCAGATATTTGTGCATCGAGAAATGATGCAGCAAATCTTAAACGTACGTTCAAAATTTGCATGAAGGGAAACAGATGTCTCATGAATGTGTAGATATTGACACCAAAACGAGATATTACAGATAACGAAGAGATGGCAGAAATACGGAAGATTAAATTAAATGTACGGTTTTTTTATCTATATTTTCTTACTTTATTTGTTTTGTTTAAAATAACCCATCATGATTCCGTCTTGGGATTTGTTTTTAGATACAGAAACATATGAAGAGAAAAGATACAAAGACTGCACAGAGATGAATAAGAAAACCTTTCAGACGATGGAAAGTGGTGTGTACAAAATATATCCAGACGGCGGAAAGTATGTTAATGCATATTGAACATTCAAATGTAAAATGAATAGTACCCGTGTTGTTTCTATAGGGAAACAGACTTGTATATCCTGTATCTTGAAAACCGTGTTTTTATTTTAAAGCATAACGTCAAGATTGTGGGGTAAGAAAATTTTTAATTGACCGATAGTTTGAGAATTTGATAATGTCTTCGCCTACATCATAGTAAATTACAAATTCGTAATTTCGTTTATACTATCAGTTTAATTTATTTGAGTTAAACAAAGGATTTCACATGCCAGTGCAGAAGGATCTCCTTCCCCTGACGGACAATCCGAGAACAACCCAGACTTTAGATGATTCTTGTTGTTGCTAGTCTCTAGTTTTTTATGAAGTGTTTTGTGGACTTCATTACCATTTTGTCGTTTGTTTGTCTTTTGTCTTTGTGTTGTCATTTTACGTCGACTTATGCGTTCTGTATGTCCTATCGGTATCTTTTGTCTCTTTTCTATGTGTACTGATGAACAGCTTTTTTCTTTTTATTGTAGGAAACAATAACATGCATACTCTGACAGTAAGTGGAAAATACGAACTGAGAATAGACATGGTTGACAAAAGTAATAACAAGAAATATGCTGTATACAAACGATTCACTATTGGAGACGCTGCTTCGAAGTACAGGTTAACAGCCGGTGATTATTCAGGAGACGCAGGTAAAACATTATTAACATCAATATTTTGTATTACATCAAATTTAATATCCCCTATCAACAAGCAAACCGATATAATTAATCCGCTACAGAATTATAAAAGTTTAATCAACTCTATTTGAAATATATTATGTATTAAAAATATAAGAATTAGAAGATGTTACAACAGTAGTCTAACTCCCAATGAGACATTTTTCCAACAATGTTTATATTACATGTAGATTAAAGAGATCTGTGATTCCTTCGAAAGCATCAAATTGATCGAATTAATAGTGATTGGTTGTTGTATTTTTTTTTTTTTTTTTGTTTGGCTTAGCATTCAGTGTTTTATTATATTTTGGGACAAATCAAATAAAAACATTCATTCAATTTGAAAGGTCAAGAAATGTTCAGCACTAAAAATAGTTTGTACATTTTTGTTGTGTGTTTGTTTTTGTTCTATAGAAGTTTTGCTTCACATTAGGTAGACCAATGTTTTAACATTTTCAAATATTTCTAGTCTTACAATGAACAGTATGTTAGTCACAGTCATTTTCATAAACGAACAATGTCGTAGTATAGATTTAAACTGTATCGCATACAGTCAATTTCGTCTCTATACATTAACGGATATCGGGATTACACTCCTTGTGTTTCGTGTCAATAAGGTTGTTGTATTTTAACCTTAATTGTTTCATTTACTTACAAGGGATTTATTGAAATATCATAATGGATATAAATTTAGTGCTAAAGATCAGGACAATGACATATGGAAAAAAAATTGTGCCTCTTATCGTCAAGGACCATGGTGGTATCATAATTGTTATAATGCAGACCTTAACATACCATTTGGAAAGATATATTGGAGTGGTACAATATCAATTTCTGTCATGATGATCAGGAAAATATAATTTTTTTTTCTCCATCAATAAATGATTTAATAAATCGTTATTATGTTTATTTTACTTTTTTAAAGACGATATGTGTTATACATGAATGAGACAGCATGTAACAACAAAAAATAACCAAAAATACATACTGTATATCATAATTTTTATTTAATTTCATAAAACATATATTTTTTTTAATGTAACATCTTATTTGTCATTTATCTATTTTACATTTGAAATCATATCAATTGAAATTCTGTAAGATTTAAAATATGAACATGCACATGCACATGGAATTGTTAGAGATGCATATTCACGTGTAAGATTTAAACTAATTAAACATAGTGAACGACTTTGGAAAAAAACACACCACCAGAAATGAAAAGGAACATCGTCTTACAAAAAAGGACATACAACAATCATTAATGTGATTCATAACATTACAGGAACAAAGTACAAATAAAAGCGCGATTGGTTCCCATATGAATACACACAATGTATCGATAATTTCTATTGCCGAAATTTACATGGATATTGTCGAGGAGAAAATTAACAACTTTAATCATCTCTTCAAAGTTCTTGTGAGTAAAATGACATACATATTGATCGTTTTTTACTACAAAAGAAAGGTTTTCGGAACCATTGACATCAGACTATGTGGTACGGGTTTGAGTTATAGTTGAAGACCGTACTGTGACCTTTAGTTGTTAATTTCTATGCTGATTGGTATCTTCTGGAGAATTGTCTTATGGACATTCATACCACATCTTCCTACTTTTGTTCATATGTATACATGTTATTATGATTTGCACCAAATTATCTGATACATTAAAAGAGTTTGGTATGATCATATTTGTTGAGTTTGGTGGATTGATATTTCAACGGTCAGTTGGTATTCGGATTGGTTCTTACAATTCCGTTTCAGACTATTTTGGTTCAATGTGATTGTTCGTCTGTTTTTAGCGACTTTGTTTAAGTTTTGATACTGTCCAATAGGTCTGGAAACCATATTGTCGTTTTTTTATTTTTTTATTTGAACAATATGCAGACTTAAAATAAAATAGAGAAAGGAAAAGAGGAACTTGTCAAAGAGACAACAATCCGACCAAATAGCATAAAACACCTTAATGTATGAAACGCCAACACTATCTTGTTATGACCATTTTCATTATATGATGTGCATGTACCTTTATATGATGTGCACTTGTCATTATATGATGTGCAAACACCTTTATATGATGTGCAAATATCCTTATATTATGTGCAAGTATCCTTATATGATGTCCAAACATCCTTATATGATGTGCATATATACTTATATGATGTGCAAATGTACTTATATGATGTGCAAACATTCTTATATGATGTGTAACCATTCTTATATGATGTGTAAATATTCTTATATGATGTGCAAATATACTTATATGATGTGCAAATGCACTTATATGATGTGCGAAGATCCTTATATGATCTGCAAATATCCTTATATAATGTGCATTTTCTGTTATATCATGTACAAACATCTTTATATGATGTGGTTGTATCATTATATTATGTGTTTGTAACCTTATATGATGTGGTTTGGTGTTCTTCATTATATGATGTCGAAACGTCATTATATGATGTGCTTTCATCGTCGTTATGGTCAATGAACATGATTACGATTAGAACGATTACTGTCTACGTCATTAATGATTCCGATCTGCTTCTGCGGAATTACTATAAACCCGGCTCAAATCTGTAGCTATCGTTTGGAAAATCGTTCTGATATTGTTAGAAAATTGTCAAAATATGAATTGCAAAGTTAAGTTTTAATCGATGGGTCTACAACAATGAACATACGAAGTCTACAATAATGAACATACGGTTAAAGTTATTCAATTTAAGAAATAATTCTTTCATGCCATGCTCTATGCTCATTTTAACAAGGGTAGGCATTATATTTGTCGATATCTTTATACCTAGCGTTAGCATTTTTTCTATAAGAAGTTAATACATGAATTTCCAGTCTGTTCATTTTTCTAAATTTTGTCTTGCTGATCATTTTAGCTGTTCAAGTTTCTCTTTATATATTCTCAAGATAGACACAAAAAATGGGCAAAAATCGGACATTAATAAGGTAATGAATCATATATGGGACCAGTCAGTTGAAACCCAAAAAAGAGGAGATAGGATGAAATAAAGGGGGCCTTTAATTTTATTATTTTTGGAATGGAAAGGTGGCATTCAATTTTTTATAGATATAGATTTGCCGCCGTATAATGTTAAGGCGATGTATTCGTTATCCGTAGACATCAATTGTTACGGCCCGTTCCGCTCGCCTCAATTGTTAAAACCTAAATCCTTAGTTTCAACAATTTTTTTTTAGCAGAGTATTTTTCATCTGAAGCTAATATTGAATGAAGGTGTGGTAAATATTAATGAGACCATAACCGGCAAATCCAAAGTAAGTTCCCTGAAGTCGCAAACAACTACCCCATTTGAAATTCTAGATCCACTACTGACACAATATTTCAAACTTATAATGCAATAGAAACTTAATGCGTTTTTTTTTTTGTTATCATGAACAAAAGTGTTGAAAATGTGTGTGTGTGTGTGTGTGTGTTTGTGTATGATTGTTCGGTGGTGGCTTTTTTGGGGGAATAAGGGAGGGGGGAGGGTAAAATGTTTATGTCTTGATTGTTTTTCCTTCTTCAAGGTGTAGACTTCAATAAAATAAGAGAAATTCCAATGTTTCCTCCCACGTCCCCACCCTCAATGAAAGAAAATGACCATAATCATAATTTATCTATTTTTAAATCTGTTCTTGTCTATACCATTTTGCAAGAAAATGTTTCTCTATAGATAAGTTATCAAGATAGTAGGCAATAAAACAACAAAACTCTTAAGAGTAAAAATTGCCCAGATGGGACCTTTACTATAGAGTATATTCAGACACATTGCACTATTTGTTTTTTTCTAATCTATTGTTGTTTCCAGGATAAACGCAAAATATTAAAAGCCGCTGCCGTAAATCTTCACTTAGAAAAATTCAAAACACAACTCTCTATCTGTAAGAAACCAACAGGTCTCAATAAACAATAAATAAATGCAATGTTTTATGTTCATTTAGACATCAATTTGATTAAATTACAGATATTGTGTGTTCAAGCTTTGCTTACGCCGATCTGAAAACGCTCCATGCTATTTTCTGTTTTAAAGACCATTGGGATTCGCTGGTTTTGTCGGATTAATTCACACCTTCAAAACATGAAGGCTGAAATTTCATGGCTGATGTAATATTTACCAGAACAGAAAGACAGTAAAATTAAGTGTTGTCAGATCCTTGTAACAAAAGCTTTGACAGATGATCTATACATTGTATATTAATCAAATTGGTTAGACACCTACTCTTCATCTAGTGTGTGCAGGAGCACGTGTATTTCCTAGTGCTCAGGACAAACAAATTTTTCGACTTTAATAAAACATAACATGGTTATTTTTTTTTAATTTCATCATTGTTTTATTTTTTCCCTCGTTTTAAATGGAAACAAACTATTTCGCTTCCCTTCTGAAATAGATAAAATCTCTTTCAAGAAATTTGCTTTTATATTGCGGGTTACTAAAATTGAGAATGGAAATGGGGAATGTGTCAAAGAGACAACAACCCGACCATAGAGCAGACAACAGCCGAAGGCCACCAATGGGTCTTCAATGCAGCGAGAAACTCCCGCACCCGGAGGTGTCCTTCAGCTTGCCCCTAAACAAATATGTATACTAGTTCAGTGATAATGGACGTCATACTAAACTCCAAATTATACACAAGAAACTAAAATTAAAAATGATACAAGACTAACAAAGGAAAGATGCTCCTGACTTGGGACAGGCGCAAAAATGCGGCGGGGTTAAACATGTTTTTTGAGATCTCAACCCTCCCCCTATACCTCTAGCCAATGTAGAAAAAACAAACGTACAACAGTACGCACAGTAAATCTCAGTTTAAGAGAAGTCCGAGTCCGATGTCAGAATAGGAAACAAAAGAGAATGACAATAATACATAAATAACAACAGACTACTAGCAGTTACTGACATGCCAGCTCCAGGCCTCAATTAAACTGATTGAAAGATTATGTCTTCATCATATGAATATCAGGCACAATCCCTCCTGTTCGGGGTTTAGTATTATACCGTTATAAAATATATGAGAAGAACATAACCCGTGTCATGCCAACAACTGGTTTTAGAATAGATATGTTTAATTCCGATGCAAAGACCCTATAAGTGAATCAATATTAAAGCCAAAATATGCAATCTTTAATGACCTGACAACAGTATCGTAACTATATCCATTCTTAATAAGTCTGTTTAAAGGTTTTGTTAGCTTTTGAGGTAAATACTGACATTTTTGTGCTTTGTAAAGAATATTACCATAAAAGATTGGATGTGAAATACCCGAACGTATAAGATGTCTGAATGTTGAGTTATATTTACGAATGGTGTCCTTATACCGATGATAAAATTTAGTAAATGTTTTGACTAGTTTATGATATCGAAAACCCTGGTGTAATAATTTTTCAGTAATCTATAAATTTCTCTCGCTAAAATCTAATACGTTGTTACATACACGAGCGAATCGTACAAGTTGAGATATATAAACACCATAAGATGGTGACAAGGGAACGTCACCATCTAAAAATGGATAATTAACGATAGGAAATTAACAATCATCTCTTTTATCATAAATTTTTGTATTAAGCTTCCCGATATAGATATAGATATCAAGATCAATGAAAGGACAGTGGTCATTGTTAGTATTAGCTTTATTTAAAGTAAGTTCAACATGATAAATTTCTTTAGTATACATACTGAAGTTGTCATTATTGAGAGCCAATATATCATCCAAATATCTACAAGTATTGTTAAATTTTTGTATCAGATGTTGTTTCGATGGGTCTTTGCTGATTTTAGTCATAAATTGTAACTCATAACAATACAAAAACAGGTCCGCAATAAGTAGTGCACAGTTAGTCCTCATTGGAATTCCGATAACTTGACGATATACGGAATCTCTAAAGCGAACAAAAATGTTATCAAGTAAAAATTCAAGGGCAGATATAGTATCAAAGCATGTCCAATTGACATAGCTCTTTTGTTTGTTGCTACTAAAAAATGACCTAAAAGAGTTTGAACATATGTATTTGCATTCCGACTTTTTAAATGCCCATTTGATTAGGTGTGTGAATTTTTTCTTAATAAGAATATAAGGCAAAGTGGTATATAGGGTAGAAAAATCAAAACTTTCAACAGATTCAAAATCACCAATATATGCATGCAATTTATCAAGTACTTCCAACGAGTTGTTGAAACTCCAAAAGTAGTTAATTCCACTATTTTCAAAGGCCTTATTTCTACAATTTATTACCAGGTTTTTGATTGTACCAAGTGTACTAGTAAGTAGAATAGACAATTTAGTAGTGGAACAATGACTTGAAGACGAAATAAATCTATATTTGTAAGGTGATTTGTGTAGCTTCGGAAGCCAGTACATAGTTGGGACTTTCATTGTATTTGGTTCTGCTTGTAAAGAAGTAGCTAATAGTTTATGTTTGTAACAGATATTCCTTGGCTTGTTATTTAGTTTATGTTTGATACGAGAGATAGGAATTTTATGGTTGTTGTTACGAGTAAAATATTCTTTAAAATGTTGTATACGTATATCAACTATCTTCATTACTGAATTAAAAAAAGAGTCCTAAGATTTTTTGTCAGCTTTTTCCCGTTTTATCCATTTCAAACAGTAAGCACACAGTGAGTCGTGGATGACATTACGACACTCATTCCTATTAATAATTGACGGGGGACGATATTTAGGTCCTTTACTGAGGAATGATTTTAACTCTCGGTCGCGAACGATGTTAAGGTCTCCTATTATAACATGGGAAATGGGGCCATAAGTGTAATTACTACAATTACATGACGGAGGTGTATTTTCACTGATATTTACATCTTTACAGACTCGGCTATAATTAAACACAAATTTACGGGTAGATTTCTTGTAAATATAACAAATAAGAGGGAGTTCAGTATTATCAAAATATCCAGGATTTTGTTCTTTAACAGAATGGTCGTTAAAAATACCGGCAATATTTACAAAATCAAAACCTTTATTGACATACTTTATTTTAATAAAATATTTTTTATGATCTTCAGGGCGATCAATTTTGGGAAACAGTTTAGAATAACAATATGCCATTATAATTTGAACGATTTCATACTTAGGACTGCAATATGAAATTGTGTTGCAATCCTCTAAAATTTTATTTAATTTATTTATAGGTAAAGAACAGAGCTTGGTTAATAGATAATGTCTGCCGTTGTTTTTTGAAATAGAAGTTAGGTCCGAAATATTTGTATGGTTAGTCCAAAATTTTCTTTGATTGCGATTTTTTTCTACGCCCATGAGAACGGTTTTTACGAACAGTTTTAGAAACTATATCCAAAATGTTAACAGAATCGGATTTTGATATATTACCAATTCCCATGATATTATCATTAAGACCGAGAGGGTAGACTGTCTGTAATTTTTTAATCCAATTTAATTCAATTATTTTACGCGATCGTACAAACTTTGAATGAGATTCACCAGGCTGCTTATTTACTACTTCTAAAGGTTGAACTGTTAAATATTTAATAGGATGATTGTGCTTTTTAAGATGTTGATAAATGATACTTTTGAATTTATTGGGTCTTTTAAAACGATACAGGTGTTCTTGCGTGCGTTTAGATAAATATCGTCCAGTTTCACCTTCGTACTGAATACCGCATCCCGGTTTGTTTCATGTAGACATCTTATACTGTCTAGTTGCGGTGCTTTATTGGTATCATGTTCGCCTCGACCGCGGGAGGTCATGGGTTCAAAACCCCGGCCGGGTCAAAACCAAAGACTTCAAAATTGATATTTGCTGCTTCCCTGCTAAGCACGCGAAATTAAGGAGTAAGAACAAAGGCTGGTCGGCTCGGAATCAGAATAATGTGTCCGGGTAAGGCCACATGTCTTCCTTCTGACTGTTACCTTGTGAACTAGCATGTTAAAAACCCAGCTCAGGGTGTCGGTCTAGTACAAAGCATGGTTAATATTCATATCACATTAACATGTTCTCGTACGAATACTAGTATGCATATCAATTTGCCGCTGGACGTCAAGCATCCATCCATAATCATCTAGTTGAAGCTGTGAAATATATGCACGAAAACATAATAAAAAGCTGCACGCAAATGTAATGCACCGAGTAGAAGTTCATTCCATATCTCCATTAATCCATTTCAGAGGACCGAGTGGTCTAAGTAGTCGAACTACTGTATCACTAGCCTGTCAACACTTAGGTTGTGAGTTCGAATCCTGCACGTGGCAGGTCAGCTCGACTCCAATATTAATTGACATGAATTGTCAATTTTCCTATCGAAGGTCGGTGGTTTCTCTCCGGGCATTTCGGCTTCCTCCACCAATATATCTCACCGCCACAAAATAGTATGCTAGTGTTGAATGTGGCGTCAAATAACAATCAATCAACAAATTAAACAATCAATCAGCCTCTATATCTATATCTTTATTCTCATAAAGCCAATGCATGACATCAGTACAGAGATAACAACAATAACTATTCTCAATATATACAAAACAAGGGAGAGAGGTTACAAAAGTCACTAGCAAGGAGGACAAACGCACGTGTTTATATTTTTTATAAATGAACAAAGCTTCTTCAGGACTGGTTTTCGAGTACTCGACATAAGTTCAGAGAAATTAACTGTTTTATGTCGTTGTACAAAATAGGAGGATAAATACTCTTTATGTTTTTGATCGAAAAAGAGCATTCAAATATATAGTGATATTCGTCTCCAATTTGTCGATTGTAACTTTGATGGCAAAAACCGTTTTCTCTTAATACGTTTTACCACCTTCCTGTTTCAATCGGCAATTTGTTATTAGTCGTTCGAAATCGACAGAGAACCAAGGCACCATTAAAGTTCCAAATATTAGAATATTCCTCATATTCCAGGTTTTAGTTTAGTCCCCACTTCGGTTTTATCCTGTATATCTATCATATAGTCATTTTAAAAATTTTACTGTTTGCAAAATTATACATTATTTTAAATAATAAGGATGTTCTTGTCCCAGGCAGAAAACCCTGGCCGTGTTAGGCGCAACTTTTTAGAAGTTTTGGTCCTCGGTGCTCTTCAGCTTTGTACTTGTTTTGGCTTTCAAACTTTTTTCATCTGAGCGTCACTGGTTGATCTTGTGTGGACGAGACGCACGTCTGGCGTATTGAATTTTAAGCCTAGTACCTTTTGTTAGCTATTATTCGTGTGTTTCTTTGTCCTATATGTTCTCCCATTTATTTGTATTGTGGTCCTGTCATGTGATGTTGTCGTTTTGGTGTTGTGTTTGACGTTGCCATAAAAGCGGGAGGTTTTGGCATGCCACAAAACCAGGTTCAACCCACCATATTTTTCTTAAAATGTCCTGTACCAAGTCAGGAAAATGGCCATTGTTATATTATAGTTCGTTTCTGTGTGTGTTACATTTTAATGTTGTGTTTTTGTTGTTTCGTTGTTCTCCTCTTATATTTGATGCGTTTCCCTCAGTTTTAGTTTGTAACCCGGATTTGTTTTTATCTCTATCGATTTATGAGTTTCGAACAGCGGTATACCACTGTTGCCTTTATTTTTCTTAAAAATTTAATAGCTAATAGCTTTTGACGAATTTTGGATTAGCGAATTCTAATTCTGAAGAAACTGGTTTAACAATCTTTGCTTTATAACAGTTTTTAACCAATCTTTATTAATGAAATGCTGTGTTTCCCATATATATGAGAAACCACAATTTTGAAATATTTTTTTGACAAACAGAATCCATATAATCTGCATGTTATGATGAGCGTTCATATGGCGAGAAAGTTAATATAATATAAACGAAAACTTTGCTTGTTTTCCGGATATCAAATTTGCCCAAAATAATACTGCTCGAACTTTTATATATATGTCGACCGGATGGCGACCTAGTTCCCCGTAAACCATACAATTTGGTATTGAGGATTTCAGATTTAAAAGTAATTTACAGAATTTTAAATGTATCTTTTCTTATATATAATTATTACTAAAACCCCATACTTCGCACCCATACAACAGAATTGGCTTGACCATTTTGTCAAAAAGATCAAGTTGACATTTTACAGAAAGCTGATACATCCCATTCTCAGGGCTTCGTACATGGCTTTTATGGCCTTATCGGATAAATGTTTTTTTGTCATATTAAAATTCCCCGTTTTAGTAAAAACAATTCCCAAATAGTTATGCTGCTTTACTATCTCAATTTTAGTGTCATTGTAAGAAAATCGAAGATATTTTGGCAAACGTCATAAACAAAACACTAAGGCTTTGGTTTTGTCAACGTTTACTTTCAAGTTCCAAGCATGACAATAATCATGAAAAGCATTGAGTTGAGTCTGGAGGTCCTGTGCTGTTTCGGCCAACAATACCGTGTCATCTGCGTACAATATAATAAAAAAAACTTAAGATATATTTCTAATTCTCTTTCCAGATCTTCTGTTATAGTTTTAAGTCCTGTAATATTTTTACTCACAAAGAAATTTTCTTAGTCATCCAAAAGTAAAGAAAAAAGGAAAGGTGATAAGTTTTCTCCTTTTCGTACACCATTGTCACAAGAAAGCAGGTATTCCAATTACAATTATTATATGATATACTAGATTTAATATCACTGTACATATTCAATATTACATTATACATCTTACCATCTTACATCTTAGCTATTATTCGTGTGTTTCTTTGTCCTATATGTTCTCCCATTTATTTGTATTGTGGTCCTGTCATGTGATGTTGTCGTTTTGGTGTTGTGTTTTACGTTGCCATAAAAGCGGGAGGTTTGGCTAGCCACAAAACCAGGTTCAACCCACCATATTTTTCTTAAAATGTCCTGTACCAAGTCAGGAAAATGGCCATTGTTATATTATAGTTCGTTTCTGTGTGTGTTACATTTTAATGTTGTGTTTTTGTTGTTTCGTTGCTCTCCTCTTATATTTGATGCGTTTCCCTCAGTTTTAGTTTGTAACCCGGATTTGTTTTTATCTCTATCGATTTATGAGTTTCGAACAGCGGTATACTACTGTTGCCTTTATTTACCATTTATATTATTCAATAACATTTTATAAAACAAACCATCTCGCCATATTATGCATGAGTCGATAATTTTATAGCTATTGTTATGAAATATTTTTAAAACTGACTTTGAGTTCATTGGTATCTTTTGCATTGAATAGAAATAAGAAGGTATAAGTGCTAGTAAGACAACCCACCATCCAAGTCACAATTTGTAACAAGTAAACAATTATAGGTCAAAGTACGACCAACAACACGGAGCCTTTACTCAAACCGAATAGCAAGCTATAAAGAGCCCCAAAATTTGTTTTATCATATTTTCGCCGCAGCTGGGAATTTCTTTAACTAGCTCCTGTATTTATTGATCTTAATCTTCCTCCGAAATATTTGTAACGTTGATTTTTGTTAATTTGCATTATCTCATTTTTCCTAATAATTGCACTTTCGCTAGCGAAAGCTAGCCTACAGATTTAAGCCGTGTTTATAGTTACTCCGCAGAAGCAGATCGGAATCAGTTATGACGTAGACAGTAATCATTTTAATCGTAATCATGTTCATTGACCATAACGACGATGAAAGCACATCATATAATGACGTTTTGACATCATATAATGAAGTAAACCGAACCACATCATATAAGATAACAAGCACATAATATAATGATACAACCACATCATATAAAGATTTTGCACATAATATAAGGGACACTGCACATCATATAAGTATATGTACACAGCATATAAGTATTTCTGCACATAATATAAGTATATTTGCACATCATATAAGTATATTTGCACATCATATTAGCATATATGCACATCATATAAGTATGTTTGCACATCATATAATGATGTTTGCACATCATATAAGGATATTTGCACATCATATAAGTATATTTGCACTTCATATAAAGGTATTTGCACATCATATAATGACAAGTGCACATCATATAAAGGTAAATGCACATCATATTATGAAAATGAGCATAACAAGACAGTTTTGGCGTTCCATACTAATGCCAACATTGGGTCTTCAGTGCGTCGAGAAATTATGCACCCGGACGCAGGCATCAGCTGGCTCCCAAGCAATAATGTATATTAATTCAGCGAAAATGAACGCAACAACAAACTCCGAAACGTACAAAATGAACCATTTACATTCTCAATTTTATCAAAATAACAAAACCACATAAGACCAACAAAGTCTATTTTAAGATAAAGCATAAACATTCATATAGAACTATCAACCTGTACTGATTTTTTCTCTCTCTGTTTCTGATGCTAACCATGTCAACAAATCCGGTATCACTCCTTTATACAGTTTATCTTCTAAATGCATTTATTAGATATGTTCATCGGTATGCTACTGTAGCGTGTATATGATATTTCAGGGATTGCGTTTCCTATCTTGATTTTCTTCATAGAATGTCGTGGCTAAGGAATCCTTATATCAAAGTTTTAGTCCTCTAGTCGAAGGTTCCGACCCCCTCGGGCAAAGGTGAGCCATACATATTAGTTTAAGACCAATTTTAATTATCTTGCTTTTCCTGTTTGGGTACTTGTAGTTTTTCAGCTATAAAATGAACATCCCAATGATGGTCAATCAAGAAAAGGGCTTTGGACGCATACAAAATATATGCTGTTGTTTTCATTTGTTTACGGACAACATCATGATTTGATTTAATATTTTGGAAGATTTGTATCAGGAAACAACTAATTTTTATTACATCTGGCGTAGCTTCAATCCCTTCCTCTTTTCATCTACTGTGAAATCACCAAAGACCATTTATCACCATACATGTGTACCTATGCGGCCTAAGGGTGCCATTAGGGAAGCATGAATTTTCCTTTCTTCCTAGCAACCGAGTTCAACACGTGTTTATGTTGGGGGTTCATGTTTTTCAATCTTACATTTCCAATGTAATGTTGTGTATACTGTTGTGTCAGTCGTTGTGTTGTTAAATTTCCTTAATCTTACATTTTATACGTAATGTTTTGTATACTGTTGTGTCAGTCGTTATGTTGTTAATGTTCCTTAATCTTACATTTTCTATGTAATGTTGTGTATACTGTTGTGTCAGTCGTTATGTTGTTAATGTTCCTTAATCTTACATTTTCTATGTAATGTTGTGTATACTGTTGTGTCAGTCGTTATGTTGTTAATGTTCCTTAATCTCACATTTTCTCTGTAATATTGTGTATACTGTTGTGTCAGTCGTTATGTTGTTAATGTTCCTTTATCTTACATTTTCTATGTAATGTTGTGTATACTGTTGTGTCAGTCGTTATGTTGTTAATGTTCCTTAATCTTACATTTTCTATGTAATGTTGTGTATACTGTTGTGTCAGTCGTTATGTTGTTAATGTTCCTTAATCTTACATTTTCTATGTAATGTTGTGTATACTGTTGTGTCAGTCGTTATGTTGTTAATGTTCCTTAATCTTACATTTTCTATGTAATGTTGTGTATACTGTTGTGTCAGTCGTTATGTTGTTAATGTTCCTTAATCTTACATTTTCTATGTAATGTTGTGTATACTGTTGTGTCAGTCGTTATGTTGTTAATGTTCCTTAATCTTACATTTTCTATGTAATGTTGTGTATACTGTTGTGTCAGTCGTTATGTTGTTAATGTTCCTTAATCTTATATTTTCTATGTAAGGTTTTGTATACTGTTGTGTTAGTCGTTGTGTGTTATATATAATCTTTTTCTACCATAAACAAAGATATGTGGTTTGATTGCCATGAGGCAGCTATCCTTAAATCTTCTAAACGACATGAATGTGAACAATTACGATTAATAATTGACCACTCTTGTGCAGGAAATGAATGATTAATATACAAATATATCATGCCTACAAAGGGTATTTGCCACAAATACTGGTTGTCAGTTTTTTTGGCAAATGCCCCTTGTAAACTTGCTATAATTGTTTGAATCCACCGCATGTTCTTTGTATCCATCTTGACATCAGAAATGTTATTGTGATCAGGTAATATATATACTGAGTTTCAGCTTGACTGTACAATTTTTGTATATATTGCAGATGTGCTAATTGCGCAGTCAAATTGCATTGGCCGTTTAATAATTGATCATTTCTTATATACAGTCACTGACCGTATATCTATTCATTTATGACGTTGACAATGCTTTTCCGTTGAGTTTTATTTATATAACGTCATTACAAGTACAGGTTCGCAGATTTTTACTCAAAATGATGTTTTTTTATCCTAAATATTTCATTTGGAACAGTTGTAGGAGTTGTAGTATATAAAGAATAACCATAAATTTGTCCTATTTGAAAAGAAATAGTACATTGAGTTATTTTTATATATGGTATTCCCCAACTACAATGGTATTTGCTAGTAAATACCTCAGCACATGTTATTTTCTAATGACAAATACATTTGTGACATCGATGTGAAGTGCGGGGTATGCTTTCAGTTAACTCAGCTGCATGCAAGAAAACGTGATCAATATATTTCAGAAAAAGTGTTTTCAAACGATACATCTGAAAAATCACATATCAAATTGATGACAAATACACCGGCAGAGAAAAAAAATCTCATAACCTATAAATTGGTGGAAAATGCAAATCAAAACGCAGCATGTTTACATGAGGTGGACTTATACACAATATGCGTTGATTGTGTTTGACTTCTAGAGGTATTTCGGAAAAAAAACTGTTATTTGTTCAGTCGATGAAAACTTTCACACGTCACTTTTTACAACGGAAATTTGTTATTTGTTCAGTTATTTATAAATAACTCACAGTTTTCACTTGAAAATATTTATGTCCAAATTTGATTATTTTCTAAATTGTGTAGAAATCTTGAAAACGTCTGATGTTTACAGTAGTGTGGGTTCCTGAAAGACAATTTGTTTGACCGTAAGCGAGCTGTTTAGTGAAGTGAAGCTTTAGCAACGGAAAATTGTGATTTCTGTACAAAGAAACAGCAGTTTTCACCTTAACATATTTATGTCCAAATTTGATTCTCTACTGCAGCGTGTGAAAAGCTCGGAAACGTCTGAGTCTTCGAGAATAATATATCACACGTTTATTTTTTCCCAAATGGTATGGAGTGCTTTGTGATATTATGCATAACGTCAACATGAACATGATGAAGCAATGATCATTGATAGGATTTTGAATATCAATACTGTAACTAAATATCTTCTGTCCTAGACATGTTCTGAACTATTTTGTATTATTTATAGCATATCGTATCATAGTCACATGATGCGACCAATTGAAGCCAATATTTGTTTCCTAGTAATCTCAAGATGCCGCTAACATAGAAAAATTTCTAATAGCTTCGCTTTGCATTGAAATGCGAAACAACAGGAAAAAGAGGTTTAACAACGTTATGAAACCTCTATTTCATTTAATTAATTCATTACGGTTTTTTTTTTCCTTAAAAGAAAACATTGTTTTAGTATGAAAAAAAATAATGACAAAAGGTATCAACAAGCAACACAGACTTTGTTTTTGAAATTAAATGCAAACGCAGGAAAAGAACATATAAATGTGAGATTAATAATGTCAGTGTTAGAAACCAATTCGTCTTTGTATATCCTGTGTATTCAAACCCGTTTGCTTTGTTGTTTTTTTAAACATAACGTTGAGATTGTAAGGAAAGAAAATGTTACTCGATCGATGGTTTACGAGTTTGGTTAAGTCTAAGGCTTACATAACTGTCATTGAAAATCTTGTATTTGGTTTATACTATCACATGTTTTTTGTTTTTGCCTTTGCGTTGTCATTTTTCGTCGACTATTGAGTTATGTAAATATCAGTGACAATACACCTACGTCATGAAATTGCAGTAATTCTGAATACATGTATGGCTTTGACTGTTCATGACGTTAAAATACTAAATCTCTGGGATGTATTTTAGTTGATTTTAGTCTCTGATGCATGATTTTTTATTATTAATTGTTTTCGCTTTGAACTAGCTGTCAGTAACTGCGAGTACTCTCAAATCGTACTTTCTTTTTGATTTGACCTGTTGATACTATTTGTAATGCTTTTTTGTTATTTAATGTTAACATGGATCTTGTATATATACCAGCTTTGATTATTTGGTATTTAATTACTACAAATTTTCACTTCTTCGTACTATGAACATCAAAATTATTTCATTTTTCCTTAGATGCTATTCTTGGACCTGTACAGGAAGTTTTATCTAGCACTAATTGTATATTTTTATTGTTGATATTCACCCCATATGTACCAAGTGTTAGATTAGTTTTGTTGATATTGAAGAAATTTCTTGGTATTCCTAAACGGAAGATTTTATACACACAGAAGAAGAAGTATACATAACAACAAAATTATTTTCATTTACCTGTGTATAATATGACGCAGGTTTCTTCAAAAGTGTTGATTTTTTATAAATTGTTTGAAATTTCACAGTGATAACATACTCTAACTTTGTTTAAACCTATTTATTTACTTTTGACTTTAATTGTTTATCCCTTGTAATTTTTTATTAACTGTGTATTTGCATTCAGGTGTCACAGGTCAAATTTATTCGTTCATTGTGTGTTAATTTACGTTTTTTGATCGAGTTAAGCCTTCCAATTGATATTTTATAGTGTGTTTTTCTATGTTGTGATGTTATACTATTGTTTCAGAAAAGGGAGAAGGTTTGGTACCATTAAAACGTTTAATCCCGCTGCAAATATTTGCACCTGTCCTAAGTCAGGAATCTGATTACAGTAGTTGTCGTCTGATTATGTAGTTCATACGTGTTTCTCGTTTCTCGTTTTTATATAGATTAGACCGTTGGTTTTTCCGTTTGAATGGTTTTACACTAGTAATTTTTTGGGGCCCTTTATAGCTTGCTGTTCGGTGTGAGCCAATGCTCCGTGTTGAAGGCCGTACCTTGACCTCTAATGGTTTGCTTTTATGGATTGTAACTTGGATGGAGAGTTGTCTCAATGGCACTCATACCACATCTTCCTATATCTATGGCTTCAGTTCCCATGTTATAGCAGGAGACCTTAACCTCGTTCGTGACCGAGAGTTGAAATCATTTCTCAGTACAGGACCTAAATATCGTCCCTCGTCAATTATTAATTGGAATGAATGTCGATATATCGTCTATGACTCATCCCGTACTTACTGTTTGAAATGGATAAAACGACAAAAAAAGCTGACAAGAAACATTGTACTTTTTTTATAAAATTCAGTAATAAACATAGTTGATATACGTATACAACATTTTGAAGAACATTTTAATTTTTAAACAACCATAATAACCCTATTTGTTGTATTAAACATAAACTAAAAGAACTCGCCAAGGAATTTGTTGTTGTCCCGGCTGATAAGGCTGCTGATAATGTCATTTATTTATCGTTTGATCTAAATTTACACCGTATAATCGACCCGAATGATTCCGTATATAACCCGGCGAATATGATCGCTAGAATCACGCACTTAAAAAAGCTGGAAGTTTCACATTTCGTTAAATTATATCTTCGTTTTTTAATGAAATATGTTGTCCTTTTGTTCAGACTAATATATATTAGTTACTTAACTCAAATTGATAAATGACTTTTGCATATTGTTCCATTTCTTATACCGTTTATTTCAGTTTTATAATAAAACAAAGGTCTTTTCTCTACCAAATGGAAAGATACGATATGACTACTGATTATTGTTTTTTTTTTTGTCGCCGATGTTTGACAAAATTGCCTCTGTATCTGTATGAAATCTAAAAAAGACCTAGGCGAAAGATACCAAAAGGATAAGAAGTAAAAGAAATCTCACTACAATGGCAAAAATTGAAAAACAGTCAAAATACTAACAACGGTCTACAGAACATAACATAATAATCAAGTTCGCACTAGTATTTCTTTCGAAAATACTTACATGTAATAGGAATTTATAATATAAGCAAAATTAAATATTTTTGAAACAACCAGTTATAACAAGAGACACATATGGATATCGCAAAAGAACATTTATCAGCAGAGAATAGTACTCTACTGTTGGAAGGTGAATTCATGCAGGCTTGACGATTTATCGAGTTATGGTGTTTATTCAAAGATTAAAAGTTTTGCGTGTATATGAGCTGACACTCTTAAGATATACGAAATGCATTGGTTTTATATAGAAATGATATTGATGTGAGTGTATGGTAGGTAAAGTTTTGCGTGAATATGAGTTAACACTCTTAAGATATACGAAATGCATTGGTTTTATATAGAAATGATATTGATGTGAGTGTATGGTAGGTAAAGTTTTGCGTGAAAATGAGCTAACACTCTTAAGATATACTAAATGCATTGGTTGTATATAGAAATGATGTTGATGTGAGTGTATGGTAGGAAAAGTTATGCGTGAATATTAGCTAACACTCTTATGATATACTAAATGCATTGGTTTTATACAAAAATGATATTGATACGAGTGTATGGTAGGTAAAATGAGCATCATTCGATGTTGAAATAAATTTGAGATTATTTATATATAAGTAAAAAAAGGACAATTTTTCTTTTACTTTTCGTCATCTTGATATATAAATAAATATGATAGAAATAGGCAGCATTTCCTTCTTTATCTATGTTCTATATGTTGTAATATGCTAATATATTGTAATTTATGATAATAGTACCTGTTTGTGTTGATTGGTCTTTAATTTATATATCTTTTTGTTTAGTAACAATCTTATATTTCCGATTTACGAAATTGCCTTTCTTCCTGTAAAAGATTATGTTAAATATAACTAAATTCAAATTTCATTTTCAATACATGCAACATGTTGATTTAAATCAGATATTTTCACTTTACATTAGTGAGATTCATTGTGCAGGAATATGAAAAACCGTTACACCTTGAAAAAGGACAGAGGAACATATCAAAGACACAAGTTAACAATCTGAGGGATAACCCGGCACTTCTATTTTCAGAGGGACCATTATGAAGCAAAAAGGAGTAAACACATACATTTTATACGCCATTCTTCAATATTACTTAGGTCGTATAACTCTGATAGGGTATTTCAATACTCAAATGATATATATATACTTGATATTTCATTCAACATAAATATTAAAAGTGTTTCGTCTAATTACAGTTCCAACCCACGGACGTCGATGTACATGTAGGTAAAGTAATAGTAAACAAAAAATTACTATCGGAAGTGCATTATTTGCAATATTGAATAACATCTTTAATCTACAAACAATATTTATTGTATGAGCATACTACAGGTATGATATTATTTACTGATATCAAAATATTTATCATGTAACTGCATATGAATTATCATGCATCTTTAAATGTGAAGATATAAAACCCAAACGAAAACAATTCTAAACTTCAATCAGTATCAAATTATAATGATATGATGTAATAAAACACAAGACAAAGTTTCTAATTTTGGAAATGGTTTACCTTGTGTTGCATCAACTTGAATATATTAAAATTTGTGATCAATTTGGCAGAACTTGTTTGAATTTCATTTTAATGAACATATTAGGGGAGCTAACTCAATTCATGTATTGTTCCCTACGAAATGAGTTATAAATATATCTTTTTGTTTGTTTTTATGCAAGAAAGCAAGTACCATTTCATCTTGTTTTTCTAAATGAGCATAACACGGGCTTTCTTCCCAATTTTTATTTTGAAATTCAATCGTTTCGTTTTCTTTTTATTATAAAAAAGTTTGTTTTCCATTCTTAAAATTCTTTGGTACTTATAGTGTACACATGGGGTTTACCAAACGTCCAGGCATTTCGATTTGGATTTGTTTCTTCTACTAGTGCTCTTTCTTTCTTTTCTTGAATTCTAAACAAGATTTTTGATTCCATTATTTGAATATAACATCTTATAAAAATCTATTAGAATAGAAACAGTTTTGCTAAAAATCACATGTTTTAAATTGTTTTGAATTATTCTTGTGAAATAAACTGCTAATTGTAAATGTAGAACTCGTAAAGGTCGATTCATTTATTTTAAGTAATGACAAGTAAAGTGACATTGGTTTGTTGTTATTCTTATGTTTGCAAATTATTTTTTTTTTACCTATACTTTTGTATTATACTAAATTGTAGTTTACATATATCTGATCTTTTGTTTTATATAAGTTGATATGTGACATTAAATGAAACATGACATATATGTAGCTATAATTTGTCTTTTAATTTATCAGAAAGCAGCCAGACTTTTTAATCTGTATATGAGCATAGCTGTTTCGTGGAAACTTTTGGGTAAAATGATAAGTAACACTATTTCGTGAATTTTTCGTTTGGTCTTTTTTTGTGATAACTGTTCATATCATGCTACTCACTTGAGATAGAAAATCACCACAAGAAACTAAGGGCACACATACTGTTGTTAAAATCAATCTTTGCATTTTACACTGGAAAATCATTTGCGTTTTAGTAATTTTTGGCACATTTTTGCAGCTGTTCAATTATTTTAGGATATACCTTATTTGAATGTTGTTGTTTGAAACTGACTAAAGCCTAATCTATGTACTAATATAGGGAAGTGAGGACGGAAATCTTGTTTCATACTAATAAAATGAATATTCATTTGACATATTTGTTTTTGGCTTGGAACTGTTAACTCAAAAAGAAAATTATAGAATCTCTTTTTAGTTTTTTTACCCTCCAATAATTTTGTTATAATCAATAGTTTTATTGCAGTTATGGGACTTTGATCATAATGTACTGATAAACATCTAGATCTGTGTTCCATCACATTTGCATATTTCACCATAGGCGAATCAAAGTTATCTTTACTTTTTCATTTAAACATGAGCTATCCGATTTTAATTGTGTTTAATAGCTATTTGTATTTACCAAAATAGCTTGTATAAAAAATAATATAACCAACCAAGCACAGGGGAATATTGAAATGTGGTAGTATTTTTTGTATGTGTAGTCATATCATAGTAATCGATTTTATTTGACTAATGCATTGTTATTTAATTGTAAAATATGTTAGACATTGGATTTTTGGTATGTTATTGAAAGTTTTTGCAAATGTTTTAGTTTATTTGTTAACTATTTTCCTACAAAATAAAAGTTTTTGGCTTTAGATTTGTCTTTGTTTAATTTTAGTTTTAAATTCTATGATGGTATTTTTTTAATGAGATACCAGCTCTACAACATTTATTGTATACAATTTCTGGAATGTAAAATTTCATAAGAAGACAGTTGATGCTATTTAAAGGAGAAGGTACACTAGGCCACTGTTTTGCTTTTTGAATTGAAAAATACTTACGTATTTAAAAAACCTAAAAAACATAAAACATCGATGTCCATAAGACACCAGTCAGTCCCATCTTTCTCAGTAACTACATTACAAGGATTTATGAAATTTGGTTTCAGGGTTTATGATGTCACGAACCAGTAAACTTTGCAAACAAACTTGAAAGATAATTAGCTAAAGGATGTACTTTGATGAGGTTTTGGAATTTGTGTCAGATGTTCGGACTCCTTGGTGTTTTTCCCTACGATACAATGTAAAATATTTTGCCCCATAACACCCATTTATTTTTTTCATATAAGACTTTATAGCTCATAAAATGTCATTTACCAAAATTTAAGCAGATTCTTGATTTTCTTTCTTTTGATTTGAGACCCAAAAAATACCAATGCAAATATAAGGTAAAAGTCCGAGTCAGTCTTTTCCCGCCATATTTTGAAAATCAAATATATTGAAAAGGAGCTCCATGACCTTTTTTTAGCTTATTTTGATCCTTATCTAATGATCTTCCGGGTTATGCTATTAATTTTAAATTCTTGATTTATTTAATTTTACCTAGGTACATCCTTAGGCTTGCAATCAACAATCACTGAATGAAATACTTTTTGTCAATAATACGTTATAGATTTGTTTTAGAAGCAAAAAAACATTTAGTATATATGCTTGCATTGGTTCAGTAATTTCAATAGCATGATAATTACAAGACACTTGTTTCATTTGACTTTAATTTTGATTTACTATTTTTGTAATATTGGGTATAAAATAATGGCTTTCATCATACCCAGCCTTTATTTATTTTTTCATCTAAAAAGAATTATCTTATTTCTGAACTGTACTATACATATCAAAATGTCCATTGGAAGTCATATTTTCAAACTGATCTACAGCCAAAGACAAAGCTCTGAACAGTGTTCAAGCTCTAAATAAGACAACGTTAAATAAGGACCTTTTATAGCTGACTATGCGATATGGGCTTTGCTCATTGTTGAAAGCTGTACAGTGACATATAGTTGTTAATTTCTATGTCATTTGGTGTCTTGTGGCGAATTGTCTCATACATCTTCTTTTTTATATTAAATGATCGATCAGCTATATAAAAAAGATGTGGTATGATTGCCAATGAGACAACTATTCACAAGAGACCAAAATGACACAACAACTATAGGCCACCGTACAGCCCTTAACAATAAGCAAAACTGCATAATCAGCTATTGAAGGCCCCGATATGAAAAATGTAAAATAATTCAAACGAGAAACCAACGGACTAATTTATGTACAAAATAATAAGTGAAAAAGAAATATGTAACACAGCAACAAACAACAACCACTGAATTACAGGCTCCTGACTTGGGACAGACACATACAGAATGTAGCTAATGCCTACTAAGTGCACTTTCTTGATTTGATTGTATTTTGTATATCGTTGAGCTGCTAATCAATTAGCCTTTTTATATATTATAATTATTCTATGTTTTTATTTTAAAAGAGAGGCGAGAGATACCAAATGAATAATCAAACTCGTAAGTCGAACGAACTGACAATGCCATTACATATAAAATAGAAAAACGATCAAAAGACAAACAATACTTTACAAAATACAATATAGAAAAGGAAAAAAACTGAGCAAATATTTACCGCACTGATAAACGGGGTTAATATCAGATGCTCCGGAAGGATAAGTGTAAATGTCCGCCAATTATAATCCATCAAATTCACAAGTAATAAAATAAAATAGTAGATTGTTCAAAATTATAGCTTTTACAAACTGCTAACTGAAAGTAGTGTTCCTATGGTTAACAAAAATGTATATATTACTTTAAAAAAGCTACGTTTTGAAACAAACCCATTTAACCTATTTTGTATATACATGTAACATCAAAATAAAGTTATTAATACTTTAAAGTGTTCTCAGTACAAGATTTTCAAGGACGTCCTTAAACAGAGGAAATGTTTTACAATAAGCATTGCGTAAGTTAATCTTCCTCATATTTGTATATGAGAAAAAAATATAAATACAATGTCTTAAGTGCAGTATAATATTTTCCCTCCGTTTAAGTCATTAAACTATATCTGGTTCATTTTGATACATGTTCTTGAAATTGTGAATACTTATTTACAAGCAGACGTTTTTGAAGTGGAATTCATGGTAGTAGTGATATTATCTTTTCTGTTATGTATCTGCAACGGTAATGTGTTTGGTCCTAATACACAAAGTTCTGTGGAGGTGGACAAAAAGGAGCCAAGATGCATACAATCGGACGTTAATGTTTTGAAAGACGATATGCATGAGCTACTTAAAAGAGTATTTAAATACGAAAACGAAATTTCTTCACTTCAAAGTGAAAATCAGTATCTGACAAATAAACTTGAAAACGAAAGGCGTCAATTTTCATGCGAAATCAACGTGTTACATGAATACTCTAACGAACATCAACGAGCATTGAATGATACTAACACGGAGATAAATCACCTTAATGAAACTATAGAAGAATTGAGGAATGGTGTCGATAAGTTAGAAGAGTTACAAAGACGAAGGTCAGAGGAAAACATTACAGAATGTATTGACAAATCAGGTATGCTTCGGTTTAAATTTGTAGACTAGCATGTTCAAATGGGGAGCTTTAAATTATCATTCATTAATTGTTTTTGTACTGTTATGAATCTCAGTATGTGTCCAAGCTCAGTAAAGAGCCGATTAAATTGCATTTAATTGATAAATTCAACAACACTTACCGTTATTTTGATGATTTTTTTTCGTTAAATAATCAAGAATTTTCTAAATATACTGCCTAAATGTACCCAAAGAAACTTACTTTTAATAAATCAAATGTAACTGTCCTTTCCTAGATTTAGATATTTAAGGTTCACACGGGAAACTCCACACTAAAAATTACGGCAAAAGGGACGATTTTTCGTTCCCTATTGTTAATTTTCCTTTTTTGATGATAATGATTCTTTGGCACCATCTTACGGTGTTTATATATCAATACTCAATCGCTATGTCCGTGTCTGTTGTGACGTTTTGGAATTTAATGAACGTAATCTATGTATTACTGGTAAATTATTAAGTCAGAGATTTCGTTACCACAAATTACTTAAAACCTTTACTTAATTCTTCCATAGATATAAATATTTGGTCTTGCAGTTTGGTTGTACCTGTAGAAAACTTATTTCAAACGCACATCTTCGTTTTTAAAATTTTTCAAATATCGGCTTTAGTGGTGACAGGTGGACGATAATAGCACACAAACGACTGCGGGAAAAAATTTCACTCGAACATATATTCTCATTCCAATTTTGTTTTAATGACTGTCACCAATAGATCGAATATTTTTATTGAGGTGATTTTCAATTTATAACAAACTTTTTCATTTTGTCATATTTTGATTGATTTTCAACTTTGATAGAGAAAACTATGCTTAACTTTAAAATGCTAAGGTAACTGTCAATTAACCCTGTAGTTATTACTTCGTTAGTTTTCTATCTTTTCAACAAAGATGCTAAAAAGATGCTCTCTCTCTAAAATAAACTTTCAAAGGTAAAATATCTGGATAAACATTAGTGGATGTAATTAAATTCTCATTCTTAATGTCTTAACTCAATAGCGACATGTGTTCGCAGTTAGAACTTGAGATACTACAGTAGTCATTCAATCTAAAATTTGACCGATGGTGTCATATTCCCGATTCTAGCATATTCACTGAATGTGGATTCGCATTGCGGATGATGCATGAATAGCAGGACACACTAACCATGCCGACGTACCCAGTCTTTCTTCTTATAGAGTTTAAGCCATTCCCTCAAATTGTGTGTGTCATCTTTCTTTTTTGAGCGTCACTGATGAGTCTTTTGTAGAAGAAACGGGCGTCTGGCGTAAATACAAAATTTAAATCCTGGTATCTATGATGAGTTTATTTACAACCACTGGGTCGATGCCACTGCTGGTGGAGTTTTTATTCCCCGAGGGTATCACCAGCCCAGTAGTCAGCACGTCTTTGCTGACATGAATTATCATTGATATGGTAATATTTATAAATTAACTGTTTACAAAACTTTGAATTTTTGAAATACTAAGGCTTTTCTACCTCAGGAATAGGTTACCTTAACTGTATTTGGCAAAACGTTTAGGAATTTTGATCCTCAATGCTCTTCAACTTCGTACTTTATTTGGCCTTTGTAACTTTTTTGGATTCGACCGTCACTGATGAGTCTTTTGTAGACGAAACGCGCGTCTGGCGTAAATACAAAATTTAAATCCTGGTATCTATGATGAGTTTATTTACAACCACTGGGTCGATGCCACTGCTGGTGGGGGGTTTTATTCCCCGAGGGTATCACCAGCCCAGTAGTCAGCACTTCTGTGCTGACATGAATTATCATTGATATGGTAATATTTATAAATTAACTGTTTACAAAACTTTGAATTTTTTAAATACTAAGGCTTTTCTACCTCAGGAATAGGTTACCTTAACTGTATTTGGCAAAACGTTTAGGAATTTTGATCCTCAATGCTCTTCAACTTCGTACTTTATTTGGCCTTTGTAACTTTTTTGGATTCGACCGTCACTGATGAGTCTTTTGTAGACGAAACGCGCGTCTGGCGTAAATACAAAATTTAAATCCTGGTATCTATGATGAGTTTATTTACAACCACTGGGTCGATGCCACTGCTGGTGGAGTTTTTATTCCCCGAGGGTATCACCAGCCCAGTAGTCAGCACAATTGTGTTGACATGAATTATCATTGATATGGTATATTTATAAATTGACTGTTTACAAAACTGTGAATTTTGAAATACTAAGGCTTTTCTACTTCAGGAATAGATTACCTTAGCTGTAATTGGCAAAACGTTTAGGAATTTTGGTCCTCATGCTCTTCAACTTTGTACTTTATTTGGCCTTTGTAGCTTTTTTAAATTCGAGCGTCACTGCTGAGTCGTTTGTAGACGAAACGCGCGTCTGGCGTAAATACAAAATTTAAATCCTGGTATCTATGATGAGTGTATTTTCTACGTAATCAATATATGATACGTGAACATTAGTAATATACTGTTGCTTGTATTTTACTCCATCTTAAAAGGTTTGTCAAAATTCTATTGTCAGTTATTGTTATTGTTGTTGTAGATGTACATCTTATTTTTCTGTGCACGTAAGGATCATGTACAAATGCATCACTTTCGATTATTCAGAAACTTGTATTCTTAACTTTGATCACAATAAGGAAGTAGGAAAACCCATAAGTCAAAAGATTACTTACAGGGGGAAAACACCGAACTATTATGAAGTGTTTGATATACAATCTTCCACTTATTCTCTTATTTCTTCTTAACTTCTTGATAGGCCCTTGAAATTGATTTCAAAAAAATCATCAACATCTCGCTCTAATTGCATTAAAAAGATGAATAAGACAGCCCCAGTTCTAGTTCGACATATTAGAAAGTTACAACTACAGAATATTATACTATCAATACTGCTTCGTTAAATAATCAAGAGTTCTCTAAATATTCTGCCAAAATTTACCCAAAGAAGCTTACTTTAAATAGAAGATTTCCCATAGATTTAGATGATGAAAAATCTGCCATAGATTTTGGGTGACATGACGTCATATTTACCATAGATTTGAAATCTTCAATACATCTGCAATCGATGTATTAAGTCCAATATATTCACTCAGAATATGTTTCCATTCATGCAAATACTGTACAATCGATGAAGATTTGCCGTATCATTTTTCGGCGCTTACAAATCTTTCTGAAGGTTTATTTTTATTTGTGTTTTGTCAAGAGACGAAACTTTGCATGCAGATTTGGGACGGGAATATCTTATTAATTGTTTTATATATATATATATTAGTCAAATGCGTTTTGTTATGATCCGTTCATCATGATTTGACTCTTTAAAATTTAAGAGTCTATCCTAAATTGAGGTTAATTATATGGCCTACCAAATACCGTTTCGATCCCTATCATCACTGAAGAGACATTAATTGTCGAAATCCAGATCTGTTGTACAATTTTTTTGGCACCTCATGTTTGTGGTATACCATCTTTCCCGCAAGTTTATTGTTTTCTGTTTGGTAATAAATTAATAAAGATTCAATTTATTTGGCAATCCCCATTGGCAGTTAGCAGGGTTTAAGAACATCAGTTGTTCGACCTGTTAATCTAATGCGTTTTGTTAAAATAAGTCACAAAAATACTAAACTCCGAGGAAAATTCAAAACGGAAAGTTCCTATTCAAATGGCAAAATCAAATGATTAAACACATCAAACGAATGGACAACAACTGTCATATGTAGAAAATGGTGGATTGAACCTAGTTTTATAGCGCCAAACCTCTCACTTGTACGACAGTTGCATCGAATTCCATTATACTGACAACGATGCGTGAACAAAGTAAACAGACATAATAGGTAAAAATATCAAAAATAGGGGTACAACAGCAAACACGAACCCCACCAAAAACAGGGTGTTTTTCATGTGCTCCGGAAGGGTAAGCAGATCCTACTCCACATGTGGCACCCGTCGTGTTTCTCCAAAACTACTAAAATATACTTTTTCACTTTTTTGGTCTTTTGGAAAATGTTGTTTGTGCTGTATTTAGACCCCTCACGAAATTTGTTTTACATGCATACGTATAAAAATTGCGGTTTTTATCCAACGGAATCATAGGTTTGAACGTTGTTTTCAATTTAGAAATAGAGCTTTCGATGGCCGGGTGTTACCTTTCCATATATATATATAAGTCTAAATTGAAAACAACGTTCAAACCTATGCTTGCGGGTTTTTGGGGTTTCAAAATAGTCAATAACAAATGCGTTATTGCATTTATACTATCAATGTTCTTTAAATGAGGTCAGTAGTTCTTCATCATCCTACCCCAATAAAAACTGCCCGCTATAAAATAACCAATGATAATGAAAATATCATTAAACACCAATCAATCAATCTATAGAATCCAGAAAAAACTGCTTCAGACGCTTCAACACATTTTAAAAGTGATATTTTCAATATTCCTATATTTTCCATTGCAAAATGCTTTGAGTATTCAGAAAAATAGGAATATGAATAACCATGGTTACATTTCAGCAAAAGTTTTTTTATCATCATTTTTATATAAACAAAATCTGGACCAATGAATCACCTTCTCAAAAAAACTTTATTTGGTCTGCTGATAAACCATCAGGACCAACATGATTATATACACGAAGTATTCCTGAAATTCTACAATACAAGTTTTTGTCGCTGACATAAACTTGATTCTGTTGTCACCGATAGACTGACATTTTTACTGATCAAGTGGCACAAAGTAAACATACGATACTAATTTTCCCTGGCGGACTGGCGGATTCATCGATCTGATGGTAGTAAATAAACATATGATACTATTGTTCCCTGTCGGACTGGCGGATTCATCAATCCGGTGGTAGTAAATAAACATATGACACTGATTTTCCCTGGCGGACTGGCGGATTCATCGATCTGGTGGTAGTAAATAAACATATGATGTTCCGTGGCGGTCTGGCGGATTTATCGATCTGGTGGTAGTAAATAAACATATGACACTGATGTTCCCTGGCGGTCTGGCGGATTCATCGATCCGGGGGTAGTAAAAAAATATATGTATGATACTGTTATTCCCTGACGAACTTACAGTATCAAGGATCAAATGATAGAAAATAAGTACGATTCACAGGAACATTTTATATTAAGTTTAACAGAAGAGTCTATTTCGAACGGAAAACGATGGACAGGAGAATTTTTGCTATGTTAGTAATATTTCTAACCATTCCATTTATGACTATCCAGACTTAAGTATGTGAACCAGGAGAGTGTGTATGAAAGAGAATGCTGGGCAAACAATCGAGGAATACAGCCAACTGCTGAAATGAATGAATATACCGGATGTCTGAAAGTTTTTGTCTGTTTGGAAGGTTTAGTCGTTGTACGGAATGTATGTCGTCACTTATATATTCCTGATGTAGCCTACAATTATGAAAGAAAATAACAACGATGAAAGAAACAAGAGTGCACACGCTGAAATGTCTCGCCTTCTTTACTAATCACTGATATTATGTTGATAGTCCTAAATATAAAGCTTTACTACAACTATCACATATCACAAGAAAATGAGGTCAAGGTCATATAAACCAAACAAGAAATACATGTACACCTTACAATCATTCAATACACTAAATATAGTTGACCTATTGTTTATGATATAGTTTCTAAGAATTAATCAGGAAAACTAAACATTAACCAATGAACCATGAAAATGAGGTCAAGGTCAGATGAACCATGCCAGGCAGACATGTACAGCTTGCAATTCTTCCATACAACAAATATGGTTGACCTTTTGCTTATAGTATTAGAAAAACAGACCAAAACACAAAAACCTAACACTGAGCAATGAACCTTGAAAATGAGGTCAAGGTCAAATAAAACCTGCAAGACTGACATGCACATCATAAAATATTTCCATACACCAATCATAGATGACCTATTGCATATAGTATTAGAAAAAAGACCAAAACTCAAAAACTTAACTTTGACCACTGAACCATGAAAATGAGGTCAAGGTCAGAAGACACCTGCCAGCTAGACATGTACACCTTACAATCATTCCATACACCAAATATAGTAGACCTATTGCATACAGTATAAGAAAAAACAGACCAAAACACAAAAACTTAACTATAACCACTGAACCATGAAAATGAGGTCAAGATCAGATGACACCTGCCAGTTGGACATGTACACCTTACAGTCCTTCCATACACCGATTATGCTAGACCTATTGCTTCTAGTATCTGAGATATGGACTTGACCACCAAAACTTAACCTTGTTCACTGATCCATGAAACGAGGTCGAGGTCAAGTGAAAACTGTTTGACGGGCATGAGGACCTTGCAAGGTACGCACATACCAAATATAGTTATCCTATTACTATAATAAAAGAGGAATTAACATTACAAAAAATGTAAACTTTTTTTCAAGTAGTCACTGAACCATGAAAATGAGGTCAAGAACAATGGACATGTGACAGATGGAAACTTCGTAACATAAGGCATCTATATACAAAGTATGAAGCATCCAGGTCTTCCACCTTCTAAAATATAAAGCTTTTAAGAAGTTAGCTAACGCCGCCGCCGCCGCCGCCGCCGGATCACTATCCCTATGTCGAGCTTTCTGCGACAAACGTCGCAGGCTCGACAAAAAACCATGACCTAAGAAAATACGACACAAACTTTAGCAGTGTGCTCTTTTGTTGTCTAGACCATGCAACTGTTGATTCAAAGTGATAATATAAATGTAATGAACAAAATATATCTGTGATAATAAAACAAATGTGCAAAATAAGTACATGCGACTGTTGTTCAATGTTCTGTCAGTGTTGCGATGTAGTGGAAGTACTATTGTACTGATATTTCTTTATAGACAGACAATGTTACTAATCTAGTGGCAGTAATAAACGTATGATACTGAGGTTAGAACAATGCATGTTGATGAAAATTGCCATTTGAAATATATTTCATATTTCACTAAAACTATTGCAACTAAATACTGATATAGAACTGATGATATTGCACTTTTCAGTAACATGAAGTAATGATAATTTGATAATTTCTATTAATTCTGCAACTTTTGATTCACGTCTTGTTACCAATCACCAGCACCGTATCAGGACCCACTAGCACAACGCCAGGACACACCGGCACAAAATCAAGGGGTGTATGAACTGAGAATTTCCACAATTGTATACATTGCTACGGTTTTTCATCACAAAAAAATTGTCGCACAAATTTTTGGTATGGACAGTGAAATCTAGGATCGCACTTTTTTTTCTTTCTTTTTTTAGTCCTAGATGTTTCAAAAATAAGAATTGTTGTGTTACGTATACTGAAACAGGCCAATTGTTTAATTGATTGCATTTGATCGCATACTAAACAAAATTAAAACCTTTCAATTATTTCTTTTCATGATTTATTTGAGAAAACGTTGAACTCATCTTTTTCATTGATGTTTTCCTTTTTTCAATGATCACCACCATTGGTTAGGACCAAATCAACAGCACTGAACATTCTATCGCAAGACAACTTACAAGAGATGTTTGATATTCGTTAATAAGACACCAAATCTTATTAGATCATTAAGTGTAATCTTTAAATATTGAATGTTAAGAGATACAAAATATAAATACGTCATGTGAAAATGATGTACCGTATCATATATGTACTAAAGCACGACATACAGAAACAAGACGAAAAATACAATATATAATTATACTTCTATTGTAAAGACATAAACTTTTTTTTCAAATAAGAGTCTTTAATGTGTAGAGAAACAACTAGAGGTATAAATCCTATTGTAATACATGTGTATTTAAAAAGATTTAACCCAAATAACGTCCACGCTATTTTGTAACTTGAAGAATCACTATGAGTTAGGAACGTTTGCGGAAATAAATTATAACTTTCTCTGGATGATCACAGTCTGCTTCGAGTCAGCAAGCATAGACGAATTATATTCGCTGAACTTTTCAATCTTTACAAGAACATTGCAAAAATGTTGACTTTTGTAGGTATCAGGAAGGAGTTCCACAAAACATTCACGACTAAAATAGATTGTAGGTATACTGAGTTGTGTAAGACTTACGATCTATCTAGTGTTTATGTTTTATGATACTCACTCCTGTAGGCATATGTTTATAAAGATCGGCTCTGTAAATACAAAATTTACTTAAAGAAGCGAAACTATATATATGCCCCCCTCTTTCCTCCCAAAAAATATAATAGTACAGATTTAAATAACAACAACAAAAAAACCCAACTCCTAACAAATTCAAAACGGAAAGACCCTTTTCAAATGGCAAAATCAAAAGCTCAATTACATCAAACGAATAGAAAACAACTGCCATATTGCTGACTTGGTAAATGCATTTCCTTATGTCGAAAATGATGGGTTAAACCTCGTGTTATAGCTAAATTAATCTCTCACTTAAAGCTCATATTGAAACCTTCAATAAGTTCAATGATAATTGGTGTAGAAGGTGTATTTGGTTTTTTTTTCTCTCTATATCAGCATCGTTCAAATATTCTTATTAATTTTCTTTGTCCCAATTAAAGCACTTAATTTCAGCTAATCGTATATGCCCGTATACACTAACAAATTTATTCTATGAATATCTTATGACCAGCTTAAGACACCATTTTAATCATCCTAGAGATTAAGATAATGATTTTAAGTTTTAAAGCCCTTAGTATATACACTATACAATTTTTGTCCACCAAAACGTGGAGGTATCTGAATGTGTCGCTTTTGTTTCTATCAGTGTTCTTTTTTTCCAACAGGACATTGGATTCAATAAGATTAATATAACATCTTAATTTCGATAATTTTATGCACAAATGTTCAATGTTATAAAATCACTAGTATTACAGGCATTATGACTTTTGAACAGTTGTATACTACTAATGCCTTTATATATGTCTGCATGTTAATGATTAATCGTATGTTCGTAAACATTTTTTTTCAAACTTAAATCCGAAAGCCAGTAATTATGTAGTCAATATCTTGAAATTATTTCATATTTAGCTTTACAAGTATTATTTTCATAGAATAATTTTATGTATAAGCGTTGTCGAAAAATTGATAACCACCAATGTATTCATTATATTGTCGAGAAGGTTAAAAAGTCGAACCTCCCAATATCACGTTAGAAAATATAATTATAAAAAGAATTGTTTTCAAATGTTTTTAAATTTGATTTCTTACTTGTTGAATAAGGGATATGCTGGTTGGTCCGATAAATCGACACCGCCAATATTTTCATTCAAAATACTGATATTACATTTATGACACCAATCATTAAATTGAATGCATAATTTATATGTTTTCGTCCGGAATATACATAGAATAGTTGCCACTGGACTTCTACTATTTACAAATACATCAGTTTAAAACTTCATGACATAAAACAGGACACAGACCAAGTTGTCGTGTGAACCATTACGGCTCCGATATTGTCGTTACATCGGATAAGTTCATTGACATGCTCATAATTTAAGCCTTTGGATCCTGGCTGACAAAAATATGCTTCTCTTACATTTAATAGAGAAAAAAAATCAATTGAAGTAAATAAATATTTAGGTTTACATATTTCTAGAAATGCAAAACAAAACTGGTTTGAACTTTTAATGCTAAAAAGTTCTGTGAAAGCTATTTCTCCTGTTATTCTGATTCCACATATCAATGCGTAATAAGAATGTACAAAAATACCAACATACCAAAAATATACGGATCTAAGAGTACTTAATGATACCAAAAGCAAGTTGAAAGCCAATTCAAACTCATCAACAAACCTTATTTTCTCAACATAAAACAGCACGCAATTAACAAAGGAAGTGCATAGACATCTTCTGTAGTCATTGAACAGCACGATCTTGTGATGTTTACATTTTATGATCTTGTTAAATTATCGTTTATCGTTATATTTCACCATCTGTCCAAATCGTAAAACTAGCACTACAAGAAACTTCTAATCTTAAAGGGCTTAGAGTACCAAATGAAAAAACATATATTATCTTATAACATATATAATCCTGAATTTCCCTTCGATTATTCATTTTCCTCAAGTCTATAGAATATTATCTTAATTTAAATTAGGTTGTTTAAGAATAAAGTCTTGTTTAGAGTTAATTTAAAGTTCTCCTCCTACTGCATTTTATGTTTTCAAAATTTGTTGTGTATGCCTTTTATAGCAATTCAAAAGGAAAATTTAAAGTAACTTTTATTTCATTTTTGTTTGATTCTTTCATTATTTACTAGTCCCTAGAGGCAGAATCCCCCAGTGCATTAACTGACAGCCTAATGTACTAGTTTAAGATCATCCCAGTCTTTGCTTTAATGAGAAATGACCAACGAAGGGATTGGAAAATGCTCTATTTAAAAACATGTGCGTGTAATAATTAGAAAACTTTCGTAAGTTGACAAAAGGACGAGGTTATAAACAACTATAAGTCATCATAAGGCCTTCAACAATGAGGAAACCCCATACCGTAGATTTAACTATAAAAGGCTTCGGCATGACAAAAAAGTAAAAAAGCAAATTTACCGAACTCCAAGAAAAATTCAAAATGGAAAGTTCCTTATCAAATGACAAAATCGAAAGCTCAAACACATCAAACGAATGGAAAACAACTCTAAACACGAAACAATCTACATGAGACAGCGTTTGGTCTGCTTTTTGATAAAAAAAAAAAAACCAAACAAACAAACAAAAACAAAAAGAAAAAACAAACCTGTGAGACAGTGACCAGGGTCTTATCTTGGGTCAGGTATGTAGGATACGACGTATTTAAATATGATGGTAAATGTTCATACATTCCCAAACACGAGACAGTCCACCAGTACAACATAAGAACAAACTATAGAAATCAGTTATAGGGCTTTACTCCTCAAATTGACACGAATCACAACCAAACAACGAATAAACAAAGAATGAAAATAAAGACAAAACCGAACTGAATGTACTTAATGATACTGAAAGCAATTTAAAAGCCAATTTCATCTCATAAATAAACCTTGTTTTCCCATACTTAAATAGCAATCAGTTCTCATTTAACGAATTTAGTGCAAAGAAATCATCAACGTTCAGAGAAAAGCACGGTCTTGTGATGTTTAAATTTTATGACCGTGTTAAAATTGCGTTTATCGTTATCAAATCACAAGGAACTTCATCACTGTCAAAGGTGCCAAAAATATGGGCTATATATTGTCTGATTACAGAACATCTTAATGTTCATATTTATATACCAAACATCAATGATATTGTGGAAGTATTTTATTACGAAGGCAGAACTTACAGATATCAATTTCTATATAAATTGCAAAGCTTTTCCATTTTGTCGGCAGAAAAGTTTTATATCAGGACTTACACGATATATCTAATATAATCCGGTAGGATAAAAACAACTCTACAATGATTGTGACAGAAAAATTAATTGCATTTGTTTTGACAATACAACTGTTGACCACTGTCCATGTTGATTGTAAACCCTGTACGAAGTCCGGTTCCGAATGCCAACAAGTGAGAATGTCATTGATATCAAATAACCTACAAGCCCCCCTTGTAGCAGAACTTGACATAACGTCAATGAACCAGCAGTTAAAAGCTTACATTGATGATGATATCAAATCCACCTTTTCTGATGATGTTCAGGACATGGTGAAAAATGAGCAAGAACAATTAAAGACATCCATGCTAGACGATTATTCGTCAAAACTGAACGGCACAAAGAAAGAATATGACAAAAAGATGTCGAATATAGTTCAAAACATTGAGGACAAACAAGAAAAGATACAGCTAGAAATATCTGAAGTTTACAAAAATTTAAGTGAAAGTGAATTTAACTATAATACGGAAATAACGGATTTGTTGAGTGGTTTTGAACACAGACAGGAAAGCTTGAAATTGGCAATGTTATCTGAATATTTAACCAAGCTTCAAAAATCTCAAGACTATAACAATAATAAAATAAACGATCTTGCAAGTGACCTTAAATCTCAATTTGCGAATTTATCACAAGAACTCGATGGAAAAATTACTGCTTATTTACAAATTCAAAGAAAGGAATTGGAAGAATGGAGGATAAATTTGACGGAGTCATTGAATGGTAAGGTTGTTTTAAATCTTTTTTTGTCCTCTCTATGGCTTTCTTTTAGTGACTTGTTCTTAAGAAAGTCATGGATTAATGCAGACACAGCTGATTATGACAGTATCCGTAATTGGGTGGCATAAAATATTTAACAAAACGAAAACTTGTCAGTGACTGTAAATTGCAAGTGCAGCCAATTGTTAAGATAAGGGAAAGAACAGTGTCTTTTTTGGTCTTTCAGCGTTTGTGTTTCGAGCGTCATGCACTTATGAGTCTTTGGTTAAAGAAATGCACGTCTGGCGGATTTGTGTTCTCTTAATCAATTTATGACTTTTGAACAGTAGTATATGACTGTTGCCTTCATTTATCAAGTTATGAGTCTGCTATCTTTGCTGAGTTCTACTTTAAAGTATTTTGTATAATTGATTATTTGATTGTAATATGCGTTATGTCCTATAACGATGGCTTGCATCTCGTCATTGTGTTATTGTGCTATTGTAAATTTTCATTTCTTGCCTTTCATGTTTGCTAATGTGCTTTGTCTATATGCCCTTTTGTGTTTCTTTGTTACATACTCGTTTGTTTTATAGTGATTATATTATAACACAATGTTGACTGCTGTACCCCTATTTTTTACATTTTTATCTATTATGTCTGTTTGTTTTGTTCACACATTGTTGTCCATGTAATGGTATTTTGTGCGACTGTCAAACAAGTGAGAGGTTATTAAGCTAGCTATAAAACCAGGTTTAATCCACCATTGTCTACATAAGAAAATGCCTGTGCCGAGTCGGGAATATGACAGTCGTTGTCCATACGTTTGATGTGTTTAAACTTTTGATTTTGCCATTTGTTTAAGGCCTTTCCGTTTTTTTATTTTCATAGGAGTTCGGTATTTTTGTTATTTTAATTTTTGCATTAGTGTATAAGTTGACTCCTAAACGACAAATACACAATCCTTTATTCTAGGTCGCTAACATCATTTGTTTTGAACTATACTAGTTACAAGAGTGAATACTAGTAAATAAATCTCAAACGTATATTAAGATATGGATATTCGGTTATTGATATTACAATAGATGAATCATCTTTTTTCAATAGCTAAACTCATAAAGTATCGTATATTTCGAACTATTGAATGCTCATGTTAATATTCTAATGTTATAAATTGTAATTCGGAGCGGACTTCATCAGTATGGTTTACTTGTGTCCAATTCATTTAAGAAAGCGGAGCAAGTAAACGGGTATTTGCGACCATCAAATCACCAATTGATGCCGTCGGAGCTTAAAATACAATATTGTTATCTCCATTCTATTGAAACTGACAGAAAAGCACGTCAAATAATACATTTAAAATTTGCCATACTTCGTCTGCACTTGCGCGTACGTTTTCATACCATCAATTGTTAATTGATTCCACGAAAATTTGTGACGTTATCCAATCAAAATGAACGTTACAAACGATGTTGCATTAGAATCTTTTATCATTGACTGAAAGGAGAAGGTATGATAAGCTACGTAGATCGGTCCCCTATTTTAGTGAAAAATTAAAGACAATTGTTTTTATGAAGTATATGTTTTTTAACTTCCAAAAATATCGAACTAACATAAACACCATTTAAATCCGAATATTTCAAACTTTTAGCAATCACAAATACACGATTTTCTTTGCCTAGTAACGCAAAATCAACAAAATGGTAGGTACTTAACTGTAATATCTATTGAATTAAATAGAAGCCCCAAGAAGATATTTTCAAATATTGTCAAAAATGTAATGTTTTGCCACCTTGCAAAAGGACTTTTTGAGCGAGCGTCCGCTCATATTAAATTTTTTTTTTTAAATCTGCTGCAATTTTGCCCCAAAACTAACCTTTTTACCGGTTGACAGAATGAACTCGGTTTTTTGCCAAATTTACGTACATTTTTCCAAGCTCATTTTCATACACGTAGATTAAGTTCAAAGACTTATTTGGACTTTTCCAGTTATGTAAATACATGGACAACAACTACGAATTTTATCTAATGACCAATCAATAGTTCAATTTGAACCGCCGAATTGTAAGACTTATTTTGTGACTCAGTTTTTATCGGAAAGATTGAACTGATACGATAGTTTACATTAGCAAACTACACAGCTGAAAAACAGAGGTATGTACTACATTATGTTTCAGATAAATATTAATTTATAGATGATTTTATTAAAAATCTGTTATAAAACAAGTATACGAAGTCTTATGAAGACATAATCTTTTAATCAGTTTAATTGAAGTCTGGAGCTGGCATGTCAGTAACTGCTAGTAGTCTGTTGTTATTTATGTTTTTTTGTCATTTTGTTTATTTTCTTTTGTTTCCTATTCTGACATCGGACTCGGACTTCTCTTAAACTGAGTTTTACTCTGCGTACTGTTGTACGTTTGTTTTTTCTACATTGGCTAGAGGTATAGGACGAGGGTTGAGATCTCAAAAAACATGTTTAACCCCGCAGCATTGTTGCGCCTGTCCCAAGTCAGGAGCCTCTGGCCTTTGTTAGTCTTGTATCATTTTAAATTTAGTTTCTTGTGTATTATTTGGAGTTTAGTATGACGTCCATTATCACTGAACTAGTATACATATTTGTTTAGGGGCCAGCTGAAGGACGCCTCCGGGTGCGGGAGTTTCTCGCTGCATTGAAGACCCATTGGTGGCTTTCGGCTGTTGTCTGCTCTATGGTCGGGTTGTTGTCTCTTTGACACATTCCCCATTTCCATTCTCAATTTTATTTTTATATTTGCCATAGAGCAACAAATCTCCGATAAACTTGAAAGTTTCAATGTGATGATAGGGAAGTGGCAGAAGATCATCAGCGCAATGGTTAAAAATATTACTGTTGAAAATACTATGCGGTACAATACACGTATGTTTTGTTTAACTTGATATTTGTAAAAACAACCCAACCCCGAATGATTTATTTAGTTTTATCAACTGATCTAGGAAAAAAACACGTCATATAATTAACAGAAGATATAAGTATATCTAAATTACCATGTTCAGACAATTAGCCGCCGTGGCGCAATGGTACAGATCGCTGCTCTGTGACAGATGTTTTTTTTTTTTTTTTTTTTTTTTTGATAATTAAAATTATGTAAATAATATTATTTGAATGCTATTTTTAATCTGTTTTTTAACGAAATAACAACCAATTACAAGGCATGAAAATGTTCACTATGAGGAATTGTAGATGATGATTATAACTGTTATTTTGAGTTCTTTTAATTTTATTGAAACTACTATAAAATTCATACCCGTTTCTTTACGGAAACTTGAATCCAGTTATGTTGAATATCTAGACATAATTATAAAAGATAATGTTTACGTTCCAAAGGAATCGTTGAAATTATCAACAAGCAAACAATTAAAGGATAGTTTTCCCTGTCACGTCCACTCTGTGGATTATTTAGAAATATTTCTGCTTAGTATCCATCTGATGAGTTAAGCCATTTTCGATTGATTTTTATAGTTTTTCTTATGTTGTACTGTTACACAACTGTCCCAGCTTAGCGGTGGGGTTGAGAGGTTGGTGCGCATTCAAACTGGCTTATCTCTCCACATTCTGTATTTGTCTGTCCCTAGTCAGGAGCCTGTATTTCAGTGGTTGTCGTTTCTTGCTGTATTTCATTTTTGTTTTTCGTTCATCATTTTGTACATAAATCAGGCCGTTAGTTTTCTTGTTTGAAATGTTTTACATTTGTCTCGGAGCCTTTTATAGCTGACGATGAGGTAAAGGTTTTACTCATTGTTGAAAACCCGTACAGTGACCTGTACTTGGTAATTTCTGTCTCATTCGGTCTCTTATGGAAAGTTGTCTCATTGGCAATTATACCACATCTTTTTATTTTTATAGGACTTAGTTTTCAATATGTCTTCGAATTAGCTTAACTTTTGTATGAAATAGAACGGCCTTGCACTGTTGCAGGCAGGCGGTTGGAAAACTTTTGCTTATTAAAGTACATAAAGATTATCTCCATGAGGTGTCAATCTTAGAGTATTATAGCCAAATATATGATTATCTTTTAAATCTAAGAATGGAAAAATTAGTCAACATTGTTGTTCTTGGGTCCTTGTCGGAGCTGGTTGCAACAACAAGAGTTTAAACCACAACGAAAATATCAGATGCATTTTGATAAACATACATTTTTATCTTTTTTAGGTACAAAATACGTTACTGAACGTCACAGCAATCCGCCTGGTTTGTTTTATTGGCGCATGGTTTGTCCTTAATACAAAAAGAAGGAGATGGTTTTGAATATATGTATAAAACTTAAATGTAAGTTGCAAAATTATTATTGATACTTGAAAGGGGCATTAACTACGAGATATGCAATAGAATAAAATACACACAAAATGTAGATACATATTATCGAGTCCATGCATCGTAAACTGTTTATTTTAGACTTTTTATAATTTAGATATACGTTTAAGTATGTTTTAAAACAGAAAAACTTATAACAAAATAATTAACGAAAAACCAATATAACAGACATGAATCAACGACAACCACTTGACCTTTGACCTTTTAACAACAGTATTCAATTTACACAAAATAAAAAATACAATGGAAAATCTAATAAAACACTTTAATTCTACATGACGTAATTTTTAAAATTGAAATTCCAACAAGAGGCCAACTCACGTAGTTATAGGTTGAATTTCTGTAAATATAGACATTGCAATTTCCTATAGGAACTTCTTTTACGTTTTACATGTATCGATAATAATTTGTTTACATTTTTTCCAGGTGACTGATGGCTTAAGACTACAAGTGTGTGGTTTGTGGGAGATGTCATCTAAAATCTAGACGTAATATTACCATTAAAGCACTGACACAGTTTGTAAGAAAAAGAATTGAGCGAAACATTCAAGAAAATGATGTGATATGTGAGAAGTGTAGATCAATATATAGGAAAACACCAAAAAAATGTAAACAATGAACAGAAAGTTTCAAACTGTCTTACCGAGTGTATTTCAGATGACCGTGACTCTGAGTGTGTTATAAATACAGAAGAAGCCGTATCTACGAAAATATTAAGTCCGAAACAAATTGAACTGAACATTTCTTCCACTCACACATCACATAGATTCTGCATTGTATTCAAGAAGGAAGGAAGCAGTAGAAATAAGTTATGCAAAGTTCCTTTACAGGCAAGAACCAAAGCCTTTATGAAAAAATACTGTTTTTATAGATGGGAATACACGCTGTTGCAAACATCATTTATCTGAACAACTTTTCGACAACACACCCCTTCAAGCATTAACTGCAAAATACACTACAACATATATGCATCGTTCTGATATAACTTCATTATTAGAAAATGTAAGAAAAACTTTGGCAAACTCTCATATCCTGAATTTTGACAACCAATTATCATTATCTGATGGTGACTATTACAATCTAACTGGATTATCAAAGCAGCAGTTCAATGAACTCTCCTCATATATTGTTTCAGCACGTCAAACCAATGTTAGGTCTGTACGCACATGTATAGCTGTCTTGTTAACAAAACTTAGAACAGGACTACCAAACCATATACTTGGAACAATATTTTCGTTAACCAAAAGCCAGGTACAAAGATGCATTCATAGTGCCAGAGTTTCCCTTATGCAGTATTTTGTACCACATTTCATTGGGTTTCAGCATATAAGCCACGAAAATTTTGTTCGGAATCACACCAATCCAATAGCAAAAACTCTGTTTGCCAATGATTCCGAAGATGCTGCAATTATTGTCATAAAAGGTACTTATATCTACCTTAAAAAAGGCTCTGATTATGAATTCCAGAGGTTGTCATACAGCCTTCGTAAAAACAGATCTCTTGTTAAAGCAATGGTTATTGTAGGAACAGATGGATATATCCTGTCAGTTCTGGGTCCATATTTTGCAAACGCAAAAAATAATGATGCATCAATAACAAAGCATATGATTTACGTCAATGCAGAAGGCATGGATGAGTGGCTAGAGACTAGCGATGTTTGTGTTGTAGACCGGGGATTCAGACACGTGGTAGACTTCTTAAGAGAGTAAGGGTATAATGTAAAAATGCCCGTTTACCTGGAGAAGGGATCCAAACAGCATCCAGTAGAAGAAGCTAACGCAAGTAGACTAGTCACCAAAGTCAGATGGGTCGTGGAAAGTGTAAATGCTCGCGTCAAACAATGGAGATTTTTTGACAAAGTAGTTTTAAACCATTTTATTCCAATCATTGGTGATTTATTACGCATTGTATGTGCTGTTTGCAACAAGTTTCGCCCACAACTTGCTAGTACATACCATGAGGATAAAAGTATTGCTGAAGCCATGCTTGATAAATGCAAAAAGGGAAATGCTATCGAAAAGATGGTGACAGAAGAAGGATTATTGACAAAACGTTCCGTTTACAAATTACTTGATGCTTCAAATGTTTTAGATGAAATAACGGATTTTCCCGTTCTCAGTATGGATAAACTACGAGAAATAACCATGGGGGTATATCAGTTGAAACAGGTCCCTTATTATGTCAGAGAACATGAGGATGAAGATGGAAAATTTGAACTGTATGTGTGCAAAATTAAAGAAAACCTGCTCAAAATTAAAATACAATCAAGACACAGTAACAAACTTTCCCATACTGTCTTTATAAGTTACAGTGACGAAGAAGATATAGAAGGATGGTATCGTACATGCAAAACGGGAGCACGAGTAGTTGGTTGTTGTGCACATGTTGCAAGGGTGCTTTGGTATCTAGGGTATCAAAGACTTGAACAGCAGTCTGTTTCAAAAGAGAGAAAAAGATACCAGAGGGACAGTCAAACTCATAGATCGAAAATAAACTGACAACGCCATGGCCAAAAATAAAAAGACAAACAGACAAATAATAGTACAGATGACACAACATAGAAAACTAAAGACTACGCAACACGAACCCCACCAAAAACTGGGGGTGATCTCAGGTGCTCCGGAAGGGTAAGCAGATCCTGCTCCACATGTTGCACCCGTCGTGTTGCTTATGTTATTACAAATCCGGTAAGTAGTCTAATTCGGTACATCACATTCGTGAAAAGGGAAGGGTATTGTAGTTACGACATAAGGAACATATCCGTTAACATCTGTGAAACGGTTATTCCATAACGGTCAACCAGTTCGTGATGGCGTCCGTAAAATTTACGAAGGAATGACATCAACTTCACCATTTGGAACTCTTGGTTTAATAGCTTCCTTGTGAGCAGCAATCCTCTATCAAGGAAATCATCATAGGAAATACAAGCCCGGGAATATCGTATCAATTGGGAGATATATACTCCGTATGCAGGCGCTGCTGGAATGTTGCTACATAGAAATGGAAAGTTCACAATTGGGAAGCTGAAATCATCTCTTTTGTCGTAAAGTTTTGTTTTCAACCGTCCCTTATTGTCAATTTCTAGATGTAAGTCAAGATATGAGGCAGACTTAACTGTATCTGTAGTATCCTTTATCTCTAGTTCGATGGGATAGATTCGTTCAACATAGTCACCAAATTTTGTATTATTTAGTGAGAGAACATCATCTATATAGCGGAACGTACAGTTAAAGGATATTGCCAACTTCTTATCTTTCGTCCTAAGAAGTTCCTGTATGAAGTCAAGGAGAGACTTTAAAACATCCTTTTTAGATGCATTTTACATACCTAGTTCTGATGAAAGTGACTGTTATTCTTTGCCAGAGGAGTAAAATAACTTGTACAAACTGTGTGTATTTGACAGCTACTCTTCACTTATATTTCAGAGCATCACTTTAGGTCAAATTCTGTTTGATAAGAAAATGGTGAAATAAGTAATTAACTTACATATTTTTTTAGCATTTACAAACAGTTTATGTCTTGTTTTCATTATATACCGAATCCTGCTGATTTGGTCATTATATTGTGGTTAAAAAAAATTCTAAAATGAAACGGTCATAACTTATTCAATTCTATTGTCAATACAAATGTTATAAAATAAGATTTTCATATAATTTTCGGTACTTTAAATTGGTACATCTACATAGAGCCAGGATTGATTATTAATTGAATTCACAGACACATAAGGAGTAAACAGGCTTTTAAACGAATTGCTATTCATATACATTTAATTTACAAGAGATTGTTGTATTTTGTATAAGAACAGACTGTGCTTTTTAAATGTAGTAACATAAAAAAAAGTCTAACGCTACTATGTAATAGTCAAGCATTAAATCTATTCTTTGTTTCCATGGCACCCACTGAACTTATAAGTCTAAACATTAAGTGTTTTGGACCAATTAGAAAATTATTTCTGTTGATTTTGAAAAGTTGTGTTTAGAATATAAGATGGTACAAATTAAGATAAAAATACTCTAGAAAAATATCTTAATGTGCTTGTTCAAGCACTTCCCCTTTCTGACTTGCTGTTGTTGCTAAGGCAATACTAGTAACTATAATCATGATGTTGGTAATAAGAACTACAAAAAGCCAACGCAAACCTTTACTAAAGATTTTCATATTGCTTAATAACATCCTCAGTGGTTGCTAGGGACCATGGTCATTACTAGATTGAAGCTATTAATGTAATGTAATTCATACTAAATATTCATCTTGACATATTTTAGCATTTGACACCACTTACTGCATTTTAAATATTTCATAGCTATTTCAAAGAGAAACTCCACAAATAAATTGATATTTTATGGTATTTACTAAAATCCGTTGCTAGGCAATCAACTGTTCATGTAAGAAAAAAAAATGCTCTATGAAAAAATCTTCTGATGAACGATTATGCAGTTATTTAAAGAGTGTGACTAAAAAGGTCTGTAACATACTAGTATCTTCTAAATTTTTAACCGTTGCTATGTGCTATTTATGTTGCTACGTTGTTGACAAAAGCATTTATAGAGCTACAATTAAACTGACTTTTTCATTTCTTACCAATTGTTATTTCTGTACATACATTCTGTTTTTGCATTTGTTCTTATTACCGATAGTACAATAAAATGACTACTTCATTTACAGTAAGCTTTAATTTAATATTTTTTGCTGTTGCTAAGCAACATTTGTGCTGCTACGCTCAATATAAACCTTGTCAAAACAGATAAGGATTACTCACATATTGTATTATAATGTAACACCATTATATGAAAGCAAACATTGCTAGATTCATACTTCGGAGGACAAAAATCACCAATGTATTTACCGTTGCTAGTGAATATTTCTGTTGCTAGGTTGTTGGTAAGCATCTTGTGAGCTCAAATTGAAGTGACTTTTCATTTGTAACTTCAAGTTATTCTCAAACCTGCCATCTTATTTGGAAATTTGGTTATTTGTACAGATACAGCAATTCGTATATGCTTATTCTATTATCTAATAAAAACGGTTGCTAGGCAACGTTCTTTTTACCAGAACATAAAAAAAAACTATATTTTTTCATGTTTCTATACAAAGGCTAACAATGGTATAAATTAAGGCTTCTTTTCAGAAGGGGCCAAAAACACCCCTTATCATACCTTCTCCTTTCAATGAAATATCAAAATACCATCATGCTAAACAAGATGAAAAAATGTAGCTATTAAAAGCGTCCGTCTAAATGGAGAGAATAATTTTAATGGCTTGAATAAGGCTTAATCTATATTCTCGTCCTAAACATGCATTACAATTTTTGTCTCATGACTATACGCAAATTAATATAAATCATTCAATCATATATTTGTGCATCGAAAAATGATACGCATCATAAACGTATGTATTAAATTTGCATGAAAGGAAACATACTTTGGATGTTTGAACAGATGTATTATGAATGTGTACATATTGACACCAAGACGATATATTACAGTTAACGAAAAGATGACAGTAATACGTAAGACTAAATTAAAGGTTTTTTATCTATATTTTCTTTTAATTATGTGAAAAGAACAGACTTTATATTTTGTGTTTAAATTGCCCATCATGATTCCATCGTGTGGTTTGGTTTAAGATACAGAATCACATAAAGATAGAAAAAACAGAGACTGCACAGATATAGAAAAGAACAGCTACAAGACGCTGGGAAGTGGTGTGTACAAAATATATCCCGACGACAGAAATCTTGTTAAGGCGTATTGTGATATGTCTACAAACGGCGGAGGTTGGACAGTAGGTCATGCTTTTATTTCTTGTTTTGTACTTAACATGTTTTATAAATTTTAAAAGTAATTTACAAGAATCTGAGAAATATATATTCTCTCAATTTGTGCCAGGAAACTCAGCATGTTGGAAAACAAGTTTTAGTTTATAATCACAAATGTTAAATTTCTCAACATATTAAATTCCATATCAAGACACAAATGATATTGAACATTCTGGGAGAATTCGTTCGTCGAAGTTTTTACCAATTCAACCGCAGTAGAACCCTTCCTTTTACAACGAACACGGCGTCCTTCATTATAAACACTGCTTCCTATGAGTGTTTTCCAAATCCTTCTAGAAAACAGTAAAAATGTAGTATACACTAAAAGTCTTATATAATTCTTATTGGGGTTATTTCAAAGAACTCTATCAATAGTGATTACCTTACCTATGTTGCAAGTTTTAATACAATAAGTGAAAATAATTGCTTTATGCTTATCATCATAGGATATTTCATATTTCGTAATAAATTTACTATTCAGGTTATTCAGAAAAGATTTGATGGATCAGTAGACTTTAACCGGAAGTGGTTGGAATGTGAAAACGGATTCGGTAACATTGATGGAGAATTCTGGTTTGGTATGTACATTAGAATTACCTTAAATTTGCCTCGTTACAGTAGTTTTTTTTTCATATTATGTTATTGTAAAAAAAGCACATAATGATTTTCAAATAAAATTGATTGTAGTATTGCTTGTATTCAAAATAGTAGATAGTAGTTTTTCACCAAAAATTGTTATATTGTTCCTTATTCGATGGAACATCACTTATGGAAGACTCTCAGATCAAATACCTCATTATCAGTGACAAGCTAAAGATACCAGCTTCTCAAACTCTCAGATCAAATACCTCATTATCAGTGATAAGCTAAAGATACCAGCTTCTCAAACTCTCAGATCAAATACCTCATTATTAGTGACAAGCTAAAGATACCAGCTTCTCAAACTCTCAGATCAAATACCTCATTATCAGTGACAAGCTAAAGATACAAGCTTCTCAAACTCTCAGATCAAATACCTCATTATTAGTGACAAGCTAAAGATACCAGCTTCTCAAACTCTCAGATCAAATACCTCATTATTAGTGACAAGCTAAAGATACCAGCTTCTCAAACTCTCAGATCAAATACCTCATTATCAGTGACAAGCTAAAGATACAAGCTTCTCAAACTCTCAGATCAAATACCTCATTATTAGTGACAAGCTAAAGATACCAGCTTCTCAAACTCTCAGATCAAATACCTCATTATCAGTGAAAAGCTAAAGATACCAGCTTCTCAAACTCTCAGATCAAATACCCCATTATCAATGACAAGCTAAAGATACCAGCTTCTCAAACTCTCAGATCAAATACCTCATTATCAGTGACAAGCTAAAGATACCAGCTTCTCAAACTCTCAGATCAAATACCTCATTATTAGTGATAAGCTAAAGATACCAGCTTCTCAAACTCTCAGATCAAATACCCCATTATCAGTGATAAGCTAAAGATACCAGCTTCTCAAACTCTCAGATCAAATACCTCATTATTAGTGACAATCTAAAGATACCAGCTTCTCAAACTCTCAGATCAAATACCCCATTATCAGTGACAATCTAAAGATACCAGCTTCTCAAACTCTCAGATCAAATACCCCATTATCAGTGACAATCTAAAGATACCAGCTTCTCAAACTCTCAGATCAAATACCTCATTATTAGTGATAAGCTAAAGATACCAGCTTCTCAAACTCTCAGATCAAATACCTCATTATTAGTGACAAGCTAAAGATACCAGCTTCTCAAACTCTCAGATCAAATACCTCATTATTAGTGATAAGCTAAAGATACCAGCTTCTCAAACTCTCAGATCAAATACCCCATTATCAGTGACAAGCTAAAGATACCAGCTTCTCAATTTTATTTTTTATTTACTTATGGTTGTGTTCTCTTTTTATCTATTGAACGCATGAAAAGATCACACTGAAAAGATCACACTGAAATGATCACACTGAAATGATCACACTGAAAAGATCACACTGAAAAGATCACACTGTAAAGAGTGCGACATAAATGATTGACACGCAAAATATGTTGATCATTTGGTTGTCTTATCCATAGGTATTACGAAATTGTTAACTTTTTCAATTATTTACAAAACACTCACATGTTTCACCTGAAAGTATGTTTTAAAAGCGTGCATAAAAAACGTTTGATATTAACAAAAGTCTGGGTTTCATGAAACACTATTCTTAATACAGTAAGCGGAATTTGATGTGAAGTTAAGCTTGCAAATTCAAAAAATAATTCACAAGGACAAATATCCTTATATTTTGTTTTTCATTTTAATTATTTCCATATATCCTGCACTTGGTACAAACATTTTTAAAAGCAATACCATTGAGTTCAAGTTTTTATTTCAGATGTAAGTTAGTGAAATATTTTTTTTAAATGATATATAAAAACAAACGCACATTCAAAGCATACGATAACGAAACTCGTACAAGATCACCTAAAACTTAAAAAAAGGGAAAATTTATTTCAAAGTAATAATTTAAAAAAAAAATAGATCTGGAGCAATGACATGAAGACAGTCCAAGACAACCAGCAACCGCACATTAAATCTGTTAAAAACATACAGTCAGATCAGAATATTATGTTTTTATGTTTCCATAGAAACCAGATACATACCATTTATATTCAACAAAAACAAGATTTTTGTAATCAAGATGGATATTTAGATCTTGAATATTTATAGAAAATACAATTTTAAGGTTGGACACATTTTATACATTCAAAGTGCAAAAGCAAATAATTGTAATATCTTCTGTCCGAGACAAGTTCCCAATTATGTATCTCGTTCTAGCCTATCGACTTATAACCAAATAATGCGACCACCAATCAGAATCGATATTTGTTACGTAATAATCTCAAGATGGTGTGAACATCGAATGAAGCTAATAGCTTCGAATCCCACCGAGATGCAAAACATTCAGAGAAAGAGGTTCAACAACCCGAGTTTTTACTCGTTTGCAACCTATAGTTATTAACTTCATCAAAGATTTTTGCTGAAAAGAAAACATTGTTTTTGAGTGAAAAAAAATAAAAGGGAACTGTATTAACCTCCAACATGTCCAACACACACAATTGTTTTGAATTTATAACAAATTTTCCAGTTTTTGATGGATTATATTCATGCAATTCAGATGATGATGATTAATAATAATGATGATCATGGAATGTTGTTTAAACGACTAGTCCGAAATTGATTGGCTACGCAGGACAAGAATATTCAAATGTTAAATTAATAGTACCCGTGTTGTTTTTATCGGGAAACAGACTTGTATATCCTGTATCTTGAAAACCGTGTTTTTATTTTAAGACATAACGTCAAGATTTTGGGGTAAGAAAATTTTAATTGACCGATCGTGCGAATTTGGTAATGTCTTCGGCTTCCACATCATAGTAAATTACAAATTCGTAATTTCGTTTACACTATCAGTGTAATTTATTTGAGTTAAATAAAGGATTTCACATGCCAGTGCAGCAGGATCGCTTTTTCCTGGCGGACAATCCGAGACCAATCCACACTTTAGATGATTCTTGTTGTTGCTAGTCTTTTGTTTTCTATGAAGTGTTTTGTGGACTTCATTACCATTTTGTCGTTTGTTTGTCTTTTGTCTTTGTGTTGTCATTTTACGTCGACTTATGAGTTCTGAATGTCCTATTGGTATCTTCTGTCTCTTTTCTATGTGTACTGATGAACAGCTTCTTTCTTTTTATTGTAGGAAACAATTACATGCATACTCTGACAGCAAGTGGAAAATACGAACTGAGAATAGACATGGTTGACAAAAGTAATAAAAAGAAATATGCTGTATACAAACGATTCAGTATTGGAGACGCTGCTTCGAAGTACGGGTTAACAGTCGGTGATTATTCAGGAAACGCAGGTAAAACATTATTAACATCAATATTTTATATTACATCAAATTTGATATCCCCTATCAACAAGCAAACCGATGTAATTAATCCGCTACAGAATTATAATAAGTTTAATCAACTCTTTTTGAAATATATTATGTATTAAAAATGTAAAAATTATAAGATGTCACAACAGTAGTCTAATTGCCAATAAGACATTTTTCCAACAATGTTTATATTACATGTAGATTAAAGGGATCTGTGATTCGTTCGAAGACATCAAATCTGTCGGATTAATAGAGGGATTGGTTGTTGTATTTTTTCTGCTTAGCATTCAGTATTTTATTATATTTTGGGACAAATCAAATAAAAACATTCGTTCAATTGGAAAAGTCAAGAAATGTTTAACACTAGAAATAGTTTGTACATTTTTGTTGTGTTTTTTTTTTTTTTTTTTGTTCTACAGAAGTTTTTCTTCGCATCAGGTCGACCATTGTTTTAAAATTTTCAAATATTTCTAGTCTTACAATGAACAGTATGTTAGTCACAGCCATTTTCATAAACGAACATTGTCGTAGTATAGATTTAAACTGTATCGCATACAGTCCATGTCGTCTCTATACATTAACGGATATCGGGAGTGATTTCTTGGAATTAAAAGTTTGAACTACATACACTCCTTGTGTTTCGTGTCAATAAGGTTGTTGTATTTTAACCTCAATTGTTTCTTTTACTTACAGGGGATTTATTGAAACATCATAATGGATATAAGTTTAGTGCTAGGGATCAGGACAATGACATATATGATAGAAATTGTGCCGCTTTGTATGAAGGACCATGGTGGCATCATGGTGGATGTTATCATGCAAACATTAACAGGCCTTTTGGAAAGATGCAATGGAACGGAGCAATATCAAGATCTGTCATGATGATCAGGAAAATATAAATGTTATTTCTCCAACAATAAATGATTTCATAAAGCTGTATCCTGTTGATTTTAACTTTATGAAAAAGGTGGTATGGGATATACATCAATGAGACAGCAACCTTACAACAAAAATAATAAAAATACATACTGTATATCATCATTTAATTAATTTTATAACAGATAAATCTTTTTTTAGATGTAACATCTTATTTGTCATTTATTTATTATTACACTTTAAATCATATCATTTGCACTTCTATAAGATTTAAAATATGAACATGAACAGGCACATGATTTTGGGAGAAATTCCTATTCACATGTAAGATTTAAACTAATCAAATCGGACATAGCGAATGACTTTTGAAATAAACACACCATAAGAAATGCAAAGGAGCATCGCCATACAAAAAAGGACATAAAACTTTAATGATTGTGATTCACAACATTACAAGAACAAAGCTAACATATAAAAGCACGATTGGTGCCCATATGAATATGATAATTTCTATTGCCGAAATGTACATGGATATACATTGTCAAAGGAGAAAATTAACAACTTTAATCATCTCATCAAAGTTTGTGTGATTATAAATGGCATACGTATTCATCGTTTTTCATTTCAAAATACGGCTTTTCTGGACCATTTACAGCTGACTACTGTAAATTCAGAAATTATTGCGTGCATTTATTATTGCGATTTTGTCATTTTAGACTAAAATGCGATTTTAATTTTGCGCTATTGAGAAAATCCTGTTTAATTCATACAAAAAATTTCAAAATGCGAGTTTAAATTATTGCGATTATAACCCTGTCGCATTTTTCGCAATAATAAAAACATCGCAATAATTTCTGAATTTACAGTATGTTGTATGGGTTTTACTTATTGTTGAAGGCCGTACGGTGACCTATAGTTGTTAATTTCTATGCATTTGGTCTGCTGTGGAGAGTTGTCTCATTGTCAATCATACCACATATTCTTTTTTTATATTTATACATGTTATTATGAGTTGAACCAAATACTTATTGAATTTAGTGGATTGATATTTCAGCGGTCAGTCGGTATTCGGATGGGTTCTAATAGACATTTACGGAAAGTCTCAGTACCGACTCTTGACACCGACTCTTGACAGGTAAAATGGAGGGGGTCGTCACAAAATAAAAAAAAGTACTAAATAATAGCTTTTCAAGGTAAAATTTGCAAATAACAGTTAAACAAGATTTTACACAACGATTTATTCAATCAAATAAGGTTTGTCTTCTGTTTATTTCCTATATTTCTTTTACTTAATGTTGACACAAATCTTATCCCCTGCTTCTTAGCTCAAAGGTATCTTTGAGCTATTGCCCTGATCACATAGCATCCGTAGTTTTTTCAGTTATCTTTTCCGACTGAAAAAAAGTATATTACCAAACTTGGTATAAACGAAAGCCCTTTTAGATGCAGGAATTATGTCTGACAACCCTTTCAAATTTCAAAATTGCCATCGCAGCCTTTCAGCTTTCAACATCTCGTCCAAAAATGAATGTAGGATTGATGAATGGATGGTTGGATGTTCATCTTATTAAAGTGCCAAGCTAAATTCAGGAAAGGGAACATAATAAGATACGAATATTTGACCACGCAATGTACAAGACCGACACACCGATTTTTAACGTTCCATTTCAAAAAGTTAACTGTCTGCAGTAAAACAAGTCAACCAACCCTAACACATTCTGACTCAAGGCCGACCATGCTTCGTGCTTAGTGGAGAAGCAGTAAATATAAATTTTCAAGTCTTTGGTTTGACCAGTGGCGGATCCATAATTTAAGGTGGCTAAGAAGAAAACTTTCGTCCTACGTTTTATTTTCAACAAATATCGAGGTCTGACTTTTTTTCTTACTTGAACTGGTCCCTGATTTGTTACTTCATTGATACATTGGTACTGCCTTTTTATTGCAAGTTTCTTCTTTGTTTTATTCTTATTGTCGGTGGAGCGAGAGTATGTTCCGTTTATGGACTCCTTATGAATCAAGTGCGCCGCTAAATTAACTTTGAGACGACCCCTGTAATTTTTGCTGTCAGAGTCAGAGTCAACAGTCGGAACCGATCCGAGACTTTCCGGAAATCTCTAATAGTACGTCCCTACTTGTCTACTTGTATGTATACTCATGTGATCATGTGAAGTCATATCTGTTTCCATTCTAATCGATAAAAATTCCAGTCCAATACAATACAATTCAGTATCTAACATTTTGGTTCAATGTTATTTCATTTTTTTTGAGCGACTTCGTTTAAGTTTTGACACAGGCCATTTTTCTATTTTGAACGATATGCAGACTTAAAAATATTTTTTTAGAAATAACATGGGTTGCAACGATTTACAGTGAAACAAAAATCGATCACTTATACTTCAGTTCCGTTATTTGTTTTTTTTTTATGTATTCTTTTTCAAAATCGAAATGTATGCTATCAAATGGTGTATACGATATTCTGGGATAGCGTTTTCAATCTTGATTTCCTTCATAGAGGGTTGCCGCTCTTTGCATAAAGCTTCACTTCAGTACGTGTGCGAAAGCCCCATCAATTTTCTTTTAAAATTCGATTTCACCCAGAGAACATGCACATCAAGTCTATTATAAGGATAGCGCCGAACAATTTTCATACAAAAGTTTTAGAGGTTTAGAAATAGTTGTTACTGCATGTCACGTTTTTGTTCTTTTTTTATCACTCCTATAAATGTAAATTGCTTTTTCTGACATAAACAAAGAACTGGTGTATGATTGACAAGAGACAGATATCCATAAAAACTACAAACAACAAGGATGTGAACAATTAGGATTATTAAGTCGCCACAAGACATCCAAAAATGGCCATGTCACATCCCGTATGGAATTTGGCGGCTTAAGACATGTTTGTGAGCGATCATAAGACCCCCCCCCCCCCCCCCCAAAAAAAAAAAAAAAAAAAAACCCTAACCCCCAATAAAAAAAAAGAAGAGGAAAATAAAAAACAAAAACCCGGAACAATGGGATAGCAATACAAAATTGAAACAGTTTTTTTTTTTAATCATTTAGGAATGGCGTGGTTCGTCATATCGGCACAAGGCACAAACAGAACTATAGTTTTTTTTTGTAATTTATTTTATCTTTTCATGCATTAGTACAATGCTAGATCTGTTTTTATTAGGACAATGGTTCCTTAAAAGACTCCCATATATCCTTTCTTTCCTATTGAATAACTTTGCATTCTGCGTTAAGCCAAGGGTAAAGATTTTCCAAAAAACTATAGGAAAATGAATTGAAGCACTCGGAATTCTCGTTTCGAATGTTTTCTTTGCTTTTGGACGTATATATTCCAAAACTGATAAAAAATTTGTTGTAAACAACCATGACAACAATCCGTAAAATAGGATGCAGACAAACATCCGCAGAGCAACACAAAGAGAGAAGTATTGGATTTTCTCTAGACATCTTGTTTGCGATGGTCAATGCTAATGCTTTTGATTGTAATGTTTTAAAACAGTCAATATATATATATTAAGATACATGCATTTTGTTACATCTTGTGATCAATTTATTTGGCAATCGCCAATGGCAGTCAACAGGGTTTAAGAACATCCGTTGTTCGACCTGTTAGTCAAATGCGTTTTGTTAAAATATACCTTTTCACTTTTTTGGTCTTTTGGAAAATGTTGTTTGTGCTGTATTTAGACCCCTCTAACAAGAAAATTGTTTTGCATGCACACGTATAAAAATTGCGGTTTTTATCCAACGCAATCATAGGTTTGAACGTTGTTTTCAATTTAGACTTGTTTATATGGAGAGTTGTCTCATTGGCACTCATACCACATCTTCTTATATCTATATATATATATATATATATAGCATCTATTCAGACGAGAATTACATAAATATAAGAAGATGTGGTATGATTGCTAATGAACCAACTCTCCACCAAAGATCAAACGACGTGGAAGTTAACACTATAGGGCAATGTTCGGCCTTCAACAATGAGCAAACCCATACCGCATAGTAAACTATAAAAGGCCGTGAAATGACAACTGCAAAACAATTCAAACGATAAAAATAACAGCCCGAATTATGCACACAAATTAATGATAAACGAAAAAAATATATAATATGCAACAACAAACGACAACCACAGGCACATATAGAATGTGGTGGTATTAAACATGTTTGCTGGCGCCAAACCCTCCCAAGTAATCTGTGACAGTGGTGCAACAATACAACATAAGAACAATCTAAAAAAAATCAGAAAAGGGCGTAACTCATCCAATAACGACACAAAGAACACAAAAAAATAACAAAGTACAGAATAGATAATATTTCATTCATGCTGAGATTACAAATGTACTAGATAACACATTGTGTTACAGTGTTCAAGGATTTTTTGTCTATCTTACTATACAAATCCTTGATGTATGCGTCCAAGATTGGCATACCAAAGAAAGAATTAAAACCTGAAAGGACATTTTTGGGTTTAAAAAAAAAACAATTTTAAGTCAGTGGGATGTTTGTTAATTTGTTTGGTTTTTTTTTGCTTCTTAATTTTGTTTTTGGTTTTGTTTTATGTTTTGAATCTTTATTTGTAATAAAAAATCCTTGAAATTTCTCCACTTTTCTGCGCTCTGATCCTGTATGACATGTATAAGTCAATTCTAGAAGCTGTGGATATGAAAGTCCCACTGCACGTTTCATTTTTGGATGCGAAAGCCGCCTTTGATGTAGTGGGCCACTCAAGCTTATACAGAAAGCTCTTTCTGGCAGGTGTCACCGGAAAGCTATGGATACTAACATACCTACTGAGCCAGGGAGCAATGACCTCAGTCAAATGGGATAATGAATTCACAGACCCTTTTTCAATCCTACAGGGAGTAAGACAAGGTGGTATCCTCAACACAGATCTCTATAAGGTGTATGTCAATTCCTTGTTGAATCAGAACTAGAAGAATCTGGTATAGGCGCACATATAGGAACCATCCCTTGCGCTGCGTCAACTTGTGCAAATGATGTGTCTCTCCTAGCCAATACACCAGAAGATCTCCAAATACTTCTAGATACCGCTGAAAATTACAGCAAACAAGAAAATTACATGCACAACCAACGACATGTGCTGTCATCTCAATGAACTGCAAAGATAAAGATTGTCAACAATTTAAATTGGGAAATAATACATTACCACAACCAGAAACCTGTGTACATCTGGGCATAACACATAACAAGAACAGAAATAAAACACTGTCCACTCACATACAGTCTAACATAGAAAAGGCTAGGCGTACACTCTATAGTCTGATGGGGGCAGGGTTCCATGGAAAAACGGCTTAAACCCAATTGCTTGTCTGCACCTACTACAAGTATATGTACTCCTGATCCTGTTATATGGATTAGAAATCCTTCTTCCATCCAGAAACGAACTGCACGCAATAGAAACATTCTACAGAAAAACCCTGAAACAAGTACTATCAATACCAAGTACAACGCCAGATACAGCAACATACATCCTAGCCGGAACAAGTCCTCTAGAAAGTAACATTCACAAGAAAGCCTTAGGGAGGGATGTAAATGCTCTTATGTTCCGACGTTGGAAAGTTCCGGGCGGAAAGAACTAACCAGCCGAAAAGTTCCGGAGGAAGCTAAACCTGCTAAAACACCTTAGCCGTAGATTGTGTTTTTCTTTGCACGTAGGCAGAAATACCATTCTCAACGCTTTGCCTAGTAGCAAGAGGAAGGGATTAAGGGCAGCCATATCTCTGTAAAGTACTGTTCCTAAACAAACAAAAACATTTTTACTAGAACAATTGTGACTTATACTCTACTCCGTTTACTGGAGGTGGTCCTATATAGGACGGATCTACTAAAAGACATCAAGCAGAGGCGGACCCCCCCCCTTTTCTGGGAAAAATTTGGTTGATTATATAGAGAATCACTGGAGCATGAATGGAGCGGGCCCCCTCTTAGGCAGTCAGTGGGCCCCCACTTATGAAAATTTCTGGATCCGCCACTGTGACAAGACAAGACAAGTGTGCGTCCAAGATTGACATATCAATGAAATGAAATAGCAAAGTACAGAATAGATATTATTTCATTCATGCTGAGATTACAAATGTACTAGATAAGACATTGTGTTACAGTGTTCAAGGATTTTTTTTTCTATCTTACTATACAAATCCTTGATGTATGCGTCCAAGATTGACATACCAATGAAAGAATTAAAACTTGAAAGGACATTTTGGGGTTTAAAAAACAAATTTAAGTCAGTGGGATGTCTGTTAATTTGTTGCTTCTTAATTTTGTTTTATGTTTTGAATCTTTATTTGTTTCGTTATTTGGTGTTTTTTTTTTTTTTGCTTTTTAATGTTTAGTCTTGTTTTGTTTTTTTTTTCTTCTGAATTTTTCGTTTTTGTTTCAGTGTATTTATTGCAGGGGGGTATTTTTTTCTTTTTTTCTAGTATATTATTATAATTTTTGTCATTTCTATTGTAATAATTATCATTATCTTTTTTACTTGAGGTTTTCGTCGTAAGCGGTACAAGTAACATAACATAACATAATACTTTCTCAGAATCTTTTTCAAAGAACTTAGATAAAATAACTGTCAAATATGATAATTATATTGTGCTTGGGGATTTAAATTTTGACATGTTAATTTCTGACAAATGCCAACCTTTAAGTGATATCTGTGATATTTTTGATTTAGATCAATTAGTAAAAGACCCAACTTGTTTTAAAAAAGATTGTAGACCATCTTTAGTTGACGTCATTCTGACGAACAAAAAGTCATCCTGTTTTAAAACCTTAAATTTTCCAACTGGTATTAGTGACTGCCATAATTTTATTTCTACCACTGTAAAGGGTCAGTTGCCTGCACAGCAGAATGAAAAAATTGTATACAGGAGCTATAAAAATTTTGATATTGATAAATTTAATAATGATATAGCTAAAATTAAGATTGAAATTGTAGATGGAGTAACAACTGCAGAACAGGTAAATGAGATCTACCAGACATATGAAAATAACTTTATTAGCACACTAGACCAACATGCACCTTTGAAGTCAAGGTATCCCAGAAAAGTCCTCTTCCATGTATGAATGGAGAATTAAGAAAAGCTATATACCGAAAACACATGCTATTTTCTCAGTACACCAAAAAAAGAAATAATCATACTTGGGAAAAATTCAGACAGCAAAGAAATTTGGTAAATAAGTTAAAAAGGAAATCTATGAAAATATATATTTTTAGAACGCTGTTCTGGAGGATCAAAAAGTGCAGATTTTTGGAACACTGTCAAACCTTTCTTTTCAAAAAAATGCAAATCCCAAGGGCAAAAGACTATTTTATTTGAAGAAAATAAAATTATAAATAATTCAAAAGATGTATCAGATATTTTTAATAAATTTTTTGCTACTGTTGCTGAGAAGATAGGAAATGATGTTATATATGATCCATTAAACCATCATAGCATAAATGCCATACATGAACAAAATCACTTGAAAACAGATACAAAATTTGAATTTCAAAAGGTGACATCAGAAAAAGTGGAAAAAATCATCAATAAAGTTAACGTGAAAAAAGCAACAGGAGCAGATGGGATACCAGCAAAAATAGTTAAAGCAAGTAAATCTGTCATTGCACCTCAGCTGACCAGTCTGATAAATTTGACTGTAGACACGGGCATATTTCCAGATCGACTTAAAAAAGCCCAAGTTACACCCTTACATAAAAAGAACGACCCACTACTGAAATCAAATTACAGACCAGTCAGTGTGTTACCTATTTTTTCAAAATTTTATGAAAAGATATTTGAAATACAGTTATACGATTTCTTTGATTCCATTTTTAATCCTTATCTATGTGCTTTCCGTAGAGGACATGGATGTCAGACTACGCTGCTCAGATTACTGGAAGACTGGCGTAAAGCCTTAGACAAAAATTTTTATATAGCTGCAGTTCTTATGGATTTATCAAAAGCTTTTGACTGCTTACCTCATGATATTTTACTAGATAAATTATTAGCATATGGTGTTTCTCCACATTCTGTATCTTTATTAAAATCATATCTTTCTGACAGAAAACAGCAAATTAAAGTAAACAGTGTTCTGAGTAGCTGGGCTGCCATCCAAAAGGGGGTACCCCAAGGTTCTATATTAGGGTCCCTTTTATTCAATGCCTTCATAAATGATATTTTTTATTTTGTTAAACATAGTACCTTATACAATTATGCTGACGACAACACTCTGTCTTTTAGCAGTCCGGATTATGACCATCTCGTATCTATATTAGAATCTGAGTCTCAAGTGCTGATTGATTGGTTTAAAGAAAATAAGATGCAGGCAAATCCTGATAAATTTCAAGTTATTGCTGTAGGGAAAAGAACCTTTGCAAAAAATCTATCTATACAAATTCAGCAAAATATTTTATCATGTGAAGAAACCGTCAAGTTACTTGGAATTGATATTGATTACCAACTAAAATTTGATGCACATATAAGTAACTTGTGTAGAAAGGCATCACAACAGTTGAATGTTCTCAAGAGAATTGGATCCTTTTTAAACAGATTAAATAAACTTACAATTTTTCATACTTTCATTTTGAGTAATTTTAATTTTTGCCCTTTGGCTTGGCATTTCTGTACAGAGAAAAATTCTAAAAAACTGGAAAAAATACAAGAGAGAGCATTAAGATTTGTATATGACGACTATTTATCATCCTCTGAAACTCTTCTTGAGAACGCAAAGGTTCCAACCCTACAAGTAAGACGCATCAGGACAATGGCACTTGAGACTTATAAAATTTTAAATAATTTGGCTCCTTTATGTTTATAAAATTTACTCCAAATTAAACACACTAAATATTCTTTTAGATACAGCAATATTTTGGAAATACCACAGGTAAGAACTACCTCATATGGAAAAAAATCTTTTAGCTTTGCTGCTGCTTCTTTATGGAATAGCTTACCAGACCATTTCAGGACTGTTAACAGCTTCTTACATTTTAGAAGTCTTGTTCAGTCCTGGAGTGGAACAGACTGTTTTTGCTCTGCCTGTAGGTAATTTGTGTTACATTATTTATGCTTTTTATGCTGCATTAACAGCTTGCATTGCAACTGAAATTTTGTTTTCACATTTTAATAATTACAAGATTTGAAATTTTTACTTTATGAATTATTTTAAAAAAAAAATTTAAACTGCAAATTTTTAAAATTATTCCTGTATTAGTGCTTCATATATATGTTTTGGCATTTAGCAAGATACATGTATATGCTAGAGTTAAATGTGGTGCTGTTTTTTATTATTTATTTGCATGCTGCATGCCTTGTTTTATTTGTTATTGCATATGTCTTTATATTCGGTGAAAAGCTCATTAGAGCTATGTTTGTATGTTTGTCAATATGCCGAATCAAAATAAAGTTTTACTTACTTACTAACGATTTGATTATATACGGATTGTACATTTCTGGTTCGGAGTCAGCCTACTTATTATAGGTAATTGTGATATTAGTCTGGGTCCTTAACTCACTACACAAAGGTTGCGAAAACTTGATAAGACCAGATCCCAGACTTTCCCGTTCGGAATGCCTTGAGCTTTTCTCTATTTTGAATGCACTTCCAGGAAATTTACTTTCAGAAAACAAGAGATGAATTTAGAACGCGACTGACAGAATGTGAAATTCAGTCGTAAGATTGTTTACTTTGTAAAGGAATTATGTGAGTAGCTTAACCTTCATCTGATATTGACTGTCATAAACTAATTTGATACTTATTGAATAATTTCAACTGTCGGCAGTGATCAACAAAACTTTTCATTTGTCAATTACGATGTATCAAAGGAGTGGTATAACTAGTCCAAATAATTATGACGTCTTGCAAGGCTATTTTACAATACACCTTATCGCTATTTGTCCGCCATTACTGGACATCACAAAAGTCCCCGTACAATTTTTGACGTCATAATAGAAAATATCTGACGCCACAATGTCAATGGAAAAGTGATTGTTGTATGACGTCAAAAGTTCAAGTGGGACAGATTCTCGGGTCAAGCGGGAATAGCGATAAGGTGTATAGAAGGCGTCCCAGAAAAAAAATAAAATAGCCTTGCAAGACTTCATAATTATTTGGACTATGGTTTAACCAGCATCAATAGTATCGTCTTGGTATCTGTTTTGACGCGGACCAGAAATGACGCACCGATTTAGTTAACGGTTTTTTATTTCTAAACAAAAGCCGTGACGTCATCAACATTTGCTGTTCATAACATGATGTTGAAGGTCATCTGACTACAACAAAGATGCCAAAAACTCTGCCCAGAAATGTTATTATTGCTAAAAATATTAAAGACAATGCAATTTCCGCCATTTTATTAAGGTAAAAAAAATTCTACCCTTCCCCAAAAGATTATCAGTCCTATCTCCACTTTGGTCAAGAAAAGTATGTAACCGTATGCTTCCCCATTTTGTGTTTTTTAAATCACGTGACTGTCATGTGACATGGCTTTACATTTAAGCGGGAATCACTGTAGAACAAATGATCGTCGCTTATATAATTTTCAATGGTTTATCGACTTTTTTCATTCAATGTATGAAGTATACATATGTACATTGATAAATGTATTATTGTCAATGTTGTTTTATGAATGCAATTACTTTTTATTTTCAAATATATGGAATATGTATATCACTTTCATAAATTTTGGACAAATATATATCAAAATATAGGTTACAATTAAATTGATTAAAAATTTGGTGTTACAATCATCATGATCATTAAAGTGAATGAAAAATTCAAAAGTTGTTAATAAAATTGAATCTGTAGAACAGTTTTAACTTTAAAGAATCCGGATTGAAGCAATTTTTCGATTATCAGTTACGTACAAGTGGTTTTTACTGGTTTGTTTACAGTGCGTCATTACTGGTACCCATCATTAGTTGGCAGTCTGTTTGTAATGTTAGCAAACATGATTTTTATTGCTATTACTGTTTCAAATATCAACTGTTTAATAATTAAAATATAATAACAAGTCATCAATCTTTTATTCTATTCCGTCTTTCTAATTCTTTTAAATGGTAGATTAAATGCAGAGACAAAAACAACCTTAGGTGCGTCATTACTGGTTCCTCGGGGATACAGATACTTTGGTGTTAATACAATGGTTCATGAAGAAAAGTTGACATACCAATCATACCTGCCAACATTTCAAAATGCCCATGGAGGTTTTATGTGCAAGATGTCTCTTATTGTCCTACAAAACCTCAAAGGGGCCTTCAAAAGTACTTCAAAGTATAACTATTTTTAATGTTGTTTTTTTGCTGCTTCATACTTTAACAATCCTAAAGCCATGGTACAACTGATTGTTTTGTTTTAAATTGTGGACAAAATTGCTCTTTCAAAATTAGGGGTACCACGATCCCGAGAATAACGAGAACAAAATAATATCCCGAAAACAAACTGATTTGTCCCGATAACAAGATTTTACATGGTGTTATACTGCTTAAATTAGTGTAACAGCATACAATTATAAGGTTTAAGACGTTTTAGTCGTGTATAATCAATAAAAGTACAAGTTATCTTCAGGAAGTCGATTTGTATTTTCTGTATGCAAATTCTTTGTTGAAAACTATATGGCTGACATAATTATTCATAAGGTAGATAATTGACTTGAAAGCAAAGTACTGTGGTACTGTTGTCTCACTGAGGATTTTTGTTGTAGAATTTCGGCAATTCATAGTTTTCTATTAGATTTCAGCAAGGAATTGTATATTTAAAAGGAATGGAAACCCAGCCGACTTCAAAGAAAATTATATGATGCATCTCTGACTTGGGTGGTGTGTTAATTGCATCCTGTCGCTCAAACTGGCTCATTACTTATCTGGCAGAAGTTATCGAACTTGGTCAATAATCATTAAATGAAACAAGGAATTGTTAATTAGATATACAATTCCTTAAATGAAATAAACAAAAAATACAACCTTAAACAAAGTTACTTCTGAAAAACATTTTCTTTCTTGTACCTCCTCTTGATATTTCACGAAGGTTTGCAACAATTAAGATCAATTAATAGATGAAATCTGACATTATACGACTTTTTGAAAAGATTTAAGGTATACGTAATGCAAAAAGTTAAAAAATAACTTTTCAATCTTGGAATATGACTGGTATAGAAACGTATAAAGGAAGAAGTACGTGAACCGATGTAGTATTTTGTCTAGATAAAAGAACTTAGATAATAGTGTTATAATTAACACCGGTATGGGATATCCAATTAGCAGGTATAATCTATCATGTATCATTGATAAGCTAATTTTTGTCGTATATATATATTTAAGTAGGAACAGTGTATACTAACTATAATAGGCTGTCCCTGATTTAAGGTGTCAAAAAGAAATCACGCAGAGCTCACCTGTTAACAGTCAGAGATATAACTCTATAGGGTTATTACAGAAAATAACTTGTGTGTGTTATTACAGATACTTTCATGAGTTGTCTACTCTTTATTCCTTAAATTTTCTAAATCTGCAATAACATATGTTTGTTATTTGTAAAATAAATCAAAAATATTTTAATTTATTATGGGCTCTAGGGAACTCTTGAGACTTTGCGCAGAAACTAAATGCATAGCCTTGATAATTAATTCTTTAATTATATTAATACATTATTGATTAACCATGGTAAATCAATGAGACGAGGCTTTTAAGGGATAAAATAAGCTGTAATAACATAGCTTAGTTATTAAAGGAATGTAACCTATAATATGAGACACTTGGGAATTACTGGGAAGCTTGCGCAGAACCTCATTACATGCTCTGGTCATTATTTCTTACAATAAATTAAAATACATTGTAATTAAGCATGATGTATGTCTGAGAAAATGCTTTGGAGTGATATAGAGAAGCTGTGATAACACCCTTTAGTTATTACAGGCATATTTTTTCTGTAATAACATATAGGTGTACTATGCAAAATTGGCGAACTACGAACTGTTATATCTTTCTTTAGTTAAAAGTATACATAAAGACAATAGTAATATCAATAGAACTTGTATGCATTTTAACTAAACTAGTGATGTATATTGTCCCTTTGAAACATGTAACATACATATGTTATCACAGTTCTTTGATTTTTAGTCCACAATAACAAATGTATGTTATTTTTCTGTAATAACCCTATAGAGTTATATCCCTGACTGGTTAATAAATGCTAAATTATGCTGTGGTGCAATAATTTTTTTAATTAGAAACAGTTAAAACTTTCCGACATTCGCATATTATTTATTTTAACACCAAAGAAATATTTTGCGACCTCTAGACTACTGCTCTCCTAGAAAAAAGGAAGGAACTGTTTTGCTTTTAAGCTTGTGGTAATTTGCTGCAAAGCTTAATAATGGCAAGCTGCAATACCAAACAACGATTAAGTATAAAAATAGTATTTAGACAAAAAAATAAATGATTAAAATCGTGTATAAAACGGCACAATCAATCCCAATCGGAAGTCTTATATACATTTCTTGCCTGTAATTTCCGACTTCGTCGGTGTGGAACTTGACTGAACAAAATGGCGTCAATGTGAACTATAAACATGGGATTTTGAAAAATCATAGCAAATTCGTTTTTATCACCATTTTCATAAAACCAACACTATGTGATAGAAAAAAGACTAAGCTTTTAAATTGTATGTCAATGTCACATCTATTTCAAGTAGTTATTTAACCCTCACCAAAATACGGCGTGTTGGTGTATTTATTGACGCACTACTTAAAATTTTCAACATGTTTCGAAATAAAATCATTTACATTGTACCAATAACACATGTAACATTTAGCATTCGTATTTTATACCAAACTGTAGGCAAATATTCCTTCTTTAAAATGATATCGCATTTTCTCACATTATTCTTTCTGCTTTCCAATATTTAGAAGAAATCGTATTACACTCCCAGACTGAAAGACGTGTTTTGACGGAATAATGAAATTCAAAACTGAAATTTCGAAAAATCATAGAAAATTCAGAAATGTTACCAGAAACTTAAAAAAATGGCAAAATGCTAGAATAAGGTTTCAGCTTCATAATGATATCAGCTAATTTGTGTTGCACTTCGTAGTTGCTTTTAGAAAAAAATCAAAACACTGTATTTTTTGTTTTGTAATCCGGATGAAACTCACTCAAGTTTCAAGACCGAGGTTTATTTTAATAAAAATTTTCATAATAAAATATTACAAAAGTATGTTCGATGAGGCATAAAAATGATACCTAAGGCCTTAACTATTCACGGAATGGAAGTTTATTCTTGATTTTTGGTTTCTCTCTCCTTTATATCTTCTCAAGCAAGATGACCCAGTGAATTTAAAAGACCGATCTATATGACAGGAAATGGACCACCGTCATGATTCTTTATATTATTCATCATACTTCCAACCGAGTCAGACATGCATTATAGCTCTGCGGGTGCTCTGCGGGTATCCCGATTGATCTCGAGCCATGTTTCCATTCCTTTTAAATATACAATTCCTTGATTTCAGATATATATACAATAGAATTTATTTATTCTCATGACCATTCGAGCTACATAGGTACAGAGCGTAGGCGGATCCAAGGGGGGCCCGGGCCCCCCCTTTTGTGGGAAAAATTTGGTTGATTATATAGGGAATCACTGAAGCATGACTGGGGCGGCCCCCCCTTAGGTAAGTCAGGGCCCCCCCCCCTTATGAAAAGTTCTGGATCCGCCACTGCAGAGAGTATGCAAAATATGTACATGAATATACATCTATTTACAAAACATATATACAATACAGTGGCTTCAAAATAATATACATTTTAGCCAGGAGGACTCAGATGTTTAATTATACACTTTATAAACTTACAATAATGTTATCTACATGAAGCAAGTGACTAATAAATATAAAATATTTTTTGAAGCAAATTGTAATTTGTTTCTTCTAATTTTGAAAAGAGAAAAAAGAAAGAGTTATGTATTTTTATTACATCATAAATAGAATTTTACATAAATGAGTTTGATTCTTTTTTTTCAAGAATTTGAATGATTGTTTTCTCATTTTGTATTTTCTATATCTTATAAATTATATACTTCCAACTTCTATATTAATTTTATTAAAGAAATTCCTTATGCAGTCCGCGGAAATTATTTATTTTATTAAAGAAAATTTAAAACTACAAAGGTACCCTGCACAAGGCACGGGCATACCTTATGCAGTCCACGAAAATTGTTTATTTTATCTAAGAAAATTTTAAACTACAAAGGGAAAATTGAGAATGGAAATGGGGAATGTGTCAAAGGTACCCTGCACAAGGCACGGGCATACCTTATGCAGTCCGAGAAAATTATAAATTTTATTAAAGAAAATTACTACAGCAGGTAATGCGGTGGGGCTGAACAACTACTGCTTGTAACCTACAAATATATATATTTATTAACCGTGTTAGCAGACAAATTGATTGATTTTTTTTAAAGCGACGTTCCAATGACAGTTACTAGAATGTAAATATGTAATTTATGCTGTAAATATGTTTTAGTTTTATTTTCTGTATTATTTATTAATATCGTTTAATGATTATTTGTATAATTCATATTATGACATCGTATTATATATATAATTATGTATTAATTGAAGAAAAATGATTGCATTGTGTAGCGTTGTTTCTAAAAGTTTCTATTCCCCTTTTGGTATCTTATTCTGTTAATGTTAAAAGTTTCTATTCCCTTTTGGTATCTTATTCTGTTAATGTTAAAAGTTTATATTCTCCTTTTGGTATCTTATTCTGTTACTGTTAAAGTTTCTATTCCCTTTTGGTATCTTATTCTGTTAATGTTAAAGTTTCTATTCCCTTTTGGTATCTTATTCTGTTAATGTTAAAAGTTTCTATTCCCTTTTGGTATCTTATTCTGTTAATGTTAAAAGTTTCTATTCCCTTTTGGTATCTTATTCTGTTAATGTTAAAAGTTTCTATTCTCCTTTTGGTATCTTATTCTGTTAATGTTAAAAGTTTCTATTCCCTTTTGGTATCTTATTCTGTTAATGTTAAAAGTTTCTATTCTCCTGTTGTTATCTTATTCTGTTAATGTTAAAAGTTTCTATTCTCCTGTTGGTATCTTATTCTGTTAATGTTAAAAGTTTCTATTTCCTTTTGGTATCTTATTCTGTTAATGTTAAAAGTTTCTATTCTTCTTTTGGTATCTTATTCTGTTAATGTTAAAGTTTCTATTCTCCTTTTGGTATCTTATTCTGTTAATGTTAAAAGTTTCTATTCCCTTTAGGTATCTTATTCTGTTAATGTTAAAAGTTTCTATTCTCCTGTGGTATCTTATTCTTTTAATGTTAAAAGTTTCTATTCTCCTTTTGGTATCTTATTCTGTTAATGTTAAAAGTTTCTATTCTCCTGTGGTATCTTATTCTGTTAATGTTAAAAATTTCTATTCCCTTTTGGTATCTTATTCTGTTAATGTTAAAAGTTTCTATTCTCCTGTGGTATCTTATTCTGTTAATGTTAAAAGTTTCTATTCCCTTTTGGTATCTTATTCTGTTAATGTTAAAAGTTTCTATTCTCCTGTGGTATCTTATTCTGTTAATGTTAAAAGTTTCTATTCTCCTGTTGGTATCTTATTCTGTTAATGTTAAAAGTTTATATTCTCTTTTGGTATCTTATTCTGTTAATGTTAAAAGTTTCTACTCTCTTTTGGTATCTTATTCTGTTAATGTTAAAAGTTTCTATTCTCCTTTTGGTATCTTATTCTGTTAATGTTAAAAGTTTCTATTCTCCTTTTGGTATCTTATTCTGTTAATGTTAAAAGTTTCTATTCTCCTGTTGGTATCTTATTCTGTTAATGTTAAAAGTTTCTATTCCCTTTTGGTATCTTATTCTGTTAATGTTAAAAGTTCTATTCTCCTTTTGGTATCTTATTCTGTTAATGTTAAAAGTTTCTATTCTCCTTTTGGTATCTTATTCTGTTAATGTTAAAAGTTTCTATTCTCCTTCTATTCTCCTGTTGGTATCTTATTCTGTTAATGTTAAAAGTTTCTATTCCCTTTTGGTATCTTATTCTGTTAATGTTAAAAGTTTCTATTCTCCTTTTGTTATCTTATTCTGTTAATGTTAAAAGTTTATTCTCCTGTTGGTATCTTATTCTGTTAATGTTAAAAGTTTATATTCTCTTTTGGTATCTTATTCTGTTAATGTTAAAAGTTTCTATTCCCTTTTGGTCTCTAATTCTGTTAATGTTAAAAGTTTCTATTCTCCTGTTGGTATCTTATTCTGTTAATGTTAAAAGTTTCTATTCCCTTTTGGTATCTTGTTCTGTTAATGTTAAACGTTTATATTCTCCTTTGTTATCTTATTCTGTTAATGTTAAAAGTTTATATTCTCCTTTTGGTATCTTATTCTGTTAATGTTAAAGTTTATATTCTCCTTTTGTTATCTTATTCTGTTAATGTTAAAAGTTTCTATTCTCCTTTTGTTATCTTATTCTGTTAATGTTAAAAGTTTCTATTCCCTTTTGATATCTTATTCTGTTAATGTTAAAAGTTTCTATTCCCTTTTGGTATCTTATTCTGTTAATGTTAAAAGTTTCTATTCCCCTTTTGGTATCTTATTCTGTTAATGTTAAAGTTTCTATTCCCTTTCGGTATCTTATTCTGTTAATGTTAAAAGTTTCTATTCTTCTGTTGGTATCTTATTCTGTTAATGTTAAAAGTTTCTATTCTTCTGTTGGTATCTTATTCTGTTAATGTTAAAAGTTTCTATTCTTCTGTTGGTATCTTATTCTGTTAATGTTAAAAGTTTCTATATTCCTTTGTTATCTTATTCTGTTAATGTTAAAAGTTTCTATATTCCTTTGTTATCTTATTCTGTTAATGTTAAAAGTTTCTATTTCCTTTGTTATCTTATTCTGTTAATGTTGAAAGTTTCTATTTCCTTTTGATATCTTACTCTGTTAATGTTAAAAGTTTCTATTCCCCTGTTGGTATCTTATTCTGCCTCTGTTGTTTTAATATGAAAAGTAAATAACAAATGTTATGCATATATTTTTCTTACATTTACCCTTCCCCAAAAAAATCATTATTCAGTATAAACAAGGTGGCTAATTATAGATTATACTGTTTCCCACTGTCAGTGAAATCATAAACTATTTATAGTTGACCCAGTCTGATTTCCTTTAATTAAGTCATTTGGACTAGGTTGCTTTTTACTTCCTCGTTTTTCATTGTTAACAAAATCACTGTTATAAATAATCATTTAAATTGACAAATAACTGATATAATTTAATACAAATATTTCCTTTTAACAAAATTAAGTATTGTTATCCACATTTATAGAACTTTATGAAAACATTGTTCACTTGGGAGAGGATATGTTGCCAATCCTAAAACAAGTACTTTACTTAATTAATGAATAATAATTGCAACATTTACTAACAAAGAAATTTAATGTCTTGAATTTTTACTCCATATTGTGTCTAGTATTTGCTCAATCAACTCATACTTTTAGGAAATAAGTTTACTTTCACTAAGGATTTTTTACATGTTTTACAGATGTAATTAGGATTGTTAGATATGATTTATTTTAAATGCAAATTATTTTTTGATGTAAGACTGATTGTATGGACCTAAAAATCTTCAATTTTTACAGGTAAGCCATATGTATTTCAATTTAAATGGACCCACATTTTTATAATCTAGCTGATCTGATCTTATTTTTATTTTGGACATTTGTTTCAAAGTACAGCAACTTTTTATACGACCGCAATAAAATTTTGTGGTCGTATATTGGTATGACGTTGGCGTCGTCGTCGTCGTCGTCCGAATACACACTGGTTTTCGCACTCTAACTTTAGTTTAAGTGAATGGATCTTTTTGAAATTTGACCATAAGGTTAAATACCACAAAAGGAAGGTTTGGATTGATTTTGGGGGTTATTGTACCAACAGTTAAGGAATTAGGGGCCAAAAAGGGGCCAAAAATAAGCATTTTCTAGTTTCCAGACAATAACTCTGGAACAGTGTATGGATCTCTCTGAAATTATACTACAAGTTTCCATACCACAAAGGGATTGTTAGGATTTGCTTTGGGGGGTTATGGCTCAAACCGTTTAGGAATTAGGGGCAAAAAAGGGGGAAAAACAAGGTTGTCCTGGTTAATGGACAAATACTTTAGTACAAAACATAATTTAAAGCAGTGTAAGGGAGATAAATCAAATTCATCATTGAAATTATCTCCCTTACACTGCTTTAAAATTATGTATAAAGTAATGGTTAATGAACAATAAAGATAATTTAAAACAGTGTAAGGGAGGTAATCCAAATACAACGTTTTGGTTACTTCCCTCACACTGCTTTTAAATTATGTTTAAAGAAATGCATATTTATAAAGGAAGACCAGTAAAAATATCTGCAAATGTTGCATCTTTTTTTTTTTACAAAAAAATCCATATGAAAGATTTGACACTATATTTTTAATTCTATTATAAAATAGATTAAGTTAGCACTATGGTAAATTTAAATGGGTAATATGGAAATTGTGGGGGGTCAATATTTTCTTATTTCAGATTTCAGAAATTAAAAAGAATTATTCTTCAAATATTATTTTTTTTTCAAATTTCAAATATTGAAAAATTTCAAGAAGTAATCTTTAATTGCACAGTATGGCGCATTAGATTTGTAAAATCTTTGATCACATTTATTTATTTGTTATGCCGAATCTAACAGTGTATTTAGATTTTTAATTTTGGGTCCAGTTTTCAAATTGGTCTACATTAAGGTCCAAAGGGTCCAAAATTAAACTTTGTTTGATTTTAGCAAAAATTGAATATATGAGGTTCTTTGATATGCTGAATCTAAACATGTATTTAGATTTTGATTTTTGGCCCAGTTTTCAAGTTGGTCCAAATTGGGGTCCAAAATTAAACTTTGTTTGATTTCAACAAAAATTGAATATGTGGGGTTCTTTGATATGCTGAATCTAACCATGTATTTAGATTTTTTATTTGTGGACCCCGTTATCAAATTGGTTCATATTGAGGTCAAAAGGGTCCAAAATTAAACTTTGTTTGATTTCATCTAAAATTGAATTATTGGGGTTCTTTGATATGCCAAATCTAACTGTGTATTTAGATTTTTAATTTTGGGTCCTGTTTTTTAAATTGGTCTACATTAAGGTCCAAAGGGTCCAAAATTAAACTAAGTTTGATTTTAACAAAAATTGAATTCTTGGGGTTCTTTGATATGCTGAATCTAAACATGTGTTTAGATTTTTGATTATGGGCCCAGTTTTCAAGTTGGTCCAAGATAGGGTCCAGTATCTAAACTTTGTTTGATTTCAACAAAAATTGAATATATGGAGTTCTTTGATATGCTGAATCTAAACATGTATTTAGATTTTTGATTATGGGCCCAGTTTTCAAGTTGGTCCAAATTGGGGTCCAAAATTAAACTTTTTTGATTTCAACAAAAATTGAATATTTGAGGTTCTTTGATATGCTGAATCTAACCATGTATTTAGATTTTTTATTTGTGGACCCCGTTATCAAATTGGTTCATATTGAGGTCAAAAGGGTCCAAAATTAAACTTTGTTTGATTTCATAAAAAATTGAATTATTGGGGTTCTTTGATATGCCAAATCTAACCGTGTTTTTAGATTTTTAATTTGGGTCGCGTTTTTTAAATTGGTCTTCATTGAGGTCCAAAGGGTCCAAAATGAAACTTAGTTTGATTTTAACAAAAATTGAATTCTTGGGGTTCTTTGATATGCTGAATCTAAACATGTGTTTAGATTTTTGTTATGGGCCCAGTTTTCAAGTTGGTCCAAGTTGGGGTCCAAAATTAAATTTTTTTTGATTTCAACAAAAATTGAATATATGGGGTTCTTTGATATGCTGAATCTAACCATGAATTTAGATTTTTTATTTGTGGGCCCCGCTATCAAATTGGTTCATATTGAGGTCAAAAGGGTCCAAAATTAAACTTTCTTTGATTTCATCAAAAATTGAATTATTAGGGTTCTTTGATATTCCAAATCTAACTGTATATTCTAGATTTTTAATTTTAAGTCCCGTTTTTTAAATTGGTCTACATTAAGGTCCAAAGGGTCCAAAATTAAACTTAGTTTGATTTTAGCAAAAATTGAATTCTTGGGGTTCTTTGATATGCTGAATCTAAACATGTGTTTAGATTTTTGATTATGGGCCCAGTTTTCAAGTTTGTCTAAGTTGGGGTCCAAAATTAAACTTTGTTTGATTTTAACAAAAATTGAATATATGGGGTTCTTTGATATGCTGAATCTAACCATGTTTTTTGATTTTGGACATTGGACCATAATAGGTAAATTAAAAAAATTCAAGTTCTTAGACCACATTCTTTCTGTGTCAGAAACCTATGCTGTGTCAAATATTTAATAACAATCCAAATTCAGAGCTGTATCAAGCTTGAATGTTGTGTCCATACTTGCCCCAACTGTTCAGGGTTCGACCTCTGCGGTCGTATCAAGCTGCGCCCTAGCGAAGCATTTTATTAGCCTTAATGTATATAGACCACATTTAAATTATTTACATGTTGTTACCAGTGTTGGACTCGCTTTTATCAGTGTCTGATATGTCAAACCTATATATTGTTAGTGTCTGGTAGACCTTTTGCCAGTGTTAATCAGACATTTTTCAGACCTTTAACCAGTACCTGGAATATTTTAATGCCTGTGTCTAACAGACCGTTTGCCAGTGTCTATCAGAACTTTTGCCTGTGTCTATTAGACCTTTTATCAATGCTTGGCATACATTTTGCCTGTGTCAATTTGACTTTTTGCCAGTGTTTACCATACTTTTTGCCAGTGTTTATCATACTTTTTGCCAGTGTTTATCATACTTTTTGTCATATTTGATCAACTTTTTATAATATCAGTGTTGGCAGACCATTGTACATGTCTGTTGTCATACCTTCAATGTTCTCAGCAACAATTTCATGATCAATATTAATACTGGATGTTTTTGTTGCAGAAATTTTAAATGAATGAGAGAGCATAGAATTCATGTGGCATTTCTGAATTACCAGAATTACCAAAAAGAAGCAAATAACATCAATGGGGAATCATGGCAGTAGTTTAAGACAATCTGGTGGTATGTATATGAGGGGGATTGGAAATGACCAGTACCAGTCAGTTAACATAAAACTACACGGAATAAAAACTGATAACTACAATGTACCAACGGAGGAGTTCTCACTTCCTGTACAAGATCTGTGTTACAAGCTGCTTCAAGACAGATATCCCAGCGAAACTATTGGACCAGCAGCAATACATCTATTTGGTTTGGCCTGTTTTGATCAGGACAGGAAAACTTGTACATGGCTAAATCCAAGAAAGAGTCTGAGTGACAGTATGAAAGATGGATTCCGAGGACTAAATAATTTATATCTTCGAATAAGATTCTTGCCTGTAAAGAGTCAGTTACAAGGACATATCATACAGAGTTTATGTTATGACAAAGACCTTTGTCCAAATCATGTCAATTACTTGGTTCATTATCTCTTCTTCCAAGTGAAAAACGACTTTGTTTCGGACAGATTGAATACTTTTTATGGTGAGCTTGTGCAATCCAGCAAAGCAAGAGGAAATGCAGTATTAGACTTACTTATCATGTCCAGACTTTATGGTCTTGAATCTCCGGAAAATGTATTTGATCATATCGATCATGAAAAAAATTCAAATTGTTGTTGTTATTTCGGCAAAATGAATGGAATTGATTCCAGTTTGAATCATGTGTTACCTAGTAGAGAGCGAAACAACTGTTGGAAGGATTATAAACTGGAAAAAAACATGAAGGCAACATTAACAGCATACAGCAAGGAAAATCGTGCTGCGACAACAGTTGATTTGATGGTACATTATATCCAAGAACTAATGATGGACGTTAGAGAGAGATATATTTCAAAAAGGGCTGAAATGGATGGAAAAGTGGAAATTACAGTCAATACTCAAAACGGTTTTGGTGTTTTTATTAGAGAGGTAAGGTATTGCTCTTGTAACCTGACCTAATAAGAAGTGTTATAACATGTGGTCAAATTAGCAGACTTTCTAAAAATAATATGGTTGCAAATTTGAAACAAAGTTTGAAAGTACTTTACTCATTTTATACATAATTATATATATGTAATATATGTTTGTTTCTAAAATTTATATCAAATATTGAAAATGTATCAGGATTTCAGGAAAAAGATTTGGTATGATATTGCCAATGAGACTACACACTACATAATTTTTGTTGTATCTAATCTTCTTTTGCTGGAGTTAAGCCATTTCAATTGATATTTTATAGTCAGTCAGGGGTACTTCTTGTACAAGTAATCTTTATTTACTTGAAGAAGTAAAAAAAATATACTTATATAAGTTAATTATAATGTTTGAATAATCTCCCCTTAATTTTCTCAAAAATTCGCTTGTATAAGTAATTTTTTTTTTACAATCCCACAAAAATTCTCAAGTTTTGAGATGTAAAAACATGCCTTTAATGATTTTTTCCAGGTTAGCTCATACTTTTTGATTAGAGTTCAATGTTTCATCTAATTAATTCAACAAAGAAACTGATTGCACAAAGATCTTAAGTATTTGTGCAAGGCCTTCAAAAATTGCTCCTTGGGGGCTTGTAATTACAATTATAAATGATCAGTGTTCTGAAGATAACAGACAAATGAGATTTTCATTGTCCATGAAATTACACTTATAATAAATGATTAGTTAAGACATCTGCAAAGGACAGACAATTTAAAATTCTATTAGAGCAAAGAAGTCTTAAGAATTCACTTATATAAGTAAAAAAATCTGAACGTCTAAGGGACATAACTAAGCCAATTTTTTTTTACCTATACAAGTAAATAAAATACACTTGTACATGTATAAGTATCCTACAATAAAATTGAGAATGGAAATGGGGAATGTGTCAAAGAGACAACAACCCGACCATAGAACAGACAACAGCAGAAGGTCACCAACAGGTCTTCAATGCAGCGAGAAATTCCCGCACCCGGAGGCGTCCTTCAGCTGGCCCCTAAACAAATATATATACTAGTTCAGTGATAATGAACGCCATACTAAACTCCAAATTGTACACAAGAAACTAAAATTAAAAATAATACAAGACTAACAAAGGCTAGAGGCTCCTGACTTGGGACAGGCGCAAAAATGCGGCGGGGTTAAACATGTTTATGAGATCTCAACCCTCCCCCTATACCTCTAGCCAATGTAGAAAAGTAAACGCATAACAATACGCACATTAAAATTCAGTTCAAGAGAAGTCCGAATCTGATGTCAGAAGATGTAACCAAAGAAAATAAACAAAATGACAATAATACATAAATAACAACAGACTACTAGCAGTTAACTGACATGCCAGCTCCAGATTTCAATTAAACTGATTGAAAGATTATGTCTTCATCATATGAATATCAAGCACAATCCTTCCCGTTAGGGGTTTAGTATCATACCATCATAACATATATGAGAAGAACATAACCCGTGTCATGCCAACAACTGGTTTTTAAATAAATGTGTTTAGTGCCGATGCAAAGACCCTATAAGTGAATCAATATTAACGCCAAAATATGCAATCTTTAATGACCTGACAACAGTATCGTAACTATATCCCTTCTTAATAAGTCTATTTAAAGGTTTTGTTAGCTTCAGAGGTGAATACTGACATTTTTGTGCTTTATAAAGAATATTTCCATAAAAAATAGGATGTGAAATACCTGAACGTATAAGAAGTCTGCATGTTGAGCTATATTTACGAATGATGTCCTTATACCGATGATAAAATTTAGTAAATGTTTTGACTAGTTTGTGATATCGAAAACTCTGGTGTAATAATTTTTCAGTAATACATAAATTTCTCTCGTTAAAATCTAAAACATTGTTACATACACGAGTGAATCGTACAAGTTGAGATATATAAACACCGTAAGATGGTGACAAGGGAACGTCACCATCTTAAAATGGATTATAATTAACGATAGGAAATGAAAAATCATCTCTTTTATCATATATTTTAGTATAAAGCTTTCCGTTAATGATATAGATATCAAGATCGAGGAAAGGGCAGTGGTCATTGTTAGTATTAGCTTTATTTAAAGTAAGTTCAACAGGATAAATTTCTTTAGTATACATACTGAAGTCGTCATTATTTAGAGCCAAAATATCATCCAAATATCTAAAAGTATTATTAAATTTGTGTATCAGATGTTGTTTCGATGGGTCTTTACTGATTTTTGTCATAAATTGTAACTCATAGCAATACAAAAAAAGGTCTGCAATAAGTGGTGCACAGTTAGTCCTCATTGGAATTCCGATAACCTGACGATATACGGAATCTCCAAAGCGAACAAAAATGTTATCTAGTAAAAATTCAAGGGCATATATAGTATCAAAGCATATCCAATTGACATAGTTTTTTTGTTTATTGCTACTAAAAAATGACCTAAAAGAGTTTGAACATATATATTCACATTCTGACTTTTTAAATGCCCATTTAATTAGGTGTGTGAATTTTTTCTTAATGAGAATATGAGGCAATGTGGTATATAGGGTAGAAAAATCAAAACTTTGAACAGATTCAAAATCACCAATATATGCATGCAATTTATCAAGTACTTCCAACGAGTTCTTGACACTCCAAAAGTAATTAATTCCACTATTTTCGAAGGCCTTATTTGAACAATTTATTATCAGGTTTTTGATTGTACCAAGTGTACTGGTAAGAAGAATAGACAATTTAGTAGTGGAACAATGGCTTGAAGACGAAATGAATCTATATTTGTAAGGTTTTTTGTGTAGCTTCGGAAGCCAATACATAGTTGGGACTTTCATTGTATTTGGTTCTGCTTGTAGAGCGGTAGCTAAAAGTTTATGTTTGTTACAGATGTCTTTTTCTGAAAATGGAGTCAGTTGGAATGTTGGTGAATTGGTGATTTCTTTTTTCAGAACCTCAATGTAAAGTTTACGTCAAACAATAATAATATTATTAGCAGCTTTATCGGCCGGGACAAAAACAAATTCCTTGGCTAGTTCTTTAAGTTTATGTTTGATACGAGAAATAGGTTTATTGTGGTTATTGTTAAGAGTAAAATGTTCTTTAAAATGTTGAATACGTATATCAACTATGTTCATTACTGATTTAAAAAAAGAGTCCAAAGATTTTTTGTCAGCTTTTTCCCGTTTTATCCATTTCAATAATATCGTGGATGATATTACGACACTCATTCCAATTAATAATTGACGGGGGACGATATTTAGGTCCTTTACTGAGGAATGATTTTAACTCTCGGTCTTGAACGATGTTAATTAAAGATCTCCTGTTATAACATGGGAAATGGGTCCATAAATGTATTCGGAATTACTGCAATTACATGAAGTAGGTGTATTTTCACTGATATTAACATCTTTACACAATTGGCTATAATTAAACACAAATTTCCGGGTAGATTTCTTGTAAATATAACAAATAAGAGGAAGCTCAGTATTATCAAAATATCCCGGAATTTGTTCTTTAACAGAATGGTCGTTAAAAATACCGGCAATATTTACAAAATCAAAACCTTTATTGACATACTTTATTTTAATAAACTGTTTTTTTATGATCTTCAGGGCGATCAATTTTGGCAAACAGTTTAGAATAACAATATGCCATTATAATTTGAACGATTTCATACTTAGGACTGCTATATGAAATTGTGTTGCACTCCTCTAAAATTTTATTTAACTTATTAACCGGTAATGCAAATTTACTTATATAAGTATATTAATATTAGGCCACCCTTAAAAAATTGTTTGTTTGGCATTGCTGACCCACACTATCAGAAGGTGGGTAGGTATAGGTAGGGAAATTATTTTTTTTTATATTTAAAAGCTTTATCATGTTTATACATGTAAATCATGAAGTCTCTAGATCAATGGTGTCTAAACAAATATAAGAAGATGTGGTATGAGTGCTAATGAGACAACTCTCCATCCAAGTCAAAATTTATAAAAGTAAACCATTATAGGTCAAAGTACGGTCTTCAATACGGAGCCTTGGCTCACACAGAACAGCAAGCTATAAAGGGCCCCAAAAATTACTAGTGTAAAACCATTCAAATGGGAAAACCAGCGGTCTAATCTATATAAAAAACGAAAAACGTAAAGCATTGCAGTATTGTTTTGTGTACATGCTGATGGTTTCTTTGAAAGGGGTCAATCATCAATGTACATTCTACATCATATGGATAATTTCATGTAAGACAATCAGTTTTATTGGCAGAGTTGACCAAAGTACCCAGAAAAAAACACAGAACTGAGGCAGGAAACTGACAAATTAACCATATAAAATGTATGACGTGAAAATTGAACTTTAATTGTGGGACTGCCCATTGAACAGAGACCTGATGTCACATCTTGAAGTTGTGGTCACAGTTTGGTAAAATTACCATATTTTAAATGGCTCGAGAGATCAACCACTACGGCTCCTTGTACAAATAGACAATGATTTAAAACTTTGATTGTTTGCTTTAGTTTTAAAAACATCACTTTCTACACCATATGGGTAATTTCATGGCAGTCAGTTTTATTGGCGTACTAAACCGTAGTACTTGAAGGAAAGTGCCAACCTGCGGGAGGAAACTGACTAACCTTATCACATAGGACATAAAAATCAAACCTTAATTTTGCAACTGCCCATCTAGGGCTCAAACCAACACCTAGAGGCTAGTAATCATACATGTAAGGTGTGACAAACTACCATACAAACACGCCTACTGCCCCTGATAAGTTTTGAGGATAAAGGATCTGTACCAAATTAGGATAGCAAAATATTAAAAATTTGGAAGGTTGGCACAAACCTGTAAATCTGGGACCATTTTGGTCTTTTAGCTTTGGTGCTTCCAGCCGTAATTATCTTGAATGCATCATCATGATCATTGTGGTTCTGACTATAGTAGATACTTTGTTCTCAATGATAAATTGCAAATATTTAATAAATTCAACAAATGTAAGAGCCACGCATATTTGTTCTGTATATGGTTAATTTGTCGGTTAAAAGCTCATTAGAGATTATGTTGTATCTGTTTGTATACCTTGCCGACTCTAAATAAAGCTTATTTATTATTTATTATTATGTTCTGTGATGTCCCAGTGAAAAGCTTCTATCTCATGAAGAGACAAAGTCAAGCAGAAATCAACTGTTTCTGCTTTACAAAAGATAAAATTTGAGTCCTCTACAAGGTCTCTCAGAACGTTTCTTTCAAAGAATAGCTAAAAATTTGATTTTTGATAAAATCCATCTCCCTTAACCAATGCATTGCAGCATAGGGAGATGCTTCCCCCTGCCGACCTCTTTGACATTACTTTTGGCAGACTTTTTCTCTTCCATGTCATTTAAATGTTTGCTCCCAATACAGTGTAAGGCAAGCGCTTTAAAGATCGTGATTTGAAATAAGTAAAGCCAGGAACAAACTCGGCGGATACGATCAAATTCCGGCACAATTTCGATTTCTGAAACGCAAATAAAATTATTTGGGCGGCAAGTTTTTCAGTGGGTCGGGCGGCAATGCCAAACAAATAAAATCTTATTTTAGGCCTTACTTCTTCAAGTAAATAAAAGTTACTTGTACAAGTAGTACCCCTGACTGATAGTGTGTCTTTCTGTGTTGTGATGTTACACTATTGTTTCAGGGTAGGGTGAATGTTGGCGCCTATTAAAATGTTTAAACCTGCTGCATTTGTTTGCACCTGTCCTAAGTCAGGAACCTGATATTCAGTGGTTGTCGTTTGTTGATGTGGTTCATAAGTGTTTCTTGTTTCTCCTGTTTTTATGTAGATTAGACAGTTGGTTTTCCTGTTTGAATGGTTTTACACTAGTAATTTTTGGAGCCCTTTATAGCTTGCTGTTCAGTGTGAGCCAAGGCTCTGTGTTGAAGGCCATACTTTGACCTATAATGGTTTACTTTTACAAATTGTGACTTGGATGGAGAGTTGTCTCATTGGCACTCATACCACATCTTCTTATATCTATTTATCATTGTTTATATTAAAAAGTTTATGTAGGTTATTGTCCTGAAATATGTAAAATATGTTTTAAACAGGTTCATAGGCACTATCATGATACGGTTTTTGTTGCCCTTTAAAAGTGACACTCACTTATTCCAACGACATGGGTGGCGACATAAACAATTTGTTAAAGTTTGTAACACAATGTAATAAGTTAAGATTTAATGTGAACCACTTATACATGTTATATACATGATATAAAGTCAAAGGTATTTGGTATGCAGTTGTATTTATAGCATTAGCACATCTCATTTCCATGGAGATTATGTGGCCCTGCCCCTTCAGTCATGGTCTATTGACATCAAATCAATCACATATTTTAAATGTTAAAGTTTGTCATTAAGTCAATTTAAGGGGAACCACTTATCGTAAGTCAATGATATTTGGTATGAAGTTGTTTTTTGAACTGGCATTTCTTATTTCCTTGGAAATTATTTAATCCTGTAAAATCAGTCATTTAATATTTTATTTTGCATAGTTTACATGTTAAGTATTGCTTTTTTATCTGTGTTTAACATGTTTAACTATCAAAATTACATACATGTTATAATTAATTATATATATATATATCTGTCATGTCTGTGTCTACAGTTATTACATAAAAAGATTAAATGAAATGAATGCTATTTATGTTATATAGCCAGTGTCTCAGTCTATGTTATGTATGTGAGTTGTGTCCCTTTGAAAAGTATGTATTGAACCTACATGCTACTTGTAAATATTGTACATTATATATTAGTTTGGTAATTTTGTAGCAATCAGATCGCAGTGTTCCATCTTTATTCTGTTCAATTGAAGAGCTCCAGTCGATTGATATACATCATGATAACTATATGATGGCAGACAAGAAAACTGGAAATAACAACATGAATAAATCCTGGACTGTAAGAGTCCACAGAAATAATGGTACACCACTGGTGAGTACAATATAATTCTGGACTGTCAGAGTCTACAGAACTAATGGTTCACCTCTTGTTAGTACATTATAGTTCTGGACTAAGAGTCCACAGAACTAATGGTATACCACTGGTGAGTACAATATAATCCTGTACTGTAAGAGTCCACAAAACTAATGGTACACCATTGGTGAGTACAATATAATTCTGGACTGTAAAAGTCCACAGAACTAATGGTATACCACTGGTGAGTACATTATAATACTGGACTGTTAGAGTCCACAGAACTGATGGTATACCAATAGCTAGTACATTATAATCCTGGACTGTTAAGAGTCCACAGAACTAATGGTACACCATTGGTGAGTACAATATCATACTTGAACTGTAAGAGGCCACAGAACTAATGGTATGCCACTGGTGAGTACATTATAATCCTGGACTGTAAGAGTCCACAGAACTGATGGTATGCCACTGGTGAGTACAATATAATCCTGGACTGTAAAAGTCCACAGAACTAATGGTATGCCATTGGTGAGTACATTATAATCCTGGACTGTTAGAGTCCACAGAACTGATGGTATGCCACTGGTGAGTACATTATAATCCTGGACTGTAAAAGTCCACAGAACTGATGGTATGCCACTGGTGAGTACATTATAATCCTGGACTGTAAAAGTCCACAGAACTAATGGTATGCCACTGGTGAGTACATTATAATCCTGGACTGTAAAATTCCACAGAACTAATGGTATGCCACTGGTGAGTACATTATAATCCTGGACTGTAAGAGTAAACAGAACTAATTGTTCACCTCTGCTGAGAACATTATAATACTGGACTGTCTTCAAGGTCCACAGAATTGCTTCTCATGTTTCAAGACTTGGGTACTTAGTCAAAATGTTCAATATAGAGCATTCTTTATTGTCCAAGAAACATTCTGTGAAACCTGGTTTTTTGAGATTCTGTTGTCTATTTTGCATGACTTTCATTGGTATAGGTGAACCAGGAATTTAAATTTTTATCCTAGTACAAATTTGTATGTTGCCAAATCACAAAATCAAAATCATGAAAATATTTATGAATATACAATTGTCTTCAATCCATTCAAATTATTACCCTCTGTGCATTGTATGTACAACATAATCATGATAATGAAATAATCATCAATTTAATTCTTTTTATATTGGTAGATGTTGATTTTTGACACAGTGGAAACAGCAGAATCCTTCATTTCTGGCTTAGATGGTTACTACAGAGTTATACACAACTACCATCGTTTACTTTGTGACCAGGTGGCGCCACATTCACTCAAACAACTTGCCAACCTGAAATCTCATGGACCTATAAGGTAATTTTGAATTTCATATATACTTTCAGGAAATTATTAAAAAAAATCCTTGATTGTGGGAAAATTATGTATTCGTCGATACCAGTATTTTATTTCGTGGTTTTGTAAAAGTCTGCATACAAGCCTATAGAAAATTTATACTTTGTTGAACATTTAAATTTGTGGTTTAGCTAGCCTATACCTATGAAATCCACTAAAACTTGTATCTCATGAATAATAATTTCTCTAATTTTTATGTTATTTTCACATTTCTTGATTGGTGTGAGAAAAATATTTATCCTCACTAGTGAAATATCTGTTCTCGGCAAATGATTGGATGAAATTTAATTATGACGTCAAATTTTCTTCTGAATTTCCCATTGTGAAGTCATGAAAAAAGGTGACCATGTCTGATGATGTCACATATAAATAGAACACAACTTTCTGCAAATCTTTGAAAAGGAAGGTTAAACCTTGTTAAACATCATCTAAAAATCATTAGAGAAACAGATTACACCACTATAACTCGTGTATTACGATATTTCTCCACTCTCAACAGTTAAATTTTGATTATTTAAAAAGCTCGGCAATCCTCACGCTTTAAATATTTAACTGTCTCAAGTGGAGAAATATCATAACACACTTGTTGCAGTGGTGGAATCTATATGAATCCACAGTACTTTAAAAATAGTTGAATGGATATTATTTAATGATGCTGGAAAGCACTTCTGTGTTGACACGAATTATCATTAATCATGATTTTTTTTTTTTAAACTAAGGATTTTCTACCCCAAGAATAGATAACATAAGCTGGTTTTGGCAAATCTTTTACAATTTTTAGTCCTCAATGCTCTTCAACTTTGTACTTTATTTGGACCTTTTAACTCTTTTTATCTCATGTCACTGCATGCACTGATAAGTCTTTTGTAGATGATACATGTGCCTGGGGTACAAAATATTTAGCCTGGTAACTGATGAGTTTATACAATTACATCAAGGTCTTTATCTTTTGATGAACATTTCTTTTTTCAATTTTTAGTGAAAAGCTTGCAGTAGAAAAACTAAAGAAATCTGACCATGAATTTTTTATTGTGAAACAAGATATTCATAGACAGGACAAGTTTGCTATTGTCTACTCAAATGAAGGACAAATCAGGACAAAGTATTTTCTTAGAGACGATGAAAAGTTCTTCGTGGAAGGAGATACATCACAATCATACAACACAACAAGGGAACTTTTCCAGGCTTTATCAGAGAGTGGTATTCTGGCAAAGAATCCTATAATAGTTAGACCAAATAATGGTAGGAATCATTATAATCATATACTAACTAGTCAGACCAAAGAACGGTAGGAGTCATTATCATGTACTTAGTAGTAAGGCAAAGTAAAGGAGAAGGTTTGATAAGGCCCCAAAATGGCCCCTATTTATAGCTAGATTTTAAAATAAGTATAAAATTGACCAATATTATAATGAACGTCACAATAGCACACATTTTTATTTTCCATGAAAATTCAAGAAAACAGGTAAATTTACTTTGTTTTTTTTTTTCAATTGGAAACATAGAGCACATGCTTCAACAAAAACAATCTTCTAACATTATGTTTTTCATAAAATTTTGCCCTAACTTGTATGGAAGATAAATTGAATTTAATATTGATCAAGTTATGGGTGTTTTTGTTTAGAGACTTTGCAAATTCTGTTCCTATGGCTACAATGTGTATGGGAATTGATTGGTAATTCAAAGAGAGAAAGTTTCAATCCACATGGGACAATTTTAAGTTTATTGTGGAAAAACAGTGTAATTGAGAAAATTGAAATCAAAGTTTGACCATGCATTATTATAGAAAGTTTTGTTAAATCTAACCTGAAAAGCTATTTTCAAAACAACGATTTAAATGAAACGACTTGTTTAAAAAATGACTATTTTCAGTTACACACCTGACTGATGACTGAATTATGTATATTCTGTGTTCATTTTTCAGAATGTTGTGAAGTTTTAAAGAATTTGTTTGTTAACCCATTGGATACGCCCAATACAGATGATGAAGATTCTGGTGTTATTGCAAAGAAAAAACAGCCTTCAGTCTACATGCAGGGTGACATCATGACAGATGAAAAATTAGGTACTGTGGAATTTATGTTAGGGTCAGATGAAAATTCAGTTCTTCAGGAAATGTTAGGGTCTGGTGAAAATGCAGTTCAGTAGTAAATATTATGTGGGGGGAAAATACAGTTAACATTCTGCATCAAATGTTAGAGTCTTGTCACAATTCAGTTCTGCAGGAAAAGTTAAGATAATTAAACTTTACTTAATTTTCATATCAGTGTGGTTCATTACTTTTTTAAGGTAGCACTACAGTCAGAATTTTCTGACTCCAACCAACAGTCTTTAAAGATTATTTTCTCCAAAACTACTCAATGGATTTTAAAAATCTTTATCTCATTTTAAAGCTGAAATATAACTCTTACTTAATCTATAGATAAATTTATTTTTGGTATGATTAATCTTAAAATATAGCTCATTAATTGCCAAAAAAGTGGTCTTCCAATTTGGATGAAAATGGCACATTCAGGTCAAATGGTAGTACAAATTTATTTTCATCCCTTTAATCAACCATTCACAATCTACAAAACCATGTCTCAGATTTTTGATATATGCCTCCAGTAATAAGATATATTATTTTTACTGCTGGATGCCAAACCTCATTTCACCTTTCATCTTTGGAGACCTATAAATTCATTTAGAAACAAATTATCCAAAAACTGGGACACGGTATTGTAGAAAATACTCCCTTCAATCACATATATCAAAGTCAAGCCAAAGGGGGTACCCATAAAGTTTCTATTTTCATTTTTTCCTTACAATTCTCATGAAAAATTGATCAGAGAAATGACCTTAAAACTGAATTTCCTCTTAAGAACCCCTATAAATGCCACATAAATACAAAAATTCCACTGGGAACACCCCAGGAGTGTTCTGACACCATTACTTTATCAATAGAACCACACACATTGTGTCTTTGATGCTCTAATGCTGTAAAATTTGCATTTTGTGTGCACTATATAACACTAACTTGGCATTTGGCGGGAGTTTGACGTCACAGATTTGACCAACATCTGTGATGTAGTAATTAAATAAAGACAAAGCTCCGCCTCTGTCCAGACAGTCTAAAGTCTAAGATAAGAGAATAACAGGATTGGCCAGCTGCATCATAATTGATATTTAACATCATTATTCTCACTATAAAGAATAATTTTCATTTGAATTTTAAAAAGAAATATAATATGACCATGATGACTGAAATTAGCTAAAATATTAAAATTAAAATACGTGTCCATAAAAAGATCAAGTCCATCCCCTTCTTGAAAATAGACTGTCCAACATGATTTATGAGCTTCATGGAATTAAAAAATTTCACATAAACTTAAAATTAGTTAAAATGCCTAAAATTATTTTTAAATGTAGAAGACCAAAGACGAGAAATTTATACAGGCAGTCAGAGGCTTTCAAAGATACTTTCACACTCTTTTCCATAGTTTTTGTCGAGCCTGCGACTTTTGTCGCAGAAAGCTCGACATAGGGATAGTGATCCGGCGGCCGGGGCGTTAGCTAACTTCTTAAAAGCTTTATATTTTAGAAGGTGGAAGGTCTGGATGCTTCATACTTTGTATATGGATGCCTCATGTTACGAAGTTTCCGTCAGTCACATGTCCAATGTCCTTGACCTCATTTTCATGGTTCAGTGACTACTTGAAAAAAAAGTTAAGATTTTTTGTAATGTTAGATTCTCTCTTATTATAAGTAATAGGATAACTATATTTGGTATGTGTGTACCTTGCAAGGTCCTCATGCCCGTCAGACAGTTTTCACTTGACCTCGACCTCATTTCATGGATCAGTGAACAAGGTTAAGTTTTGGTGGTCAAGTCCATATCTCAGATACTATAAGCAATAGGTCTAGTATATTCGGTGTATGGAAGGACTGTAAGGTGTACATGTCCAACTGGCAGGTGTCATCTGACCTTGACCTCATTTTCATGGTTCAGTGGTTATAGTTAAGTTTTTATGTTTTGGTCTGTTTTTCTTATACTGTATGCCATAGGTCTACTATATTTGGTGTATGGAATGATTGTAAGGTGTACATGTCTAGCTGGTAGGTGTCTTCTGACCTTGACCTCATTTTCATGGTTCAGTGGTCAAAGTTAAGTTTTTGAGTTTTGGTCTTTTTTTTCTAATACTATATGCAATAGGTCATCTATATTTGGTGTATGGAAATATTTTATGATGTACCTGTCAGTCTTGCAGGTTTTATTTGACCTTGACCTCATTTTCACGGTTCATTGCTCAGTGTTAAGTTTTTGTGTTTTGGTCTGTTTTTCTAATACTATAAGCAATAGGTCAACTATATTTGTTGTATGGAAGGATTGCAAGCTGTAGTACATGTCTGCCTGGCATTGTTCATCTGACCTTGACCTCATTTTCTTGGTTCATTGGTCAATGTTTAGTTTTCTTGGTTAAGTCTGTATCTTAGAAACTATAAACAATAGGTCAACTATATTTAGTGTATTGAATGATTGTAAGGTGTACATGTATTTCTTGTTTGGTTTATATGACCTTGACCTCATTTTCTTGGATCATGTTAAGTGTATGTGATAGTTGTAGTAAAGCTTTATATTTAGGACTATCAACATAATATCAATGATTAGTAAAGAAGGCGAGACATTTCAGCGTGTGCACTCTTGTTTTTCATTTTGGTAGATTTTTTCCCTTTAAATTTTTTCCTATTCATATCTTTTTCTTTTTCTCTGTTCTAAACTTCCATGTTTTACAAATTAGTTTTGTTGCAATGCAATGAGATATTTATCTTGTGGTCAGGGATTAACAGCTGGACACTGGTATCAACAGATGATTGACATATTAGCCCCTCCCAAATGCCTATATATTTATATTAATTACATGTGCTTTTATTTACATACGTTCATTATCAATTTACTCCCTGTTGTGATATGTTAATGACTTTGGGATTTTTACAAACTGTGCAGAATAATACTTAATTCAAAATTATGTGATAAAAAAAATATCTTCAAAAAATCATTGTTAGACTGTAGTGCTACCTTAAAAGCAGCATTAAGTATTTTCTCAACTGAATTGAATTATTGAATATTTTTATTTCTATAGCAAATGTATAGCACAAATATTTATGTTTTTTTTTGTTATGATGATTTGAGTGCATCAATTGATGATTTAATGGTTGCAAATTGAGTTTACTGGATACATACAATTTCCCCCTACACTCTTTGTCCCCTCGCAACGCATTGCTGGGGACATAGAAATACCAGGCGTCCGTCTGTGCGTCCTTCCATCCGGTCTTGTTAGTGCTCTCACGTGTACAATTCTTGCCATATTTTTATGAAACTTATCATAGGTTTATATCAGCAATGTCTTGAACAAGTTTGAGAATCAGTGCCGATCAATTATTTTTAAAAGAGTTATGCCCCTTGGAAACATAAATTATATGGAAAATTGCATCGTTAGCGCTCTCATTTGTACAATTCTTGCCAGATTTTTATGAAACTGATATCATAGGTTTATATCAGCTATGTCTTGGACAAGTTGGAAAATCAGTACCAATCAATAATTTTTTAAAGAGTTATGCACCTTGGAAACATAAATTATATGGAAAATTGCATCGTTAACGCTCTCATTTGTTCAATTCTTGCCAGATTTTTATGAAACTTATATCATAGGCTCATATTAGCAATGTCTCGGACGAGTTTTGAAAATCAGTGCAGATTAATTATTTTTACGATCAAAAATTTTTAAAAAAGATATGCCCCTTGGAAATATTAATTATATGGAAAATTGCCTTATGAGCGCTCTAATATGTACAATTCTTGCCAGATTTTTTTAAAATTTATATTATAGATATGTATTATCATTGTCTTTGACGAGTTGGAAAATCTGTGCAGTCAATTATTCTTAAAAGAGTTATGCCCCTTGGAAATATTGATTATACGGAAAATTGCATTGTTAGCAATCTCATATGTTCAATTCTTGCCAGAATTTTATGAAACTTATATCATAGGTTTATATCAGCAATGTCTTTGACACTTTCGAAAATAAGTTCTGATAAAATATTTTTAACAAGTTATGCCCTTTGGAAATATTAATTATAATGGAAATCACATTGCATTTGCTCTGAAACCTTCATTTCTCTAAGATATCAGTAAAAAGTCTTACAGATAAAAAAAAGGTGCTTTTTTTAGTTAATTCCCTTGTACCTTGGATAGATAAAATATGTGCAACACAGGGGACATTGGAACTCTGTTCCTTTATTAGTCCCCTACCGACGAAGTCGAAGGGGACTTTAGGTTTGCACTCCATCCGTCTGTCTGTCCTTCTGTCGGTCCGGCAAATCAGTTTTCCACACTTTTTTACTTAATGCTTGAAGATATTGGTTTGATATTTGGTATATTGTTTTATCATGACAAGTTACAGATCAAGTTCGTAATTTGTTCCGGTCTGATAATTTTGTGCAGAGTAATGGTCCTTGGACTTAGAAAATTCACTCAAATAATCAGTTTTCCACACTTTTTTCGTCATGCTTGAAGATATTGATTTGATAATTGGTATATAGTTTTATCATGACAAGTTACAGACCAAGTTTGAATTTTGTTTCGGTTTGATGATTTTTTGCAGAGTTATGGTCCTTGGACTTAGACAATTCACCTAAATTATCAGTTTTCCGCACTTTTTTTCGTCATGCTTGAAGATATTGACTTGATATTTGTTATATATAGTTTACACCATGACAAGTTATAGATCAAGTTAGCATTTTGTTCCAGTACAATTAAATTTAAACAGTAGGGGACTATGTATTGCCATGCAATACTCTCAGAATGCTTGTTTATTTAGAAATATACGGAAAAAGAAATCTGATCATTTTTCCATGGTATTGAATGTTTGAGACTAATGATCGAAATAACTGACATGATCATTTAATAGGGTGGTCACAGGGGATCATTTATGGAGTCTGTGCTCTTTCCCTAAATGGATGGATGTAAACAACAAAATCCACCTAAACTGTAGTTTAAAGTAAAAATGAATAGAAATGGTCCAGAAAAGTTTAAATTTAAGTAAGCCTTCAAGGAGATTTTGCTTATTTTTATTGAAATTTGGAGGACTGTGGTTATATAAAAGGGAAAGAGCAATAAATGCATGTAGGTCAGAAGCACACCTGGCAACCTTTTGGAGCTACAAAGTGGGAAATCTTTCTCTTTCAAGGGGGGAGGTTATTGTTGACAACCATTTTTCATTCAATATTTTGTATCAAAATAAGCGCAAAAGGATAAGATTTAATTAACAATTCGTTAAAACATCATTATAGATGAGGTGAGACATCTTTTAACTAAGCTAAGGAGAATTGTTTTAGGAATACAGTGAAAATCAATCACAGAAAATACTATAACGAAAAACCCAACTCAAATAATAAAAAGGGGTAAACATAGGGTGATTATTTTGTAAAAGAGGGAGATTGTGACCTCCCTCACAGGTAACGGGTAGAAAGAGGGAGATTGTGACCTCCCTCACAGGTAACGGGTAGAAAGAGGGAGATTGTGACCTCCCTCACAGTTGACAGGTAGAAAGAGGGAGATTGTGACCTCCCTCACAGGTGACAGGTAGAAAGGGGGAGATTGTGACCTCCCTCACAGGTGACAGGTAGAAAGGGGCAGATTGTGACCTCCCTCACAGGTGACAGGTAGAAAGAGGGAGATTGTGACCTCCCTCACAGGTGACAGGTAGAAAGGGGGAGATTTAAAATGGTTTTAAGGAAAAAGAAAAAGAGTCTTACTTTAGAAATGATGTATTGGTAGGTACGGTCAGAAGATATCCTATAGTTATTTGCCTTTTTTGTTTAGGCAATGGTTATTTTACTGAAGTGTACAAAGGTCGAGTGAGAGGAAGTGACAAGTTTATAGCTATAAAACAGATCAGACACCACCGACCCGAAGAAAGAAATCAGGAGTTTCGGTGCTATGAGGTATTGTGTTCTGTTTCTTACATATAACACTGATATTTAAAAAAAAAAAAGTAAATATCTCAGATCAAATTTTTGAGACTCTAACTGAATCTTATTTCTTTTTTCTTTTAAATATTGCACTAGGTCAGAGTTCATTAACTGGCTGCTTAAAATTCTGCACTAGAAAAAGAAAAATACAATAATATTCTCAGATTGTTGGCAAGGTTTAAAAGTACCGGTACATAGGATTCAGAAAACAGTTAACCACCTAGAAACAATTTTAGAATTTCACTCACATTTTCACTACAGTGGATTCATTTATCTTCTTTGGAACCGATTTTCGTGGATTGAAGAAAAATTGTATTTCCATGGATATTTATCAGGCCTTAGAAAATGTGTACTTCATTGAACATTTAGTATCCTACAAATAATAATGAATCTAGTCTACAAAAAAAGTATTTTGAGACGATAGAGATTTTAAAGTGGTTCCCAAGGTCCCATGTATGTTTTTATGGAACAGCCAAAAGCATACTGTGGATTCATTATTATTTGTTGGATACCAATTTTCATGGATTTTGTGAGAAGAGGTGAACAACGAATTTGAATGTTCAACGAATAAATTTTGTATAAGGCTGTATGCAGACTTTGGCAAAACCATGAAAACAAATATCCACAAAAATCTGAGTTTTCCTCATTCTATGGAAATGGCCATGGATTCCCACGATCCCCAAAGAAAATACTTTGTCCTGATTTGTCCTTCATTTGAGTAGACAATAGCAAACTTGTCCTGTCTATGAATATCTTGTTTCACAATAAAAAATTCATGGTCAGATTTCTTTAGTTTTTCTACTGCAAGCTTTTCACTAAAAATTGAAAAAAGAAATGTTCATCAAAAGATAAAGACCTTGATGTAATTGTATAAACTCATCAGTTACCAGGCTAAATATGTTGTACCCCAGGCACATGTATCATCTACAAAAGACTTATCAGTGCATTCAGTGACATGAGATAAAAAGAGTTAAAAGGTCCAAATAAAGTACAAAGTTGAAGAGCATTGAGGACTAAAAATTGTAAAAGATTTGCCATTTGAATGTTTTATATGTACAAAATATGTAAGTTCCATTGTTCTTGTATTCTAAAAATCAGTCAATGTTTTTGTTTTTGTTACTGTTTAGTTTTGTTTTTTTGTTTTTTGCCTTATATACAATATACTTTTTTCCAGTCACTACAAATGGGAATTTGTCAACAGCTAGGATTTGAAGATACCAGATTTTTCGTTGGTATCCAGGGTATTTGTTTGACATCACCACCTCAAGTTCTAGAGGAGTATGCACAGTATGGCTCCCTTACAAAGTTCTTTACCATGGGAAAGCCTTTTACATTACAACATTTTATCTACGTAGCGATACAGCTGGCTGAGGCTTTACTATACATGGTAGGTCATCATCCTCAATGGATTCACATTTTCAAGTCAACTTTTAGTTTGAATTTATTTACATAGGTTATTTCTAAATACTTTCATGCCCCTCTTTCAAAAGTAGGGGGTATTATGTGTATGGTTCATCCATCCTCTATTACATAATATGTGTCATGGCTGTTAACTTAATAACAAAAACCTCTATTAGAATTTTATTAAGTCTAGATCTTGCAGAATGAGAGTTTTAAGTAACAATTGTAACTTCATTTTTAGGCAGTATGAGTAATTTAGTTCTGGTCAGTAATGAAAATACTGGTCATAAATTTTTTGGCAGAAATGGTTTTTGGTGGAAGAAGACTTCAAGTCTTTTAAAAGCCTTTACTGCTGGCTGTAAAATCAATGAACTGTCACTAGGACATATGCCGTATCCCTTTCTGTGCTTTACAATATCATAACAACTTCCGTGCCATATCTTGACACCGATGTTTACACATGATCTAACTTGCATCATTTAATTTATTAGTTAGGCTTGAAAAACTATCACTATCGTTAGTGTTATAATTTCTCATGTTTAAATGTATTAATATCAACCCTTTTATTTATGTAAATTATTAAATTTCATCTCATCTTACATGAACGTTATTTATTTACTTGTAACCGGATGTCTTTAAAGTAGAGTTTGTAGTATGCATGGGTGAATTTGGTATCGGGTCGGTTCGCCCTGATTACATGTTCGCCCTTGTTCTGTTGGCCCTGAGTTCGTCCCCATAGAGTACATTCACCCTGGGTTCCTTCTCCTTACATTTATCGTGGAAGTATTATATTGACTGCTTTTATCAAGGACGTTTTATACATTCTTGCAATTATTAAAAAATAATAATATTATGGGTATTAAAGTTTAATAAACTTATTCGGATATTTATATGGTATAAATTCTCAAAATTCAGAACCACATTGCTAGCTACGTATCTGCGCATGTGCACAAATGGAAAATTTAATTGTGCATCTACAAGTTTCAAAATAATGATAAACAGAATTGTTATATATTCATACAATCCATCTTGAGCTAAAGTCAAGTATATACGTGGAGAGTACGACTTCAAATCAATGATGCTTGAAAAAATACACGGATTTAGTTGTTCGGTCTGCGTTCAGATCTTTAATGCAATCAATTAAGTCACATTCCAGGTTTAGACAACATGTGTTTTTTAAAACGAAAGTTAGAATATTTCAGTATGTTATTACGATAATAAAGAGTCAAGCACACACTTGAATCTGCTGGTGTTTTACACATCAAACGATGCACCGTCTGTTGACAGAAATATCAATGTACAAACTAATGTCTGTTGACGGATTCCATTTCGAAAGTACGTAGTTTTCATGTCGGTCATTGTCGGAATGTCCCCAATGATCGCCTTTATTGCCTTAATACGTTTCAAAGTTTTAGAAATGATAAAAACGGGATTTAACAACTGAATAGTCCAGCTCTTTACAGTTATTCGTCATTAGGGTACACACATTATCGAGGCTCGAGTACGGAACCTGTAATTTGTTGCTGTCAATAGTTTTATTTTCATGAAAAATTTCAGAAAAGGGCTGTGTCACTGTGACTCCTGACGGAAAATGCCATTTCTACCCTCATACTTTTGTTTCAAAATATTAGACGAAAAACAAATATGATATATATGGGTCAAGCACTTTAAATGAACGAGTTTGAAATGCAAAAAGAGTCAAGGGCACACCTGATTCTGTCAACTGACGGTGCATCGTTTGATGTGTAAAACACCAACAGATTCATGTGTGCGCTTGACTCTAAATTATCGCTATAACATAGTAAGGTCATCACCTGACATGACCAGTCAATCCTTCGCCTGACACATATCTGCATTGGATATATTTAGAATTTTTCAATATATGTTTATAATGAAAAACCCTATTTTAAGCAAAGTTGACTAAAATCTTGGTGGCCAGTTTTTTTTAAAGTTAACTATCTGCCTTTGACAGAAAACTTTCAAGCAAAACCAAATCAATTACTGTTATAATTGCTTGGCGAAATTGCATTGTATCAAGTTGACCATGCTTAGACGAATGTATGGAATTTAGTTATAGAAAATTTAATTTGAATCAACAGTATTTGCATATTTTTATGTTAAGTATAGTGAGTTTTGGTTGAGTTATGAGTATTATTATTCTTGGAAGAAAAAAATATGTCGAAAGCAATAATGGGACAAAGCAGGCTGGGTTGGTGGGGGCTGCTATTATTGTAATTCAAGTAACCTTTTATGCATCTTCTTCCACCTCAGAGCAATCAGCTCTTTGATTTTTATCAATTTTTGATTTCTTAGATTCAAAATGAAACATGGCAAACGTCTAAAATTGTCAGAACAACTTCATTTATTTTTTGTTGAAACTTTTTTCATGTTGAAATTTTTATGTTTGAATTTGGCAATATATTTTTTTGTTATTTTCTAACCCTGTTGATGTATACATAGGAGATAATCCAACTTTGACATAATTGTTTTGTCTTTTTACCAGTGGAAGTCATGAATTACAAATCACTCACAATAATTTGTGAGTTGACAGTATAAGACACATTGTTAGATTATCTCCCCTGTTGGAAAATTATCTCCCTTGTTATTATTTTCATCAACAGAAATTTCTATGTTATTCTTAGGATCAATGAGGATATTTTCCTCATTTTCAGAATTCATTTTATTTCAAGCCACAGTCAAGTAAATTCCTGTCAATTACTATGTAAATTCCTTCTTTACAAAATGCCCAGATTCTCGTATTTTGATTTTAAGAACATAAACTATGTAGAATGGTAACAGTTGAATTTTGTTGTATTTTTAGGATGAGAAAGGTTTGCATCATGGGAGTATATGTTGTAAGAATGTGATGGTGTTTAAATATGATGCTGGAGATATTTTCATCAAGCTAGCTGATAGCGGAATGTTAAATATATATAACAAGCTTCCAATTGGTCATCCACTCAATGTACAAAGGTTTGATATCTGAACTTCTAAAAATAAATAATTAAAATGAAAAATAAGTCATTATTTATGTAAGAAAAGCAATAGACTATTACTTGATAGTTTTTATACCCCCGCTTTAAAAAAGGGGGAGTATACTGTTTTACCTCTGTCTGTCCTTCTGTCAGTCCGTCAGTCCGTCTGTCCCATCAATATTTTCGTCGCATTTTTCTCAGGAACTACTTGACAAGGATTTCTGAAATTTGGTTTCAGGGTTTATATAAGTAAGTTACACCGTGTGATGCGTTTTCACATTCATCACTCAACAACTTCCTGTTTACAAAACACTTGTATTATTTTACACATGATAGCCAAGTTGAAAATTTTCATCACATTTTTCTCAGGAACTACTTGACAAGGATTTCTGAAATTTGGTTTCAGGGTTTATATAAGTCAGCTATACTGTGTGATGCGTTTTCAGATTAATCATTCAACAACTTCCTGTTTCATGCATATTCAGGTGCTTGATACATGTAATATTCAATATGATATAACAAAAAAGGGGGAGACAATGTATATCAAGGGGGCAATTAAAAGGGGGAACAATGTTTATCAAGGGTGCAATTAAAAAGGGACAATGTTTATCAAGGGGGCAATAAAAAAGGGGAGACAATGTTTATCAAGGGGCCAATAAAAAGGGGGAGACAATGTTTATCAAGGGGGCAATCAAAAGTTGAAGTAAAAGTAGAACACCATGGTAAAAGAAAAAAAATGAAATGACAAACAAGTTATAAAAAAACTATTTAAAGAAAACCTGAGACTGATTAACAAAAACCCAATCAGATTCTGAGGTAGAAGTTAGGTTCTCTGAAAAATAAGATGTCCAGGTGATTGAAGTCTTTCATTTTGATTAAAATTACTAACAATATTGAAATTACAGAAATCTGTGTAGAGCGTCACATATACAGACGGTGGTAGTACTATTAAAGGTTCACTGGTATTGGTCCTATGATCTCTGGTGGATAGTTGTTTTATCGGCAATCATACCAAATCTCCTTATTTTTATAAATTTTTTTTTGTAACTGGTTATCATTTTACTGATGTTGTTTATTATGAAATTATTTCATGATTAAGGATTTAATTTTATACTTGTTCAAAAAGGGAAGGAGGCTAGCACACATTCATATTGAGTACTGACATGACTAAATAAAAGAAACCATTTAACTTGTTTAAAATCTTTTTTTTATACATTGAATTAAAAGTTTTAATTTTTCAAAATCAATTGTCAATTGCCTATTTTGAATTTAATCAATATAGTTTCCTGTCAGGTGTAATTCTTTTACATAAGGATGAAAACAAGAAGCAGGGGCACTTCAATACTTAATTGATAGGGAGTGGTGCTGAGATTCTGTTACCCTACCCTTTTCATATAATTTAGATTTTGAAAATGTATACCTTTTCATATTTTGCGCAGGTAAAATGTTACCTTTTCCCATATTGTTTGGGTTTCGTGTGACTGTAATGTAAGAGTGGAATACAAAAAGTGTCAAAAGAGAGAAAATTGGTTGATAAAAACACAACCAGAAACACCAACAAAGATGACAGACGAAGAAGTTATGGAAACTTTATTGACCTTATCATATATTTCTGATAGTTTTCCCGACCTATTCACATATTTTCAAGCTGGAAAAGGTGACCTATTCAGAAATTTTTGCATGCATTTATTATTGAGATTTTTTAACAATTGCACAGAATGCAAGAGTAAATAGTGTAATTTCAGAAAATAATTCATATATAAGATGCTATAAAATTATTTTTGTGAAATTTACCCAGTCGCAATTTTTCGCAAAAATGAAAATATTTCAAAAATTTCTGCATATACAGTACCTTCTGTTGAATTGTTCAAATCAATAGTCTTAAGATTATAGCCTACTTTTCATGTTGTTTATGTATTTTACAGACTTCCATGGATTGCACCAGAGTTATTTAAAGATATGTTAAAGACAACAATTGCCTGTGATGTTTATGCCTTCAGTACAACGTTATGGGAATGTGCTACGTTAGGAAGAAGTCCGTTGGAAGTACAGCCCCTCAAAGATTTCAATCTTGAAAGTGATAAGGTATGTGCTACGTTAGGAAGAAGTCCGTTGGAAGTACAGCCCCTCAAAGATTTCAATCTTGATAGTGATAAGGTATGTGCTACGTTAGGAAGAAGTCCGTTGGAAGTACAGCCCCTCAAAGATTTCAATCTTGATAGTGATAAGGTATGTGCTACGTTAGGAAGAAGTCCGTTGGAAGTACAGCCCCTCAAAGATTTCAATCTTGATAGTGATAAGGTTAGAAAAGTAAAGGATTATAGACAATCAAAAACCACATATCTAATTAAAGACATATAGTACCATGGCAAAAAGACAATAGACATGACAGCTGTCACATGAGGAGCAGAATCTGCTAAATCTTCTGGAGCACCTGAGATTATCCCTGGTTTTTCATGCAGTTGTGCCATCTTTAGTTTTTCTATGTACGGTTTTGGGGAATTATTTGTCTTTTCGTTTTTTTTAATTTTTTTAGCCATGGCATTGTTACTTTATTATAGATCCTTGAGTTTTGAATGTAACATGATGTCTTCTGGCTTTTTTTTTCAAACTTTTGTGGTTGTTATGAAAATCGGGAGATGGGGTTTGAATGTTTATGAGACAGTTATTCCCCATAGACCAAAGGACAATGTTAAACAGTTATAGGTAAAAGTATAGCCTTCAACAATAAGCAAAACTCTTACCATACTTCATGTACTTGTAATATACTGTTGGTGTTTAATGCCACTTTTAGCACAATTGGCTATAATGTGGTGGTTAGTTTTCATTGGTGGAGGAAACCCGAGAGCCCGGTAAGAACCACCAATCTTAGTCAGGAAAACTTACAATCTTAGTCAATTAAGATTGGAGTTAAGTGTTGACAGGCTAGTGATTAAGAAGATAAACTTCTTAGACCATTCAGCCACGGAGGCCCTAGTTAAAAAATAATAGAAAATTGCATTTTTCATTTGAAAGGCATTATATCTCTGCAGCATTTCCTGAAATATTTAAAATTGAGCTATTATTTGTCTCCATAGTAAATGTTTAACAATGTCAGCAGTGATATTGTTTGCCTCAAATTACAGCCGAAATTCGGCTTTTTCCCCTAGAGAAAATTCCCAATTACTAAAAAAAATGGCTTAAAATTCCTCCCAAAAAGTTTTACATTTTCCCCAAACCGTGATGGCATCGGTAGTAATGATTGTAAATATCGTATTCATGTTATTATTTTGATATTAGAAAGCACTTTTGAGATCTGGTTTTCTGATCAGAATCATCATGGTGTTTGTAACACATGGTTTTCAATGCATTAAGTACCATCATTGCTTCTGTTTCTTTCCCCTCTTAGAAAAGTACCTTTCAGGTTGAAAATGTCTGACAACCAAAATATACATGAAAAAACAGTGCAAAAAAGACTGCAAAGGTCGGCAAAAAATCGGAAATGTGTTTAGAATAAAATATACAAATTTCCCAATTTCAATAAAAAATATGCATTTTTCCCAATAAAAAACAGTAGAGGTAGTTGTCAATAATAAATACACTAAAACAATAACAGTAATTCACAATAAAAGTATCCAGGATAACAAAATGTGACAAAACTAAAGGCCTTACTCAAGCTTAAAACATTAAATGAAAAAAAGGTATGGAAGATTGCAACCAACAACTACCTCTGGACTTCAGATATCTGCTTTGCAGTTGGAAAGCAGGTCACGGTTTGACCCCAAGTCTATCAGCAACAATAGAGTCACGTGACTGTGAAAATTCAGTAAAACTACGGATGAGACAAACCTCACTTTTACTCACTAAAATACAACTGTCATAGTAAAAACTTATTGATCAAAATAATCTTGAATATACATAGTTTTAACTCGTCAAAACTTACACATCAACTCAAAGTCCTTTATTCTTTATTTTATCTTCAAACTTGAAGTTTGTGTGAAAATTGTCAAGGCTCCTGATCGAAAAATCTAAATATTTTCGAGGAAACTAAAAATGATGGGCTGAATTTAAATTTAATAAAGCATCTCATTAAGACAAACACTCGATATGAATATCTAGGCAATACAGTTTTGGATACACAAACGTCAAGTTATGTTCAACACGAAGCGGTGGTTTTTTTGCCCGATTTGTGCAAGTGGTTATCTCCCCTTGATATCACCAGTCAAAAATGAAAACCCACCAAAATGAATAAAAAAGGAGTTTATTTTACAAAAATCAAGAAGAAAATAAAAGAAAGTCGATTAACAACTATGTTATTATAATATTAAGAAGAGATACTTCTCTACTTTTCAGAGAAGGATTACAGGTAAAAATTAAAAGACAAAAAATCGGTAAAAATTAGATCTAGAAACCTAGCTGAATTGATATAAATTAGCCCTGGCTGATGAAATTTACTTTCAGTTTGTAATTTTTATAATGGGATTTGGGATCACTCCTTATGTAACTACTTCTAACAATGTTTAATTCAATAAAACATACTGTATACAATTTAAATAATCTTTCTGAAAAAAAATAGTACTGACCATTTATATTTTATATTTTAATTAAGTGGGACCAAGAGTCACAATTAAGTTTCTTCAAAGTAAAAAAGCCTTTTAACTCAGCCTATGTTTTTTAGTTGAACAGTACAGTACTGCCTAGAAAATATCATACAGAAAAAGGATAAGTTTACCAAAAAAATGACAAAAATTCTGTAAAAAAATAATGCTTAAAATTATAAGTGAAAGTGACATAATTTTGAATTTTAAAATCATTATTATGTAAAATTCAACTATTAGATTAGCTAGCACAGTAGCCCTTATCCAATTTCTCAGGGTATTTTATAGTCCAAATAATTATGACGTCTTGGAAGGCTATTGTAAACTTTTGCATTTTATAGATTATGAAAGTAAACATTTTGAAAAAAAATTGGGGCTTCTTCTCTTCAGGTTGCTGTATCTGCAGCTTTACATATTTATAAACAAAGTATTGTATATCTTACCTGAATAATTGGATATTAATCTCAGAAATGAAAGTATGACAAATCTTGTGCATTTTACTTTAATAATGATCAATGATGATTAAATTTGACAAGATTTTGCCATTTGAATAAATTCAATTTTGTAAGCACACATCTCTATGAACTAATTTCTTGTTTGACTTGAAAAGCTAGTGTTTGCTCTTATTAATGTAGCTTACTTAGTAAAGAGATAATTGATAAGCAAGGTTTTTAACTTATAAAATATAAATATAATTAACTGACCTTCATTTCCTTTTTAGCTCACCGGGGCCCAAAGGGCCCCATGTGAGCTTATGCCATAACTTGGCGTCTGTCGTCGTCGTCTGTCGTCGTAAACTATTTCAAAAATCTTCTCTGAAACTACTGGGCCAAATACCTTCAAACTTAAACTAAATGTTCCTTAGGGTATCTTGTTTATAAATTGTATCCATAGTTTGTATCCATCGACAAACATGGCCGCCATGGCTAAAAATAGAACATAAGGGTCAAATGCAGTTTTTGGGTTATATCTCAAAAACTAAATCTTTTAGAGCAAATGTGACATGGATTAATTGTTTAATTGGTCAAGATCAATCTGCCCTGAAATTTTCAGACGAATCGAACAACCCATTGTTGGGTTGCTGCCACCAAATTGGTAGTTTTAACAAAATTTTGCAGTTTTTTGTTATTATTTTGAATATTATTATAGATATATATAAACTGTAAGCAGCAATAGTGTTCAGCAAAGTAAGATCTACAAAAAAGTTAATATGACCAAAATTGTCAATTGACCCCTTAAGGAGTTATTGCCTTTTAAAGACAATTTTACACAATTTGTTCATCAAGTTTGCTAACATTTAAAAATCTTCTCCTCTGAAATACAGGTGAGCGATTCAGGCTCTTGAGAGCCTCTTGTTTCATATGTTTTTTCCTCCAGAAATTTTCTTTGCAATGCATTTTCTATTCTGCTTTTGTTTATACATAGGCCATCATTAATTTGTCATATTTGCTTCCAGTATAAATGAAATTTTCTTAGACCTATAGTTTAAAACGCCATAAAGAAGAACTTTGTTTGTTGTTTCACTTGTCCAATGTGTAAATTTTCACTATGCACATGACCCTGACACATATTTTGTAAACGTTATATGTGACGTATGTTGAAAAAGAAAACAATGTCACCGTCAATTTGTGTAGGGGATCAAAAAGGGGTTTAATTACTTTAAAATGGAGATATCGTATGGAATTGTGAAAAACAACAATTTTTAATCACAATTTCATTCATATCTATAATAAAATCAGTTTTTAGAGTACTTTGGAAACAGGTACAATGAAAAGAAGTTGAACTTTACTGTTTTGAAGTAGAAACGCAGCCAAAACCAGGTACAAATTGACATGACTGGTGGTCACCAAAATTGATGTATAATAGTAAAAAATGATGGCTTCATAATTGTGTAGAAATTTGAAATAGGTTACCCGGTTTCATTTAAGATTTTTAACGTTCTATTCTGTATTTGGATACGCAAACGTCAAGTTATATGAATTCGATGTTTTTGGCGAACAAAAAAGATGGCTGATCATTTTTAGAACGGACAGGATAAAGTAATAGCAAATAAAAGTTATTTTCGACTATGTTTCAATGTCATATTGAAACTATATTGTTCACAAAATCTACAAACTTTAAAAATCAATTATAATAAAAGCATGACAAGTTGAAAAAAATAGTTTAAACGTCGATTTTTTAGCCGATTTATTTCGCAGACTTTTTGATGTCACAGACAACTGTAGCGCCACCTAATTAATTCCCCCTGCTATTGTTGCTGATAGAGCTTGACGACAACGGACGTTTCCAATGACTTGCTTTCCAAATGTTTGGGACATGCATGCACATAAAGAATGGGGTACGGTTAAACATATTTTAGGACGCTCATTTCTTAAGTTATATGGTTTTTTTTCCATTTTCAGATTCAAGAATTTTACCTTAGTGGAAAAACTATTGATTTTCCTGAAGACTTGATCACCAAACGTGATGATGGAAGGGTCAGACCAGCAACTTCATCTGATAACTCCAATTATAACGGAAATACCAACACTTCTAACGTTATTGATAACAGAGACTCCAATGATGTCAATTCCAAAAACTGTGCGGAGAATGAAAGTGAAGCCAAATTGCCTGATTACTCCAAGGTTAATGACGGGCAGAGAACCAGTAGTACATTAGAATCTCCTGAAGAGCATATTTATAGTACAGGATATAGCAGTGCCAGTAGCACTGATAGAAATGTCAAGATTAAGAGAACTGTCACAGACATTATGGCAAAATGTTGGGCAAAAGCAGAGGAAAGAATAGAAACAAATATAATTCTCCGAGATCTGAGAGCTGTACATGGTGCTTATGTGGACCATGGTATGACTTAGTTTTACTACTGTTAATTCACAAATTATTGCGTGCATTTATTATCTGATTATTGTGATTTTTTAAGAAAGGACAAAAATGAAATTTACAATTACAACAATCAATGAAAACTCAAAAAAAATTAATTAAAAACAAATTAGCAATTTTCAAGGATTTATATAGAACACTTTTGTGAGTAGTAGAAAAGAAAAATATGAATTTTCCCCAATATGTGAAACATGCATCTCCTCTCATAAACAGTACAGTGGCTACTGAGAATCAAGCATGAAAACACCTGAAATAAAAGGTTAATGAAAACATCTGAAATGAAATGTGTATGAAAACACCTGAAATAAAGGTGCATGAAAATAACCCTTTTACCACCTGCATTATACAAGACCTTGAAATGCAAACAATAATTATGGCCAAGATTTAACTGTCCCCTTCTAAGAGTCAAATTGCAAACAAAGCACACTACATGCACTACGAACCCAATATAAATTAAGGTGGTTTATAGTAAACAATGTATTCCATTACAGAGTACCATCGTGAATATTCAGAGATTAATGAAAGTGATTTAGAATCATTTACTCCCTCACCAGACCAGTTAGCAAGATCCTCGATGGTAGAAATTCCCAACATACAGAAGTATTTAGAATGCGACAGCAATACACATTGGCCAGCTGAAGGTACAAATCTTTATTAATGTTGTAAGGAGGGGAGATACAGGGAGAATGTCATTGTTATAAAAGTGATATGGGGAGAATGTCAATGTAATAAGCAGAGATACAGGGAGAATGTCATTGTTATAAAAGTGACATTGGGAGAATGTCAATGTAATAAAGGGAGATACAGGGAGAATGTCAATGTAATAAAGTGAAATACAGGGAAATTTCTACATATTAAGGGGAGATACAGGGAGAATGTCATTGTTAAAAAAAAATGGAGAGTATGTCAATGTAATCAGCGGAGATGCAGGGAGAAGGTCAATGTAAAAAAGGGAGATGCAGAAAGAATGACAATGTAATAAAGGGAGATGCAGGGAAAATGTCAATGTAAATAAAGGGAAATGCAGGGAGAATGTCATTGTAATAAAGGGAGATACAGGGAAAATGTCAATGTAATTAAGGGAGATGCAGGGAGTATGTCATTGTAATAAAGGGAGATACAGGGAAAATGTCAATGTAATAAAGGGAGATGCAGGGAGAATGTCAATGTAAATAAAGGGAAATGCAGGGAGAATGTCAATGTAATAAAGGGAGATGCAGGGAGATTGTTAATATAATAAAGGGAGATGCAGGGAGAATGTTATTGTAATAAAGGGAGATACAGGGAGAATGTCAATGTAATTAAGGGAGATTCAGGGAGAATGTCATTGTAATAAAGGGAGATGCAGGGAGAATGTTATTGTAATAAAGGGAGATGCAGGGAGAATGTCTATGTAATAAAGGGAGATAAGGGAGAATGTCAATGTTATAAAGGGAAATACAGTGAAAATGTCAATGTAATAAAGGGAGATGAGGTAGAATGTCAATGTAATAAAGGGAAAAACAGGGAGAATGTCAATGTAATAAAGGGAGATACAGGGAAAATGTCAATGTAATAAAGAGAAATAAAGGGAAATGTCAATGTAATGAAGGTAAATACATGAAGAGTGTCATTGTAATAAAGGGAGATGCAGGGAGAATGTCATTGTTATAGAGGGAGATGCAGGGAGAATGTCGTTGTAATAAAGGGAGATGCAGGGAGAATGTCATTGTAATAAAGGGAGATACAGGGAAAATGTCAATGTAATAAAGGGAGATACAGGGAAAATGTCAATGTAATAAAGGGAAATAAAGGGAAATGTCAATGTAATGAAGGGAAATACATGGATAGTGTCATTGTAATAAAGGGAGATACAGGGAGAATGTTAATGTAATAAAGGGATAGGACAGAATGTCAATATAATAAAGGGAGATACAGAGAGAATATCAATGTAATAAAGGGAGATACAGGGAGAATGTTAATGTAATAAAGGGATAGGGCAGAATGTCAATGTAATAAAGGGAGATACAGGGAAAATGTCAATGTAATAAAGGGAAATAAAGGGAAATGTCAATGTAATGAAGGGAAATACATGGATAGTGTCATTGTAATAAAGGGAGATACAGGGAGAATGTCAATGTAATAAAGGGAGATACAGGGAAAATGTTAATGTAATAAAGGGAGATAAGGGAGAATGTCAATGTAATAAAGGGAAATGTCAATGTAATGAAGGGAAATACATGGATAGTGTCATTGTTATAAAGGGAGATACAGGGAGAATGTCAATGTTATAAAGTGAGATACAGGGAAAATGTCAATGTAATAAAGGGAAATAAAGGGAAATGTCAATGTAATGAAGGGAAATACATGGATAGTGTCATTGTAATAAAGGGAGATACAGGGAGAATGTCAATGTAATAAAGGGAGATACAGGGAGAATGTTTATGTAATAAAGGGATAGGGCAGAATGTCAATGTAATAAAGGGAGATACAGAGAGAATATCAATGAACTAAAAGGAGACATTGGGAGAACGTCAATGTAATAAAGGGACAGGGGAGAATATAAATGTAAAAAATGTTTGATTATTTCAACTTCAGGTCAAGTAATGGTATCAAAATTTTAATTGTGATTTTTTTTTAATTTCAGAAGCCTGATGTGGCAATTTTTTTAAGAGCATCTAAAATACTTTTCAATTTACAGTATAAGATGTGTAATATGTTACTGTTTGATTATCTCCCTTGTAGATATGAGAGTTAATTTAAAGTCTCAACAGATATCACCACAGTCTGCAGGAAGGAGAGGTTTCACTGAGCCATGTCGTGACAAACTCTTTCGCAGTAACAAACTCCTAGATTTTAAATTCCTGATTGACAGCAAGCGGCTGAAACTTCAAGTAGGAAAAATTGGAGCTGTAAGTTCAATATTTGTATTTGTGTTTTACTACAAAAATCAGCATTTCATGTTATACTATTATCATTAGGAAACTTTGAACTTGTTTTCTGTTTATATTATAATGTAATTACATCATCATTCTAGGAGTGGGGCCATATTGCAATCACATCTGTAGTCCGTCTGTCTTCGGTCTGTTTGTCCAACAAATTTTTGTTCGTAATTTTACTCAGAAATTATCGAACATAATGACTTGATACTTGGTGAGCAGCTAGGCAGTGATGAGTTGTTGACAAAGCCCCTTTTGGATTTATCTGATACTTAATTCCTGTTTACAGATATTATTATACATATATAAAGTTATAAAGTTATAAAGATGTAGTATGATTGCCAACGAGAGACCTATTAACACAAGACCAAATAAAGTAAATGTTAGCAACTATAGGTCACTGTAAAGCCTTCAATAATGAGCAAAACCCTGATACTGTATAGTATTTTAAGTACCAGTCTTTGTAAGAATCAGGCAATTTTGAAAAAAACCAAAACATGGCCAAAAAACACACCGACCTAACCATCCAATTTTGAAGTAACCCTCATCCTGAGTTAGAAATGGTAGGTCTTTCATTTCTGTGTGTCTGGTAATTCCAGATATTTCTAGATACATTTTGGTTAGAATGATAGCAAATTACGGAGTTAGCTCCCCTTAATTGTTAATTTCTAGTGCATTTCAACCAAATTATATCTTGAATTACCAGAACAGGACAAGGATACGAATGTTATATTCCTGCATCATTATATATTTTGAACATAAATTAATGTCAACTTGAGTGGGTTTTTGTTTGTCAAATTTGAAAAATGTTCAGTTGAAATAAATTAAGATTACTTAATGCAGAACTGTTTAAGGCCTGTTCCATTAAAATGAATGTGGGAGGATAGGAAAGGACTTTCAAAATCAAACCACAACCAAAAACTTTTATGTGTAATTTTGTGTTCATCATATGGACATACAGCCACAAATGACCCATGACCCCTGTCCAAAAATTAAACTACCTTTCTAATCTCCTAAATTCATTTTAATGGAATAACCCTAATTATAAATATAATCCTAAAATGATTCCAGGGACATTATGGAGAAGTTAAAAAAGGCTATCTGATTACAAGTGCCCAGGACACATCATCACAAAAACAACAGGTGGCAGTCAAGATTTTGAAGGATAGTCGTTATCAGTCTGTCATGGAGAATGATGAATTTAGAAACGAGGCTGAACTAATGTCAGCACTGCGACATGAAAATATTGTTCGTTTTATAGGCGTCAGTGACAACAGTATGTATACTTAATAGATCTTTTTTTTTATTATACTCATTGCATGATGATGAATTCTTTCCACAGTTACAAGTACTTGGATACTAGTGTAGTGATTCTGATAAGACGGTTTACTGAGTTACAAGTACTTGGATACTAGTGTAGTGATTCTGATAGACTGTTTACTGAGTTACAAGTACTTGGATACTAGTGTAGTGATTCTGATAAGACGGTTTACTGAGTTACAAGTACTTGGATACTAGTGTAGTGATTCTGATAGACTGTTTACTGAGTTACAAGTACTTGGATACTAGTGTAGTGATTCTGATAGACTGTTTACTGGTCTACTTTCATAGTAAATATAAGTAATTTTATGACTTGAATTCATGTAACACCTACAAAACATGTAAACAATACTGTAAATTCAGAAATTATTGTGAGATTTTTACTATGAATACCCGACAGACCAAAGTTCCAGTGGGTATTATGTTTTTTACCCGTCTGTCCGTCTGTCAGTCAGTCCTTCCATCTGTCCGTCCGTTAGTCCTGTTCTTGTCATTGCAACTCCTCTGAAACCACACAACCGAATTTCATTAAACTTTGTAGATAAATATGACATTAGATGTAGATGTGCATATCGACAGGAAATTTTGATTCAATTTTTTTTTCTAGGAGTTGTGACCTTTGCACTTAAACTTTTGGCCTCAATATACTACTGCAGCAGTTTGTCATCCCATCTCCTTTGAAACCATACAACAGAATTTCATGAAACTTTGTAGATGATAAGGACATAATATGTAGATGTGCATATCCACAAAAATGTTTCATTAGTTGACTTTTGTAGGAGTTACTTGTCTTTGGGGTAACAATCTGCTCTATTCCCCTCTCAGCTATGTATTATCTATTTGTTTCAGTGCTTGTAATGGAGTATATAGAGAAAGGATGTATGAGAGATTACCTGAAGAAGAAAAAGAAAGAGAAAAATATGTTGTCTGTCACTAAAATATTAAGGATATGTGCTGATATAGCTGATGTGAGTATTGTGATAGATAGCTAACATCCCTCCCCACACTTTGTCATCAGGAATCTTAACGGATTTGTTTGTCATATTTAAGGTAGCACAATACAAAGATTTTTTTACTTCCAATCTCCAACCTTTAAAATGATGTTACTTTCTTATGACTGCATACAAATTAATAAAAGAGGTATATATAGATAGATAAAAGATTAATCTTTTAAATGAATGATATATTTTTGTTATGCAATCGTTATGTAATCAATTATTATGCAATTAATGGCAAAATTTTGGTCAGTTCACTTGAATGAATTTAGCTCTGACATCTCTATAACTACACAAGAAATTTTAACGTTATCTTAATCAACACAGCAGGAGCTACAAAAGGGTGTCTCAAATTATCGCTATCGTATTCCATTCTCTCATAAATCTGTAATTAGTGTAAACATCCTTACCACATAAAAGTAGAGATTATTTGATTATGTTTAAAATTTGATCTATACATTCTATCCAAAATCTGAGACACCCTTTTGTAGATAATGGCTCTAGGAACAACATATTATAAAATTAACCCTCTTGGGGTAACCATGAAGAAGCTAATTTCAATTGAAAGTGGAAATTTCTTGTAAAATTTTGTAGACACAGTTAAAATTATAATTGATTACATAATTGTTGTATAATACTAACATTGCATTAATTTGAAAGAGTAATCTGTTAGCTATCCATAAATACCACTTTTATAAATTTTCAAGCATTATAAAGAAAGTTACAGCGTTTTAAAACTGGGGAGTTAGAGGTATAAAATCTTTGTATTGTGCTACCTTAAATGTTGGAGTAATGTGGACTCATTATTATTTGTTGGATACCAATTTTCATGTATTTCGTGTGTAAACGTGAAACAACGAAAATGTTTAAGGAAGTTGAATTTTCTAAAGGCTTGTATGCAGACTTTGGCATAACCGAGAAATTTCTATTTTTTCCCCATCCACGAAATTGGTACCCATGAAATAAATAGATCCACAGTATTGGATGTTGATGGAAGATCTTTGATTGTTTCTATTAAATTTATTCACAGAATTTATAGACTCTGGATGGTTCATATCTTGACATATTGTGTAGACACCTGTCTGTTGTTGAAGTATGTTACCCCGGTACTGTAAATTCAGAAATTATTGCCAGGTTTTTATTAATGCCAATAATGCAATAATAAGAACTCGCATTGCGATAACTAAAACATACATCTGTATGTAGATTTTTCTGAAATCGCAATAATTAAACTCGCATTCTTGTCCATTTTTGAAAAATCGCAATAATTTCTGAATTTACAGTATGTTGCCCTCTAGATTTTTGATTTTGTTTACGTTGGGTTGTTGTCACATTGATGTAAATCCCACATCTCTTCATATTGTACTGACTTTACCACGTTCTCTTCCCTTGAATGAGACTTTTCATGTAATTTTTAGAAACAGGGGGATGCCACATGTGGAGCAGAATCTTCTTTCCATTCAGGAGTACCTGGGATCAACCCTGGTTTTTGATGGGGTTTATGTAACTATGAAATTTAATTTTTCAAATTTGTGTTTTGCAGATTGTTGTTTGTCTTTTCATCACTTGTGTCTGTCGTCCGTTAACTTTTACAAAAATATTCTCCTCTGAAACTACTGGGCCAAATTTAACCAAACTTGACCACAATCATCATTTGGGTATCTAGTTTAAAAAATGTGTCTGATGACCCAGCCCGCAAACCTAGATGGCCGCCATGGCTTAAAATAGAACATTGGGGTAAAATGTAGATTTTGGCTTATATCTCTAAACCAATGCATTTAGAGCAAATCTGACATGGGGAAAATTGTTTATCAGATCAAGATCTATTTGCCCTAAAATTTTCAGATGAATCAGACAACCCGTTGTTGGGTTGCTGCCCCTGAATTGGTAATTTTGAGGAAACTTTGCATTTTTTTTGCCCATAACGAAGCGGAGGGGGCATTAAGTTTTACCCTTGTCCCTCTGTCCATATGTACATACGTACGTCCGTACGTCCCAAAATTGGTTTCCGTTCTCTAATTTAAGTTTGCTTATTACCACAAAACACAGATCAAGTTTGAACTTTGGTGACGTCACTTCAACCGTTCTAGAGTTATGCCCTTTATAAATGGAAAAATTGCAAAATTTTTCATTTCCTTTCTCTAACTTAAGTTTGCCTCAACCAAATGTTATGAAACTTATACACAATGCTTATTACCACAATACACAGATCAAGTTTGAAATTTGGTGGCGTCACTTTTACTGTCTAGAGTTATGTCCCTTTACAAATTGAAAAAAAATGCTAAATTTTTCATTTTTTTTCTAAAAATATCAATGATGTCATTGTTCAAGTAATTTTTAAAATTGGAGTTATCTTCCTTTGTACATGATTATAGTTGAATCAACTACAATCAATGCTTTATACAATGCAATGTTTAATTTTGCCTTCCACTGATAAAACACAGATAAGTTGAATTTGGTTAGTGTCACTTTAACCATTATTGAGTTATGCCCCTTTATAAATCGAAAAATTGCAAAATTTTTAGTTTCCGTTCTGTAACTTAAGTTTGCCCCAACCAAACATGAAACCTATACACAATACTTATTACCGCAAAACTAAGATCAATTACAAATTTTGGGTAGCGTCACTTTAATTGTTCTTGAGTTATGTCCCTTTATTATGTTGTATGCAAGCGGGGGCATCATCTGTGTCCATGGGGACACATTCTCCATTTATTTGGTTATTATAATGAATATTATTATAGATAGAGATAAACTGTAAACAGCAATAATCTTCAGTAAAGTAAGATTTACAAATAAGTAAAACATGACCAAAATTGTCAATTGACCCCTTAAGGAGTTATTGTCCTTTAAAGTAAATTTTGAACCATTTTTATACGACCGCAAAAATTAAAAATTTTTTGGTTGTATATTGGTATAACGTTGGCGTCGTCGTCGTCGTCCGAAGACACATTGGTTTTCGCACTCTAACTTTAGTTTAAGTGAATGGATCTCCATGAAATTTTACCATAAGGTTCAATACCACAAAAGGAAGCTTGGGATTGATTTTGGGGGTTATGGTACCAACAGTTAAGGAATTAGGGGCCAAAAATAAGCATTTTTGTATCTTCCAGACATAACTTGTGTGTTAGTGTATGGATCTCTCTGAGATTGTACCACAAGGTTCCATATCACAAAGGGAATGCTGGGATTGATTTTGGGGTAATTGCCTCAAAATTTTAGGAATTAGGGGCCAAAAAAGGGGCAAAAAACAAGCATTTTTCTAGTTTCATGATAATAACTTGTGTGTATGTGTATGGATCTTTCTGAAATTGAACTACAAGGTTCCATATCACAAAGGGAAAGCTGGAATTGAGTTTGGGGGTGATTGCCCAAAACGTTTAGGAAAAAGGGGCCAAAAATAGCATTTTTCTAGTTTCCAGACAATAACTTGTGTTCAAGTTTATGGATCTCTCTGAAATTGTACTGCAAGGTACCATAGCACAAAAGGGAAGGCTGGGATTGATTTTGGGGGTAATTGCCTTAAAATTTTAGGAATTAGGGGCAAAAAAGGGGCAAAAAACAAGCATTTTTCTAGTTTCAGGACAATAACTTGTGTGTAAGTATATGGATCGTTATGAAATTGTACTGCAAGGTTCCATATCACAAAAAGAAAGCTGGGTTTGAGTTTGGGGGTAATTGCCCTAAATGTTTAGGAATTTGGGGCCAAAAAGGGGCCTAAAAACAAGGATTTTTCTAGTTTCCAGACAATAACTTGTGTTCAAGTGTATGGATCTCTCTGAGATTGTACTGCAAGGTACCATACCACAAAGGGAAGGCTGGGATTGAGTTTGGGGGTGATGAATCATAAGGGGGTTCAAAAAATTTAGGGGAGGGATTTTTTTTCTTTAAAATTTTCCATTTTATATTGGTTATTTCGGATTTATATATAAACATGATAAAAGCAAATAATAATGATATGGTTTGAATAGGTAAATTAAAAAATTTTAAGTTCATAGACCACATTCATTCTGTGTCAGAAACCTATGCTGTGTCAAATATTTAATCACAATCCAAATTCAGTGCTGTATCAAGCTTGAATGTTGTGTCCATACTTGCCCCAGCTGTTCAGGGTTCGACTCCTGCGGTCGTATCAAGCTGCGCCCAGCGGAGCTTTTTTTTGTAAATTTTTGTAATCTTTTACAAAAATCTTCTCCTCTGAAACTACTGAGACAAATTTAACCAAATTTGGCCACAATTATCATTAGGGTATCTTGTTTAAAAAAAGTGTCCGATGACCCCGCCTGCCAACGAACATGGTTGACATGGCTAAAAATAGAACATAGGTGTAAAATGCAGTTTTTGGCTTATATCTTTGAAACTAAAGCAAAAGTATGATGGTTGCATTATTTCATGCATCAATTGTAAACAAAAATATCAGGTGAGCGTCACAGGCTCCTTGGAGCCTCTAGTTTATGTTTTTTGCCTTGGTGTTACATGTACTGTTTATCTTCAACTTATGAGTTTGAATATCCCTTTTGTATCTTCCACCTCTCTTGTGTATTCCATGTTTCTCTTTTTTGAAGTGAAGACCAAACAGAAGGATAATTTGTTTCTTCCATATATTTTTTCATCTTTACTTGTGTAAAATCCCTTGATCAGAAAGGACATCAATGCACTGTTTCATGTGAGGCGTAATCAATAACTGTATGCTTAAAAACTAAAGGAATCTTTATCTGAAATTTTAATATTGTTTTGCAGGGAATGGCATACTTAGCCTCTAAAAGAATTTTACACTGTGACCTGGCAGCCAGAAATGTTCTCTTGAGTTCAGATATTCGAGCCAAAATATCAGACTTTGGATTGGCCAAATTGCTAGATAAAGAAAAAGATTACTATAGAAGATCAGAAAATAAGAATTTACCCGCTTGGTGGTAAGTCCTGTGTAAAGATTTAGGAAGTTTGGGATACAAACATCTGTTAGCAGTTTTATTACAAAGATCGACAATAGGGGCAGGACTGGTATGCATAAAATCACTTAAGCTAAGATATCCACTCGTAACACTAATTTATTGTAGGACATGTAGAAAAATCCATCCGTTCGGAACAAATCTTAAGTAGCTTTATGCATACGAGCCTTGTATATTTGTTGTAAGGAATGATTGTAAAATGTACATGTCTGTCTGGCCAGGTTCATCTTATTTTGACCTCATTTACATGGATCATTGATAATGTAAAGATTATGTGATACTTGTATTAATACCCTCATATTTCAGACTTTCAACATTATTTCAGTCATAAGATAAGATAAGATAATTTTTATTTCAGACTCAATAGGTCCATATTTATATACATGACACAAAATATTATGTTTAAATGGATGCAATGTTAAGATAATACATGTAAACAGTATTAATTATAGTCAAAAGTTAGGAGAGCCATTTCAGCATGTGCTCTCTTGTTGATATTTTCTTGTATCTTTAACAATGTTTTCAATTGTTAGGTGTTCGCCTGAGGCACTCACTTTTCGTAAATTTTCCCCAAAAGCTGATGTCTGGAGTTATGGTGTTGTTTTATGGGAAGGGTTTACTCACAGCGATTCACCAAAAGTTTGTCCAGATGTCAAACATCTTTTGTCCTCAATCAATGCAGGAAAGCGTCTGCCAAAGCCTGATCTCTGTCCCGAGGATGTTTATTCATTTATGAATCTCTGTTGGAAGCATAAGCCTGAAGATCGACCAGAATTTAGTGAGGTCAATAAACGCTGCAGGTATGATGTACATGGTGTAATATTTTGGAAAAATATTGATTAGGTTCTAGCACATTAATCTAGTGTTAAAAAATAATTGAGCAGAATTAACAAATTGATACCCCCTCTTTTTGTATAGATACCTCTCAGAGTCTTATGATTTGCTAAAATAAATCCCCAAAATTTCTGTTTTTTTTCATTTTGGTTCTGCAACCTGAAAATGATATTCCAGTTGCAAGATAATAAAGGAACATTAATCTTTAAATTCAACATTCTAAGCTCCAGTGAGTTTGTCTGTGATATTTTAAAGTTGACATAGAAATTGAAATAAGTGACTTTATTTTCATAGTGAATTGATCTATATACATCAACAGAATAGAGAAGAAGCAGTGGTATATAAAAGAGAAACAGGTAAGTTTCACTTTAAGTTGTTTTGTCTCGACCACAATGAAAGTCAATGAAAGTCTTGAAAGTGTTCTGTTTCAAGCTTTTGAAGCATCAACATTGTTTCAATTTGTGATTAGTTTACACAAGCAAGAAATTTCTCTGTTTCAACAGTTTATTAGTCCCCTACCGACGAAGTTGAAGGGGACTTTAGGTTTGCACTCTGTCTGTATGTTTGTCTGTCTGTCTGTCTGTCTGTCTGTCTGTCTGTCTGTCTGTCTGTCTGTCTGTCTGTCTGTCTGTCCATCAGTCCGGCAAATCAGTTTTCCACACTTTTTTTCTTCATGCTTGAAGATATTGATTTGATAATTGGTATATAGTTTTATCATTATAAGTTACAGATCAAGTTCGAATTTTGTTCCAGTCTGATGATTTTGTGCAGAGTTATGGTCCTTGGACTTAAAAAATTCACTTAAATAATCAGTTTTCAACACTTTTTTTCGTCATGCTTGAAGATATTGATTTGATATTTGTTATATAGTTTACACCATGACAAGTTATAGATCAAGTTAGAATTTGTTCCAATGCAATGAATTTTTAACCTGTAGGGGACTTTGTATTGCCATGCAATACTCACAGAATGCTTGTTGACATATGTTATTTAATTTTCTCTTGTAAAAGTATTTTATATTCTTTTTTTTCAATGGTCAGGGTTTCACATCACCCTTATAGCACCACCTGACCAAGATGTTACCGGCTTTTAAGAAATATAACAGCAAATGACTCTTGTTTTACAAAGAAATGGAAAATATCAATCATTTGAAAATCTCTCATTGTCTCAAAATTTAAAATTTATTTGTAAAAGGCTTAGAAACGGGTAGAATTTGAGGCTTTGACTTGCATTTTCATCCTGTTTTTAGCTGAATACAAATCAAGTTTAAATTTCATAGCCTAAACATTCCTTGAAACTGCTTTAATTTCTTTCACAACATTATATATAGATAAATCATACCAATGTCAGAAACAAGGCACTTTTTGTCAGTGACTGTTTATCACAAATTAAATGTTTTTACAGTTCAGACAATTTATTCACTCCTTGTCGGATTGATTGATTGGTGATTGCTTTACGTCGCATCCATGTTTGATATTATGTTTTCAACAATAAGTTTTGTATACTGACACCTCCTTTCATTATCTGATATATATATACATATCATTTCAGTGTCATCAAATAGTCAGTCACAATCATCTTCTCGGAACACAGAGTCTAATTCAAGCCAATCAGATAGAAGCTCTCAGAGAGTTATGTCTGATTCTTCCAACCAATCGGAAGAACTTGCAGAAGCAAAGGAAGTGAATTTAGAACAAGAAGACAAAAGACAGGAAACTATTAATAACATAAGTCAAGCAAAACTTTTGAATAAAAAACTGATTGACAATGCACTAAAAGACACCAACAGTTCTGATGAAAAAAATCAAAATATACCAGAACCCATAACTCACTCACCAGAAACTAGAACAAGGACTGTGAGTCATAATTCTAAAGCACCACTCAGTCCAAGTAATCCAAAGTCAGCAATACCTTGCCGACAGACCGGACCTGTCAGTGCTAGCCCAAGTCCACCAAGACCAACAGTTCTTGTCCATCAGACAGGAGTGGTAGGAACGTCATTGCCACCGACACCCCCGGTACTGACACCATCAGCAACCATTCCTCTGAACTATTTGTTGGATAAAAAATTTATTCAATACAATCATATGAACATACTTGGTGCTGTAAGTATATATTATAGGAATTTACAGTAGCATACATGTGACAGAGTTGTCAAGTCACAACTGGAGATTTGAACATTTTCAGCTTGAGTTTGGGCCTCATAACTGGAGATTTTTTATTGACATATTTATCACCGTTTTTAGTGTTCATTTTGATGATAAAGCTACATATTTCTCCTTTTTTAAGATAACAGTATTAGTACTAACCCTTTCGCCGACGAATTCTGGTTTACCGGCATTTACGCTTCAAACAGCTGACGATGATTCCTGGTTTACCGTTATCAGAATACCTCTTTTATATCTCCCGCTAAAAAACATTGCAAAAACAAGTTATCCATCTTTGTTGAATACCCAGATGAAAGTGTAAACATGGCGCTTCCGTTTGTTGAAAAAAACAGATGAATTTACGGATTTTACTAGAATTTGAAACAAGGGGAAATTTATTTTGAAAGAATATGGACGTATTGAAGCCAGACTAGTATACTTTTTTTACATAAAATGCTGTTTTATGTACACAAACACTTGGACTGGACATCGGTCAGTGTAAGCAATTTGTATAACCTCATTAAAATTTTCAAACTTTTGCTGTTTTGGGTTAAAAAATTACGATTTTGGGTCAAAAGTCGAATTTCGTGATTTCATCTATTTGATGCTGAAAATTTGCAAATTTTGATTTTTTCTGACAAAAAAATTATCAAAACATGAACAAAACTGTGTCCATGGTGTATGTGAATAAGATAAAGACCTAAATCACTACAGACAAGTTTTTATTGATATTTGATATGAAGATATCCAACTTGTGTCATAATAGCCAGGGAAGCCATCGTCTCAGAGTAGCTTCTGTCAGGGCGGTTATCGGTGAAAGGGTTAATGTATTCTCTCTCTGTATTGTTACCATGTGAAATATTTGTAAACACTAAGCTATACTATTTGTATGTGACTTTTTTCCTTTTCTCATCTTTATTATTGTTAGTGTGTTTCTCAGTTTTATCATCCATTAATTATTAATGTGTTCTATAGTATTATTCCACTTTTCTGGCTAATTTTGATTTTGCCAGAAGTGAAGCCATATAATTATACAAGTTCTTTGATTTACAGGTAAAAATTACCTTCATCAGTGACACAAAAACGTAATTGATGAGGCCGCTCATGGGGATGTCCAAGTAATCACATAATCACAAATTTTTTGCCTATATAATCACATAATCATTAATTATTTTTTTAAACAAGATAATCAAATAATCAAAAATACAGTCCTAGATTATCAAATAATCAAATAATCATGAAGTATTTAATCTGGTAATCAAGTATAAAAACAGCCAAGTAATCACATAATCAAAAATCCCATGAGGAGGCTCATTAATGTTGACATCGATGGTAATAAGAAATACATGAAATAGAGACTGACACAAATTTTTTAGGGGTGAAATTTTGAAAAAAACTTTTGAATTATTAAAGGGAGGAACGGAAAAAGGCATAAAAATCGGGAGGTTTGACTCCCGCCTGAAGAATCACATGTCTGCAGTAGAACCTGTATATAAAGGTCACACTCAGGACTAGATCTACAGAAAACTGGTCTTCTAGAAATTTTAATTGAAGGTCAAAATGGCAAAATGTAAAGGTATTAGTAAACAAGTTAAAAAAAGATGGGGATGGAGAATTGTAAGTTGTCAGCTGGCACACAACTGAATGTGAAATAGACATAAAGGTGTGTACATCAGCAATATCTGAAATTAATTCCTAAATTGGCACCAATTAAATATTTTTTGGGGGAGTTATTCCCTTCAAATTGTAAATGATATCAACAGTATATATTCTCTGGCTCCTACATTTCTCATCCAATATATTTTTCAAAGGTTTATATCAATGATATCTGAGCCAAGTTTGACAAATCAGGGAATATCAATTATTTTTACAAGAGTTATGCCTATTAAAAATATAAATTATAAAGCAAATTCCATTATGTTGGTGGGGACATTGGCTACTCTACAGAAATCTGTTAAAATTAAATTGCTTTTATTTTCAAGACACCATTAACCCGAGTTCCCGCAGATTTTAATGAACGTGTTTGTGTTGTCAGAGGCTTGTTTCGTCATGCATTTATTATTGCGTAACCTTGACCATTAGTAAAAATGCAAAATCTAATTAATGCCATTGCAAAATTTTTATGAATGAAAATCACTTCTGAATTTATGAATGGGAGTTTTTATTATTGTGAACCTGATACTGTAACTTTTTTGCATTAATAAAAACATTGCAATAATTTCTGAATCTACACACAAGTGATCAAATTGAAATATGCTAAAATGGCTGAAATGTTTATGGTAATTAGTCTTTATTGAAATACATGATACATTTTTTACAGGGAAATTTTGGTGTGGTGTTCAAAGGTACTTTAAGAAAGAATGGTCGGGATATAAATGTGGCGATAAAAACTTTAAAAGAAAATAGTGTAAATAGCAAGGAAGAAATTGAGACAGAAGTGAAAATACTGGAAGATCTTGACCATCCAAATATCGTCAAGTTTTATGGCTTCTGCAGGACAGGTGAGAAATGACTTAATGAAATAAAATCTGTCTTTAATTGAAATTTAAGTGCAGTCTTCTATATCTTAAGACTGAGGCTTTCATGGTTTATTGTGACTTTTCATGATATTAAATGTTGGAAAAGTGGGTAACTAATTTGTGTAATCAACTCCTCCCACAGTTTTCCACCCAGATCCTTGAATCTTTACAGGAAGATTGCACTTATGTTGAAGTTGTGCACCTGTACAATTATGGAATTATTTGACAAGTTTCTTGATTTTTCCAGACTTTAGAACTTAGTCGTTTTTCAACAAAATTTATGAAAGCAAGTACAAGTTTTGTGTAATCAACTATAGTTTTTAACCCAAATCCCTGAAATTTCACAGAATAATTGTACAAATGTTGATGTTGTGCACATTATGTAAATGTTTGAAGAGTTTTTCACATTTTTCAGACTTCAGAACTTAATTAGTTATTTTCCAGCAAAATTTACAAAAGAGGGTACCAATTTTTGTAATCAACTCCTCTTACAGCTTTCAACTCAGAAAAAAATCCACCAGTTTTCTGTGCACACAAACTAACCCTTTGCCCATCATGACTGTATGTTTGAAAGAATATATAAACATACAACAAATTAAATATGCATACCATATTTTTCAGACTGTTTACTGGTGATGGAATTGGTTGACAATGGATCAATCATTAAATTTTTACAGAAATGTAAATATGAGAAACAAGATTTAGAAACCAAAAAACTTCTAAATTTATGTCTTGGTATTGCTGAGGTAAGATTTAGACAATTGTATTTAGGATAACTAATTATAAATTAATCAACCTGAAGGAACATGTTTGATTTTCATTTCAATTTTGATTGTAATAGAAAACATTTAGCTGGCATTGTTTGTTCTCATCTTTTAAATTTAATACCTACCTATTGTATTTATTGTGAACTTGTTCTCGTCCTGAATATGCATGAAATATTTGCCACTGGACGTTAAGCAACCAACAATCAATCAATCAATTTAAATTCAATGCAAAATTTAGAAATATGAAACATTGAATTCAATTTGATTCATTTTTAGCTCACCTGGCTTAAAAGTCAAAGTGAGCTTTTCTCATCACTTGTCATTCAACGTTCGTAGACATCCGTCGTCCTACGTCGTCGTCATCTGTTCACTTTTACATAAATCTTCTCCTCTGAATCCACTGGGCCAGATTTAACCAAACTTAGCCACAATCATCATTGGTTTATCTAGTTTAAAAAATGTGTCCGATGACCCCAGCTTGCCAACCATGATGGCTGACATGGCTAAAAATAGAACAGAGGGATAAAATGCAAATTTTGCCTATTATATAGAAAACCGCTATAGATAGAGAAATTATGACTGGGCAAAAATGTTCAAAATGTTGTGCTCTACCTTTTGTCTGTTTGTCTGTAGGAGTTATTGCCCTTAAATGACGATTTTTACCATTTTTATGCCCCCGCCATATCAGAGGGGGCATTAAGTTTTACCCTTGTCCGTCTGTACGTACGTCTCAAAATTGGTTTCCCTTCTCTTACTTGAGTTTGCCTCAACCAAATGTTATTAAACTTATACACAATGCTTGTTACCACCACATACAGATCAAGTTTGAATTTTGGTAGCATCACTTTAACCGTTCTAGAGTTATACCCCTTTATAAATGGAAAAAATGCAAAATTTTTAGTTGCGTTCTCTAACTTAAGTTTGCCTCAACCAAATGTTATGAAACTTATACACAATGCTTGTTACCACCAAATACAGATCAAGTTTGAATTTTGGTAGCATCACTTTAACCGTTCTAGAGTTATGCCCCTTTATAAATGGAAAAATTACAAAATTTTTAGTTTCCGTTCTCTTTGGTAGCGTCACTCCAACTGTTCTAGAGTTATGTCCCTTGATAAATGGAAAAATTGCAAAATTTTTAGTTTCTGTTCTCTAACTTAAGTTTGCCTCAAACAAATTTTATGAAACATATGCACAATGCTTATTACCACAAAATAAAGATTAAGTTTGAAATTTGGTGGGGTCACTTTAACCATTCTCGAGTTATGCCCCTTAATAAATCGAAAAAAATGCATATTTTTTAGTTTCCGTTCTCTAACTTAAGTTGCCTCAACCAAATGTTATGAAACTTATACACAATGATTATTACCACAAAATAAATATCAAGTTTGAATTTTGGTGGGGTCACTTTAACCATTCTTGAGTTATGCTCCTTTATAAATCGAAAAATTGCAAAATTTTAGTTTCCTTTCTGTAACTTAAGTTTGCCCCAACCAAACATTATGAAACCTATACTTATTACCTTAGAACTCAGATCAAGTACAAATTTGGGTAGCGTCATTTTTATAGTTCTTGAGTTATGTCCCTTTATAATGTTGTATGCAAGCGGGGGCATCATCTGTGTCCATGGGGACACATTCTCCATTTATTTTAAAAAAAATTCCTATTATCCTGAAAATTATAATATATAGACAGTTATTGCCCTGTAATGATGATTTTTACCTATATTTTGTGTTTTTGCCTTATATCTTACAAACTAAAATAGTTAGATAGAAACAATACAAGCAAAAACGAACAACAAAACAAGATCTACAAATTACATCAACATAACCAGAATCGTTAGTCGACACCTTACTGAAGTTATTGCCCTTTAATGATGATTTTTCCAATTATTGCCAATTATATTGAAAACTGTTATAGATAGATAGAAACTTAAAATAGCACAAATGATCAACAAGACAAGATCTACAAATGAGCCAAAAATCCTGAAATCTAAAGTAGACTCGTTTTTAAGTTATTGCCCGTTAAGGATAATTTTTTACATTTTTTGCATTGTTTGCCTATTACATTGAAAACTTTATTAGGAAAAAAGAAACTTTGAAAGGAAAAATTATCAGCAGGATAAGATCTACAAATATGTCAACATGACTGAAATTGACAGCTAACTCTTAATAGAGTTGTTCCCCTGTAATGCTAATTTTTACCAAAAAAAATGGTAATATTTAAAGATGCAGGTGAGGCTCTAGTTTTTAAATCCAGAATTTCTAGCACTGGGTTGAGTATTAGTCTCTGAGGGTATCATCAGCTCAGTATGTAGTCAGTGTTTTCTGTACTGGTATGATTTTTAACATACCTTTCTTAAATTATCTGTTGATAAATTTACAATTTCTTTTTGTCCAGCCTTCGACTTTTGTCGAAAAAGCGAGACATAGCGATCCTACATTCCGTAGGCGTCGGCCACAAATATTCACTCTGTGGTTAAAGTTTTTGAAATTTTAATAACTTTCTTAAACTATCCTGGATTTGTACCAAACTTGGACAGAAGCTTGTTTATGATCATAAGATAATATTCAAAAGTAAATTTTGTAAAAAAAAAAAAAAAAATTTTCCGTATTTTACTTATAAATGGACTTAGTTTTTCTGCTAGGAAACATTACATTCACTCTGTGGTTAAAAGTTTTTGAAATTTTAATAACTTTCTTAAACTATCCTGGATTTCTACCAAACTTGGTACGAAGCTTGTTTATGATCATAAAATAGTATCCAGGAGTAAATTTTGTAAAAAAAAAATTCCATTTTTTCCGTATTTTACTTATAAATGGACTAAGTTTTTCTGCCAGTTAACATTACATTCACTCTGTGGTTAAAGTTTTTAAAATTTTAACAACTTTCTTAAACTATCCTGGATTTGTACCAAACTTGGACAGAAGCTTGTTTATGATTAAAAGCTAGTATCTAGAAGGAAATTTTGTTCCATTTTTTTCGTATTTTACTTATAAATGGACTTAGTTTTTCTTTCAGTTAATATCACATACAGTCTACAGTTTAAGTTTTTAAAACATTTATTAGATTCATAAACTATCCTGGATTTTCACCAAACTTAGACAGAAGCTACTTACAATCAAAAGGTAGTATAGAGAGGAATATTTTTATTAATTTTTTCCCTCATTTTTGTTGAGCCTGCGATTAACAGCAAAAGTAGGTGCTAATTTCTTAAACTAATGTTCCAACTCCATCAGAGGGGCTTTTATTTCAGGTCTCTTTTGGTCATTATAACTCTTCATGTGTTTCCATATCTATACATCCTTGGCTTTGAGTGTTCCTTGTAAAGGTAAATCCAGAAAAGCACATCAGGCAAATAAAATAATAAAGTGCTATATTCAATACCGAAAATAGAAAAATAAGGTAAAACAAATATTCATGGAATTGTTACTAAAGGCTGTTTGGACTATAATGGAGATTGATATGTAAAGGAAAATAACTAAATTTTGTATTTCATTGAAACATTCTTGGCATGAACTTAAACAAGACTTGATTTGATTTTTTTCTTTTTGGTGTGATAAGTTTCAACAATTTAGTGCATTTACTATGCCTAATTGCTTCTCTAACTATAAATACTGTAAAACCTCGAAGAATCTAAGTCAAAGGGACCTTACTCTTCTCAGGCTTGTCATATGATGGAGATTTACTATTCTCCTGTTTTAATAGCTGACTGTCACAGGTAGCCCCAAGGTCATTAAACACCCCTGTAGTAGTTTTTGTCTCGCCTTAAAAACATATTAAAAGTAAATTACATTATAAAATAAAGATTCCTGCACAATCATGACAATATTTAAGATTTATATATTTTGCAGGGAATGAAGTATTTATCAGAGAGAAACATTATACACTGTGATTTAGCTGGCAGGAATGTGCTATTGACCAAAGATCTTACAACCAAGATATCAGATTTTGGGTTGGCCAAATTACTGCAGGAGAAGGCTTATTACAGACGATCAGGAGATAAGAAAATGAATGTTCACTGGTACGCAGTTGTAAATAATTGTATCACATTAAGGTGGTACCTAACACTACAGGGAGATAACTCTGTAAAAATCAGCTAAACGTTTTAATTACGTTGTATTGTTAAGGAAATATTAAGCTTCTCAATGATCAAAATTAGTGTTTGTCAAACTGCAATATAACCAATGAAATTTTTCTGATAAAGTGGTTGGTTCAAATTTTTTGAAATTTTTATATTTTTGTCAAAGGGTCAAAGTAAACATTTTGTCAAAATTTTATGAAAATTAAACGAGCCAAATTAATATTAGTCAAGGTGTTGGGTACCACCTCAATACATAGTTTTGTAGAATTTGATGAGTAATTTTATTATGTTTAGTATATGTTGATCGATTGATTATTGCTTGCTTAACACACAGTGGCAATTATTACATGCATATTTAGGATGAGTTTGGTATATGTGACATACGAGACAGTAACCAACCAAAAGACAACTAGAGATCAAAATAGTTGTCAAAAAATGACAAGCAGAAACATATGATTATGTGGTGGGGTTGCCCCCTCAGTCATGGCCTATTGACTTCAAAACTTTTCCTAACTTGGGACATGATTATGTGGTGGGGTTGCCCCCTCAGTCATGGCCTATTGACTCTGAAACTTTTCCTGACTTGGGACATGATTATGTGGTGGGGTTGCCCCATCAGTCATGGCCTATTGACTTGGATACTTTTCCTGACTTGGGACATGATTATGTGGTGGGGTTGCCCCCTCAGTCATGGCCTATTGACTCTGAAACTTTTCCTGACTTGGGACATGATTATGTGGTGGGGTTGCCCCCTCAGTCATGGCCTATTGACTTCAAAACTTTTCCTAACCGGGGACATGATTATGTGGTAGGTTTGCCCCCTCAGTCATGGCCTATTGACTTTGAAACTTATCCTGACTTAGGACATGATTATGTGGTGGGGTTGCCCCCTCAGTCATGGCCTATTGACTCTGAAACTTTTCCTGACTTGGGACATGATTATGTGGTGGGGTTGCCCCCTCAGTCATGGCCTATTGACTTCAAAACTTTTCCTAACTTGGGACATGATTATGTGGTGGGGTTGCCCCCTCAGTCATGGCCTATTGACTCTGAAACTTTTCCTGACTTGGGACATGATTATGTGGTGGGGTTGCCCCATCAGTCATGGCCTATTGACTTGGATACTTTTCCTGACTTGGGACATGATTATGTGGTGGGGTTGCCCCCTCAGTCATGGCCTATTGACTCTGAAACTTTTCCTGACTTGGGACATGATTATGTGGTGGGGTTGCCCCCTCAGTCATGGCCTATTGACTTCAAAACTTTTCCTAACCGGGGACATGATTATGTGGTAGGTTTGCCCCCTCAGTCATGGCCTATTGACTTTGAAACTTATCCTGACTTAGGACATGATTATGTGGTGGGGTTGCCCCCTCGGTCATGGCCTATTGACTTTGAAACTTTTCCTAACTGGGGACAGGATTATGTGGTGGGGTTGCCCCCTCAGTCATGGCCTATTGACTTGGATACTTTTCCTGACTTGAGACATGATTATGTGGTGGGGTTGCCCCCTCAGTCATGGTCTATTGACTTTGAAACGTTTCCTGACTGGGGACATGATTATGTGGTGGGGTTGCCCCCTCAGTCATGGCCTATTGACTTGGAAACTTTTCCTAACTTGGGACATGATTATGTGGTGGGGTTGCCCCCTCAGTCATGGCCTATTGACTTTGAAACGTTTCTTGACTGGGGACATGATTATGTGGTGGGGTTGCCCCCTCAGTCATGGCCTATTGACTTTGAAACTTTTTCTGACTTAGGACATGATTATGTGGTGGGGTTGCCCCATAAGTCATAGTCTATTGACTTGAAAACTTTTCCTGAGTGTACAATTTTAAAAGTATGTGATTAGGTCACTTCAAGAGGAACAACTAATGGAAGGTCAAAAATATTTAATAGGTAGTTGTTTTAGCATTGGCACATCTAATTTTTATGGAGATTATTTGGTCACACCCCAAGGGCTTCCAAAAAATATTTGTGCCAGCCGAACATTTTTTGTCTTTTCCCGATTTTGACCCCTTACATCTAAGTAACAAAAGGCATTCATGGTTATGAGTTGGGCATCATATAAACAATGATTGACTTATAAACGACATTAAACTTGACTTTTGATACAAATTTGAAGGACTGACGTAAACTGTTAAATTGACAGTGCATCAATCGAAGTGTTGCAACATTAGCGTACTATTATCTGCCTTAGAATCTTTATTTGTGCATAACTACGTTGTCAAAAACTATACTTTTGATTTTTAGAAGGCACATTTTCTTATACCGGATGTTGACTTGACAATACACTTTTCCACTCTCCTGTCAATCATCAGTTAATTGACCAATCACATGTGGTAAATTAACCACATGTGTAAACATTTGATAGCAACCTGTGTTGTCGGCCATAACCTCGGTCAAACATTCTTATCTAAACAGTTTATTTTATTTAACATTTCTTGAAATTTTCACAATTAAGTCGTCCAGAATTTGTTTTTGGGAAAGGACTCAATTTATGAGGGTAGAGGAAGGTCAAGTTGTCAACTTGAAACAAAAAAAGATGTTTTAATGAATGGCAGTTATTAATTAATCAATTGAAAAGGAATATGATGGCAGTGCTTATTGTTTTTAAAATAATGTTTACATGCTATTTTGAAAAATGAAAAAAAAATATATATTTGGAAACACAAGATTTCAATTGGTGTACAAATTGAGTTGAAATTGATATTTTTTTCATTAATTTAAAAGATTTATACTATAAACCATGCAAGTTAGTATGTATAGTTTCTGGAAATTACAATTATATATCATATAGTAAAGATTCAGCAACAAAAGAATTAACACCTTTCCCATTTCAATTACTAAGAATTATCCCGAACTTATTCAAATGTTAAAATATTTGTACTTGGAAGCAGTTTCAACTGAAAACGTCATGGTATTTATCATCTATTGGATGAACAGATTTACAAAATATCAATCATGTAATGTAATATTCTATATCTTGTTGTTAAACTACATTTTTGGGGAATGAGGGTAATCCATTATAGCTTCAAATTTGCAATATTTTAATTGTTTCATTTTATTAAGTATAAATGGACATAATTTCTTCAAAATGTCATAAATCTTTCTCTCAACCCTTCAGGAGTAACTATTTCATCATACCTTAACACAAAAACAAATAATTGAACAAAATATTGCTCTTATTTGTATTTGTTATCACAAATTCTTTACTTTGTTATTATTCAATGTTCACAATAACCACCATTTTGTTGATTAGCTTGACCTAGGATGCTGGGTTGCCATGTGTTGCTAAGGTAGGCGGGGCATACCAGTAGATAATAGAAAGGTGTATTGTAAAACAAGGATCAGAGAGGGTTATGTAAAATCCTTGTACATTTACAAAGCACTGTTGAGTTTCAGTAACTCTTTCCACTTTATTTCTTCAAGAAAATACTTGAAATGAACGTAAGATAAAGGTATCAATGATAGTTTTAGCATTTTTGAAGAATTCAGATTGATAAGTAAATCTCACATTTGCGCACAAATTTGATTTATATAAGTATCTTTGATGATCTAAATCTTTTTGACTAAATTCATCAGATGCAACCGCTGAAATTTATGAAAATAACTTTAAAAAGACCGATCAATGTCCAGTACATATTAGTTTATCTGTCACCTGAACAGGTAAATTTCAACTGACAGGTAATTAACATTGATAGTAATGAGAAGGTAATAAAGTAGGGTTTGTTTTGATGGTACTTATCCCCATGTCACTTTAATGACTGGAAATGTGGCTGTTTAAGACAAAAGTTCAGATCAAAAGATTGCAAACACTTGTCACAGATATAATTTATCGGACAAGTCTGGACAATACGACAGTTTTGATAGCCTTGCCCTCCTCCTCCTCAGGTGTGGTTCATTGACTTTGGAACATAGTTTACATGTTAAAGCTTTGCTATTTGAATTTCCGCATTTGCATACTTTTGCAAAGTTACACACAGGCAAGACATATCTCTGTGTCAACAGTTTATCTTTGGATTTGGCTGTATATTTTATTACATATTTTGTTTTACTTATATATTTCCTAAATAATTAATTATTTCCATAGGTGTTCTCCAGAATTTTTTCAAGAAAGAAAACTCTCGACTCAGTCAGATGTATGGAGCTATGGAATAGTTTTGTGGGAGATATTTTCGTACGGGAAACATCCAAACATATGTCGAACAGAAGGCACTGAGATGAATAATATTGCAATGTACATAATAAAGAAGGGATGTCATTTAGATAAGCCAGAACAATGCCCTGATCATGTATATCTATTGATGAAAGATTGTTGGGATATGGAACCAAAACGTCGGCCAAGTTTTTCAGGATTAGTTGAAAAGTTTCAGTAAGTTAAACATACATTTCAGCTCAGGTCCATCTGCCAACATTTAACCCCAAAACTTGTAAAAAAAAACTGAAATAATTATTACAAGGTGTAATTGTTTGTTAAATATCTAGAATCAAAAAAAGAAATTGCAAGTCCACTACATAGAGTGGAACATGGAACCGTTTAATGTCTTTGCCCATGCCCTCTGTGGACAAAGTGAAAGAAAAAAACTCTACTGTATTGAGAACAATGGTATATGCTGAACTTGTGTACTATCTTTTTTTTTTATTTCTGAATAAGCATCAGAAATATAACATTGTTCTAGATAAAAACATTTACTTTAGAGTGAAAAATATTCTCCTCACTAGATTTTACAATTGGTAGAATTACAAACTTCCATTACTGTTGTCACATGTGAGCATGCTAAGTGTACTGCAGTAAGCATGCTAAGTGTACTGCAGTAAGCATGCTAAGTGTACTGTGTGATGTGTTATCACATGTGAGCATGCTAAGTGTACTGTGTGATGTGTCATCACATGTGAGCATGCTATGTTATCACATGTGAGCATGCTAAGTGTACTGTGTGATATGTTATCACATGCAAGCATGCTAAGTGTACTGTGTGATGTGTTGTCACATGCAAGCATGCTAAGTGTACTGTGTGATGTGTTATCACATGCGAGCATGCTAAGTGTACTGTGTGATGTGTTGTCACATGCAAGCATGCTAAGTGTACTGTGTGATGTGTTATCACATGTGAGCATGCTAAGTGTACTGTGTGATGTGTTATCACATGCGAGCATGCTAAGTGTACTGTGTGATGTGTTATCACATGTGAGCATGCTAAGTGTATTGTGTGATGTGTCATCACATGTGAGCATGCTATGTTATCACATGTGAGCATGCTAAGTGTACTGTGTGATATGTTATCACATGTTAGCATGCTTAGTGTACTGTGTGATATTTTTCACATGTTAGCATGCTAAGTGTACTGTGTGATATGTTATCACATGTTAGCATACTAAGTGTACTGTGTGATATGTTATCACATGTTAGCATGCTAAGTGTACTGTGTGATATGTTATCACATGTTAGCATGCTAAGAGTACTGTGTGATATGTTATCACATGTTAGCATGCTTAGTGTACTGTGTGATATGTTATCACTTCCATCATTTTTCAACGTCCTGTTTACTGAATACTTATAGTAGGGTATCATAAGTGGGCAATAGCTCACAGTTTAACTTGTTTATATTTATAGTTGGTCCTAAGCACTTAATAACATTAACGGTACTAATTTTACTGCACCAGGTGTGCATATTGACAATGAAAGTCTCTTCATTGATCTTGAGTCCATAATGTTTGAAAATCCAAACCTTATTCTAAAAAAATGAAGAGCTAATAAAATTGTTATATTTCATTACAGATCGTACCTTAGGCCAGTGAATGACATCTAAACGGAAGTAAAAAAACAACATGGACAGATACAAGGAACACAAAGAACCTAGACATTTATACATAGGACAGATACAAGGAAGACAAAGAACCAAGACATTTATACATAGATAGGAGAAAATCAAGTTTGTTGTCAAGGCAACAACTTTCTAGTCCAAAAGTTTGATTATCTGTATGGTATATTTGTAGGTTGTTAAAATTTCTTTCTTGTTTCGTGTGAGAAAAAAAAATAAAAGATATTTTTTTAATTATAAATCTTATTTCAAATCTGGTTTTTCATTTTACATTTATACAAAAAATCATTGTTTTGGAATCTCCAGATTGAGGTCATAAGACATATTTATTTCCAATCAGAATATCTGTTAAGAAGATGTTGTTTTAAAAGCATCTTTACCACAATGTACCACTAGCTTTGTTCTAAAAGCATCAAACAGTTGAAATTTTATCTTTATTTATTGAACAAATTCAATATGATGTAATATATTCATCTTTCTAAATATGCATGAAAAATTTACTACTTAACATTAATTCTAACATGACGTTCTTCAAACGCTTTGAGTACACACCCGTGGTAAAATATGAATATATTGTTTGGGCTGTTCCAATCGTACTCCCGCGTCATATGCTATTTTATGAATGAGCTTCCCGACGAGAATATAAGCCTTTTACGGGAAAATACACGCTTGTGAAACCGAAAATCATCACAACAAGGAAACGTAAACAAACGATGCTAAAATGTGTTGTAAGCCATATTTTTTTATACATATAAGACATATAAGTAAATTATCATTTAGATTCATCCAAAACTATCTAAATAGGTTATTGTAAATAGTTTAAGCATGTAACTAATTCGGTTTACTCCATTCTTTTAAACCAATCTAATAGTGCTTTTATTTATGGGAACGGCAAATATTTGCCTCCACCTAGAGCGCTTCGATCCAAAAGAATTGCTGTATTTGTCCTATTAGAATCGAAATAATTCATAAGGGGCTTAAATATATGGTGATTTTACCACGGGTTGTCCCTTTATGCCGATATTTTAACCCTCGCTATTGCTCAGGATAAAATATTTGGCATAAAGGGCCAACCCGTGGTAAAATCACAATTATATTCAAGCCCCCGTGAATTATTTCTTAAACAACCAACATCTAATCATATATATATATATATTCATCATTCAATTATAAATACTGTTACAGATAGTTAAAGGAACCAAATAATTATTATTCACATTTTGTTAGTTTATCAATTGATCTTTGTTTTTATTGTTGCTCAGTTGTTGTTTTCTGTGAATTGTTTGTATTCTGTTTGTCTTTTCAGTCATGTTTGTTTTTCTTGACTTATAATTTGTATCGTTTTCTTGATCATGTTGATATCTTCTGTCTCTTTTTTGTGCACTGGGAATTTTTTGTTCCAGAACCATTGGCTAAAGCCACCATTGAAACATTACATTTTGCTTAATATAAAAGGATATGCATTGTCCAGTAAAAATAATGATTGTCTATTTAGAACCTTTGTTATATGTCCTTTTGTTTTTAAACCACCAAATAATGATTGTCCAATGAGAACCTTTGTTATATGTCATTTTGTTTTTAAACCACCAAATAATGATTGTCCAATGAGAACCTTTGTTATATGTCATTTTGTTTTTAAACCACCAAATAATGATTGTCCAATGAGAACAGTTGTTTCTTGATATTTCTACTGATAGAAAATTTCTGAGGCCAGTATTATAAACTGCAGTAATTATCGTCAAGAATGTAAATAATGTACAGTGATATCGGTGGAAGATATTTCTATTCATGTTGTTAAATACACTACTCGGAAGAGGTGTGCCTACATTGGCAGAAGTTATATAACAGATACAGATTAATCATACATGTGTGTATCAAGTTTTCATTTTCATTTGAAATGTAAATCGAAATGAAATTTTTCAATCATTGATGTGTTCATCATATTAAAACAATTTTCACCACTGTCTTGTTAGCAAGAAGTTAGTAATTGAAATATATTTGTGTAAAACAGAATTTTTATTTTTCTCAATCTTTATATTTCTGAGTAATGTTTTATTGACTGTTAGCCTTTTGGTTTTTGTTTTTTTGTTGGACAAATTGTTTTTGAGTGCCCTTTGTATATCCTCATTTTATGTGAGATATATATTGTAACCTCTTTAATAATTAGTCCCCTACCGACGAAGTCGAAGGGGACTTTAGTTTTGCACTCCGCCTGTCTGTCTGTCTGTCTGTCTGTCCATCCGTCAGTCCGGTAAATCAGTTTTCCACACTTTTTTTCTTCATGCTTGAAAAAATTGATTTGATATTTGGTGTATTGTTTTATCATGACAAGTTACAGATTTTAGTTCGAATTTTGTTCCGGTCTGATGATTTTGTGCAGAGTTATGGTCCTTTGACTTAGAAAATTCACTAAAATAACCGGTTTCCGCATTTTTTTTGTCATTCTTGAAGATATTGATTTGATAATTGGTAGATAGTTTTATCATGACAAGTTACAGTTCAAGTTTGAATTTTGTTCCGGTCTGATGATTTTGTGCAGAGTTATGGTCCTTGGACTTAGAAAATTCACTGAAATAATCAGTTTTCAACACTTTTTTTCATCATGCTTGAAGATATTGACTTGATATTTGTTATATTGTTTACACCATGACAAGTTATAGGTCAAGTTAGAATTTTGTTCCAATACAATGAATTTTTAAGCGGTAGGGGACTATGTATTGCCATGCAATACTCACAGAATGCTTGTTATATATAAAGATCTTTCAGACATAGAAATTGGCCCTCCTCCTTTCTAGCTTTATTGTTGCATCATGTTTATTTTTAGAAATGACAGAAGATGTTTGGTTAACATTGTTGATTTTCTTTAATAGTGGTGTAAAATTAAGGAGATTTTCATATTGTAATTTAGTAGACAATGCTTTAATTTTGGATGAAAATAATTATGTTCCTTTATTGTCATGTTTTCAAAGTAGTTTTCATGTATTTTTTATTTAACCTGTAAGTCTGATTGGGACAAACTAATACAACCTACCATTCATTTAACATTAATGTCTTTCATAAATCAGTCCAACTACAAATAACCAAAGGTGTGTCCTACAGTTTTCACATACTTCTGCATAATTGTTTTGAAGTACACTACTAATTACTTAAAGATCAGAAGAGTTTATGATTTTGAATTGTGGGTATTTTTATTTTCACAATATGATTTTGTATTTAATGTAAATATTTGTATTTATGGTCAATGGTTACTTTATTAGATTATATTGTATAGATGGTTATAAATCAATAGTTGTTTAAGCAAGAGGGTGTTTTTGATGTAATCAAGAAACATTTTCGAGTTTGAAAGACCATTGATAATCCGTTATTCGCTGATTTACTCAACACCATCGATGATGTAAGATCATTACATTCTCCTTTTATTCCACTGAGGGAAAGTCATATCACTGGAGTAGCCTGAGATTGAAAATTATCATGCAGAAAGATCAAAGGAAAATTTGAGAAAATAGCGATAGTTGTAATTATTGGAATGAAGCTAATTTGTTAATACGAGTGCCATATTTGTTATAAATAGACCTTATCGCTATTTCATAATCTGTAACACTTGACTGGAGAATTTGAGACATTTGAACTATTGACGTCATACAACAAAAACTTTTCCTTTGTAATGTAAGATATTTTCTATAGTAACGTCTACATTTTACAGGAACGTCTGTGACGGCCAGTAATTCCAGACAAATAGCGATAAGGTGTATGATCTTGCTATGATAGAAAATTTAGTCATAATTTTTGTTAGATTTACATTTGCTCATTTTATTTTTATTTTATTCATGTTGTCATGTGATTCATTATATATTTACATATGTAATATTTGCTACTGGACTTAAACCAAAGCACCAATATTCTATTGAAGCTTTATTGAAACAAACAATCTTAAAAGGTTAAAGGTCAAACTGTTGTGTCAGTCTTATAGTGTTCTGTGTCCAATTTTGATAAAAATAAAGATAGATATATATTTGAGATCCAGGTGCAACTATAATACAAGAACTCTTTATTCTACAACAATATTGCACACACTGTCAACAATAACTTCGCTGACACAGCTATGCCAGTGAAAGTCCCTGTTAGTACCAGAAAATCAGAGAATCTTCCGGTAGATAAACTGTCTGTTGTTTACAAAAAATTCATAACATTAATGAATAGATATTCTCATTAATTTGATGTATTTATATTATCTGTTTTTTTTTTAAAGCAACAGAGTATCCGATTTTCGTCTTAGATTGATATTTGTGTAAATAAACTATTATCAAATTTCATGTTTCCGGTGAACATATGTTTTTTAAGTCAATTTTTGAATTAATTGTATATAAGCTTAGTCTAAATTATTATTCAGGAAGGTCAGTTATAATTTGAAGGATTGTAAATGAAGCATATGTGTTGTGTTCATGTATAATACAGAAATTTCACCATCTCCATTCTTACCATTGTATTATAATAGCCTATTCATCAAGTTGGAGATTGGAAGATAAAAATATTGTTATAGTGCTGTTGCTTTACTATTCAGAAATCTTTTCTCTTCAAAAGATACTATCAAAATTACCTTAGTATACTATGCTTAGATATTGTGAATGATTTGAACTTAATATATGAGTGGTTCTCAGCAAATCATACATTGCAAAATTGGGGACTATTACAGAATCAAAAGCCCATGGTCTGTCTCTTATAGAAACAAAGTACATACTTGTTTAAAGAAAAGTATTGGGGCTGTAGTGTTCTATCGCTAAAAAAAAACTATGGTCATTTTTATTATTTTCGAAATTGTTTGATCAAAAAACATTTGCACAAGTGAACAAAAAATTGCTCTGTAAGTCCATTATTTTAATTCCTACATATCTTTCTATAGTGTTGTCAAATATTTTGGGATCCTGGGCTTACAACTTTTCTTTCAATTTACCAACTTCTAGAAAAATAGGAGTTTTATCCCAGTTATAACAATATTTAATGAAATTAGTCATGAAATAATGAGACAATTTCGACATACACAGTTTTGAAAAAACATTTACTTCTGAACTGTACTAACTAAGAGTTAAAAAATCATGTGAAAAGTGTTCCCCTTATGCATTTCGTCAGGGTTTTCCAATCATTTTAGTCCTTTTGATTTTATCAGTTGTTTAAAATATCTAATGGGTTTTGGTTTTCAAATACTTTGGCCTGGGGCATCACTGAAGAGATATTAATGATCTAGAAGTAAATATGGTACTTTCTTATGTAATTCTATGAAGCTTAGATTATATGCTCACAAAAGGAAAATAAATGGTATAAAGCTTCATTTTGTTCATAATCCCAAGGAACTGAAAGAATTTCAAATGCATGGTGATTTGTAAAACCATATCCCATTTTTCGTTCTCTTTCCTGATTTTTCATAAAACATCTCAAAGTAGCATTAGATTATTCCTGCAGAGCATATGATATCCTACAAATTTGTATATTTGATAACCAAAAAGTATAGTGTTAAATAAAATAGATATGCATGAATAACCATCATGACCACAGAGAGCTCATCAGGTAGCACCTGTCTCATATTATTTCAAAAGCATGCTTAAAAAGTATGGCTGACTCTGTCTCTTACAAACACATTAATGATTTGTAGGATAACCTCCCCTTACCCATGTCTACCCTCCCCTCCCCCTGCCCCATTAAATTTTAATGCAGTTGGTAGATATTGTTACCTTATATAATTCAAAGAATATTTGTATTTTTCTGCTTTCTCTTTCTCAGAAATTATTTGATAATCATTGAATATTGGTCAAATATAAATTTTTATGTCGTTTTTTATTTATATTCATATATTTTGAAATATATGTTCATATTTTACTGAAAATTAACATCTATAAGGTTCAATTCCTTGTTTTCATTTATGTAACAAATCATATAAAAAATTATATTATGTATATATTTACTGTAAATTCAGAAATTTATAGATGCAATTTTTATTGTGAATCCTTGACCACTGGCAAATTCATAAAATCTAATTAATGCAATTGCCAAACTTTGATGAAGGATAATTACTGCAGAAATTATGGACACAAGTTTTTATAATTGCAAACCTGTTGCTGTCCAATTTTTGGCATCAATAAAAACATTGCAATAATTTCTGAAGTTACAGTATACAGTATATTTATCAGAATCCATTCTAATATACCTTTGTTTTGTTGCTGAGATATTAATAAAAAATAAATCAACTGAATCTTTTTTTTTTTTATTTATGTGGATTGGTTTACATCTCACTTTCAAGACTATGGGATGCTGATCAGGTAGTGACGGACGATATGAACTTAATGTATAAAGCTTAATACATGTATATAGAGATGTAGAATACTAGAAAAATCATATTTTGTATGTATTTGTGGAAAAAAGGGCAGATGTTTCTTGTTGGCCTTTACCATACATGTTGGTCAAAGTCTTGCTGGTGATGTACGTTTGTGTGATTAGGTCATTTAGACTTCATTATGAACAATAGGTAAATTGTATTGAGTGTAAACAATCTATATAAGGTTTACTTTGAAGTATGACAGAAATCACTCAATTTTCACCTATATTTATAGTTCAAGCATCTATGTTGCAAATGCATGCTTAGGTCAGATTCTCTGCTGCTATCATTAATGATTAAGTATCTTTGGTCCATAAAATAATTTCAAAGAACACTTGTCTGTCTGCAAGTGTCATCTGACCTTGACAATGTTTTCTTGGGGTAACAATCTGCTCTATCACCCTTTCAGCTATGTGTTGATTATATAGTATTGTCCATAGGGTTCTATGTTAAACGAAGTCCCCCGCTGGCGGCCATCTTGGATGATGGATCGGCTTCAAAGTAACAACACTTGGTCAGCACCTCATAAGGAACATTCATGCCATGTTTGGTTTCATTCTATTCAGTGGTTCTCGAAAAGAAGACATTTGTATGTATTTTCCATAGGGTCCTTTGTTAAACGAAGTCCCGAACATGACACGAATGTTCCTTACAAGGTGCTAACCAAGTGTTGTAACTTTTGTTTGACTGTCCCTCTGGTATCTTTCGTCCCTCTTTTTGTAGCAAATCCATTTTCCAATATGGCCGCCAGAAAGTGACTTAGTTTAACATAGGACCCTATGGGAAATACATGCAAATGTCTTCTTATAGAGAACCACTGAATGGAATGAAACCAAACATGGCATGGATGTTCCTAATGAGGCGTTGGCCAAGTGTTGTTACTTTGTAGCCAATCAATCAACCAAGATGGCTGCCAATTGGGGACTTAGTTAACATAGGACCCTATGGGAAATGAAACAAATGTCTTCTTTTAGAGAAACACCGCATGGAATGAAATAAAACATGGCATGGATGTTCCTAATGAGGTGCTGACCAAGTGTTGTAACTTTGTAGCCGATCCATCATCCAAGATGGCCGCCAGTGGGGGACTTCGTTTTGCATAGGACCCTATGGACAATACATACAAATGTTTTCTTTTAGAAAACCACTGAATGGAATGAAACCGAACATGACATGAATGTTCCTTATGAGGTGCTGACCAAGTGTTGTTACTTTGTAGCAAATCCATTTTCCAAGATGGCCGCCAGAGAGTGACTTAGTTTAACATTGGACCCTAAGGGAAATACATACCAATGTCTTCTTTTAGAGAACCACTAGATGGAATGAAATAAAACATGACATGAATGTTCCTTTTGAGGTGATTGCCAAGTGTTGTTACTTTGTAGGCGATCCATCTTCCAAGATGGCCGCCAGCGGGGACTAAGTTTAGCATACAACCCTATGGGAAATACATGCAAATGTCTTCTTTTAGAGAACCACTGAATGGAATGAAACCAAACATGGCATGGATGTTCCTAATGAGGTGCTGGCCAAGTGTTGTTACTTTGTAGCCAATCAATCAACCAAGATGGCTGCCAATGGGGGACCTAGTTTAACATAGGACCCTATGGGAAATGAAACAAATGTCTTCTTTTAGAGAAACACTGACTGAATGGAATAGATTAAAACATGGCATGGATGTTCCTTATGAGGTGCTGACCAAGTGTTGTAACTTTGTAGTCGATCCATCATCCAAGATGGCCACCAGTGGGGGACTTTGTTTTACAAAGGACCCTATGGACAATACATACAAATGTTTTCTTTTAGAAAACCACTGAATGGAATGAAACCGAACATGACATGAATGTTCCTTATGATGTGCTGACCAAGTGTTGTTACTTTGTAGCAAATCCATTTTCCAAGATGGCCGCCAGAGAGTGACTTAGTTTAACATAGGACCCTATGGGAAACACATACAAGTGTCTTCTTTTAGAGAACCACTAAATGGAATGAAGTAAAACATGACATGAATGTTCCTTTTGAGGTGATTACCAAGTGTTGTAACTTTGTAGGCGATCCATCATCCAAGATGGCCACCAGCGGGAACTGAGTTTAACATAGGACCCTACAGGAAATACATGCAAATGTCTTCTTTTAGAGAACCACTGAATGGAATGAAACCAAACATGGCATGGATGTTCCTAATGAGGTGCTGGCCAAGTGTTGTTACTTTGTAGCGAATCAATCAACCAAGATGGCTGCCAATTGGGGACTTAGTTTAACATAGGACCCTATTGGAAATGAAACAAATGTCTTCTTTTAGAGAAACACTGAATGGAATGAAATAAAACATGGCATGAATGTTCCTTATGAAGTGCTGACCAAGTGTTGTAACTTTGTAGCCGATCCATCATCCCAGATGGGCACCAGTGGGGGACTTCGTTTTACATAGGACCATATGGACAATACATACAAATGTTTTCTTTTAGAAAACCAATGAATAGAATGAAATCGAACATGACATGAATGTTCCTTATGAGGTGCTGACCAAGTGTTGTTACTTTGTAGCAAATCCATTTTCCAAGATGGCCGCCAGAGAGTGACTTAGTTTTACATAGGACCCTATGGGAAATACATACAAATGTCTTCTTTTAGAGAACCACTAAATGGAATGAAATAAAACATGACATGAATTTTCCTTTTGAGGTGATTACCAAGTGTTGTAATGTAGGCGATCCATCATCCAAGATGGCCACCAGCGGGGACTGAGTTTAACATAGGACCCTATGGGAAATACATGCAAATGTCTTCTTTTAGAGAACCACTGAATGGAATGAAACCAAACATGACATGGATATTCCTAATGAGGTGCTGGCCAAGTGTTGTTACTTTGTAGCCAATCAATCAACAAAGATGGCTGCCAATGGGGGACTTAGTTTAAAAAAGGACCCTATGGGAAATATATACAATTTTTTTCTTCTAGAGAACCACTGAATAGAATGAAATCAAACATGGCATGAATGTTCCTAATGAGGTGCTTACCAAGAGTGTTGTTACTTTGTAGCCGAACCATCACCCAAGATGGCCGCCTGCAGGGGACTGAGTTCAACATAAGACCCTATGGGAAATACATGCAAAAGTCTTCTTATAGAGAACCACTGAATGGAATGAAACCAAATATGGCATGGATGTTCCTAATGAGGTGCTGGCCAAGTGTTGTTACTTTGTAGCCAATCAATCAACCACGATGGCTGCCAATTGGGGACTTAGTTTAACATAGGACCCTATGGGAAATGAAACAAATGTCTTCTTTTAGAGAAACACCGCATGGAATGAAATAAAACATGGCATGGATGTTCCTAATGAGGTGCTGACCAAGTGTTGTAACTGTGTAGGCGATCCATCATCCAAGATGGCCGCCAGTGGGGGACTTCGTTTTACATAGGACCCTATGGACAATACATACAAATGTTTTCTTTTAGAATACCACTGAATGGAATGAAACCGAACATGACATGAATGTTCCTTATGAGGTGCTGACCAAGTGTTGTTACTTTGTAGCAAATCCATTTTCCAAGATGGCCGCCAGAGAGTGACTTAGTTTAACATAGGACCCTAAGGGAAATACATACCAATGTCTTCTTTTAGAGAACCACTAGATGGAATGAAATAAAACATGACATGAATGTTCCTTTTGAGGTGATTGCCAAGTGTTGTTACTTTGTAGGCGATCCATCTTCCATGATGGCCGCCAGCGGGGACTGAGTTTAGCATACAACCCTATGGGAAATACATGCAAATGTCTTCTTTTAGAGAACCACTGAATGGAATGAAACCAAACATGGCATGGATGTTCCTAATGAGGTGCTGGCCAAGTGTTGTTACTTTGTAGCCAATCAATCAACCAAGATGGCTGCCAATGGGGGACTTAGTTTAACATAGGACCCTATTGGAAATGAAACAAATGTCTTCTTTTAGAGAAACACTGAATGGAATAAATTAAAACATGGCATGGATGTTCCTTATGAGGTGCTGACCAAGTGTTGTAACTTTGTAGCCGATCCATCATCCAAGATGGCCGTCATTGGGGGACTTTGTTTTACATAGGACCCTATGGACAATACATACAAATGTTTTCTTTTAGAAAACCACTGAATTGAATGAAACCGAACATGACATGAATGTTCCTTATGAGGTGCTGACCAAGTGTTGTTACTTTGTAGCAAATTTATTTTCCAAGATGGCCGCCAGAGAGTGACTTAGTTTTACATAGGACCCTATGGGAAATACATACAAATGTCTTCTTTTAGAGAACCACTAAATGGAATGAAATAAAACATGACATGAATGTTCCTTTTGAGGTGATTACCAAGTGTTGTAATGTAGGCGATCCATCATCCAAGATGGCCACCAGCGGGGACTGAGTTTAACATAGGACCCTATGGGAAATACATGCAGAAGTCTTCTTTTAGAGAACCACTGAATGGAATGAAACCTAACATGACATGGATGTTCCTAATGAGGTGCTGGCCAAGTGTTGTTACTTTGTAGCCATTCAATCAACCAAGATGGCTGCCAATGGGGGACTTAGTTTAACAAAGGACCCTATGGGAAATATATACAAATGTTTTCTTCTAGAGAACCACTGAATAGAATGAAATCAAACATGGCATGAATGTTCGTAATGAGGTGCTTACCAAGAGTGTTGTTACTTTGTAGCCGAACCATCACCCAAGATGGCCGCCTGCAGGGGACTGAGTTCAACATAAGACCCTATGGGAAATACATGTCAATGCTTCTTCTAGAGGAGAACTGAATGGAATGAAACTAAAGAAGGCTCCGTGTTGAAGACCGTACTTTGACCTATAATGGTTTACTTTTATAAATTTTGACTTGGATGGAGAGTTGTCTCATTGGCACTCATACCACATCTTCTTATATCTATGGTATAAATGTTCCTTATGAGGTACTGATGAAGACCTTAATACATGTATCTTTATAGATTGAGATCTACTGTAAACTGCAAAAATATCAAGAAAAGAAGATCTACACATGAGTCAACATGAGCAATATTGTCAGTTGACATCTTGTTGGAGTTATTGTCCGTGTAAAGTCATTTTCTACAATTTCAATGAATTTATTGGTAATTTCTGTAAACATTACAAAAGTTTTCTGCTTTTGATTAAATTACGGGGCCAATATAAAACCAAATTTGGCCTCAATCATTATAAGGGTATCTGTTCTGATTTTAATCTATTTTTACATGATTTCCAAAACCAAAGTAGAATTAAGTGAGCGACACAGGCTTTTGAGAGCCTCTAGTTGTGTGTAATCATCGCCAGTGTCTTTAACTGTCAAAACAAATACACGAAGATATCATCAAAATGTTGGACAATTTGATCGACAACATCTTGGTTGAGTTTTACAGATTGATATTGTAACACACTTGTTTGTACTAATTATACATCTCTGTTGCTGATTTATTTGTATCTTCTTATGAAGCTGATTTAAAAAAAAAAAAAAACTTCGCAAAGAAAGAAAATTCAAAGAAATCATTTTGTAAGATCAATGCTTTTACTTTCAGATATATTAATAATATTCCGTAACTCAACAATCCCCATTCGGTGAGTGCTTGCATCTCATATCCCAGTGAACTAGAGATTAAAACACTACCGGCACTACAAGGTCTGCTTCATATCTTTATCTTTTCCCTGATATTGATACAGATGAACGACTTCAAATCAGAATCTATGATAAACGAATGCTTCTAACTTTCCAATTGACAACTTCTCATTTCTCAGCAGTAACAAACCCTCTATCCCATCGTATGGCAATAACTAATCTAATCTAATCTAATCTAACTTATCTTTAAACCCCCTTTGTAGAGGAACCATATTTTCATATGTAGAACAGGTGCTCTCTTTATATACAGTGCTGCTTCTCCTTCCACCATTGGACATCTAACCATATGTACATGCTCAGCTCGGGTGCAATCTATATACAGTGCTGTTACTCCCTCCACCATTCGATATCTGATGTGCGCATATTTACATTGAAGTCCTACCCCCACACAATTTGCGTAAAATCCTTTATTTTACAGTTTAGTTCACTTGATTCCAGAAATTTGTGTGGTTCCCCCAACCACGCCCTTATAGATGTTGAGATAACGGACTCGCTTATTTTATTGTCACCTCGCACTAGGTTTATTACTATCCGCATACCATCTTGTAACGGGCTATATGAAGTTGATATAGCAGGCGTCGAGTAAGGCGTTCTATTTGTACTACAATGACTGGAGAGAGTTTCTTTGCTTTCGCTACCGGCGTTAAATCAACTGAAAGAAACATGTCTAAATAAACACATTTCCCCGTTTCCATCCTCAATTTTATTAATTTTAAATATGTCAAAAATGGTGCATATCAACACCACACTGTACGCATTTAACTAACAGGGGTGTGCTTTAAACATGAGGAATATTCCAAAAGAATTTTGAGAAAGGACGATTGAAATCCCCACTAAATAAATCATGAATTGTCTGACTGATACAATTTGCAGGTATCTCAACTCACTAGCGACATTTTTCGCGGTCTTAGATCTTTAGATACCAAGAGATGTGTCTGGTCTGTAATTTTACCAGCTGCGTCCTATTCTCGAGTGTCACATTTGCCCTCGTGTTGATTCGCATGGTGGTTGATGCTTAACATGTTGGCGAACCCGGTGTTGCTCCTTTTGAAGTTCATGCGATTTTCTCAATTATCATTTGTAACTTTGATTTGTATCTTTTCATTCATGCGGGTGCCACATGTGGAGCAGGATCTGCTTACCCTTCCGGAGCACATGAGATCACCCCTAGTTTTTGTTGGGGTTCGTGTTGCTCAGTCTTTAGTTTTCTATGTTGTGTTTTGTGTACTGTTGTTTGTGTGTTTGTCTTTTTTCTTTATAATAATAATAATAAATATTATGATAATGCTATGTGGTGTGTTGTCCATGAGACAACTATCCCTTACAAACCAAAGGAAGATAATGAAGACAACTATAGTGTTATGGTTTAAATGTTACACATAGCTGTCAGGTGAACAATTCAGGCTAAGCGGAGCCTCTTGTTTTTTTGCTGTCTACGTAGATTATATATAAATAGACATAATTAAAATGGACAGTGAACCATACAAAATCAAAATGAGAACTTTTTCACGTGTGTACATGTGTAAATGTACGACAAAAAGAAAAGACCCTGTTAATGAGTGTTCAACACAGTACGGGTGTAATTGGAATTTGCACCATAAAGGTATAACTTAAGATAATGAAAAATGGTATTTAAATGTAAAAAGTGCAAGAGTGTAATGCATGTGTTTACTGAGGGAGTAATTCGTTAATTGTACCTGTAATTATACTACTACACCAAAGATGCATTATCTTAAGGTAGATAGGGTGTCTTCCTCCATCTTGGATTTGTAATACCTGAAAACAATCGGTCTAGATCTTTAATAGAATGTGCAAATTTTGAGAGTAGTAGGTAATTCATATGTAAGAATTTTCATTTCAATATAGAAAATGACATGTTTTATCATATTTATGGTTGTATTTTACAAAAAAACAGAAAACTTTTGTTTGATTCAATTTTTTCCAACTTTGCCACATAAGGGGAGGCAACTCAAATGTAAGGGCAGATAATTCAGATAAAGGTACTTTTACAATAGAATGTGTTAGGAATTTACCTATTTTATTATGTAGCAAGAAAACGAGTCCGGTGACCCCATTTTTTCTTTTTCTTATCTGAAAGCATTATATTAAAGCTATCTTCTCATATTTTATCTGAAAATTCTATGGTGCAGTTTTCGTTTTATGGCAGAAAATAGGGTTTTCCATGCATAATCTATACAAAATCTGTTGATTTTGAACAACCTGTAGCGTGAAAATAAGCCCCGTGACCCATTCTTTTTATCATTTTTTTTTAAAAAGCTTGATATAAACTACATTTTGGCAAATTATTAAAAAATTCTATGGATTATAATTTAGACACCCCATCTACCTTAAAAGGTAGAAAAGTTTCTTTCAGTTGACTTAACACATCTTATGATATATATAGTATATAAAGTATCTTTACCTGTTACAAGTATAATGATTAATACCTGTCAAAACTTGGGCTTTTCATAAAGCAGAATATATAGGAAAGTTAAATGTTGTGAAAAGGAACTCCTTATCATACTGGGCATTTCGAGTTGTGAAGATTGACGTTGTATGTAACTATGTGTATACGAAGAGCAGATACTGATATGGGCTATTTAAAGCAAATAACAGTATTTAATATAATACACTGCTACTTTTGCATAGGTACTATTTCTGTACTAAAAATCTGTAGTACTGGAAATTTACTTTTAATATTAATTACTATTTCTTTACTTTAAAATTCTTGTAATATTTAGGTACTTGTATTTTACAGTACTTGATTTGAACTTGAAATGTTTGGTACAAAAGTAATGCCAACAGTGATAACAATATTCCATGTTTGAAAATCATAACTTTAAGAGATTTAAAATAGACAAACTTTCAAAATGCTGAAAATGTAACGATGTAACCAAAATTTTGTAGTACTTAAATTTCAAGTACATATCAAGTACTGTAAAATACAGGTACCTAAATATTACAATAATTTTAAAGTAACAAAATAGTACTGAATATTAAAAGTAGATTTCCAGTACTATAGATTTTTGGTACAGAAATAGTACCTATGCAAAAGTAGCTGTGTATAATAATAAGGAGATGTGGTATGACTGCCAATGAGACAACTATCCACCAAAGTTTAAATGAAGTGGATGTAAGCAATTAAAGGCAAACCGTACGGCCTTCAACAATGAGATAACCCCATACCGTATAGTCCGCTATAAAAAGCCCTGACATGAAAAATATGAAACAATTCAATTGAGAAAACTAACGGAAAAATTATTACAACACAATTAAGTTTTGGAAATGGACATTGTTTTCTTTTAGTCAATAATAAGTCATAAAGATATCTGAAGGTTTATGATTTGTTTTAAAAGACACCAAAATGCAATTTGTATCAATATTTACATAATGGTTACAACCCACAAAACACAAAAACGTTCAGAAAGTTCCTGGAACGTTTCTCTTCGTTGTGAAAACGTTGTGATTTAACGTTGTGGGAACATTAAAAAATTGAAAACAACACGTTTAATAATTTCATGCGTCCGAAGCGCTTTTCTGGATTTACCTTCATCAGGAACGCTGAAAGCCAAACATTTGAAATCCGAGGGATGTAAAAGTACCGAAACAGTTGAAGAGCTATATGACAAAAAAACCTAAAACAAATAGCCAAATTCATCTAAGGTCAACTTTGCCTGAGGGAGTTGAAACCTTAGTTTCTTTATAATTTCAAAATTTAACAACGGACAATTTTAGAAAGGTTCGTTATAAATCATGTCATTACCAAAGTACTGACTACTGAGCTGATGATATCCTCGGGGACTGATAGTCCACCAGCTGAGGTATCGACCCAGTGATGTAAAAAATTGAAAACAACACGTTTAATAATTTCATGTGTGGACTACCAGTTACGTTATAAGAACGTTATGATATAACGTTATGAAAAACCAATCTGGAACCTTAATAGAACCTTGTGTAACCCATCTGGAACCTTAATAGAACCTTGTGTAACCAATCTGGAACCTTGATAGAACCTTGTGTAACCAATCTGGAACCTCAAAAAGAACCTTGTGTAACCAATCTGGAACCTTTATAGAACCTTGTGTTACCAATCAGGAACCAAAATTTAACCTAGTCCCAGACAACATTTGTACGCTGGCACAACAATGGCCCAACGTATCTACATTCATTGGCCCAACGTTGTTTTTAGACGTTGGCCCAATATATAAGTGCAAAGTGGCCCTATGTTGGCCCAACGTGATGGCTAAACGTTGGCACAACTTAATAAGGTTTTATACAATACATAGGTCCAACGTTGGCCCAATAATGGAATAATACGGCCGATGTTGAACAAATGTTGGGCCAACGTAGTACTACAAACTTATAACAAACGCTGGCACTCTGTTGGTTCAGTTTGTAAACTTTTCGATCCATATGAAGGATGCTAAAATCCAACCAAGCAACAGCTGAAATAATTCCTGATTTTTACATCAGTTCAAAATTGCGAAAGTATTAGTTTTATAAAATGTTACAATTGTTGCGTTTTAAGGATCCACTGTTGTTATACCATTTTGTTTCTTACATACTACCCTGACAATTTATTATTTTTCCACTTTCTATCAATTTTCCTGAACATGCATGAAATATTTGCCACTGGACGTTTAAGCAACCAACAATCAATCAATTTTTCTCTCCAGGAATTGTACTTTAGAATTTTACCCATATTTGAATGAATTCAATCAACACATCTATGTTACCTATTTTTCTTAAATAATGAACACAAAGGTATGAATATATATAATTTATTTTAGCTAGACAACCAGCAAAGTGTTAAAAGTTTAATTTTATGTATCTACACGTTGCTAAATCAGATCTAGAATGAAAATTATAAAGTCTATTGATAATAATTCATTACTGTATATGTAATTTACTTCATACACTTATTTTCCTAGTTCTGTATTCTAACATGGTTTTTATTCACAAGAGTGTTCCTTTTGTTTTCTGTTTCACTTTTTTTGTCACTATTTCTGACTCCGTCTTATCTTTAATTCTTATCAAGTATAGCAAATCTTCATAAAAACTATTTCACTGCCCCTGTAATAGAGTAATGAATAAATGAGTACTCAATGTATACTTCTTAAGAATATACTAAATCCTAAACAAATAAGCAAAAAGACAAAAAATACATTGTTTTCGGTGACCTGGCACAACAAAAATATGATAAATAGGTGGAAAATAGTTTTTTTTTTTATATTTTACCTAGACTATACAAGGCGCCGCCACAGCAAAAGGCATAAGGCATGCTTTACCATAATGGTAAGACTTCTTAAAGTAATTCATTTTGCATTTTGTCCCATCTCCATTTCCATGCATTTTCTAGCAAGAATATTGTCTACGATTTCCTACCATTCCTTTTGAACTCTGATTTATTTTGTCTTCTGTAGTATTCAAATACCTGACCTATAAATTTATATTAGAATGTAAACTTGTTCTTTCAGGTTTGTATGAAGTAGAAATCATTAAACAACATTTCTGAAACAGTACATAACAAGGTACATCCTAAAACAGACTTTTCCATTGATAATGGTTATAAATGCAATCTTCATATTTAACAAAGATTTCAGAAATAAAATATTGAAATATTGGTAATATACAATTTGTTTAATGATACGTATGTTCAGTGGCAATTATTTATTTTTATTTAGGATTAAAAATGATTTAAACAAAATCTATTTCACCCGAAACGTAAGATCAATGCTATAAAATGATAGAAATTATATGTTTTATTTGTAAACAACATCCCTTATATATATTAAAAAAAAACATATTGTATTTGTCATTCATAATATTAGAATTTTTAAAGTAATAACTTACATGTTTCTTTCTCTTAAGATGATGTGATTTCCTCCGTTTGTTTTCTTTGTTATCACTGCTTTCTTACAAATACACAACAGGAAATAGCCTCAAAAGTGACCATCCCATTATATTTAGATTTCCTATAACCTTAATTACCATGGCAACTATCTTTGAAAGTTTTTTTTTTAAATGTTTAACATATTAACATGCATATCTTTTCCTTTTCGAACGTGATACATATTATCGTCGCACTTTAGAGTACCATCACATCTTAGAGTCCTACGAATATATGTAAATTAAATTGACGTATAGATGTGTAGTTTGCAGAATATACGTATCTTAATAATAAGAGTATAAATCTATATATAGCTAGGTGTTTACCATGTTTTCAGTGGATAAAAATATTGATGTGGAAAGTATACGTACATTGATAATAAACTGTGACGAAAAAGTGTAGTATGGTACTTGAACCAAAGTGCGTATCCGTGTGTTTGTGCTGTGTTGTTGGGTGTTTAAGTTTCAGGTCGTGCCTTTCACTCGTACACGGACGACAAATGCCAAGTATACTCTTTAACAGGGTTACCCTTGAAATCTACTGGTAGCGTGATTAAGGGAATCCTGGTCACATAAATAAATAAATGGATCCTGGTGCAGTCTTAACGAAATCTTGTAAGTGAACATAAACACGAAATCGAATAAAAGTTCAATACTGTATTATTAAAATCATAAGACTATAACAAAGTTACAAGTATAACACAATGTACAGCTAACTTCAGGCTCAACAATACGGCTCTCCTCTCTACTAAATAAACGTAACTGTCCTCTCCTCACTATAAATTCTCTCTCCCCCTTATCTCACGCTCTTTCTCTCTTTTATATGACTCCTACAAGCCCGTATACAAATAAAGACTACTAGGGCAACCGGGCTCCGTGTAGTCCGTGCTCCGGAAGTCCGGGTGCTCCGGGTGCTCCGGTGATCCGGGCTCCTAGTGTTCCGTGCTCCTTACATAAATTTACTAGGGCACCATATGCAAATCATTAGGGCTCACTAGTCAAACAAAGAAATCTAAATATAACTCCTAATTAATATAATCTCTGATGATCTCTAACTGTATCAAATGGCTATGTGTGAAAATACAGATGTACGAAAACCTGATACAATCAGATAACACGGTTGACTTTAAAACATATAAAAATTTTACACAGCCCCCCTCTTAACTATGAACTTCCACTGTTTACAGCACTATATAAAAAAAAATTTAATTAAATATTGTTCTTGAGCACCTTATAACAAATACACACGTAGCCAACAAGTAGTACATGTATATAAAAAAAATGTATATATATCAAAAACATATCATAGTTTGCATCAAAAGAACTTCTAAGATAAAAAAAATTATATATATAAACAAAAATGTACATGTACCCTGAGATAGATGATAATAAAAAAAAACCTTATCATAACTTTTTAAAATATAAAAATAGCACCCCTGACTAGTTTTGAGTATTATGCGATTCTAAATAACAAAACTTAACACAACTTACAGAGATATCATATTTTTATTATGGAATATAAAAAAAACCATCGGAATCCAAGATTTGATTCTTTAAAATGTTTAAACGTACACTCAAAATTGGACCAGGTAACACCAAGTAAATAACAAGGGTCACAGGGCTCCATATAAACAAAATTACTTTAAACTAATTTTGCGAACAAAATTTAAGTCTATGTAAAATAAGCACCACTTGTTAAAAATAAGAAATATAACAAAAATACAAAAATTATATAGTGCTGACAATGATATATTTTAAGTCTACATAATAGTTTTAGATTTAAGACTTTCAAAACAATGGAGTTTACTGGTCTTAAAAAAATGTAGTTCATCATTGTTTAATGGGCATTGAGACACCATGATTGAAGGGTTTCAAGCGACATATTGTAATTTTAAAGGGCTTCGAGACACCATAAAAATGTATTTAGGGTTTCGAGCACCAAATAAAGCTAAACTTCTACTTTATAAACAAACACAGAAAAACTTCTGTATAAAACAACATAGTTTACACAATAAATAAACAACTGTTTATAAAGTCACTTGGTTTATTCACTATCTTCTTCCGTCGTTTCATTATGGGGTTTTTTCTTTTCATTAGACCGTCCATGCCGGATGACCGACACCTGGCCTCTGGTGTCGATCTCCTCTGCGTAAATCTGTCTCTCGAGGATCTCTACGGTCCCCTTCTCGGTTCCGGAAATTCTGGTGGACGATTTTTAAACATCGGGGATCTGTCTCTTCCATGCCATATATCACGGTTATAGAATCGCCCTTGGGATCCTTTATCGTTATTCCGTGGGTAATTATCAGGAACTTTATTTCTGTCGACATTTTCTCTTCGTGTTCCTTCTGCTTCTGCAGTTACATCTTCATCACTATCCCCGTCTTCAACTTCAAATATAGGCCGCTGAACTGGTTTTAAATGCTTGGCGAGGTCCTTTTCACCTACCTTTAAGCATTCCTCCTGCATTGAATTAATTACCGCCTCTTGCAGGGTATTAGGTCTGGTTCGCTTGACAGCAAGGCGAAAATCTTTTGACTTTCCGCACTTGTCAAGGAACGCTTTAATAGAGTTCTCCTCTACAATCTCAGGATTGCCCGGATACTCTCTACGGTACAAATCCTCTATGGCTTGACTAAAATCTCTCAAAGATTCTTCCGGTTTTCTCTTTCTCAGTTTTGCCTCTGTTACATACCTTTCTTTCATCGCCGTATGTCCAAATCTCTCTTCCATCTTTTGTTTTAGACGATTATTATTTCTCTGTATTATAACTGGCATCCCGTATGCATACGTCTCCGCTTGTCCCCTAAGAGTGCTTAGTAGGCCCCTTCGTGACTTTTCTTTGTTCCATACATTTAACTCGGATATATTCTCGAAGTATTGAATAAACTCATTCCAAACATCATTCCTTGCTCCTGAAAAGGTCCTCCGTACAGGATATTCATTAGATGGAGGAACGTTCCTTCCACGGATACACCAAGTATTCGGGTATTCCGTAGTCGTTCCGTTTATGTCAGTACATTCATTTTCTATACTATCAGACTCTGGCAATTGGACATGTCCTAGTGATAAGCCCATGTTTTCCGATGTTTGCCCGGGTGACTCAAGCTCCATTTGCCTTTGCCCGTTTATAACAGGGCAATAAGGCCAAGGGCTCGAGTACAAGGGTATTTCATCTGAGTCATAGGGCGTACCAGTATCAGTGATAACATTATCCGGAGTACGACTAAGCCCATTATACATAGGATTAGGGCTTCGCTTGTTCCTGGACCATGAATGTACAGAGTGTTCTGCCTTATAACCAGAAATGACGGAATTCCATACAAATTTCAAAACTATCGTTGAAATTATCAGGCATATTATCGCTAATAATCCAATCATTACATATTCTTGAGACTTCTGTACTACCCTGTTGTTAGGAAAATAAATCCCTGCTGATGCGACGAGGCCGCTACTGAGAGTAAGCAAACTAACCAATATTTGCCAAAATTTCTTCCAACCATTTCCTCCGTCTTTTTCCGTATTGCTCATCTCCTGGACAGCTCTATCCTGATAGTTCCTGGGTGAACAATGCCCGATTCTCCGGCGATACCGGTTATCTGGCATATTCTCCGTGTGAACATCATGGAGAGTACCAGTGGCAGGCGAACTACTTAACCCAGAAGCTGCTGGGGAAAATATCTGACTTCTTAAGCAATTCTGCCTTACCTGAGAGAGCGTTGGAGCCTGAGTTGATGTCCTTATTCTTCTTCTTGGTGTTTCCATTATATTATTACAAGTTCGTTGAAGTCACACACAGTAGATCCCACCGCTGCCACCAATGTGACGAAAAAGTGTAGTATGGTACTTGAACCAAAGTGCGTATCCGTGTGTTTGTGCTGTGTTGTTGGGTGTTTAAGTTTCAGGTCGTGCCTTTCACTCGTACACGGACGACAAATGCCAAGTATACTCTTTAACAGGGTTACCCTTGAAATCTACTGGTAGCGTGATTAAGGGAATCCTGGTCACATAAATAAATAAATGGATCCTGGTGCAGTCTGAACGAAATCTTGTAAGTGAACATAAACACGAAATCGAATAAAAGTTCAATACTGTATTATTAAAATCATAAGACTATAACAAAGTTACAAGTATAACACAATGTACATCTAACTTCAGGCTCAACAATACGGCTCTCCTCTCTACTAAATAAACGTAACTGACCTCTCCTCACTATAAATTCTCTCTCCCCCTTATCTCACGCTCTTTCTCTCTTTTATATGACTCCTACAAGCCCGTATACAAATAAAGACTACTAGGGCAACCGGGTTCCGTGTAGTCTGTGCTCCGGAAGTCCGGGTGCTCCGGGTGCTCCGGTGATCCGGGCTCCTAGTGTTCCGTGCTCCTTACATAAATTTACTAGGGCACCATATGCAAATCATTAGGGCTCACTAGTCAAAAAGAGAAATCTAAATATAACTCCTAATTAATATAATCTCTGATGATCTCTAACTGTATCAAATGGCTATGTGTGAAAATACAGATGTACGAAAACCTGATACAATCAGATAACACGCTTGACCTAACATATAAAAATGTTACAAAACGTATAAGAGAGGCGATAGATACTAACTCGTTCGTTATGCCCGTGTGTGTAGTGATGTCATAGATTTTAACGAACGTAATCAATGCATCACTGGTAAATTATTAAGTCAGGGATTTCGTTACCATAAATTACTTAAAACTTTTACTAAATTCTTTCATAGATAAAAAGATTTGATTAGTAAATTTGTCTGTACCTGTAGAAAACTTATAAAAATGCGGTATTTCACATCCTAACTTTCACGGTTATATTGTGCTGAAAGCGCGGAAATCACTATGTGATTCGTGTAAACTCATCGAAACTTTAAACAAACTTATTAGTAAAGGTTATCTTATCAATGTTGTAATTAGATCTTCGAATATTGTTTACATTGGCACAAATATCGATTTTTTCATCAACAAATTAAAACATAACTAAATTTGTATTCTTTTGAAATGTTTTTTGGGGATGTATAAATACACACCCACGTTCGTTTTCTATATAGAGATAACTTTATCTCTATATAACATTATACATATTTATTAAAAGGTTAAACCCTAACTATCCTACTGCCTGTCGATACTTTTATTTTGGCATTTCACAAGTCATGTCTTCTTTGACTGTCCATGACGTTAAAACACTAAATCCCTGGGATGTGTTTTAGTTGATTTTAGTCTCTGATACATGATTTTTTATCATTGTTTTTGGCTTTTAACTAGCTTTCAGTAAATCGTACTTTCGTGTTAATTTGACCTGTGGATACAATTTGTAATGCATTTTTGTGCTTCAATATTTACTTATTTTGTGTTATATCTCGTCTCACTATTTTTAATATATACAACCTTTGAGTTATTAGTATGACGATACTTTTTCACATCTGTTCTCGTACTATAAACAACAAGTTTATTTATTTTGTCAAAAATATTTCCGTACTCCATGTACTCCTTACAACAAAATTATTTTTATTTACCCGTGTACGTTATTTTATTAAATGGCATTTTGTCCAAGGTTATAGTTGACTTTCTAATATTGTTTTACATCTCACTCCACCCCACCCTTTTTTTATATTGATTTTGTATTTACATTGTGTCAAAGATCACATTTATTCGTTCAGTGTATGTTTATTTGTTTTTGTTAATATGTCTTTTGTTTGAGTTAAGCCATTTCTATTGATATTTTATAGTGTGTCTTTCTATGTTGTGATGTTACACTATTATTTCAGGTTAGGGTGAAGGTTGGCGCCTTTTACAACGTTTAAACCCGCTGCATTTGTTTGCACCTGGCCTAAGTCAGGAATCTGTTCTTCAGTGGTAGTCGTTTGTTGATGTGGTTCATAAGTGTTTCTCGTTTCTCGTTTTTTATATAGCTTAGACCGTTGGTTTTCCTGTTTGAATAGTTTTACACTAGTCATTTTTGGGGCCCTTTATAGCTTGCTGTTCGGTGTGAACCAAGGCTCCGTGTTGAATGCCGTACTATGACCTGTAATGGTTTTACTTTTACAAATTGTGACTTGGATGGAGAGTTGTCTCATTGGCACTCATACCACATCTTCTTATATCTATTGACAACGCCATGGCTAAAAAAGAAAAAGACAAACAGACAAACAATAGTACACAAAACACAACATAGCACATAAGATACCGACTGGTAATAAGAAAACAAATTATTCACGATTACTAAAACTCTTTTCAGTGACCGATTTCCTGTGATACGACTGAGTAATTTTTTTTAAAGCTACTAATTAAGGTAACACACACAACCTGAGGGAATCGTATTAACTCAAAAGTAGCAAGAACTGGAGCCTCGACAGAGTAAGTGTCTCCTGCTTTACATTCACAATCTTCTCTTGTTCAAAATGTTACTAATATGTGTTGTTAACCTTTTAAATGTTTTGATGCCATAATCCGCTCTTTAATTCGATATTTATAATGTGTGAATACATACTATATAATGCCGTATATTGTATATTGAATATTCAAGTTCTTTAAATCCAATACTGTGTAGTATTTAAATGCTGAAATAAAAGTTATTATTTTTACTTCTGGTTTTAATCTGGTTTTAACATCAGAAACGAAAAAATTTATGAAATTCAAAATAATTGTTCGTATTTTACTGATTTTATGCAAGGACTTTTATTGTAGTAAATTAACGATATACCAAATTAAAAATCAAAGCACATTTTATTTGATCTAGTTTGAAATTTAAATGTACCTATTAGTGACCTTAATTTGAACTTCTTTATAATTTTTTGAAAATTAACCATACCCAACTACAGGATTATCTTACGGGTTATCGCTGTACATTTAATATTTCTCACGCGATATTCATATTTTAAGTCTGAAAGGAATCTTGATAAACTTGATTAGAATAAACACTATAACATATACTTTTTATTTGAAGAAAAAGAAATTTCAAAATAATTTGTGAATATTCAAAAACACGTTTATCCCGCCAGATTTTACCGCAAACAAACCTTCGAACTGATTATCATTGATGTATTCCTTCCCAATTTATTTAGTAAGACTTCTCTATGGTGTTTGCTATACTAAACTTATAACCAGTTGATTTCAGTTTCGAGAAACATGTGTTTTTAAAACACAATACTTGGAAATTTGCTCATTCAACGCTACAGATAATCATGGTATTAAAATAACACACCAATAAAATGTTATTCGAATAAATTGTTAACATTGTATTTATTACAATAAAATTATCGTGAAATGAATTTGTTTTAGCTGTCTATCATCTGCTTGACATTTCTAACAGATCTCGGCACTTAAACGGCCTCAAACGTTTCGGATATCTCAGCCGGCTATGTCATATTTTGTCCTGAATGGTAAACTGAAGACGAAAAGTGTTTGGCAATATATGTGTAAAGATGATAGTGAGTTACCATATTATGAGCTAAAGCGGAAGGGAAATCGGCAAATTCATTCACCCTACAAAACTAATAACTGGTATTTCTAAAAGACTCTTGACTCCAGATTGAAAAATCTGACTCCTGCTACTGTAACATGATAACGAGATAGTTTAGTAATGCTTTTGAACTTCGCACTTTTTTTTACTTGTTTTATTCGAGCATCACTAATGAGTCTTTTGTAGACGAAACGCGGGTCTAGCGTACACAATTTTAATCCTGGTATCTATGATAAGTTTTTTTACAACCACTGGGTCGATGCCACTTCTGGTGGAGTTTTTCTCCCCGAGGGTATCACCAACCCAGTATACAGCACTGTTGTGTTGACATGCATGATCATTGATATGGTCATAATTTTTGTGCTTCTTCGTTACATTTGTTTGTTTTTATAGTGATTAAAATGATAACACAATGTTGACTGCTGTACCCTTATTTTTGACATTTTTACCTATTTTGTCTGTTTGTTTTGTTCACGCATCGTTGTCAATATAATGGAATTTGATGCGACTGTCATACAAGTGAGAGGTTTAGCTAGCTATAAAACCAAGTTCAATCCACCATTTTCTACATTAGAAAATGCCTGTACCAAGTCAGGAATATGACAGTTGTTATCCATTCGTTTGATGTGTTTTTTTTTTTTTTTATTTTGCCATTTGATTGGGGACTTTCCTTTTTGAATTTTCCTCGGAGTTCAGTATTTTTGTGTTTTTACTTTTTTTATATATAAACTGTTTACAAAACTTTGATTTTTTTTCGAAATACTCAAGATTATTAGCTTAACTGTATTTGGTAAACCCTTCCGAAATTTTAGGTCATCTGATGCTCTTCAACTTCGTACTTTATTCGGCCTTTTTAAATTTTATTATTCTACCGTCATTGATGAGTTTTTTGTAGACGAAACGCGAATCTGGCGTACAAAATTTTAATCTTGTCATTTAAAATGAGTTTCTAGAATATAGAAATAAGAAGCTGTGAATGTAAGCAATTATAGGCAGCCGTACGGCCTTCAACAACGAGAAAAAACCCATACTGTTTGGTCGGCTATATAAAGCTCCGACACAAATATATAAAACAATTAAAATTACATATGGAGAGAGAAACATTGACCTCAGATGTTTGGTGTAGTTGGAGTAGCAGTTCTTTATTTTTGAGCCTTTAAGATTTCATAATAAAGCTGTAAATAGGTTAATTCATTAAAGTACATAAACATATGTGTAGAATATGTTGTTATACATTAAGATTGTGCTTTACATTCGAAAAGAATGTGAACCATATAAAATAGCATTTTGCTAGGTTCTTCTGTTACCTATTCTGACATCGGACTCGGACTTCTCTTAAACTGAGTTTTACTGTGCGTACTGTTGTGCGTTTGTTTTTTTCTACATTGGCTAGAGGTATAGGGGGAGGGTTGAGATCTCAAAAAACATGTTTAACCCCGCCGCATTTTTGCGCCTGTCCCAAGTCAGGAGCCTCTGGCCTTTGTTAGTCTTGTATCATTTTTAATTTTAGTTTCTTGTGTATAATTTGGAGTTTAGTATGAAGTCCATTATCACTGAACTAGTACATATATTTGTTATGGGGCCAGCTGAAGCCCGCCTCCGGGTGCAGGATTTTCTCGCTGCGCTGAAGACCCATTGGTGGCCTTCTGCTGTTTTCTGCTCTTTGGTCGGGTTGTTGTCTCTTTGACACATTCCATATTTCCATTCTCAATTCTATTGTGTGTGAAACTTTTTTTGTTTCTTCTATCGGTGTATTCAAATGATTATAATCAACATCAATTTATTAAAAAAAAAAAATCAATAATGAAAATTAAAATATAAGTTTCAAATTAATGACATAGAGTACTAAAAAAGGTGACCAAGTTTTATTTTAAAATATCTTTCTACATTATTCCGACACACTATCTTGAAATACAATACATTTCATATATGTATTTAAATCGCCTACGTCATGGGTTTTTTTTTTTTGCAACGAGAACATTATTAGTACATTCTAGTACATGGGTGAATGGTTCCGCCTATATAAACAGGACTTTTAGAAACTAAGCTAAAACCAGAACTGAGTTGTGGATAGAATGATATAACAGAAAAACACAAAAAAAGTATTTCACTATTTGTTCAGTTAAAAGTTTTCATTCAACATGAAAACTACATTGTTTTTTGTGTTTGTACTTTGGAATACTTGTTTGATCACATCGCATAAAATTCCAGCAAAGTATTTGCGTAAGTAAAACAATTTTACTCACTTTAATAATCATTTGGTCATATCCATCTGTATCATTCTTATGGATTGTCTTTTGTTATTATGCATTCATATAATTCTTATGGTTTATCATTTTATACTGTGCTTCCGTGTTTTTCAAATGCAGCAACTTTTCGGATAATGTATCTTCACCATTCCTATGAATTATCTTTTATTTCTATGCTTGCCATTATTTAGAGGATCACAGATCCATCCTTCTCTCCTTTTTGGTGTTAACATAAAAAAAGGATAATTTAAATCTCCTGTCTATATACTCGAAACCTAAATTTTACAATTACCAAAAAATGCAGACCGATATATAGCTGGATTGTCAAAATGTTCAACTAAATATCTTTTTTGATCACTTTTCTGTCTACGGTAAAATATTGCAATCAGAAATATTTTAAAGATTGATATTCAAACAGCTGTGTAAATCAGATATGGATTCTTTAACATTTTTAAGATCATCTGCACAATCTGCTATCACAATTCTTACAATTATTATTCTAACTTAATTATTGTTTTTTCTACGCTAACCATACAACTATACATGCCCAAGATCGGATACATCGTTTCATTATACAAAGTTTTTTTGGTACAAAAATGGGGTTGTTAGAAATTCAATTCTTTGGTCATAAAAAATCTTTCTCTGTGAATAAACGTACCGATTCCAAAAACGAACACACCGAGGAGTAAATCACCAAAATGCTGAACTTTTTATTCGACAAACTATTTGTTTGGTTAGGTGAATTGATTTTAAAATAGATAGTCTGTACTCCAATGGGTACTAAATGTGCATCCCTGCTGACCGACTTGTTATTGTTGCACTCAAAAGTAGCAGAACTCCTACAAATCTTCTCCGAGACTAAACGAAAAAAATACATCTTGCTAAATTCTTAAATTTCACTCTCATATATTGATGATCCTGTTAGTCAATATCAAACATTTTAGTGAGTGCTTACAACTTATATATCCCAGTGAACGTGAGATTAGGGATACTACCAAAAGTAGAAGGTCTTTAATATCTTGATCTTTTTCCTGATATTGACACAGAATGACGACCTCAAACTAAAATATATGACAAACGTAATATTTTCAAATTTTCAATAGTTAACCTCCAATTTCTTATCAATAACACACCCTTTGTCCTATCGTATGGTTTTTACATATCTCAATTAATACGTTATGGATTTCATCAGCTGGAGTGTGCTCCTGAAACAAAATTGCTCAAACAGAGTTATGATGAAGTAAGGACTGAAATAGACAAACATGAGTTTAACGGTCACCTTCACGAATACGTGATTGATACGATATACATACAGATATAAGAAGATGTGGTATGAGTGCCAATGAGACAACTCTCCATCCAAGTAAAAATTTATACAAGTAAACCATTATAGGTCAAAGTACGGTCTTCAACAAGGAGCCTTGGCTCACACAGAATAGCAAGCTTTAATTAAAGGGCCCCAAAAAATTACTAGTGTAAAACCATTCAAACGGGAAAACCAACGGTCTAATCTATATAAAAAACGAGAAACGAGAAAAACTTATGAACCACATCAACAAACGACAACTACTGAACATTAGATTCCTGACTTAGGACAGGTGCAAACAATTGCAGCGGGTTTAAACGTTTTAATGATGCATGCGTAGCGCGAGACGCTTAACCTATCTACGAACCCAGTGGAGCTCCTTTTGGGAGTTCAAGCGATTCCGTCTGTTACATTGATTTGTATTCCTAATCGATTGATAAGATTCAAACACCTATAAACTACTGTTGCATTAATTCATTCTCCAATGAACATCGTTTTGGTTCTATGCATCCGTATCGTTTCAATGACTTATCTTTTGGTATAATGAATACGGATCATTCAATGCTATTCAATTGATTCGTTTTTTATTATTTGCCATCGTATTCAATGTTTTATCTTTTTGTTTTGTGCTTCCACTTCATTTCAATTTATTATCTTTTGGAATCATGCGTCTGTGTTATTCCGTCGGATATCTTTTGGTACGGTGCATTCTCTTCATACTAATGAATTGTCTTTTGATATACTCCATCCACATAATTCAAATGGATTACATTTTGTTACTGTTCATCTAGACCATTCTAATAGACAATATTTTGGTATTATGAGTTCGCATCCTTCCAAAAGATTATCTATTTGTATAGTGCATCCATGTCATTCAATTGAATTTTTTTCTTTTTTAGTGAGCGTCTGCATAATTTTTATCCTTTTCGTTTTATGGAACTCCATGTTTTTATAAACATTTAGCATTCTTAAATTTAGTTTTTGGCGTGCATGATGCAAATTAATACGCAAACAGTTTTGAAGGCAGCAGATTAATGTTTTCATTTTGTTTTGTATGTTACAGTGAATTAGTTTCTATGCTTTCCAAATTGAGATCCAATCATTTTTTAATTTTTTTTGGTTGGAAGATAATCTGTAGATTGTGTACTGGAAAGTAGTGATGAGAATTAAATGAATATAATTATGTTGAAAAGCAATTAAAGGTCTAACATAATTTGCAAAATATATGTTATGCTAAATATCTTCGAAGTTAAGCAAATGTGCAACTCATAAATGTGATAATTGCATCTAACTGAATTATCTAAAGTTTGGTGACCATGTTGATGTCATATGTTCCGTACAGACTGATCTTATACTTACTACACATATATCTAGAAAAGACAATACCTGACCAGCAGTTTCTAAACTTTACATAAAATAGTTTGACTCAGATATAACTTATAACAGCAAATAAAGAGATGCATATTTTAAATGAACAATATAGAGATATAGAGATCCTGAAAAAATATTTTTGATTATATTTATTCATGCCATTTTTTATATACCGTGGTCAAAATATGCCCATGAGCCGTTGGGGTGATTATCAACTGATGGGAAAAATGTCAGTATTTTATTTGGCGGCATTTTGTCCAAAGTTATGGTTGTTTTCGATATTATTTTACATTTAACCCCCTTCTTTTATCAATTTTGTATTTACATTGTGTCATAGATCAAATTTATTCGTTCAATGTATGTTCACTTGTTTTTGTTAATATGTCTTCCGATTGAGTTAAGCCATTTCAATTGATATTTTATAGTGTGTCTTTCTATGTTGTGTTTTTACACTATTGCTTCAGGAAGGGTGCAGGTTGGCATCTATTAAAACGTTTTAACCCGCTGCATTTGTTTGCACCTGTCATAAGTCAGGAACCTGATGTTCAGTGGTTGTCGTTTGTTGATGTGGTTCATAAGCGTTTCTCGTTTCTCGTTTTTTATATATATTAGACCGTTGGTTTTTCTGATTGAATGGTTTTACACTAGTCATTTTTGGGGCCCTTTATAGATTGCTGTTCGGTGTGAGCCAAGGCTCCGTGTTGAATGCCGTACTTTGACCTATAATGGTTTACTTTTACAAATTGTGACTTGGATGGAGAGTTGTCTCATTGGCACTCATACAACATCTTCTTATATCTATTATAACTTGTTTTGCCAACAGGGGTTTCGTCTACATAAGACTCATCAGTTCCACTCGAACGATTAAATCAAATAGTTAAAAGGCCAAATAAAATACTACGAAGTTGAAAAGTTGAATAGCAGTAATAACAGAAAATTCCGAAGCGTTGTACCAAATACGGATAAGGCAATGTTTATTCGGGGTGGAACAAAGCTTAGCGTTTTCAAAACTTTGATATTTTATCAACAGTAAATTTAAAGAAAATGAATATCTATATGATATTTCGTATCAGCACAAATGTACCGATCGTACTCATTTGGTAACGTCATTTCATAAATTTGTTCTACTGACAAATCAAATTAAACAGGAATAAGTTTGGTACTATTAAATGATTTGAAGTTTGTGGTAATTTCATAGAGCGTTTATCGTTTCAGCATTTTCGGCATACTATTTATCATATTTGTGTTGCATTTTTTATAATTTATTTCCTATAATAATTTCGTTCGTCCAATAAACGTTAAATAACCAGCAATCAATCAATCAATTGATTTCTTTCGTCATATTGTATTGCTTATTTTCAAAGACTGAGTGGCGCCAAATTGATACACAATAACGTTGTGAACATAATAACTGAAAGCAGTTGTTAAGACTAGTATATTAACCCTAGAAGAACATGTGGTAAAATGTGAAATATTGACAATGTTATTGTTGTATGTAAATATTAGTTCTTTATATAATATTTATCATACTATTGTCAATAGAAGAATATCAATGTGCACGAATGCTTTCAATAAACCATGATGTATGGCAAACATTATCAGGAGAATAAAGTAATCATCTATAAGATTGTACGCTGAGATAAAAATTTAAATGTCTCATCAATCTGTTATGTAAGTTTCTTTTTGAAATTTGAAAATGTGCATATGCCTTTTGATGACAAATAGTGTCTGTATCATTACATCCCAGCTTCTTTGTTCTACCAGGGGTGATCTGAGCCGGATCACCCCTACTAGATCACCCTAGCTTACGTTTCTTTGTTCTGAATGCTTTCCTTTGTTCTATAACATTTTGGCGGGAATGTCAAATCCACAATAAAACTTAAAAACAACTCTCAGTTAATTAGCATATTCAAACATTGTGTCCGGGGCTCATAAAGGGTATATACTATATAGTAATATATATAAAGTATATTATAATGATTGTTCGGCGTTCTAAGACTAGATGTTATGAAGCGTAAATGGTTCTTTATAAAATCTAGTACAGCTGGGATGTAAAATAGTTATCCCATTCGGACTTGGTGTGTCAGTGTAAGATCACCCTCAGGCCTCCGGCCGTCGGGGTGATCTTACACTGACACACCGCGTCCTCATGGGATAATTATTACTGTAAATCTGCTTCGGTTTAGTTGATTTACAACAAAGATGCAATCATCGTTTCACAGCATTCAAACCAGGTCAAAATATATTGTTAGTATACTTAGTCAAGTACTATTACCAGGACATTTTATGTGAAAATGGTTGATTTAGCGACTAGTTGTGCAGAAAATAAAAGAAAGGAGTTGTAACGAGACCTTAAAATTGAGAATGGAAATGGGGAATGTGTCTAAGAGACAACAACCCGACCATAGAGCAGACAACAGCCGAAGGCCACCAATGGGTCTTCAATGCAGCGAGAAACTCCCGCACCCGGAGGCGTCCTTCAGCTGGTCCCTAAAAAAATATGTATACTAGTTCAGTGATAATGGACGTCATACTAAACTCCAAATTATACACAAGAAACTAAAATTAAAAATGATACAAGACTAATAAAGGCCAGAGGCTCCTGACGGACAGGCGCAAAAATGCGGCGGGGTTAAACATGTTTTTTGAGATCTCAACCCATCCCCTATACCTCTAGCCAATGTCGAAAAAACAAACGTACAACAGTACGCAGAGTAAAACTCAGTTTAAGAGAAGTCCGAGTCCGATGTCAGAATAGGAAACAAAAGAAAATAAACAAAATGACAATAATACATAAATAACAACAGATTGCTAGCAGTTACTGACATGCCAGCTCCAGACCTCAATTAAACTGATTGAAAGATTATGTCTTCATCATATGAATATCAGGCACAATCCCTCCTGTTAGGGGTTTAGAATTATTCCGTCATAACATATATGAGAAGAACATAACCCGTGTCATGCCAACAACTGGTTTTAGAATAAATATGTTTAATTCCGATGCAAAACCCCTAGAAGTGAATCAATATTAAAGCCAAAATATGCAATCTTTAATGACCTGACAACAGTATCGTAACTATATCCCTTCTTAATAAGTCTGTTTAAAGGTTTTGTTAGCTTTTGAGGTGAATACTGACATTTTTGTGCTTTGTAAAGAATATTACCATAAAAGATTGGATGTGAAATACCCGAACGTATAAGATGTCTGCATGTTTAGTTATATTTACGAATGATGTCCTTATACCGATGATAAAATTTAGTAAATGTTTTGACTAGTTTATGATATCGAAAATCCTGGTGTAATAATTTTTCAGTAATACATAAATTTCTCTCGCTAAAATCTAATACGTTGTTACATACACGAGCGAATCGTACAAGTTGAGATATTTAAACACCATAAGATGGTGACAAGGGAACGTCACCATCTAAAAATGGATAATTAACGATAGGAAATGAAAAATCATCTCTTTTATCATAAATTTTTGTATTAAGCTTCCCGTTAATGATATAGATATCAAGATCGAGGAAAGGACAGTGGTCATTGTTAGTATTAGCTTTATTCAAAGTAAGTTCAACAGGATAAATTTCTTTAGAATACATACTTGTATATTTTCACCAAAAACTGGGGGTGATCTCAGGTGCTCCGGAAGGGTAAGCAGATCGTGCTCCACATGTGGCACCCGTCGTGTTGCTCATGTTAGTGCAAACCCATTAATAAGTCTAATTCAGTAGGTCACATACGGGAAAAGGGGACGGGATTGTAGTTACGACATTAGGCTCATATCCGTTATCATCTGTGAAACGGATATTCCGTAACGGTCAACCAACTTGTGATGGCGTCCGTAAAATTTACGAAGGAATGATTTCAACTTCATCACTTGCTGACCGACACTTGATAGAGCATTTAAAGGTTCACTTATAGACAATTAAGGCTTAATCTTTTCTTCGCTTTTTAAATATTTAATAATCTTTTAAAAGGATAACAAGAATAACGACAAATATCAGACAATGCAACAGATCAAACCAACACCTTAGTCCTCCGAATTAGATAGACGAACAAACAGACAACGAATAGCACATGATATAGAAAGCGCGGCATGGAATAGGCACAAAATGTGGCGGAGTTTTTTTTTACAAAATTTACGTAGTTAAAACCTTATATGTTTCACTTGTAAATTCAAGTATGAATGCAAATGATGCGACTCCTTGAGTATGGCAATAATAAGAACTAGCATTCGGATATCATGTATGTAAAGTTAGCGACCGATCATTATTCGTTATTCGATATTCAATATCCAACCGGCTGCTTGCAGTCGGTTCCATACTCATATTTTCTTATTTGAATATAATAAAAACATTCAATAATATTTAAAGCATTATACATGTTATAGTAATAGTTAAAAGAAGTAAATAAAGGCAACAGTAGTATACCGCTGTTCGAAACTCATAAATCGATAGAGATAAAAACCAATCCGGGTTACAAACTAAAACTGAGGGAAACGCATCAAATATAAGAGGAGAACAACGACACAACAAAAACACAACATTAAAATGTAACACACACAGAAACGAACTATAATATAACAATGGCCATTTTCCTGACTTAGTACAGGACATTTGAAGAAAAAAATGTTGGTTGAACCTGGTTTTGTGGCATGCCAAACCTCCCGCTTTTATGGCAACGTCAAACACAACACCAAAACGACAACATCACATGACAGGACCACAATACAAATAAATGGGAGAACATATAGGACAAAGAAACACACGAATAATAGCTAACAAAAGGTACTAGGTAAAAAGAGATGTGGGAAATCTTTTTCCGTCCAATTCAAGTTATCGTAAAATACATATATACCCTTATGTAAATCAAATATTTCTCTTTATGGAATGTAGATTTTTATCAATAGATAAAATATATAATCAAAGATGTACATTTAAAAGATGATATTTCAAGAAACAAAAACACACAGCTAAACTAGAATGGTTTGAAAATATAAATAGAAACAACTATGGAAAACCCCAAAAAAAAAGATATTTTCCCTTGAACAAATATTGTAGTATCCGGTAGGTATTTAGTCAAACCATCTTAGGACGAACTACCGGAAGTACATACAATCCCCCTCTTTGGATGAATGAATACTTGGAAGCAGACGCTACAATTACACAGAGAGCCATCATAGAGCATCAGTACCATTTAGTACTAAACCACAAGTAAGCAGACGCGATAATTATTACATTGGCGTCTGCGAGCAGCCTTTGGTCGAATTTTTAAGCGGGGAGGTCGTTTTTCTGACCAAATTAAAAAAAGATAGGGCCACAATAGCAGTCGACATTTTGACATTAGTGAACCCTGACAGGTCACTAATTTTAAGTGTTTGCCACTTTCAGTTGTTCAGAAGTAGCAATTAACGAGTTTTGTGGGGACAATAGGGTTTGTTTCAGTCACAAAGTAGTTATTTTATCTAGGTATCACACTTGGCCGTTCACGGGGCCCTTTTAGGGAAAGGCGTTAACCCCATGTGATTGATTGATAAATTCCTGGATATTGGAATTTAGCAGCCGATATTATTAGCCATATTGCCCCTGTTGGTGCTCCTGACAGTTCATCAGCAGGATATAAATTTTTTTTAACTTTTTTGTGCCGTTATTTTACTATTGTGGGAGAGGAGAAAGACTAAATTGGGTTTATTTTGCCCGACTTTCATTGTAACTTGTTTTCCTTACTTTATTTGCATCTTTCAAGGAACTCTCGGCTGGAACCCCGGAATGTTACAGTGGTGACGCTGTTATGTTTGGGGATCTCGTTGTATGAAAAAAGAAAAATCACAAAAATACTGAACTCCGAGGAAAATTCAAAAAGGAAAGTCCCTAATCAAATGGCAAAATCAAAAGCTCAAACACATCAAACGAATGGATAACAACTGTCATATTCTTGACTTGGTACAGGCATTTTCTTATGTAGAAAATGATGGATGAGGGGTTCTCTAGGGGTCTTGAAATCGAAAAGTTTCCGTGTATTATATACTGTAAAAACTTGGTAGGTAAAATTGAATAGTTCCAAGGCACCAGTGTACAAATCTGGCATCCTTGAAAATTACTTGCACAACACTACACACGAAAACATTACAAATCGAAAACATTCACATGGCAAGGGTGAACATTAATTCGGCCACCTTTGAGGAGTTGTTATCCATTCCTGGGATGGACCCTAAAATTGCAGGCAAACTATGGGAGTTGAGGGATGATCTAGGGGTCATTGACATTGAGGACCTGAGTCAGATACAGTAATTAAGGTTGACACCAGCTGTCCGGGAGGTCATGGATTTAGTCCTTTTTTGCCTGATAGCAGGGGGTTTGGTGGAATTGGAGATCCTAGGGCAAAATAGGAAAGGGGGCCCAGAGAGAAAGTGCAGCGAATTGAGAGCTTAATACAGGTAAGGGGTAGGGGGTCCCGGGGAACTAGGATATGTTACCACTAGGGAAGCAATTGGTTATGTGGGAGGGATTATGTCTAGTCAGGGGCTAAGGACCCCAGTGCAAATGAGAACAGCAAGGGAGGAGATGTCAGTTCGGTCATCTTCCCAACCTTTCGGGAGGAGCCAGGACTTTCTTGAGTGTGGGGAAATTGGCTGTGGTGTCAGGGAAAGGTGGACCCACTCCAGAGGAAAGGCAAAAGAGGTTAATAGCAAAAGGTCCCAGTATAGTAACCTCCGAGATATTGACAGGGAAAATGGGGGTTTGGCTATCAAGTACAAGGGAGAAACGGCACGATCTCAGTACAGTAACCCCAGGGAACTAGGGGGCAAAGTACACAGATCTACTGAGGCGTTACTATCAATGTTTTTGGACTCCAAAGGGGTGAGTGAGATCCCAGTACATATGTATAGTTATAGTCTGGGGTACCAAGGTTCAGGAAAAATGGGGATGGGAGACCACAGACACTCAGGACGGGATACTTATGGAATGGGTTGCACACAGGCCCAGAAATTCCAAGAGAAGGCTAAGGGCCCACATGGGGGTAGACCACCAGTCCTGCAAAAGAGTCTCAAGTACGATGAAAAAACAAATTGGCAGGCATTTTACGCCAAGTTCTCCCGACTGGCCCAGGTAAGCGGGTGGTCCCAAGGGGAGCGCAATGACCAATTGTGCTGGTCCTTGGACGAAAAACCAAGCCAGTTTTATGCCTTGTTGGTGGAAAGGAGGCATGTTTTGTCCTATGAAGACATAGTGAATAAATTGGCCAAACGGTTTGGGTTTTATGGGTTGCCAGAAACATCTCAGGTTCAATTTAGCGTTGCCCGACAAGGTGGGGACGAGACCCTGAAGGACTTGGCCAACATAGTCTTGTCCCTCGCCACCAAAGTATTTCGCCACCTGTCCGAGGACCATATGTATTAACAGGCGGTCTTGAGGTTATGTCAGGGGGCAGCAGACAAGGAGGCGGGAATGATGACCTCCAATGTTAAGTCCCAAAGCATTGAGGAGGCAGTGGATAAAATATGGGGGCATCAGCATAATCACCAAGCTATGTATGACTGGTCTTCCAGGAAGGAGGTAAAAAGTGCATGTCCGAAGTCACTGGGCATCCCTCCCCCAAGGAAGTCAGGGATTTGCAAACCCAGATTAGCACGTTTAAAGGGGAGGTACAGGGAACCATGCGGAATTTAATGTTTGAAATTCAGAAGTTGTCCTCTGCTGTAAAGAACAGTGCCCATCCCGGATCCAGTAGCCCCTCTCTTCAGTTCCCAGGGGGAGGCTGTTTCCACTGCAGTGAGGTTGGCCATTTAAAAGGGGATGCCCTAAATTGTTGCAAGCAAGTTCTCCTAAACCAGGTTTCAAGAAAGTTACTTTTGAGGACACCAAGGGTCCGTTAAACTCCAACGGGTCGACTCCAGAGGTCTAAGTCTGGCCCTCATACAGAGAAGTATAAAGGACCTCAAAATAAACCAACACCCCTCCTTTGCAAATAGGATGAGGAAAGGTACAATAAGTCAAATAAGTGTTGCCCAGGAGGACCAATTGATCCTCCCAGGGGGGGGGGGGGCTATCCTTCAAACAGACGATTAATAATAATTCGCAGCAACAAACAGTAAAGGACCTCATGTTTGATAATTCCCTTACTTCCCTGGTTAATGCAGTCCAGCAAGTGGGTTCTGGGGACATCACCCCACCCAATACAGACACCCTACGGGAAGAGATCAGACATCACAAGGACACAGGTTAGGGGAAACGATATCACAAGAGAAAGTTTCTGTTAGTGAGTCATTCATTCTCAATCCAATTCAAACACCTGGTCACATGCCGGAAGGGATTGCCGTGATTTCAGGAATACCATTAGGAAAATTAGATCTAGAAAACCAAATTCCTGAAACATAAGAGGGGGGCCCAAAAAATCACCCAATAAATAACACCAGCCCTGTAATGTCATGTTCCAAATGAGAGACTCCATTAAACCGACTAGAGTTATCCGAAACTATGCAGTCATGTGTAGATGAGTCTGAGAAATTAGGGGACAAATCTCTGGGCCAGCATCAAACCCCTATTGGAGTCATAGTACAATCTAAGACCCTAGTTCATGATCTAGGGAATACAGCTGTTTTCAAGGCAGGGGTAGTATAAAATCAAGGGCTCGGTCCTTTGTCAGAAAGAGGGATGCGCCGGACCACTTGGTCTCCACAATGTCTGGTCTTGAATGGGAGGCAATTTGGCAAGTTTGATTAGTTGAAAGAAGATAATTATTCAAAGCTGAAAGTTTGGGACCGTGCCCTTGGTTTGATGCCAACAGGGATGATGAATGGAGAACAGTCACAGCAATGGGACCCTGGCATTGCTTTCTTAGAACATTGTGAATCTCCTCACAATCAGCAGTTGCTCACAGTGCATCCACAGTTAGAAAACAATGGTGTATGTGGGATATTAGGCAATTCACAAAGGGAAAGAAAAGGAATCATTCAAAAGGAGGGCATGGGGGGATACTTCCAATCCTGGCCGCTCAGTTTCAGTGTGACTTCCAATTGTAGGGAGGGGAACTGGGGATCAACCAAGCAGTGGACAATAAATGTAATTACGTTTTTTAATGTTTCCTTTTGTTATGTATTCTGTTATATTGTCTTACTATGGAAGGGCCTGTGGAAATTATTACAATATTCAAAATATATACAGAAAAAAGGACCGAGGGCGTTGATTAGATCTTACTGATCTCTAAATGTTCATAATAGTATGCATATAGTTAGTAAATATATAGATAAAAATGACATCAAAAGGTATTTGGTTAAACTTTTCGTCTTCTATGTTTACGGAGAGCTCAAAGTATATCAAACTGGTACTTTGAGCCCTCCGTAAACATAAAAGATGAGAAGTTTACCCAAATTCCTTTTGGGATCATTTGTATTTCTTTATCAACTAACTATCTGCTTAATATTATGAAGATTGAGAGATCAGGGAGGTATAGCCATTGCCCTGTGCCCTTTTACATGAATTTTCGAAATTTTTTAGCTGAAAAGTGACAATTCCTTTATTTTTGGCTTTCCATTATTATTTCTATTTATCTCTTTAAATGTTACTAGAGTGATCGTTTGTTTTTATTTCTAGAAATACCATGTATAAAAGTACATCTTTTTTTTGTGCATTTTATTGATAAAAATCTATATTTCATAAAGACAAATGTGCGATTAACATAAGGGTAATGCTAAGGGGCAATGGGTTTATATTTGAGGAAAACGAGAGTTAACGACAGCTTTTAGGGGTCATAAAACGAGTTTCTTCATATCTTTTTACTCTTTATATCTATGACTATCATATTTTTAATGTTATCGAATATTGGAATTTTTATTACACTAAGAAATTTGAATATCGAACCGACTGCTAGCAGCCGGTTTGATATTGAATATCGTATAACAAAGAACGAACCGGTCGCCAACTTCACATATATTCGGATACCTGATACATACATGACATACATATATATGTATTTACCTTTCTTAAAATCGCAATAATAACTCGCATTTTTGTCTATTTAAAAAAAAAAATTGCAATAACAAATACCCGCAATAATTTATACATTTATAGTATTGTAAAGTAGTTTATTAATCAATTATTCTTCAATGGTCAACAAAGTTAATTAGCAATATTCACAACAATTCAAATTTGAGTAAGTAAACAATTCTTTTTGTATTGAAAATTTGAGAATGAACAATAATTTAAAGAGTAAAAAGTTGAACCAAGGATGATGTTCTGCATGTATTATATGATCATTTTGGGGGAATACAATAAAATTACTAAGTCTTACTTTACCTATTCATGTAACCAAATAAGACTTCTTTCACAAAAACATGTTTTTTTTTCAGGACCATTGGGACTTTTCATGATTTTGTTTTAGTGTAACATTTTTACAGGATCATTAACCGAATGTTGTCAAAAAATATAGAATAATCGATTTAAAATCTGCTGCTGCATATCGGTATGCAATTGTATGTGCAGATATCATAGACCATTGTTCGAGTATTTTTGCTCCCTCTCAAATATTGGTTTGAAAATATTTTTATAAGCTAATTTCGATTTTATCTTGATATCTGTTAACAAAAGTTAATAAACTTACATTGCATATATGTTTTATACGAAACATTCGAACTTTTGATTGGCTTACAATAATTACAATGCATTCAATAATTCTATTTTGTTCTCAAAAAAAGGCGACATTAATGGCTGCTGCGTACGTCCTGTTGCAATATCCCATCAATGCATAGGAAAACAAACGAAAAGCTCGATACAACTTGCTATTTTTATGGTTTAAGCACACAAATGTCAATATAATATTGAAGGCTTCTTTTTTATTGGATTTTAAAAGCGATGATGGTGCAGAAATTTATAGTATGAAAGGTTTTCCCTTCAACACTTTTACACCTTACAAAGCTATAACGTAGCGAACAGACGTACAATAATTACACCTGAGTCAGTTGATAATACTTTAGCCCACTTAGCATATTTGGGATATTTCTGTACTCTTTGATAACACACCTCTAATACTGTAAAACTATTAGTTACATGTAATTACAAAGAGTATATGATAATGAAGACTTTTGTCCATAGAAGAATATTAAATTGCACGAACGCAGTTTTTTGGTATCATTGTGTTGCCCTTGTGTGCCAAATCTTATCAGGAGAAAAACAGGATTATGCAACCATAATATTGTACGCAAAGATTAAATCTTATCAATTGTGTATGTACGATTTGCTATGTACATGTAGTTTCTTTAAACTTCAATAAGGGTATATACCTTTTTGTATCATGCAAATCTACTTCAATTTAAATGATTAATCCCACAGATAGAGAAGTACATGTGTTCAAAAGAACAATTAGTTTTCTGTCATTTTGAGTTATTCTTTATTCACCAAATAAATATCAGATTTGTTTATCTTGACTTATTCAAAACAAATCATCTTTTTACATCATTCTAATATATTTGCAAAGAAAACATAACTGTATCACGACAGTTGTGATAACATAGCCATAAAGACCGAAAATCTCATTGTGAATGTCACAAAATTTGTTTAAGGCAGATGGGGTTTCATTCGACGTCTTGGATTGTTAAATAGCAGAAAATGTTCGGTCTAGTTTTTTAATGAAATGTGCAAATTTTTAGAGAAGAATGAACTTTCATTGTCAGACTTTTCATCAAAATTTTTAAAAAATGTGTTTTTTTTTTTATTTTTACGTCTGTATATATATATTAAATGTCTCTGTTTGATTAAGTTTTATTTGATTTGCAACCTTTCTTTGTATCACACACAATTTTGTTTTTCATACACAATCGAAACAAAATCTAACAATTTTGCATCAGCTTAGCTTGAGAAAAAAAACCATAGACCCATTCTTTTCATTTAATTTTGAACAGAGAAAAGTTGCTGGACAAATGACAACAGAAATAAACAACAATATATGCATAGTTCATAGAATGGTTTGAAACTGTTACGTATACATGAAAGGCACAGTTTAATTCATTGTTTAAAACGTTTCTGCATGAGATCGATATTTAACAAAACATGTTTGCATAAAACGTACTGTCTTAATTCCTTGATAAACAATTAAAATCCTTGGTATGAATAACAATAGATTTTAATTAGAAATTGAAAAACAAAACACTTCCTTGATATGTAAGCTTTCTTGTTTGCGGTTTTCACATGCCATTGTAATTTATACTATTGTATTTTAATGTAACTGACATATTACTGTATACCTTTTTAACCATGTTAAGTCCCTTTTGTTATCGACATGTCAATTTGAACAAACGTCAATTTTAATGCATGAAAATGATAGCGATACTTTTTTTTCTCAGATTCGGGTATAAATATGCAATGATTGAAACCTGATACATTTTATATATTATCAACAATCACGTAAGGAATATTTAAAGATCTGTATAATTCGAATAGACCATCTTCTGAATTTATCAACCTTGATAGAAGAAACTTGCTTTTCATACTAGCATTTTTAAATTGACAACTGTTCGTACCGGCCTGAATACCGGCTCGTATTTTTATCAAATATAATCGTAAAAGAAACCACCATTAAAAGATCACCTTCTGTGTCTTGTAGTTTCAAATTAGAAAGGCCTTGATTCAGAGTTTGAAAGTAAAATTGACAATATTCAATCTTTCTAAAGAATAATAGTTGTCAGCATGCTGCTGGTCTATGCAGGTTTTGTTCTTTTAATTGCACAAGATGTTTAAACATTTTGAATTTCGTCTGTTTATTTTCATGACAAATACGTCTTTAACGCTAAGTAATCTTACGATTTTCTGAGATAAGAATCGGGGATTTTTGTAGGGAAAAATCACGTTGTAAATAATGCAAATATTTTTATTGTTTATTGTACATGCCTTAACCAGGAAACCAATGGGGTTGGTATTTCAACTTGTATATAACTTTTTTATATATATATTGTGTCAGCACTTCCAACATGTAAAAATAGTTATAAAATTCAAAATTAATAATTAAGAATGAATAAAATGTTGTTTTGAATAGCTATGACTATGGACCTTGTGTTTTTTTTCGCATTTAATACCTGCCTAGTGTTAAGCAGGTAAAGTACTTTAGCGATACCCAAATTCAGAATATTTCATTCGAGAGAAGTCCTGAGAAATGACACCAAGATAAAGTAGACAAGTGTAGTTTGGGCACCAGTCAGAATAACACACGTACATTGTTTGCCAAATAACAAAAATATAACCTCGTACTAGCTAACCCCCGGCCTGATTTCCTTTTGATATCATTAGACATTTAAATGCTTAAAATACTATTTGATCATGACTACTTCGCCTCCTATATCTCATATAGCAAAACTATTTATTAGAAGAACTTTCAGAGTAATGGAAGATGAAGGCTTGAATGTCTTAATAATTAAACGCTACTGAACTATCTAAAAATAAACAGGAATAAACAGATGTTAATTGACCAAAGGCGAAGTATCAGAACAGTACTGAATTTACTGCAGTGGAAAAGTCGAAAAATTAATTGAAAGACTAAACATAACTGAATTATTTATTGTTCAGTCTTTTAAGACCTGTTCATATTAACATGGTCCTTTCAGATTAAGTGGCGTTTCTTGTGTTCTCTACAGTCAACAGCATTCTAAATGTCCTGCCAATCATCCTGGTCGATCCGGTTTGCATGAAACAATCAGAACGCACTTACTATCAACTACACCAAAAAAATTGTTGGCGTCTCTGTGTTTGGAGTTGGTTCACTAACTCATAATTTTGACCCTACATATCGGACAATTGGGACTGCGATAATGTTTGAAAGTTTGATGAAAACATGTGTTATGGTGTCCAATTTTTCAGTAAGAAACGATTTTCACTAATTGCGTCATATGTGAGGAAATTGTGATGTCATAAAAAGAAATAAATTTGATAAAAACTTAATTGATTGCCTCATTTCGCAAAATGTTTGACAGTTTTCTGGAATATTAACAGCTGGGCCACACTTCGCCTACCTTTCTTTGGATGATGCCACCCTTCGCCTACCTTTCTTTGGATGATGCCACCCTTCGCCTACCTTTCTTTGGATGATGCCACCCTTCGCCTACCTTTCTTTGGATGATGCCACCCTTCGCCTACCTTTCTTTGGATGATGCCACCCTTTGCCTACCTTTCTTTGGCTGATATATTCTTTTTATACATTATTCTTTACTGTTCAACCGAAATTTCAATGGACAAGGGATGACGTCACATATAAAATAACGAAAAATGGTCGGGAAAGGGGACAAATTTCTAAAACATTGGAATAAATATAAATCAGTTCCTTTTTCAAGCTTATATATTTATAAATACAAGGCAGAGATATATTTTTTCTTATCATACTTTCAAACATAATACATTTAGAAATACAAAAAAAAACAATAGATTTAATGACGCAATTCAACTTTTAAATATATTCCTTTACAGGCCGTTTATTTGGGCTTCTGGCTCAACTCTAGATTTATTTGTATATTTGTTTGAAATTTTAATTAGTTGTGTTGTATGTCTGTATTTTAAAAAAAGTTATTGCTGTTTAATCCCAGTTATTGAAAATACAGTCCCTTAATGAGCAAACAAATGAGTAGTTGTTTCCATTATTTTTATTCAAATACAGTGAAAGCCGTATAAAGACTTTTCTAGTTGGGCCACAGAAAACGACCTCATTGGTCTAAGAAGTGACCTTATAAATTGATGTATAGATATTACTACAGTGGGACAAGGAGAGGTTGGGCAACCAAAAAGGACTTTTATTAAAAGAGATATTCTTTATATTAGATCTGACTGTATTGTACAAAAGCACGATCCAAGATAGGCTACCGATTGGGGATAGATAAAAAATAGATAAAAGAGAAGCAACAGATACCAAAGGGACATTCAAACTTCTAAGTCGAAAATAAACTGACAACGCCATGGCTAAAAAAGAAAAAGACCAACAGACAAACAATAGTACACTAAACTTCACCACTTGTATATAAAATTCACATGAGCTAAATATTTCGTTTTTCAGGAGATGCAAAATCTGAAAATTATTTGAATGAACTTGAACAGCTACTAAAAGAACAAGAATATGTAAGTACTATAGTACAATATTGTAGTACTGATATACAACTAAACTTTTAATGAGATCATTCCTGTTCATGTACATGTACAAGATAACAAAACTGATATAAGGAATATATAAGTACTAGACAGTACAACAATTCTAGACAGCAGAACTTTTAATGACATCATTCCTGTAATATTCATGTACAAGACAACAATACTGATTAAAGGAATATGTAAGTAATGGATAGTAAAACAATTCTAGACTGCAGAACTTTAAATGACAAAATGCAAGTACAAGACAGTCATGAACTGTGAGTACTTCTAGACAACAGAATTTATGACGAGAAAATACAAGTATAAGACAGCCCTGAAATGTAGTTTTTGATAGACAGATGAACTTATGATGAGAAAATGCAATTGCAAGACAGCCATTTAATGTTAATACTGCTAGACAGAGGACATTATGATAAGAAATTGCAAGTGCATAAAAGCATAACTTATAAACATACTAGTAGATTACTTAACAAAGATAAGTATCCAGCTTCTGGTCAAAACTGTTCTATTTCAATGACTGATGGCAATAAAAAGGGGACCATATTATCGTGCCTACTTTAATTAGTATTTTGAATACACTTAGTACCATAATGTCATTACAATGTAAAAATGAGGGGCTGTAGTATGATTGCCAATGTGACAACAATCCAAAATGATCAAACTTAAGGCAAATATGTAAACAACTACAGATGACTGCGCGTTAACCAACAACAAACTAGACATGGCATTTTTACAGTCTACAAAATACTAAACGACACATGAGTTTGAGGTAATTTATTTTGTATATTTAAATATTCTTATTGTCGCCGAATAACTCAATTTAAACGTCTAGAACTATAGATTGCCATGCAAACACATAAATTGTTAAGAAATTATTTTTGTTGCTGTTACTCACTCTTTTCAATACTTCGAAAAGTACTAGATTATTTAAAAATTTGATTTTTAGTTTGCGGATTTTTTAAGACTTTATATTATTAATTTTAGACATCAGTTTTTGTTTAAAGCAACCATTTTTTATTGTTTCAAATGATATTTATAAGTGCAAAAAGACGTCTTTCCAATGCTATACTCTTTACAGGAAGATCAAGATCAAAGTGAGACCGAAGAAGGAATGGAGACTTCCTTGGAGACAGAAGAAGGAATGGAGACTTTCTTGAAGACAGAAGAAGGAATGGAGACTTCCTTGGAGACAGAAGAAGGAATGGAGACTTCCCAGGAGACAGAAGAAGAAATGAAAGCACAAGAGAATAAAATGAATCAGGTTCAACAGAATTTTGTTCATTATTGCAAATACAATTTATGAAGTAAAATGTTTTAGATATTTCTTTGTATTCAGTTTATGAAAAACATTAGTAATAGTTAAACCTACTGTTATGTTAATGTTTGTTTCTTAAAATATAAAACAATTAAACGATTTGTTTGATGTTTCTACGTCATTGTTTTAGGATGAACAAGAATATAGTGATGCCGAAGACAAAAAGGAAAAGGATCAAGAGAATTCGAATGAAAAGGAGATGAATGAGATTGATAAGCTACAGGTTTGGCTTTCTTTATTGGTCCTTATCGGTTTTACCAGCTCTTCCACGTTTGTATAAGCTAGGTTTTGGACTTTCAAAATTTGTTGGCGTCGAGCATCACTGAGGAGACATCATTTGTGGAAATGTGCATCTGATGCAGTAAAAGTGGTACTGTTAATGTTTTTAGTATTATCACTAAAGCATAATTTTGGTTAATGTTTTATATTTTTGTTTTGGAATGAAAAATCATTACTGTATGTGAAACTAAGAAACTGGGATTTGAAGCAATCTGAGATTCCCTCATATATTCCTGCAAAGGAGAGATTTCAGGAATTCACAAATCTGTGTTCTCTCCTATGGTATAAACATAAAGGAGACGATGAACACTTCCCATTTTTAAACTAGATACCTAAATTTCACAAAAATCCTGATAAAGATCGATATATACACAGGTCGTGTGAAAATCCTTACAAAGATCTTACTACCGTTATTTTTTTATTGTTAAAGATGGAATTCAGACAAATTGTGATGAAGTTTACTTCACCAGTGATGTCTGGTGTTGATTCTTAGAAATCTATTACAAAGTCTTCAATTGCCATCTTTACAATTTTGCAGTAAATTCGAAAAAATTTAAACCTTTTACTATCTACGCTACTATTATCCATGCTCAGTTGAAAGATCTGTCAAATCGTTAGCCATTTACATATATCAATATAAACGATGGGAATTTGCATGCTCAAATCACCACTTGTTTTTCGTTGGGTTCATATGACTCAGTATTTGGGTTTCTATGTTGTTTTTTGTAAACTATTGTTTGGCTTTTTGTCATTTTTCGGGGGGAGGGGTTTGCCATGTCATTGTCAGTTCGTTTTCGAATCATGTGTTTGGTATCTTCTGTCCCTCACATACGGATTTCATTATAATGATGTGCATAAACTGCTCCAACAGAGGCATTAGGAAAAACAACTGTTATCGACACTCTAGAACTTTTTCAGTCTGTATGACGAATAAGTCAACCGATACGATGTGTTCGTGTCTTGACTCACTAACGATACGTTGTCTTAGGTAAGGTACGAGAATAGTCGTCTGATATACTAACTTACCGATTATGCCCTATTCCCAATTGTTACATTTTTAGTTTTGTTTCGAACGGGGGGGGATTGATGTATGCATAGCATGAGACGCTTACCCTGTCGACGTGCCTGGTTTAAATCCTTTTGGAGTCCATGTGATGCCCTCAGTTTAGTTGATTTCGAAAACTTAAAATACTCAATTAGTAATTTTCATTTTTGTTTTAAAAAAGGAAAGGAAGGGTATGATGGAAGCTGTTGTCAAGCGCGTGTGGAAATTTTGTTCCGTAAATTTATACCTGCACACTATATTCTTTCTTTTGTTTATTTCAAATTTATAATAATTTGTACAGATAGTGCATCCGACTGTCACGTGTTGCCATGATTCTGATTCAGTTTTGGTTTTGTATAAGAGCATAAGGTATAAACATGTTATAATCCTGATCAATCTATCAGTCTGCATAAATGTCAAGATACCATTCATCCAGCATGACATAAACGTGGTATTAGTATCGTATATATTAACCTTGAAATTGTCTTGAAAGGTCTTCGATAACTTAAAAACGATCTTCTGTACTACGATCCAATGAATCCAATAGTTGAACCATCTCATACCTAATCACTTTAACAGGTTATTAGCTAGTAATGATAGTTTGGACAAATGTAATAAACACATTAAACAAACATAAACCAATAAACTAACGTTCTGGTTTTTTAACAATTCATGTTGTATGTTAATTCTGAATTGGTTTTTTTAGGGGAGACAGGTAAAATTTGGTCAAAAGTTGCCTACATCCGAAACACGTCTTGATAGACCTGACAAGTCTCAAGAATACATGCCAATATTTACTGATAAAGAAATGTTGTTGATAGAGAGAAAAATCAAAGATTGGAGAAAAGGAAACGAAGAGGAAAAAGAAGAAGACACAGAAGAATTACCAATAGACAATCCGGAGGTAAAAAGAATTTTTGGCAAAAATTCATTCTTTGTTACATAGTAAATAGACCGGGTGGAGAATTGAGTCTTCTTTACATGACATCTTAAATAAAAATGATTGCGTTTAAAATCAATAATGTGTGACGGCTATATGATGAATATGTTGAATGCTTGTCAAAAAGAAAAACATTAGCACAAAGCCTTTGAGAAAAATCTTCTTTATTTTAGTTAATAACATGGATTTTGAAATTTTGATATTTCGACCTTGTACAAAAGCATTGGAATCCCATGGACATTCAAGCATAAGCTGATATTAGAGTATAAATTCCTAAAACAGAGGTTAGCTTTTAACATAATCCCATAATTTTTAATCATCCCATGCCGTTATGGTAATTGCATACCTCAATAGAGCACCTTAACGCCATCTTTCTCAAAACAAGCTGAAACGTGAACTCAGTTGTTATCATTGAAAATCTTAGAGCTAAGTGGAAATATAGATAAGGTTTATTATTGAATTTTTAAATAATTCTTTTTATAAATTTTGAGAAATTTTGACAAACAAAATCAGGGCTTTTAGGAATATAATTATAATGATGAGGAAATGGAAAAATTTATTAAAAAAGAATTGTTGATTTGCTTTCAAAGTTTTATCAAGCTGTAAACTTAGTTTTTTTTTATTGTTTTGCTAAAATGAAGAAAAGATAAAATTCTTGAAGGAAGTCTATACATGTGTTCTGCCAATATAACATTTCACTGCAAATATTCAGCTTTTTTCTGTTTGCATGTTTTAAAACAAACAATTATAGTTTTTTTTTCTTAATTAATAAATATTTATATGCTAGAAATTTACAATTTACTAAAAGATGTAAATGTACATGTTGCAATCTTCTTTTTTTCAGAATATTGATCCAAATGACCCTTTATCTAACCTACTTGAAGGCATGGAAATCGAGAACAAGGGGAAACTACATCTTGTAAGTATTCTAACAAGGTTAAAGATGACTACAGGGAAAAAATATCCCGAGTATCATACTAGTAACTAGTGAAATACGAAAGAAAATTAAATGACAGCATCCCAACAAAATATAAAGGTTTAGTGTTCCATGGTACCACTGCGGTAAATAGTTTCTAAAAATAGAAACGAAATTCTCAGGTTGAATGTTCATTCATATACAGTTGTCTTTTTCAAACGAAGTAAGGTTTCTCGTTATTTAGTTTCTATGTCATAAATTGTCAATTATAAGACAAGTGTTTAGTCCCATTGTATTAGGGCAACACCAAAAAAAAAACGTTGATAGATTATATTGTAGAAATTAATACAATGATATTTCAATATGGGATAAATAACAAACAACTATGTTCTACGGTTTTAAGAAAAAAATACCGCTGTTTAGTGTTAAATGACTTTATTTTGGTAAAATGCAGAAACATCATTGCAAAAATGAAGAATGTAAGTAAAGTGTTTTAGGATTTAACCTTGTGCCTGTACCAAGTCACGAATATGGCAGTTGTTCTTCACTTGTTCCTCTGATTGATAGTGTTTTATTTTGTCCGTTTTTATGGACTTCCACTTTTTGAGTTTGCCTTGGGGTTCGGTAGTTTTGTTATACTTTTTTGATTGCATAGAAAAATATCTGAGAAGTACATAAATAAGGAGTCGTGTAAATTGTTAAACGTGTGCAAGCTTGTCCCAGGTCATGCCATATTGGATATTTATCTACATTGATTGTTAACCGTAAAGTGTCTTTTATCTTGGTGGGTGTTGGATCGCTGTCAAAAGAATGCATGTCTCACTTTTATGTTTATTTCAATTATAATATTTTGAAAATTACAAGGAATGGTTTCACCAATATTCAGGTTTATAACTAAAAAAGCAACATATTGTGATACACAAAGCCAAATGTACTTAAAACAAAACATTTGTTCACTCTATCATAAACTTTATAATGTTTGATAGGTATGTTTTAATCCATTAAAAATAAAACAAAAAAGTAGTATTTTTTTCTTAAAACCGTATAACATAGTTGTTTGTTATTTATTATCCAATAATGAAATATCATTGTGACAGTATTAAGGACAAACAAATTCCTCGGGGTACTCTCCAGACGTTTGCATTCTTCAAAGGATATTGAAAACAATAATAAAGAACAAAATCGTGTTTAAAAGTAATTATAATGAACAGGTTCAGGGACTTCATCCAGAAGATAGTGCTAAGACGTTCGGTGATTCACACGACTCACATAGACTTATACCAGAACAGATAGCTAAACTTGAATTAAAAAAGACGGTGAGTAGAATTTACAAACTTCATTGTATACCAATGTCAAACATGTGCATATCTTGATTGAGATATCCGTACAGTATTGAAAATTGTGTTAACAATAGAGCTTCTAGCATATTGAGAGTGTTAAATGTCATGTGAATGTTGTTGGAAGATAAATGGAATTTAGTAATATGTGCAGTATTTACCTCATAAACTTCTTTAGAATTTTTTTTTGTTATTTCCAAGCTACGATTTTCCAGGATTTTCAGTACTATTTTAAGTCTTGTTTGAACTTACTCCTTATTAGAATAAGGGTAGTCAATTACAAAAGTTATGGCAAAAAGATATAACAACGTTTACATAATTGATTAAATTTAGAATTGGTAATAAATCCAGTTACCTACATTTATAACCAAAAGTATTTGAAAGTTACGAGTTATTTTGTTTCCTTTCTAATGTTGAACTTTATGACAAGATACATTTCTATATTGCTGAGGATAAAAATAGATATAGTGATATCTATTTATATATATCTGTAACAAATTCAGACAAATTTTTTCTTATTGTTTTTTATTAACTTTTATGGTAATCTAGATTTTTAAAAAATGTAAACAAACATATTGGTTTACTCTTAATTATCAATTGAAAGCAAGCGAAATACCAGATTTTGATTTACTTTACTGTTTTGTTTTATCCTTACAAATTTTAAATCTTGATATTAACACCATACGGCATATGCTTTCCAGGTCGAATCAGACATCAGATATAGAAATTTTGATACTGATACAGATTATCTTTGGAAAGACGGAATTGTTCCCTATAGGATATATAACATGTGTAAGTACTTCACTTTTTAAAAGCGTAAATAGTGTCACTCATTGTTTCCTATAAAATATAAAACATATCACTCGATTGATCCGGACAGTCAGGATAGTTTTACATTGCAATCCTTGTGTAATTTTGAGACAGTTTGTTGTACAAGTCGAACTATTTGAAAACCTGACGAGGAAAGGTTTTACTGGACTAACGAAAGCTATTCTTATGTAAAACCTAAGTGGTCCTGAGAATACTTTATTTGAAAAAGACCACAACATTACAAAAAGTAAAATAGCAAAAAAACAGAACTCCGTGGAAATTTCAAAACGGAAAGTCTCTTATCAAATGGCAAAATCAAAAGCTCACTCACATCAAACGAATGGAAAACAACTGTCATATTCCTGACTTGGAACAGGTATTTCTTTTGTGTAGAAAATGGTGGATGAAAACTTGTTAGCTAATCTCTCACTTGTATGACAGTCGCATCGAATTCCATTATAATGAGCAAAACAAACATACACAATAGGTGGAAATGTTACAAATTGGGTATATATATACACATGTCAGCATCTTTAAATCAAAAAAAGCGTCTGATGGTTTCGTTTTGCAATTAAAGGGTCATGTTTGCATTTAGAATGATACGAACATTTTCCTATTTTGAGAAGTACCATATTGGCAAATTTTACATATAATGGGAAGGTTAAAGTCAAATGGTGGCTCCTACACATGTGAAATAAAGAGTTCAGAATACTACCAAATATTGGCAATAAGTTTTAATAACCTGCCTGAAAATAATTGATTAATATTGAAACTAATGATTAAAATTAAAATTAACACTTCAAACTTTATGAATTTAACGCTTTTTTCTGGATTTACCTTCACCATGAATGCTCATAGCGAAAAATTTAAAAGCCAAGGATGTATAAACCCTGAAACATGTGAAGGCTATAAAACAAAAAAGGACCAAAGATAATAGCCAAATCCATCTAAATTCAACTTTGCATGAGCGAGTTAGAACCTTAGTTTCATAATAATTGTTATATTTGTACGAGGAAATTAAGAAAGGTTTGTTTTAATCATATCATTAACAAACTCATGTTCCCTTCACAAATGACTGCGACGGTGTAACGCTGTTTGATATATTGTAATCTAATCACAGACAAAACAGCTGAACTGTACGGTACTCTTTCCACATGCCAGAATATATCAACACTAGATGAAGACGACAAGAAAAGATAATATTCGAATTAGGAAAGTTATATATTGATATGACCAGGTTGGTCATGTGGTCTTGGGGGCTGGACAGAGTGCAGATAGAGTAACAAAACCGCAGGTTAAAATTCCGTAAAAACAATTTGCTTACTACAGACATGCAGATCTAACATTGTTTGGCTACATTTTAGACAAAGTATACGTCATCTGTTGTATTGATTTTCTGTTTCACTTTGTATTTCTTTTTGGAGAGGTTTTTTGATAAGATATTTGACACAACTTAATTTTTTGTCCTCTTCGTCATTAATTTGATTCACTTGAAATATGTGTAGCAGATAGACTTAATGCTTTTTTAACTTTTATTTTCTTTCAACTCTATAATATTGTCGACATCTCTTTTTATCATTGCAGCTACAAGCTCTGTAACAGTTATCGACAAAGCCATTCAACAATTCCATGACTTTACATGTATTAAATGGATATCAACCACTGATACCCTGTTTAACCCATCAGCACTTGGACACCAGAATTTCGTAACATTTATAAATGAACAGTAAGTGTGATGGAATTCATAATCATTTTTGGATGTTAATCAGAGATTTTTATTAAATGAAATTATCCAATTAGCCAAGAAATATAAACTTACGTTATAACTTATATATGAAATGCAGTTCTTCTTGTGTTTTCGTTTTTGATTGTACCATACGTTACTGAAAATTATATCAATTGTGATATGTATACATAAAATGCCTTATCCCGGCCTCGTTAACACATTATTTGTATATTGAAGGAACTAGTGTTTACTTCTTAGTAATCATGATTCTAAAGTATACATTCCTCATTTACAATACAGTGAAACCCGTCTCAACTAAACCTCGTTGGTACTTTATTCGGTTTTGGCAGATGTTCGGTTTAATCGGGTTCATAACAGATAAAATGTGATATGACTGTACTTAGGAGCATGTTTGGTTAAGACAGCTTTTCGGTTCAGACAGGTTTCACTATATATCCCCTGCTTTCATAGTATCTTTCCATTAAGAATGACTTATATTTTGGAGAAAAAATAAATAAACACAGCAATTTAGATATTTGGCAACATTATATACATTCATGGCGAAAATATGTTTAGATATTGCATTCTATTCATGGGGTTAAATTTAAACAAGCACAAATAGTTATAAAGCCTCTGGCTTTTGTTTGTCTTGTATAATTTTTAATTTCAATTCATTGATATGTTTTGGAGTTTAGTGTGACGTCCATTTTCATTGAACTAGTACACATTTTTGTTGAGGGGCCAGCTGAGGCCCGCCTTACGGGTGCGGGATTTTCCCGCTGTGTTGAAGACCTATTGGTGGCTTTCGGCTGTTTTCTGCTTTTTGGTCGGGTTGTTGTCTCTTTGACACATTCCCCATTTACATACTCAATTTTATAAAAGTATACATGTGGATATGAGTGCAAAAATGACAACACAAAATTATTTTACAATATAAAATTTAAAAACAAATGTGGATACGGCTAAACTATAGATAGTAAGACTAAATTACGTAATGCTTAGGGTTTTTTTTTACAACTTATTTCAGTATTGGAAGCTAGGGGTCCCAGCATAAATTTAACAATTTTTTTTCTACTATTAGATTTTCTGTGAGGTAATTTTTGACTCCGGAAAAATGTATTTGATTTTTTTCAAGTTTTGTCCTATAAATAAAATAAGATTGTGAAGAGAATTATCAAGTTTTAAATTTTAATATTTACTGTTTGTCTTCAATTTCTTAATAAAATATATCCCTGTTTAAAGGACTTATTATTTGTGTTTTGTTATAAATCCAATCGTCGAGTTTAATTTATCCACAAATCTTACATTTTACGGCATGTCCAACTTATGTCCTAAAATCTTCAATAGGTTCATTGCAGAAACTACATTTATCGCATTGCTTTATCTTAATTTAAGAAAAAAATGTATTTGTCCCCACGACGCTGTGTGTTATTATATATTGAATCCGATGCCGTTTTGCACTTTATGGTGTTGAAACAAATTCTGAACGTCTACCGGATCACTTTTATACTCAATCGTAAGAACCAATTGTATTCACAGCTAAGCCTAGTAATATTCTATTTCTCATAGAATACTATACATAACTTTTCCGCCTTTGTTTGATAAAAAAAAAATGTTGTTTTGAAACATGTGTACTAAATTTTAGATAATCTGTCGCTCCTTTGTATTTACTTTAAACTAAGCACTTGATAGTTTGGTGCCTGTTCAGTCTTGAAATGCATAGAATTTGGTTCTTGCTAATAAATAAGTATACCAAAAGCTCGGCTTATATATCCTTATGATAGTAATTTACCATTTTAACAAACTGCATTAGTTGAAAAATGTAACATCTTCCTCGAAAAATTTAATAAAATTTTATTTCATATCCAATCTGTTGAAAAAAAACCTTATTTTGCTGTATGCTTAAATCTACAAAGATTCACTTGTTTTCCAATCCCAATAAAATTGTCATTTTGTAATGTTTACGTTATTATTTTCTAAAATAAAATATTGTTTACACTAAATCTGCAAAGAGCCTATAGTCGACGCAATATGAGGAAAAAAAACACGTGTTTTAAGGGTTTCACGGACTAATTTTGAAATCCAATTCTAACATGTTTATGTATATGTCGTCAACATAAATTAAGTAAGAGACAACAGACGTATACCGAAAACCCAAAACCAGTAAATCTATTTTAAACATACAATACAGGACTAATAAAACTAGGGAAATCACATGAACCTCAATCGGAGCATATGGTTGAATCAAAAGAATACACGTCTTAGGCTTTGCAAGTATCAACCGTGAAGCAAATTCAATCTCAGTCTAATAACGCTGAAGAATTAATCGAAACAATGCTGATCTCCGTCATTATTTCCATTGACAAGTATCAAATGCTGGATTTCCAATAAAGCGATCTATACAATACTCAAAATAGACTCGGTGAAAACGAAATATGTGCCTGCTGTAGGTCATTCTTATCCTTATCCCTTTTAAAAACAAAACATAACAAATTAAAGCAATAGAAACAAAAACAAAAAACAACCTCATCATGTTGACCCTTACAATTTCTTTTACAAGAAATATTTACCACAGTCTTTGGTCTAATAAGAAATATTTACCACAGTCTTTGGTCTAAAAAGAAATATTTACCACAGTCTTTGGTCTAATAAAAAATATTTACCACAGTCGTTGGTCTGATAAGAAATATTTACCACAGTCTTTGGTCTAATAAGAAATATTTACCACAGTCTTTGGTCTAATAAGAAATATTAACCACAGTCTTTGGTCTAATAAGAAATATTAACCACAGTCTTTGGTCTAATAAGAAATATTTACCACAGTCTTTGGTCTAATAAGAAATATTTACCACAGTCGTTGGTCTAATAAAAAATATTTACCACAGTCGTTGGTCTAATAAGAAATATTTACCACAGTCTTTGGTCTAATAAGTAATATTTACCACAGTCTTTGGTCTAATAAGAAATATTTACCACAGTCTTTGGTCTAATAAGAAATATTTACCACAGTCTTTGGTCTAATAAGAAATATTTACCACAGTCGTTGGTCTAAAAAGAAATATTTACCACAGTCTTTGGTCTAAAAAGAAATATTTACCACAGTCTTTGGTCTAATAAGAAATATTTACCACAGTCGTTGGTCTAATAAGAAATATTTACCACAGTCTTTGGTCTAATAAGAAATATTTACCACAGTCTTTGGTCTAATAAGAAATATTTACCACAGTCTTTGGTCTAATAAGAAATATTTACCACAGTGTTTAGTCTAATTAGTGATATTTGCATTCTATATATTTTAAGTATTGTATTTATTTAATTTTTAGAGGTTGTTGGTCCTATGTAGGCAATGTTTTTCTTAATGGACAGTACCTAAGCTTACAAGAACCAGGTTGTGTTAGTGTAAGTATGTCTTTTTTATACATACATGTTTACTAGTTACTTTATTGTTGGTCGGCCTGAAACATTCCAACTTTTCAGGAGATCGACTTTGCATTTGCAGATAAAATTATAAATTAAGATATTTAAGCTTACGTAAAATCAGTTTTAATATAGTCATTTAGAAAGATTTGGACGATTATCGAAAGGACCTCATCACTGTCCATGACACTAGAACCTATATTTTTACATTTAGATGTAATATAACAATCATTTTTGCACGATGGCGTCAGAAATATTCTCATGTAACGTCAAAATGTAAAGGAGACGTCTGAAATGATATGTACTGCTTGACAAATAGCTTTAAAGTGTACATAGATAAGAAATTAAAAATAGATCTTATTTTATTCCAGTTGGCTTAGTGATTTCAAAAATCTTTTCTGGTGAAATACACATTTGTTCCTATAGATGCAATACATATAATCTTTGTCATAAGAAAGAAACTATGAATTTAATCCATTCCTACCAAAACTTGTATAAACTGGTCAGGAGCCTTGGTAAAACATAACTTTAAAAAAAAAAATTTTTAGTAACAGTAGCTTTTTTTGTTCGTAGGCAGGAGACAGTCTTCCTTAAAACATAGAAGCAGTTGATTACCAACACGCCGATTCTTGATTTTGATACCTTCACTTAGAAAGATAAGAGAATCGTCGATTCATTCCGGTTTTGATATTGAATATGTGTTTTGAAACTTTTTGATTAACACATTTGTGTTAAAAATTGAATCATTTTGATATCTTTAAAGTTCTCTTTGATAAAATTGTCGTTCATTTTAAAGTTTATTGTATACGTTAAGTGGAAATGTTTGGTCAATCTTGAAGATTTTATTGAAAAATTGATTGTTTACAGAATAATAACTGAATAAACGTGAACTGCCTAACTCTTTAGTTTTTACCATGGCAGTTGATTGTTTTCAGAATGATAACTAAATAAACGTGAACTGCCTAACTCTTTAGTTTTTTCCATGGCAGTTGAACACAAAATCTGTAACACTGACAATCATTACCCTACCTGGGGACTGTCGATGTGTTGACATGCATACTAGTAGTAGTGTCGCAAAATTGACAATCCAAAATATTGTAAACCAACTTATTTTCGCGGATACTTTACTTTGCGTCTAGCCCTTACCAGCCCATTTCGCGGCGACTTAATTTCGCAATTTTGAAATTTGATTGGTGTAGTAAAGAAAGATCCAAGTTTTACACTTTCGCGACGATTTATATTTGCATTATTTTTCTACTCGCGAAAATTAGTTGATTTACAGTAATTTTCTGCACTTGAGTGACATGGCTATAACATCTTATATTTGTCCATGCAATATACGTAGTTTGAAAGGAATGATCCATTTAACTCTGTTTGCACATATATGGAGTTGAATAATGACTTTTATTTCCAGTTAGATAATTTAAACTTTATCGTACTTTGGATTATTTGAAGGTACTCTTAACTAATAATAATTTCTAGTAGTTGAACTAGTGATCAACACTTTAATATGAAAGACGTACATGTATTTGTGTTTAATCATGTTTATACAAGTTAATAAATTTCTAATTTTACATCAAATTTTGTGCTTTTAATTTTTCTTTTTCAATAATTCTCAAGTTTAAATTAATGATAAACTCATTATAGATACCAGGATTGAAATTTTGTATTTGCGCCAGACGCGCGTTTCGTCTACAAAAGACTCATCAGTGACGCTCGAATCAACAAAAGTTAAAAAAAACAAATAAAGTACGAAGTTGAAGAGCATTGAGGACCAAAAATTCCTAAAAGTTTTGCCAAATGCAGCTAAGGTAATCTATTCCTGAGGTAGAAAAGCCTTAGTATTTCAAAAATGTAAAGTTAATTTATAATTATGACCGTATCAATGATAATTCATGTCAACACAGAAGAAATTAATACATCTTTTGTAGGTCAGTACAGCTGTGCATGAAATGTTACATGCAATGGGAGGACATCACGAACAATCTAGAAGTGATCGTGATAATTACGTAACAATTGAATGGCCAAACGTACAGCAAAGGTGGAATGGACTGACATGGGTGAGAAATAACAACATGGAGAAGTATAACACACAAGACAATAACCCTTATGATGCAGAATCATCTATGCAGTATAGTTTGTTTGTAAGTATTCAGTACAGAACAAAACAGAAGACTGTAACATATAAAAAAGATATGTGGACTATTGTGGCGATTCATGAATAGCACCTCACAAGTCAAAAGATATCTCAAGGTTAATATATAGTCCTCAACAGGGTTCGGAGCTATTTGTTCACCTCTTACTCGTCTGAGGTTAGAAATATTGTGAACACTTTTTACAGACACTGTCAAAGAGCTGTCATCAACACCAAATAAACAGAACATTAAGAAAGACTTGAAGCAACTTGAGTTATCTATTAAAGATTATGTAATCAATGAAGCTGTTGTAAAAGAGAGAGGAAAAACCATAATATATATATAAATTATAAATGTGAGTTTTAGGTTCTCTGGCTTAAATAATGTTCTTAAAATTAAAATGTTAAAATAAGTATACTTATTTTTGCAGTAGCATACTATGATGTCATTTTAATCAAACAGTATGAGAAATGTACTGTATAAAAATAAGTAAAATGAAGATGAAAGTGGTGACATTATAAATTCTGAAATAGATTTAATTGTATACCTGTTAATTACATTAAATCCTGTAATTGGCACGATTATCCAGAACACAACCTCTAACTAATCACTAGTGTACATACGTTCTACAGAAATAAAGAGAATCAATCACTGTCATTAACACCAAATTCTCAAAAAAAACAACAAAACATTTAAGATGTCACGTTAAAGACAACAACTGAACATACTGACGTGGGACAGGCACATTAATATCAGACGGGGTCATATTTTTTTCTGATCTCAAAACTCTCTCTTTTCAATTTTTATCAATGAACTAACATGACTTACATAAAAGAACAAACCATACAAATCATTGTAAGAAAAGCACTTAGCACTTATATAATAGTATAATAGATAACAAAAACGCAAAGTTATTAACATATTATTTCGTAAAAAAGAATGCACGCAATTTATATAGCTTATAACGCATATAGTAAATAGAAATCACATGGAAACGAAAGCCTGGTCAAGGATCCTCAATGCATACACAGCAGCGTTTATCTATTATCACACATAACAGGTGCAGCTAGAGTATCACTCACTTATACTTCCGGAGTAGTTGAGACTACTCCTTGCTTTTGGTGTGGTTTATATGGCTCAAACTATAATTTTTCGTGTAGTGTTGTGTGAACAGTTGCTGTATATGTATACGCATATATTATCAATATATCACATGGTAAAGAAAGCCTGGTCAAGGCCTCTTTAAGCATACAAAGCATCGGTTTCCTATTATCACACATGACAGGTGCAACTAGTGTAGCAGTGACTGCTTATCCTTCCGGAGCACCTGAGTACAATCTTGGCTTTCGGTGTGATTTGTATGGTTCTATCTATATCTTTCCGTGTAGTATTGTGTGGACTGTTGCTTTACAGGTATACTAATTCGATATGAATTGGAATTTTCTTGTACTGGACTTTTTTGCTCTCTTTCATTTGGTAGGCTTTTTCCACGAATGGCAAACAAACTATCAAGTTTAAAGATCAAAGATTAGAGTTTTTGGCTGATTCAGCTGATGGTCTAGAGTTCTATGATATACAAGATGTTACAGATGCATATAAATGTGCAGGTAAGTGAAGAAATTTTCAAAGAACTATGTGTCCAATCTTGAAGGAATCTATTCAATAATTGGAAAGACCTTACACAGAGTTTATGTACGCATGTAAGCACTTACTGTAATGTCAATTACAGAAGTTCTCTGTATTACCATTTGTATCCATGAAACATTTCGGAACTGGACGTTAAGCAAACAACAAACAATCTATCGATGCTGCCATAATTTTCGCTATAGTATTAATACTGTAACTGAAAATTCAAGCCAAAGATATCAAAGTTTTTTTTTATTTACACATACAGATTTCTCAGAAAAGATTTGCAATATCTTTACATTTCATGTCTGATTTCTCAAAAAGTTGGATTTTATCATCATGCATACAAAACAGCAATACCGAAACCGTCATTTGATACACCTTATTCAGGTCAGATGTTAACACTGGTTTACTTGATGGCAGACAGAAATTTAGTACCTGTTTACCTGAAAATGTACTGATAAGTCTTTTTGAAGTTGATGTTCATTTTCAACTGGTTTGCAAGTAAACATATTATAAAGATTATGAATTCTGATGCTGAAATGTTTTTGAAATTCATTTGAATAAAATAAAGTTAAGTCTACATAATTCTTATATGTGTAGATGGTGTAAATTTCAAATTCAAAAGAATTGATCTCAGTTCTTTTCACATATTGATGAAACAAGCAAACAAACTACTAAAACGTTACGTTATTTCGAATATTTTCCAAAAGTACCGGGTTTTTACATTTCCCGTCATTCTCTGAATTCTATCAATGAAAAAGTCAACTGATGGTATTAGAAAGACATAATTTTTTGCTCACCTGGCCCGAAGGGCCACGTGAGCTTTTCTCATCACTTGGCGTCCGTCGTCCGTCGTCCGGCGTCGTCCGTCGTCGTCCGGCGTCGTCCGTCGTCGTCCAGCGTCGTCCGTCGTCGGCGTTAACTTTTTACATTTTGAACTTCTTCTAGAGAACCACTGAATGGAATGAAACCAAACATGGCATGAATGTTCCTTATGAGGTGCTGACCAAGTGTTGTTACTTTGTAGCGGATCCATCATCCAAGATGGCCGCCAGCGGGGGACTTAGTTTAACATAGGACCCTATGGGAAATGCATACAAATGTCTTCTTTTAGAGAACCACTGAATGGAATGAAACCAAACATGGCATGAATGTTTCTTATGAGGTGCTGACCAAGTGTTGTTACTTTGTAGCGGATCCATCATCCAAGATGGCCGCCAGCGGGGGACTTAGTTTAACATAGGACCCTATGGGAAATGCATACAACTGTCTTCTTTTAGAGAACCACTGAATGCAATGAAACCAAACATGGCATGAATGTTTCTTATGAGGTGCTGACCAAGTGTTGTTACTTTGAAGCCGATCCATAATCCAAGATGGCCGCCAGCGGGGGACTAAGTTTAACATAGGACCCTAAGGGAAATACATACAAATGTCTTCTTTTAGAGAACCACTGAATGGAATGAAACCAAACATGGTATGAATGTTCCTTATGAGGTGCTGACCAAGTGTTGTTACTATGAAGCTGATCCATAATCCAAGATGGCCGCCAGCAGGGGACTTAGTTTAACATTGGACCCTATGGGAAATACATACAAATGTCTTCTTTTAGAGAACCACTGAATGGAATGAAACCAAACATGGCATGAATGTTTCTTATGAGGTGCTGACCGAGTGTTGTTACTTTAAAGCCGATCCATAATCCAAGATGGCCGCCAGCGGGGGACTTAGTTTAACATGGGACCCTATGGGAAATACATTCAAATGTCTTCTTTTAGAGAACCACTGAATGGAATAAAAGCAAACATGGCATGAATGTTCCTTATGAGGTGCTGACCAAGTGTTGTTACTTTGAAGCCGATCCGTAATCCAAGATGGCTGCCAGCAGGGGACTTAGTTTAACATAGGACCCTATGGGAAATACATACAAATGTCTTCTTTTAGAGAACCACTGAATGCAATGAAACCAAACATGGCATGAATGTTCCTTATGAGGTGCTGACCAAGTGTTGTTACTATGAAGCTGATCCATAATCTAAGATGGCCGCCAGCGGAGGACTTAGTTTAACATAGGACCCTATGAGAAATACGTACAAATGTTTTCTTTTTAGAGAACCATTGAATGGAATGAAACCAAACATGGCATGCATGTTCCTTTTGAGGTGCTGACCAAGTGTTGTTACTTTGAAGCTGATCCTTCGTCCATTATGGCTGCCAGATAAGGCCAATGTTTAACAAAGGATCCTATGGACAATACATACAAATGTCTTCTTTTAGAGAACCACATACTGAATGGATTGAAACCAAACATGGCATGAATGTTCCTTATGAGGTTCTGATTAAGTTTTGTTACTTTGAAGCTGATCCTTCATCCATGATGGCCGCCAATGGGGGGGGGGGGACTTCCTTTAACATAAGAACCTATGGGAAATACATACAAATGCTTCTTCTAGAGGTGCACTGAATGGAATGAAACCAAAACATGGCATAAATGTTTCTTATGAGGTGCTGATTAAGTATTGCTACTTTGTTGCCGATTTACTGTTCAAGATGGCCACCAGGATTTTTTATTAAATTACAGGACCAATATTCAACCAAATTTGGCCTCACTCATTATTAGGGTATCTGTTATGATTTTAATCTACTTTTACATGATTTCCAAAACCAAAGTAGAATCAGGTGAGCGACACAGGCTCTTGAGAGCTTCTAGTTTTTCATAGAAATGTAAACAATCAGAAAAATGTATGATAACAAGGAAATAAGGTATGATTGTCAATGAGATAACTTTTCATAGTCTAAAGAACAGAGATGTGAACAATAACAGGTAACCGGGCGAACTTCGTCAATAAGCAAATCTCAGATTGCTGTACCAATATTATGACTATTTTATTTATTATGTCTGTTTTGTTCACGCATCGTTGTAAATATAACGGAATTTGATGAGACTGCCGTACAAGTGAGAGGTTTAGCGCTATAAAACCAGGTTCAATCCACCATTTTCTACATTTGAAAATGCCTCTACCAAGTCAGGAATATGACAGTTGTTGTTCATTCGTTTGATGTGTTTTGTCATTTGATATTACCATGTGATTAGGGACTTTTCCGATTGAATTGTCCTCGGAGTTCAGTATTTTTGTGATTTTCTTTATACTAAAACAATAAACGAAAATCAATGTTGGCAGACAGCAGCCTACGACAACCACTTAATAACATGTTCCTAGATATGCACAGTCACATACAGATGGGGATTTACATGTTAGTGAGCGCTCAAGCCTTCCCTAACCCGGAACAGGTGTGTTACAGTGCAAACAACTGAACAAACTGTACAAATCATTTGAAACGGGATAAACTCATCAGATCGGTACTAATCACAAAAACCAATAACAAAAAGACAAAAGACATTACGTACCGACGTAAGAGTACTCGCAGTTACGGTAAGATAGTTCAGAGCCTATTTTCAAGTAATAGATAAATCTTGTTTTCTCAGATAATTATCGAAATCACCTCAACTCCAACAAACCTATCTTTGAAAAAGACTTCTTTAATAATGTGAGATAAACATGACCATGCTACAGTATAAGTATCGACAAGATGTACGACTATAGTTGATAAGTGTCTTTTGCAATATGGAAAGGCATATCACGCTATCCGCTGACGTCATACTCCTTAAAGGATGTAGTGTTAGATCAAAGAAACCAAATGCAGGCATGTGTTAACCATTTGGATGTTTTGCCACAAAATATATTGCCCTCGGACTATCGCCAGTTGCCTTCATTGGCTTACAATGCCAACAATTGCAATTGAAAAAAGGGATAAACAATATTAAAATATTTAAAATGTCTATTTTTTGTTTTTATAAACAATGTCAATAAAAACACTTTTAAGACAAATGTAATTAATTGATATATTTTTGTTATAATGTCTTATATTTAGATCACTGCACTAACAGACCTAACTGTCAGAATGGCGGTTTCGTCAATTTCCAATGCACATGTACTTGTCCAGAACACCTGACTGGTGCTACCTGTGAACAAACGGTCTCAAATAGTCGTAAGTATCCAGTTAACTCCTATGAATAATGTTGAATACAATAAATGCTTTAAATACTGAAATAAATTAGTATTTAGATTGAAATAATAACAGTTTATTTTTCTAATCGCTTGTTTGAATAAGGAGCCTCCGTAGTATACCGATGATAAATACTGGGAGAATCGTATGAAATTCAGACGACAATGGTGTTTGAATATGCTACATCTGTACAAGAGAAGATAATTCCATAAAAGTGGAGAAATACCGCCGATCGTAGAGAAAAAAAAGTTTGGACGATTTCATACTAATTAAATTGTTTATTTTCCAATCAAAGGGAACGTACGCCCTCCATGCACCGTTGTGTATTTAGGTGAAAGTTCAAAATAATATTGCATAAGAAATAGTTGACTTTCTGGGCGAAAATAATTAACGATTTATTCATACACAAAAACTACTCCAACAGAATTATAAGGTAGATCGATTGAAATCGACAGTGTATACGTTTCATAATCAACATCAGGGATTTGGCTTACCGATACAATCTCTCGTTTCCTCAACTCGCTAGCAACGTAATTTCGCGGCCTTAGATCTGCAAATAATATTAATTCGATGTTCAAAATTCTATACTTTATACTGAAGCTTTACAGACAGAATAAGAAGTAGCTAGCGTCAGCTTATAACTTCTCGTTCCGTTATATATATGATGTTCGTTCACTTAATTATTCAAAGTTTGGTGGCTTTTTTCAGCGAACCCATCTCATCGAACTTGAAATAAAAGATACCAAAGATATAGTTAAGTCTGCATGAAATCGTGAATAATATAGATAAGGGTTGTTTGAGAACCAAACTTTTTAGATCTCCTATTGTGATATTTCTTTTTTCGAAGCAAAATTCCAGCAGCGCCTGCATATTGAGTATGTACCTTCCAGTTGATATTATATTCCAGTGCTAGCATTTCCGATTAAAATTCACTCAATCAATGGTCTGCCATATTTATGATTATGTCGATATTAAAACGCAGTATAACGAGTCATATACATACCGAATTTTACAAAGATTCGACATACCGCCCAATCACATTTTTATCGCCTGACTATTGATAAATTAATACTACTAGGGAATGTTTAACAAGCTTGACTACACATGAGGGTCTCGCACGGTCGGTTGGAAAATTGTATGGTTATTTTTGCAATGTCCAGGTTTTGATCAGGAGTTTTGTTTAATACTATTTAATATATCTGTAGGGGTTAAATCTATTTCCAGCGTAAAAATCTGAATCCTTTCATCAGAAATACGTGCAAAGACGTCACGTTACTCATATCTGTGGCCATTTGTCCTACCTCAAAATTTGTGTCTTTGTCTCCGATGTTTGCCTTGTTTCGTCATTTCACTCACATTGGTGGCCATTATTTTTTTCAAATCCGTGTGTTTTCTCCGATGTTTGCCCCGTTTCGTCATTTCACTCACATTGCTGGCCATTATTTTTTTCAAATCCGTGTCCTTTTTATAATAAAGACTTTCAGCAATGAGCTGTGACTTGGGACGACAAGGTACAAATACAATGTAACAGGGTTGACATGATGGCGAGCTCTTAACCTTCTCCTCACCCGGGACCGTGGTTTAAGAAAACACTTTGAAAATCAGTTGGAAACTGCTTGACTATTCAGACTGGCACAAATCTCGAAAATCAATATAATTTAAAATTAAAACTGTCCATAGCTTGATTTGCCAGAATTGAATATTTATCCAAATGATTGGTGTAAGAGTCCTGAAATATTTCTTAGGAAATCTGTTGTCTCTGAAATGCTCTACTAGTTCAGTATTCAGCAAAGATATGACGACAAAAACATTTTTCATGCTCCTCGATGAAGTTTTACTAATTTTTAAATCAACACATACTTAGGTGACATAGGACAGGGCACGACTTGTTTAAAAGGACACAGTTTAGAAAGGACATAGATTTGTGACATCTATGACACAATATAAGATTGGCACAAAATAAATCTGAGGAAACGAGACAGATTTGAGTCTTAACATAGATTTGACTCGACATATCTGATTCTCTTTAAAGTTTGATTCATACATTACAAATGGCTTTCTGCTATTTGGCTTACATGAACACTTATGTATATTTGCAAATTTGCATATGGTGTATCAAATTGATTCACGAATCCTTTAATTGTGTATTTTAGATTATTTGTAGCTAATACGCGATACAATGAAACGAAAAAAGACTTACATTATTAACAATTAAAAGAAAAAAAAATATCATTAAAACGACATTATTTAAGCGATCTTAAAAATATTAGGGTAAATGTATATTCGGTTAGGCGTTGACTACAAAACAATAAATATTGATTCTTATAGAAACGTGTGGTGGTGTTATCACCCTTGGGGTAGGAGAGGAAAGATTCATCCAATCACCAAACTATCCAGCTAACTATCCAACAGGGCTAGAATGTACCTGGTTAATAAAGGTAAGAATTGCCATCTGATGAAATCACTAATCTTTATTTACAACCAAGTATACCACTGGTGTAGAGTGAAAATGTTTAAAGATGACTGTTATAATTGATAGCACAAATGTATAAAATGTATAAAAAAATAACGTAACTTTAAAAACAGAAAAATATGAAAGTTCCTTGTCCTTGTTTTGAGATATAATCTATTGAAAATTTGGCGGGAAATGATCCTCTCTAGATTGTTCATACATCTAACATTGACATCTTTTCACTTTTAAAAATTATGAAAAAAACAAGGATTTCAAAAGATTTTCAAAAATGGCCTTTTAAACTTTATGTAATAAAATTTGAAAAAATGTGGAAGCATTAGAGGGCAAAATTGTTATTGGCACTACATGGATAAAACTAGAGGATTCCAAATATCTGACAAAAAGTAACAAACAAGAGAAGGGTACATCCTAAAGATTTAAGAAAAAAGTAAAATAACATAAACTCCGAACTCCAAGGAATTGACACCTCTTGAAATCAAACTGTAAAGCTAATTGTCACACAAGAACATAGAGTTTGGTTATTGAAGGATTTTCTTCAGGTGAGATCTTAAAACTATCCGACATATTATCCTACAGATCTAGAGTATACCTAGTTTAAAAAGTATTTTCGACTGGTGAAATTACAATACTATTCAAAGAAACCAGCGTGTATCTTATTAGGTAAGATTTGTCAATCGGCTTAAAACCAAACTATCAAACTATCAAGCATGACTAAAATGTACTCAAATAGATTTCTGCTTCACCAGAATTGATTCAATATTACCCATTTGCAGGATATTTTACAAAATACTGTTGCCGGGACAGAGATGCATGATAATACTTTTCCAAGAGCAATCTTTTATCATTCTTTTGTTTGTTTTAAATGAAATACTTGAATATGCATATTCAGGATCACAAACGGTTTGCGCCTAACAAAATCAGTTATTGTGTGTCTATTTTTTTTTTATATTAAATAATTATTTTTTTATTAAGAAATGCATTTTTTTTTATTGAGCAATTTCAATATAAACTTTATCGTTTAACTACTTAGTGTAGTTAGTGTATGAATAAGTAATGTGTAATATAAAAAACATCCCATATTTTATATTAAACGTGTAAGGACCATATACACTGAGGTAAACGATCCAAATTTGCCAACTTTTTCAGTTTTCTATTTGAAAATAAAGAGTTCCATTTCAATTGTTTGATTTCAAACAGGTATACGCCTGTACTCCATTTGATATATTTACAATCTAGTGTAATCAATGCAGTTCCATTAAATTATAGTTAGTTAATTTTAAAGCTTTCTTGAAGCATTCCAGGTGGTGTATATTTTACATTACTTTTAGGGAACTGCTAATAATATAGTTCGAGCTTCAGTACAGTACATGGATATATCTTCTGATGCTGCATGCAATCATTGGTTGGAGTATAGATATAATTTATTGGGACAGAAAGGCCCAAAGTGAGTATTCAACACTGTAATTAAATCTTTGAATATTGTTTTTATTGGTGTAAATATTGATCTTGTTATCAGTAAATTAAAACCATACTTAATAGTACACATATGTACTTTCACGGTACTACAATCTGTCGATACTTATAGTTTGACATTGCACAAGGGCATGTTTTTCTCTGACTGTTAATGACGTCTTTATACTAAATCCATTGGATGTTGGATGTGTACTGATTGATATTTTAGTCTTAGATACATGATTTTTTTCATAAGTTGTTATTGACTTTGAACTAGCTGTCAGTAACTGGGCAGTACTCTCATATCTGTACTTAGTGTCTTTTTGTTTTTGGGATGTATAAGTACCCGTCCACGTCCACTTTGTGTTTTTGTTAGATGTATTTATATTTGTATCCATCTGATGAGTTAAGCCTTTTTCAACTGATTTTTATAGTTTGTTGTTATGTTGTACTACACCACTGCCCCAGATTAGGGGAGGGTTGAGCGCGCTACATTCTTTATGTGCCTACCCAACTCAGGGGCCTGTAGTCCAGTTGTTGGCGTTGGTTCATGTCTGTCATATTAGTTTTTCGTATACTGTTTTGTTATAAATTAGACCGTTAGTTTTCTCAATTGAGTAGTTTCATATTTTCCATGTCGGGACCTTTTACAACCGACAATACGGTATGGGTTTTTCTCATTATTGAAGACCGTACGGTTGCATATAATTGCTTAAATCCACTTCATTTGAACTTTGGTGGATAGTTGTCTCATTGGCAATCATACCACATCTCTTTATCTTTATATTGTTGGTTGGAGTATGGGTATACTTTATCAGGACAAAAAAGTTCCAAAGCGAGTATTGTTGATTGAAGTATACATATAATTTATTGGGACAGAAATGTTAAAAGTGAGTATTGTTGGTTGGAGATAGGTATACGTTCTTAGGACAGAAAGGTAAAAAGTGAGTATTGTTGTTTGGAGTATAGATATAATTTATTGGGACAAAAATGTCCAAAGTGAGTATTGTTGTTTGGAGTATAGATATAATTTATTAGGACAGAAAGGTCCAAAGTGAGTATTGTTGTTTGGAGTATAGATATAATTTATTGGGACAAAAATGTCCAAAGTGAGTATTGTTGTTTGGAGTATAGATATAATTTATTGGGACAAAAATGTCCAAAGTGAGTATTCTTGTTTGGTGTATAGATATAATTTATTAGGACAGAAAGGTCCAAAGTGAGTATTGTTGTTTGGAGTATAGATATAATTTATTGGGACAAAAATGTCCAAAGTGAGTATTGTTGTTTGGTGTATAGATATAATTCATTGGGATAGAAAGGTCCAAAGTGAGTATTGTTGTTTGGAGTATAGATATAATTTATTGGGACAAAAATGTCCAAAGTGAGTATTGTTGTTTGGAATATAGATATAATTCATTGGGATAGAAAAGTCCAAAGTGAGTTTTGTTGGTTTGAGTATAGATATAATTTATTGGAACAGAAAGGTCCAAAGTGAGTATTATTGGTTAGTGTAGAGATATAATTTATTGGGGCAGAAAGGTCCAAAGTGAGTATTGTTGGTTGGAGTATAGATATAATTTATTGGGACAGAAAGGTTCAAAGTGAGTATTGTTGGTTGGAGTATAGATATAATTTATTGGGACAGAAAGGTCCAAAGTGAGTATTGTTGTTTGGAGTATAGATATAATTTATTGGGACAGAAAGGTCCAAAGTGAGTATTGTTGTTTGGAGTATAGATATAATTTATTGGGACAGAAAGGTCCAAAGTGAGTATTGTTGGTTGGAGTATAGATATAATTTATTGGGACAGAAAGGTCCAAAGTGAGTATTGTTGGTTGGAGTATAGATATAATTTATTGGGACAGAAAGGTTCAAAGTGAGTATTGTTGGTTGGAGTATAGATATAATTTATTGGGACAGAAAGGTCCAAAGTGAGTATTGTTGTTTGGAGTATAGATATAATTTATTGGGACAGAAAGGTCCAAAGTGAGTATTGTTGTTTGGAGTATAGATATAATTTATTGGGACAGAAAGGTCCAAAGTGAGTATTGTTGGTTGGAGTATAGATATAATTTATTTGGACAGAAAGGTTCAAAGTGAGTATTGTTGTTTGGAGTATAGATATAATTTATTGGGACAGAAAGGTCCAAAGTGAGTATTGTTGGTTGGAATATAGATATAATTTATTGGGACAGAAAGGTCCAAAGTGAGTATTATTGGTTGGAATATAGATATAATTTATTGGGACAGAAAGGCCCAAAGTGAGTATTGTTGATTGAAGTAGAGATATAATTTATTGGGACAGAAAGGTCCAAAGTGGGTATTATTGGTTAGTGTAGAGATATAATTTATTGGGACAAAAATGTCCCAAGTGAGTATTGTTGTTTTGAGTATAGATATAATTTATTAGGACAGAAATGTCCCAAGAGTGTATTGTTGTTTTGAGTATAGATATAATTTATTAGGACAGAAATGTCCCAAGTGAGTATTGTTTTTTTGAGTATAGATTTAATTTATTAGGACAGAAATGTCCCAAGTGAGTATTGTTGTTTTGAGTATTGATATAATTTATAGGGACAGAAAGGTTCAAAGTGAGTATTGTTTGTTTGAGTATAGATATAATTTATTGGGACAGAAAGGTCCAAAGTGAGTATTGTTGGTTAAATTATAGATTTAATTTATTGCGAAAAAAGTAAAATCACAAAAATAATGAACTCCGAGGAAAATTCAAAACGGAAAGTCGCTAATCAAATGGCAAAATCAAAAGCTCAAACTCATCAAACGAATGGACAACAACTGCCATATTCCTGACTTGGTACAGGCATTTTCTAAAGTAGAAAATGGTGGATAAAACCTGCTTTTAAAGCTAGCTAAACCTCTCACTCATATGACAGTCGCATAAAATTCCATTATTTTGACAACGATGTGTGAACAAATCAAACAGACATAATAGGTAAAAATGTCAAAAATAGGGGGAAAGCAGTCAACATTGTGTTATTATCCTAATCACTATAAAAACAAACACAAAGGCCTAAAGTGAGTATTGTTGATTGGAGTAGAGATATAATTTATTGGAACAGAAAGGTCCAAAGTGAGTATTGTTAATTGGATTTAAGGTATAGTTTTTTAGGACAGAAAGGTCCGAAATGAGTATTGTTGGTTGCATTATGGATATCATTTATTGGCTCATACAAAACAGCAAGCTATAAAGCGCCCCAAAATGACTAGTGTAGAACAATTCAAACAGGAAAACCAACGGTCTAATCTATATAAAAAAAGAGAAACACTTATGAACCACACCAACAAAAGACAACCACTGAACAACAAGCTCCTGACTTAAAACAGGTGCATAAAAATGCAGCGGGTTTAATCGTTTTAACAGGCGCCAACCTTCACCCTAACCTGAAACAGTGGTGTAACATTACAACATAAAAAGACACACAATAAAATATCAATTGAAATGGCTTTACTCGATCAAAAAGACATATTCACAAAAAACAAGTAAATATACACTGAACGAATAGGTTTGAATCTATGACACAATATAAAATAAAAAAGATGTATCAATGTCAAAAAGACAACATTAACCTAGGACAAAATGGCGTTAAATAAAGTAACGTACACAGGTTAATTTAAATATAATAATTTTGTTGTTAGGAGTACCGAAACATTTTTTACATTTGTTAGTCATAGTATACGAGTACAGAAGTGAAAATTTATCGTCATACTAAATACTTATCAAAGGTGATACATATTAAAAATAGTACGACGAGATATAACACAAAATAAGAAAGCATTGAATAACAGAAATGCATTTCAAATTGTGTCAACAGGTCAAATTAACACGAAAGTATATATGTCTGTTTTCTTTTATCTCAGTTTTATCAGTTTCATGGTTCAAAAAGAGCATAAAAATATACAGTCTTTTTTATCACGTTCTAATTTAGTTATTACGAATAGTTGGACAACAATATTTGAGATATTGAATCTTTGCAAGTTTACATATCCTTCTGGTAGGTTTAACCTAGCCTTGATATTCTATTTATTGTTCATTGATCGAAGTAACATTTTCTTGATATCATTAGTTTCTCCCTTATTATAAGCAATACGGAAACTGTATGCGTGTAAATAATGGTTGGAAGGTTTGTCTGACAGGGTTCAGCGACCTTGACCTTATTTTAATTTTATGGTTCACAATGAATAATGTTAACGTTATATGAAGTTGTCATTCTCTCAGTTACTATTAGTAATAGGTCAAGTATAGTTAGTGTATAGAATATATGTAAGTTGCACAAGTCATTCTTACAGATTTTGTCTGAATAAATGTCTTTGTTATTGTAATATGTATATCAATTATGTATACTCTATGTCTGTATTGTGTGTTTGTGCGCTAATTTTCTTGGTTCTTTGGTAAACGTTAAGTGCTGAAATAAAATATCTTTAATGCGGTCATTTTCTGTATATCTACTGTAAAGACTACTTTTAAAATAATTTGAAACACATAGGTATATATCGATATATATATATATATACAGGTATTGATTAGCTACTTCAGATTTGGCATTATGTTTTGCAATTCTTGATTTTCAATATTCCTAAACTTTTTATTGATTTGGTCTTCCAACTGTCAATATTAGAGCTCAATTTATGAGCCTCATACGGATGAAACTCGCGTCTGGTTTTTAAAAAAAATAAGCATTGTATATGTAATTACTATTATTTTTGCTTCTTTGATTTGTCTTTTATATCGTTTTTTTTATATTTGAAAATCGGATATCAACTGTTGGGTAAATTTACTTCATTGTCTTGGTCATTGATAACTTCGTTTTTTCTTTATACATGTACCTGTAGTAAGAAATTGATCTAAAAGCTTAACTAACAAATTTTGTCATTATCAACGAATCAGTGAGACATTTCTATATTTTCAGACTTGTTACACTGGGGTATTTGATATGTTTTAAATAGCTTTTAGTGTTAGAAATAATGGTCAGTTCATAAGCAGGCAACATTCCTAAAAGGCCTGTAAGTTTTTTGCCATACAAAAAAAATAATCTTAAAGCCCATTTTTCTGTAAAATAACAGTTTGAAAATCTAAAGTGTTGCACCACATTTTTTTTCTATCATTGAATATTTCTTTTAAAATACAGGAAATGTGGTACAAACTTTGTGGCGGATGCAGAGATATGGGACAGTACACTAGATGAGTTGAGCAATGCCATGATGATTATATTTGACAGTAACACATTCTCAACAAAACCAGCTGCAACAGGATTCTCCATTAAAGTTCAATCAATTGGAAAAGGTTTGTAGTTACCCTAAAAATGAATTTATTTCAATTGTGTCTCCACCTTGTAGAGCAGTTTGGACGATTTAACTTTAGACTGTATGTGTCCATATGTCTCTGCGTTATTACTTTTTTGTTAATCAATATTTGTTAAATTTTGATGATATTTTACTTAAAGGCAGCACGATGATTTATTTATTAAATATATTCTATCCGTATTGAAAACACGTTTTTTGAGAATGTTATCAATTTTCAAGCATCTTATCAACTGTTTTCTTAAACCATTGATCATTCGAATACGAAATTTGAAGATTTTTATTAGCTTTTATCAAATGAAGTTTTTTAATTGCTTTTATCGGGAACATTTGTTTTTTTTTTATTGCCCTTCAACTTCGTATTTCATTGTCCCTGGCTGTTCCGAAGGGACTGTTGAGTAGAAGTAGTAGGAATACCGCTCCCACTGTTCATCTCACCATATTGTCCCTGGCACGGAATTAGAATAATACGTCCAGGAAAGGGTGATTTGTAGTTCTGTAGATTGTAAATTTTGAACATTTACATCATTGGTTATACATGAATAATATGACTCAGTGTGTTTGTCTAAAACATAGCAGATATGATCGCAGTCATATGTTGTTGTCCTTTAAATGTTAGTTAAATAAATGTCGACTGGTATAACAATTTTTGGGTTACCTGGAGGAAAAACTTGTCAAAATGAGCCATGGAAATAAATTCATTATAGATACAAGGATTTTAATTTTGTACGACAGATGCCCTTTTCGTCTATAAAAGACTCATCAGTGACGCTCGAATCAAAAAAGGAAAAAAAGGTAAAAGGGAAACTTTTTTAAGCGAGCATCACATGTTGTTTTTTATCAATTCAGTTAACCTTTTTTTCTCTTTACCTAAATGTCGTAACCAGTTGTTCCGTCTTAAAATGTATTTTTATTTATGAAAAGATGTGTAATAAAAATGCACTGAAAGATTTTTCAGTTGTTTTCTTTATATGTATTAAAGGTGACTATTATTTTTCTCAGGATGTGTCAATGCCCCTTGTGTATATGGAACGTGCAATAGTCTTGAGGGTACCAGTGGCTATACATGTACATGTAACCAAGGTATATCAGGGACAAACTGCGATGTACTGACTAGTGAGTATGCTAACGATACATTTGTGTTCATATACCAACTCATTGAAAGAGTGGTATACTGCAATGACATTGTCTCACCGTTCATGAATCCATTTTTTAGTCTATTTGTGCTTCAGTATTTGTTTTGTGTGTTACTCAGATGTTGCTTTTAGAAATGATTTGAAATTTCGTATGTATTTTTATACTGTCGTATCGACCTTATTTATGAGAGGCCGACTATACAAATGGAACATTTTAAAAATATTCAGTCGAAGTAAAGTCATAACGCCATGACAAAAAAAAACGAAAATCTACGGAAAGACGAACAAATAATTATAAACGCTACACAGAAAACTAAACAGTGAGCAACACGAACCCGGTCAGAAACTAAAAACATAAGATTAGATCTTTATCCTGTAATGATATAGACAATACAAAAAATTACAATTATAATGAATATTTATCTTTAATATCATACGAACTGTCAATGTAATTTGCTACACTAACAATTTATATTTTAGCATCCTCAGTATTCGAGTGTTCGTTTGAATATGGAGAAAGGTGTATTTTTGAGAATGAGGCAAATCATCAGCTGAATTGGGAATATATGAATGTAAGTAAAGAACATTGTGCCCTCTCAGAAGCTAAAGCATTCTGTGTATTATTTTCAAACGCTTACGTCACAGCGTTATATTCAACAAATTGGTGAGGCTATGTGCTGAACAACAATAATTGTACCCACATCCCTTTCGAGGGTGAAAGAGAGGCGTTGCCAAAGGGATATTTAAACTCATGTAAAAAAAAAACGAACTGAAAATGCCATGGCTAAAACTGAAAAAAAGGACATGAAGACACTCAGCAGTATACAAAACACAACAAAGAAATCTAAATACTGAGCACTACGAACCCCACCAAAAACCGGGGGTCATATAAGATGCTCCGGAATGGTATGCAGATCATGCTCCATATGACGCACCAGTCGTGTTGGTCGTGTAAGTGCACACTCGTCGATAAGTTCAAATCGGAAGGTCAGTTCCGAAGAAATAAGGACTGGATTGTGGTTACGACAATTGGAGCATATCCGTCGTCATCTGTGAAACAGATGTTTCATAACGGTCAACCAACTATTGATAGCGTTCTTAAATTTTCAAAAGGGATGACATCAACTTAGCATCTTGGACCTCTTGTTTTGTTGTGTGGTATGTCTGTTATGTATGTTTCACAGTTTTGGATGCTGGATTCCAATTATTGTCATATTAATCTATTATGTTTGTTTTGGTTGCTCACCCAATTTTGTTTACTAGTATATAACGGAACCATAAACAACAGTCATTCAAAGAAGAGGTTTAGGTGGCTATAAAACCAGGTTTAACCCAACATTTGTTTTCGGAAAATGCATGTACCAAGTCAGGAATATGGCAGTTGTTTTTCACTTGTTCCGTTGATTGATAGTTATTGATTTTGTCAGTTTTTATGGACTTTATGAATATGCCTTGGATTTCGGTATTTGTGTTATACTTTTTTATAATTTCTTTGTAAACAGCAACCGTCTATCAAGGAAATCATGATAGGAAATGTAAGCTCTGGAATGGCGTTTCAACGAGGAGAAATATACTCCATATGCAGGCGCTGCTGTAATGTTGCTACAATAGAAATGGAAAATTCACAATTTGGAAACTGAAATCATCTTTTAATTTTTATAAAGATTTGTTTTCAAACGACCGTTATTGTCATGAATTGAGGCAGACATAACTGTATCTGCTGTAACCTTTTTTTTAGTTCGATTAAACAGATACGTTCAGAATAGTCACTAAACTTTGATTTTATTTATTGAGAGGACATCCTTTATATAGCGCAAAAATGAGTTACAGGTTGGAAGGAGGAGAACGCAGTTGGTTCCCATGCGAGTTCCGATTTCTTGTTAAAACACGTCCTTTACACGTAACAACTATGTTGTCAATCCAGAAATCAAGCTACTTGATAATGTCAGTTTTAGTTTTCATACTTAGTGGAATTGTTTGCCATGATATGTAATTGACCATATCGTGCAGACATTTTGATTCGATTTTTACTCTTACTTTAATAGCCTTATGGCTATTAAACCTCAAGGACATTGTCGTCCTTTACAAGAAAGCTAGTAAACCAAGAATTCAAAGTGATGAAGTTAAAGTCATAAATTTACAAGCTCTTATATTTTCATTATGTTCCACCTTCGTAACCACGCTCTCATCTTCTTTTCCGTATTTGATTTATCACCGAATTTGTACCGACATGAACAACATGACAACAGATATCACAAATCGAACAGATTCTGCTGTTTTGAGCAACTGAGACCACCCCGATTATTAATGGGGTTTGTGTTTATCTGTTCATTTCTATGTTGTCCTTTGTATACTGTTGTTTGTCTTTTGATAGTTTAACGTTTTTTTGCCATGTCGTTGTCAGTTTACCATCGACTTGTGATTTGAATCAGCATTTGGGATCTTCCGCCTCAATTTTACGGGATTTATGAGACTTAGAACCGTTTGTTTGTGATCGTAATTCCTCTGAGACTATTTGACAGAGATCTCTCATACTTGATATTTGTGTTTGGTATCATGTGCAGTTGACTTTTTTATATGCCCGTCAAATTTTTGACGGGACGTATTATGTTTTACAAATGTCCGGCGTCCGTCCGTCTGTCCGTCTGTCTGTCTGTCTGTCCGTCTGTCTGTCCGTCTGTCTGTCCGGCGTAAACATGTCGCACCGTAACTTGAGAATGACTTATCCGAATTTCATGAACTTAACATAGTTGTTTCTAATGATGGTCAAACGATCTGTATATTTTTTGGTGATAATAAGATTAAAACTTTTTGAGTTACGGGATTTAGTAACTAAAACAGGTGTGTGTTTTTTTTTCACATGTCGCGCCGTATCTCAAAAACTATTTATGATTATTGCTTAAAACTTTACACACTTCCTAGTTATATTAAACTTTAGATCTGTATACTTTTTGGTGATGATTTAAAATTTTATTTTGAGTTATTGAGTATTTTGTAAAAAAAGGGGAAGGGGTTTTTCACATGTCGCGCCGTATCTCAAAAACGATTTATGATTATTGCTTAAAATTTTACACACTTCTTAGTAATATTAATCTAAAGATCTGTATACTTTTTGGTTTTGATTCAAAATTTTATTTTTGAGATATTGATTTTTTTTTTTAAAAGGGGGGTTTTCACATGTCGCGCCGTATCTCAAAAACGATTTATGATTATTGCTTAAAATTTTACACACTTCTTAGTTATATTAATCTAAAGATCTGTATACTTTTTGGTTTTGATTCAAAATTTTATTTTAGAGATATTGAGTTTTTTGTAAAAAAAAGGGGGGGTTTTAGCATGTCACGCCGTATGTCAGAAACTATTTATGCTTATTGCATAAAAATTCACACACAAGACGACGGGCGTATCATGCGCTCATGGCGCAGCTGTTTATTTATACCGCCATTCCGCGTTTGGAGTTCGGTATTTTTGTTATTTTACTTTTTTTCAGCAAAATTAAACTAAAGACTGTTATTGGTATGACTACATATAATAACAGACATTTGACTTGCTTTATTTTTGTTCCACTGATTAAGATTAAAAAAAAAAGAGGGAAGGATTGGGAGCTTAATTGACTTTTTCTACTCTGTTGTATCATGGTTTGTTTATTTAGGGTCAGGAGTTTCAACGATGGCTGTCATTGTTATAACAAAAGAAGATGTCAAGTTTACGCCAATAAGACATCAGAAATACACATGTTTCCCTAGATATGGTTTACTTGTAGTGAACTTATTTGTACTTTGTGTAGACTTAGGAAGATTCCGAAACTGCTAACCCTTCTGCAGCACCTGGGGTTCATGCTGCCCAATTGAAAACTTTTCCGTAGTGTGTGGTTGATTTGCTAGTCTTAAGCAGTTTTTGTTTTGCTGTGATGATCGTTGTTCTTCATATAATACTTTTTTTAATTGTCCCTCCCTTGGTCTTCTTTTCCGTTTTAACATATATGTTGAAGACAACTATCGTTTGTTAAAGATTGTTATCCCCTAGATGTATGTGCACTGTGCGTTTATATTTAAATCCAACCTCTAAATGCTATATATTAGATAGGACAAATTATTTTCATTTAAGAGTTTGAAAATAGTTTCATGTTAATCTGACATCCTAAGATCTGACATGTGGAAAATAGTTCATTGTGTTGTTCCAGGACAAGGCAGTGTTAATATCATACCATATCTACATGTCATTTTCTTCGGGGCTTTGAGGACTCTTGATTTCATTGAACGAATACACTTACTGTACATTCATATATTTCCGTGTGTACAAATTTCCTTGATGGAGAAAAATTGTATTTTCGAGCATATCTGGTATAGTTGTTTAGATAAATTCTAATTACATGCCTATAGCTTATTTGAATTAAGTTATTTACTAAAAGTCTGTATAACTTTTATTTGATTTCAACGATTTTCTGATTTGTTGTCCGGGAGTTATTTGACTCTTTTATCTTCTTTTTATTCCATCTTGGCGTCCGTCGTCGTCGTCGTCGTAAATTTTGAAGAATCCTTTTCTCTGAAACTACTAAACAAATTTCAACCAGACTTGTGTAAAGTTGTTTTTGCAGCAAACATTGTCGCTTTGACTAAAAGTAAAACATGGGAGTAAAATCAATCAATTGCCTTATATCTGGAAATCCATTATAAAGATAATCTGATAAGACAAAAATCCCCAGAATCTACCTTCTTCTTTTTCATCATCATTATCAGACGATAACCCTTAATAGGTAATTGTCCTTAAGTAAATTTTTTTGCTAATTTTGATGTTTTTGCTTTTTATCTCAAAAACCATATAGGATTGGTAGAAATTGTTAGGAGCAAAAATGATCATCAGCACATGATCCTCAAAAATGTCCAATTGCCGAACACAAGGGGTCATACATTTATGAGTTATCGCCTTTTAACAACGAATTTTGTACTTATTGGCATGTTCAGGAAAATAACAAATAAGAACAAACAAAAGCTACGAAATAAAAAAGAGGACAAATACAGAAGAAAGGGTTAGGATAGTTTCTATGATGAAGGGGGTATATTGTTATGCCGGAAGTCTTTGCTGGAATCTTTTTTTTTCTTTTTAATGACATGAATTACTCATTCAAAAAAATGAAATTGTGAGAATTATGATACCTGTTGACCAACAAACAGGAATTCAATACAAAATAGAGATACATAATAGGAAAATTTCCTGGAATGCAATATTCTTAGTTGCTATTTGTTGTATAATGTTTCACTGTGAATTCATTACTGTTCAAAATCATAAAAAGGGAGACAACATCGGTGCAGAACATAAATTATTTTTTTCTCGTCAATACTATTAACTTTTATTTTCTATATTTTTTTTTTCAAACAGAAAGGTACACCATCACCCGATACGGGACCAGATGTTGCTCACAAAGGGTATCAATATGTGTATATTGAGGCAACAGGAGCAAACATTCAGGCTGGTGATAAAGCTGTGAAATCTACAAATCTACAGCTACCTAGTAAGTTAAGAAAAAAATAAGCCTTTAGCTTTCTCCTTCAAGAAATCTGACAGCAGAAAAGAAAGCTCTCAAAGTAGCAAACAATTCGACAAAATGTTACAACAAACTTGTTGCAAGACTTTTTGTGGAAAAGGCAAATGAACTCTATGTCTACCCGCATTGAGACAGGGCGGACTCTTCTAGTAGATCTGAAACTGCTAAACAAGCTTGAGCAAATGAGTTTACCCCGTTTTTTGGTGCCATTCGTGTTGCTAAATCTTTAGTTTCTGTGTAGTGTTAAGTCGGCTTTTGTTTGTCTGATAGGCATATATTGTTCGGTTATAATAATGTCTATTTTTCTTTGTCTTAAAGTTTTTGATTGGCTCTTTGATATCTTCCCCCCTTTCTAACAAAGCATTTTAAGATATTATATTTTCAGTTTTATTTTTGCAATTGAATTCCTCTTTATTTTGTTGCGTAGAGTAGGGGTAATAAAATTGAGAATGGAAACGACGCAAAGACCCTATCTTTAATGATTTGACAACAGCATCGTAACTTTATCTCTTGTGAATAGTCTGTTTAAAGTTTTGGTTAGATTTTTAGGTGAATGACGAGATTATTGCGCTTTGTATAGAATATTACATAAGCTTATCATGGCTGTTTTCGAAATATGTTTTTTTTTTGTGAAAGGAGATCGTGGTTTAAAAGCGTTTCTACTTCATTCCTACTGTGGTAAATGTTTAATAATTTGCTCCCTTTATGTTTGAAATTGGTTGGATGAGTTATCGAACATTGACCCTTGTTGGTCTATTGTAGCATATACGTTTTGAACGTCAAAGATTTGCATTAGCTTTCATAGTCACTTAGACTGTTTTTTAAAAATGTTTTTAAAATGTTTTGAAATGGTTTTCATTTATAGTTGACGTCACAGTACTGAACTTTTTATTTGACAGATTTGGCAAAATTAATGTAATAACATCCTTGTTTGGTCTATTTAAGCATAAACACACTTTTTCAATGCAACCATATGCCCAAATATTTTATACAAAGTGAGATTACTTTCCATTATTTGTAGTTGACCAACAATGCCATTTTGATTTCATTTTTTTTTTTTGCAGAAGTTATAGGACTTTTAATTTTTTTTTGCATATTGTATCATAATGACATTGTAAGACTTGTTGTGTTACTCAAAAGTACTAAAATTGTCTGACCACTTAGTCCTGTTCACATAGAAGATAGGATTACATCACCAAACACATGACAATCCTTAAATTTTCAAACTACAAAAGTTAAAAACTGTGCGTTACAAAAAGGTAGAGTGGGAGGAGGGGATTCCGTGGAAGTTATGCATCGAAGAAAAAGAGAAAACACCATGACCGAAACAGTTACAAAGAACAATCCATAAAAGTACTAATTCCAAAATTGTCATGTCTGACCCTTATATGTTAATGATCTCTGGTGGTCTCTCCTGGTGCCTCTCATTTTCGACATCATAGTATTGACACAGATACATGTGGAAAGAGGAGAAGGCCAATGCCATCATTAAATTTTTTCGACGTATTCATGTAATTTATTCCAGAGTGTTTGTTAAAAGATGAGTAGGATCTAGTAGATAATTACCATATATATGCATACATTTAGAGTACCTAACATTTTAGCTTTTGACTGCCATTGAAAAATTTAATATTAATACTTATATCATAAATTATTTATATATCTATGTATCTCAATGCTTGGGTTTTTTTTTCTGATAAAATAAAAAATTGCAAAAAAAAAAAAAAACAATTTGCATCAGTAATGTCACTAACGAGGAATAGAGAACGAAATATTCGTTCAAGGCTAAAAGACAAAAGTTGAATATATCAATGGTCATCTTTGACACAGATATTTCATAACGTTCAAATAAATCATGTTGGCCGCCATAACACTCTTGATGGCTTCAGCTCTCCCTCAAAAAACCAAATTATGAAAAGCAAGCCCTGGAATATCATATTGAGTTATATATTCCATAAACAGCAGCTTCTAGAACGTTGCTACATAGAAATTAAAAGTTCAAAGTAGGGAGATAGAATTTTTTCTTGTGTAGTTAAATTTTGTAGTTAAAGTCCCAAAACAACCCTCATTTTCAATTTCTAGTAAAATAAGCTTCTTTTTAAAAAAAATTATTGAGATATAAAGTGTCAAAGTAGTCGGAGACATATAGTTTTACCCTTATCCGTCATTCCGCAACGAACAGTTATACTGACTTTTTTTCTATACGCCGTCACATATTGAGCTGAATTTTAATTTGTGAGACTGCTATGATAAGTTACAGATCGATTTTACGTTTGGTTCCGCTTCACTTATTTTTGCCGAAATAGCGGGCTTTGGACTTCGTGAAAATTAGAGTAATACAGACTTTTTCTAAACGACTTCACATATTGAGCTGATCTTTAGTGTGTGAGTCTACTATGATGACTTACAGATTGAGTTTACGTTTAGTTCTGCTCTGCTTTGCTGATTTGTGCCGAAATAACGGGCTTTGGACTTTGAAAATATCGTGAAAATAACAGTTATACGGACTTTCATTCTCAAATTTCCATTCCTAAAAATGGCTTCAGGCTTTATTTGCGAGCGGGGCCATTCGTGTGGTTCCAACACAGCTAGTTTTTTTTTGTTTTGTTTTTTTTTTTCGTTTATTGTTTTGTTCATAAATAAGGCCGTGTGTTTATTTCGTTTGAATTGTTTTACATGTCATTTCGGGGAATTTTATAGTATACTATGCGGTATAGGTTTTTTTCATTGTTAAAAACCGTACGGTGACCTATAGTCATTTGATCTGTGGTGGAGTGTTGTCTTATTGTCAATCATACCACATTTTTTTATATATAGTATTTCAAACTCTAGGCAGTTATTTGGCTACATCTCATCTTAGGGCTATTGTCCTCAATGAGATAGTAGCCGAGCAATTTCATCTTGTCTTCATCGCCACAGATTATTTGATTATTAATAGCTTTTACCTTAAAAGAGAGGCGTAAAATACTAAAGGGACATTGAAACTCATAAGTCGAAAATAAACTGACAACGACATGGCTAAAAAAGAAAAAGACAAACAGACAAACAACAGTACACAAAACACAACATAGAAAACTAAAGACTGAGCAAAAGAACCCGCTCAGGAAGGGTAAGCAGATCCTCAGTCATATGTGGCACCCATATTTGATCAATGTAAAGACATACATTATCAATGTGGATAAACAAATGTCTTATCTTACCGTATATAAAAATTCAAGTTAAATTGACTTGCGGTTCTATACATTCTTATTATCCATATGAATTGATAACATTTAAACTAAAGTTATCTCCTACAGCATAATCACAGAGATGAACATATGCTTAACCTTCCTTGTAATTTTCATAAATTGGTATCTTTATTTCAATTTTGCGTGATATGATGCATTTGTAGATGTCGACCACTGTATGACATTCTGGTATCACATGAAAGGAACTCATATGGGTACATTAAATATATACTCTGAGGGACAAAATACAGCAAAGTCTAATATATGGAGTCGATCCGGAGCTCAGGGCAATTTTTGGATAAAAGGAGAAGTCAACGTACCTGCTATGATTGGTCGTAAGGTAAGTCTTTTAATTTTTCCTCAAATAAAGGACTTAAGCAAACAGAAGAGGGTTTTGATTTGTGTGTATAACCCTATTTTTTTATGACTTTTACACATATAAGCATAAAGTTTTTAACCAAAAACTGCTTTCTCATTTTTTTCAAACACTAGGAAAATAGACCTTATTCCAGTGAAAATGTAATAATATAGTGCGTTGTTATAATAGAAGTTTATTGAATCAAAATGTCAATAGGAATCAGTAGGATGAAAACAAAAATCAAATGTAAAACTGGTATATTTTCTATACTACATATCGGATTGTCATGATACTAAGTAAATTCACTTTTGATACATTAAGCTTCGTTTCTGCAAGCATAGTTATTTTCAAATTGGATTGGGTTCTCGTTTGATTGCACAAAATCCTGTATATTATTCTCATCGCCTTCTTTATTTTTTAACCCAAAATCAGCAAATTTTCAAAGATGTTTTTATAAACATTGCCAAAGTACACATTACTTTGTGTTTACATTTAAAGAATTTTACGGATTTTCCGGATGGTGAAATTTCTTCATTTTAAGCAACTTTCAATTACTGGTATCTTTTTTGTATAAATACCTCCACTACAGTTTTCAATGCACAATCATCAAACTTTCTAGAATATTTGTATAAACATTGAAGATTTTATTTTTTGGACTTTTTTGAGATTTGCTGCTGATTTGTCAGATAGAAAATCTTACACATTTCCAGCTCCATTCTCTATGTAGAGTGCTCATTTTGTTTAATTACTTCCTACAATTTTCAACCCTTAAACTATTCATCGTTCAACGTTCTAGACTGGTTGGTGTATACATTGATGATGTGCACCTTATTTTTTGTTCACATTTGGATTTGCTGATATTCTAGATGATGAAATTTAGTCATGTTAAGGTTGAGGGAATTAATTTAAATTGTGTTAGCGATCCCCTCCCTACAATTTTCCACCAGAGCCTTTAAAAGCTTTTAATGGTGAAACATATAACAGGAGTACTTTTTCTCTTTTAGCTTATATCTTCAGAGATACTTATTTCCCTTACTTTTACATTTTTGTTTAAATTGAATATTTGCTTTCTAGCATTCAAATAGAGGCACCCTTTTTACAAAGTAATGTCATGAAATAAATTTGCCTGGTCCTAAGTAAGTAAATTATAATCATATCTTTTATTAAGTATTTTCTGCAACATAACGAAACATAAATATCAATAAGTTGTATATAGACTATTTTATGCCAGTAAAACATAATGAACTGTGATTTGTTTTAGATATCAATTGAAGCTGTTCGTGGATCTTACTGGTCAAGCGACATTGCAATTGATGATATTTCATTAACCCCAGGATCATGCGGTAAGATGTTTACTCTTTAAAAGAAGAACCCGAACATGTTAAAAAAAAAAGAATTTACTTCAAATATTCAAAATCAATTTCAATTTTAGATATAAGTGTCATATTGAGTTAAAAGTTTGCATATTCATTGTTCCGAACTCACAATTCCTGCAAATGACGGAATTTATCAAAATATACAAAACATTCAGATAGCGCCACAATAATGTCAATATCTGGTTTTCCAAACATAAGCCTTAAAAAGACAGCTCTGATCCGTCTTTACATCAACTAAATTAAGCGCCGAATAAGGTCCTGTAGAATTTTACATCATTTTATATATATATGCCATTTCTTGAAATTTTGAAGCGCTGGTTGTCGACTACGCCCGGCCAGATCTTGATAATTCCATAAATGCCTGATTGGTTTCAAATCTAGTGATTTGAATGGCCATAGAAGGTCTGTAAAAATCTTTTATACAAGAGAGTCTACTGTAGCAGTGTGCAGTCGAGCGTTGTCGTGCTGATAAATTTCCTGACGGAGGTCAAAGCCAGACAAGACATTATTCTGTCTCTGTAGCGAGGGTAGTTTCTATTGCCAGGGATATACACCAGCCGTGTGTTCTGGCTGTACTATATTGCTCTCTACATCACCACACTTCTGCTGACGAAGTTGTTGACCTAGGCATCACAATTTCTTTATAAACTTTCATTCTGCTGCTTTTAAACACGGTTACAGCCATCTCGTCTTTGCATTAGGAATTGCTCGATCGAACTCTTGCAAGGCGGGGATTGCATCTCATGGCAAACCAACCTAAATTCATCTGGCGAGTTAGTACTTTTAAAAAGAGCGGTACATAAGAGTTTGTGTCGATACTCTTCGAAGGCTGTTTCTGTTGCTGTCACAATCCGGTTTCTCAGTTGAATGACCCGCAAGTTCAGGTAATGAGCTGCTGTGGTGATTCTAGGGTAGCCAGAATGTTGACGGTCAGCTCTTGACCCGGACTGTTGTCACTGTTTTCTGAGTCGTCAAATTGCTTCAGTGAATGTTACAGTATTGCCACTGCATTCTGGGATTCGCTGGCCTGAAGACGCACAATAACAATATTATTGTACATCGTCGGGAACAAATCAAGCGACTGTATTTAATTGGCTGTCTTTTATACCCGAATTACAAATAAACCACGATTTACCCATGCACCTGGTCTCGTTTTCTTTTTACGCTTAATCCATGCAGGGATACATATACAGACTCGGAAAGGTCACATGTGATCAATGAATTTAAATTCCTTTATCCGACATTAAAATTTTACAATGACTTTTCTATTGTTGTTGTTATCCATTGATTTACAAACATGTGTGTAAAGTAGCAGACAATGTTTTTGAAAGCTTTACTGTAATCATTTGATAACAAACAAAATTATAATTATAATTAGACTTTATGAAAATAAAACAAGCACAAATAAATACACACGACGATTACTACGTGCGGAAATGTGGCTGGTCGTACTCCTGAAATAACCAACGTTTTAACATATTGATTTACAAATAAAGAATAACAAAAGAATGAATTGAAATTGAAATCATTTCAGTACTAACAGTTTACCCGCCGGCTATTTACGCATTTACTTTTATTACAGTTTACCCAACGGCTATTTACGCTATTAATACAGTTCATATTGACACACTAGACAATAATTATAATTCTTACGATTTTTTAATATTATTTTTGGAAAAAAAATCGCGAAAATTAATACCCGCGAACTTATTTAAAATACATAATTCGCGAAAATAAGTACAAGTACAGTAGTATAGTAAATGCAAATAATATTAACAAATTTGGTGCGTCCGTGGCGATGTTCTAGGTTAACCTTCAATCAGAATGCTCAACACCGCAAAAAATAATGCCAAGGATGTATGATAGACTGGTTCCCTGTCCTTTGTCTGTTTGTCTCTGACTTGACAACAAGGGTGTCTGAGATACCCGTGTGTTGCAAGGGAAAGTACCAGCCAAGGATGTATGATTACTTGAAGATGCGAGGAGCTATACATGACAAATAGGGACATAAAAATAAAAGAGAACAAGAATTTGTCCATAGTACTCGGATGCCCCACTCGCATTATAATTATCTATGTTCAGTGGACCGTGAAATTGGGGTCAAAACTCCAATTTGGTATTAAAATTAGAAAGATCATATCATAGGGACCATGTGTACTAAGTTCAAGTTGATTGGACTTCAACTTCATCAATAACTACCTTTACCAAAAACTTTAGCCTGAAGCGGGACAGACGGACGAACGAACGAACGGACGAACGGACGGACGGACGGACGGACGAATGAACGAACGGACGCACAGACCGAAAACAAAATGCCCCTAGGTGGGGCATAACAAAAACTGAATGATCAGACTACATTTTTTATTTCCCTGAGGATTTTACGACTAGACTTCTATTTGTAATCAGCATCTTATTTTGTTACTTTTGCTAGAAAAAGCATTGGGACAGCAGTTTATATATTAATGGGTTTGTCCTATGATTTAAATTGGTAGTTACATTTTTCAGCCAACCCAGCTTCAGTTGCTCCAACGAACTCACAAACTACAACGCAGCCGACTACAATTACATTTCAGCCAACAGGTATGTTTATTGACTTTCTTTGTTTATCTTTGTACACCCACTGCTGATCAACGTTGAAGTGAGATCTTTGAAGATCAGAACCTTACAAGATGGTTTCAAGCAAAACCAGTATCAATTAAGAGATACTCAAACATTTTCTGGGACATTTAGGGATGACAAGACATTGGGTCAGGGATATAGGAAATCTATCCTTATTTGTCCTAGACAAGAAAATTTAGGAGAATCTTAGGTATGATTTCAAATGGTACCAAACTTGGGGTACATCAAAAGTGAAATCCATCCATTGTCCTAGCCAGAAAAAAACTTAGAACAATCTTACGTGTGATTGTTCATTTGACAAGACTTTGAGTAGGATACATGGTTAATCTATCATAAGACGTGAAAGCCATCACATGTACGATTTCAACTTTGACAAAATGTAGATGAGAAAAAGACTTAAAAAAGTAAATCATTTACAGATTGGAAGATTTTTGATTTGACAATGTTTCTCTATTCAAAAAAGGTTTGAAATTGTATTATATCTATTTGTGTATAATGTGGGGAAAGAATCATACACCAAATGTTTATATCAAACTTTTAGAGAGAGGACAGTTAGGGATTGTTCCTTGTTTAAGTGTCGTCCTGAAATATATAATTCTGAATGTTAAGCAAACGACAATCAACCAATGATGTTTAGCGATCCTCTGTATCAGCTTTTAAATAGCCCAATGTGGTCCGTAGCCATAGCTGCAGTCAATAATGGGTGCCATTTGTGTGACCAATGATAAAAATTAAAATTTAAAGTCACGTGGTTCGATTTCAGCTTCCGGATTGCAATTTTAAACTAGGTAAAAGATCCATTTGTTCATGTTTTTATATCAAATCTACTCTTAACCATGCTAATATTGCATGAAAAGAAAATATAGCTTATTTTCACATCGATCGATAATATATATTTTTAATTCGAACGGAATGAACATTTTTTTCTATCCCGGGCTATTGTCTTTCTTTACAGGTGGCAGCCAAGCATGTACATTTGAGGTTGGTGCTTCATGTTTTTTGGTTGAAGCTACTGATGACGAGTTTGATTGGACTCCTAATTATGTAAGTCATGGCAACTAATTTAAGTAATTATAATGATTACACACATGCATATGTCTTGTTTGGCACTTTCCATTTTTCTAAAACGAAGTATTACACTTTTTCTCACCTCACAGTTTTAAACTGAATTATTAATTTGATAAAATTCTTAGAATTCTCATGCCAAAATGAATTCATCCACTGTTGCATAATTGAGCATTCTATTTCTATGTAGTGTTTTGCTGATTTTTTTTCGATTTTCTTTTTTGCTATTATGTTTTTGAATTATCTTCAACTCATGAATTTTGATTGCTTAGTTGTTATATTTCGCCTATTTTAAAAAAAAAAACAAAATGGTACGTTATATTGGGACCTTCCTTATATTGTAAAATAAATAGGATGGTAACAAGTATTGGTCGGGTTTGTCTCATCTGTGGGAGCTAGCATTTTTTAGTTTTGTAAATGTTCTCCTTCTTTTATTTCTTTTGATTTAAAAGTATTTGGTTTGAATAATTTCGTTTGTACGAAATGAAAAAAATGAGAGAATAAATGTTTATTTAGAGTTTGTTTTTTGTTTTTTGTTTTTTTGTTTTTTTTGTGGTAATGGTGTTTGTCGGGGATCAACATATTGAAATTTAGAATGAGTTTGAATCGCATTACGGATGGTGAATGCATAACAGGAGACACTGACACTTTCCACTAATCTGGTCTAGCTTCGTTTGGAGTTTGTGCAATTCTTCCAGTGTTTATTTTAACTTGGCTTGTATATTGAATATTGATTTACAAGATTAGAAAAGTATATGATACTGTTGCCTCTTAAGTATTAATATATTCTCACAAATATCTCTGGCATTTGTATCACCTGAATGCTTTAGCACTATTTATTGCGGTTATGAAATAGCCCAAGTTTAAGATTTCTGTCAAGGGAGACTGTTTAATTGATATACATGTATGTTGATAACTGATATAGAGCTCAGGCCTTGCCCAAAAAAATGTTTGCAAATAACGTGTGGTTTGTTTTTATCTAATCCATAGAAAATAATTGTTCAAGGCTTTTCACGTTCTTATTGTTAATCTAGCAAATATGTTCATCTCCATAATCTGTTAGATATATGACTAAGCTCCCTTTCAATGTCACCTTGATGACGTTATAGTCAAATGATGTCATTAACCTAAGCTATGTTTCACATTTGAAAAAGGCCGTTATTCTGATTAATAGATAGCATGCAATCATGTGGTTCTAGGTGATTTTGCACTGCCAAATAAACTCTTGAATTATCTTCTCTCCGTCAACTCCGTCCAATCCAAACTGAATCTGATGTCTAAAAGGAGTTCAGCATATGCAAATGTCATAATATTTATATAGCGTCTGCAAAGTAATATGATAAAAATATGATTTAAACCTTGATCGTTTTAAATATATGATTTTACTTAGGGGGAAACTACATCTTCGAAAACAGGACCAGCTTCTGCCTTTGAAGGTGTGATGTACAAGTACATAGAGGTATCGTCCCCAGTGAGAAGCAACTCTGTTGCTAGATTGATGTCTTCTTCATCATTAAATGGTAAATAGTATAATTGTTTTTAATGAAATATGAATGAAAAGTGATGCAGGAATATAAATTATTGACACAATCTTAAAAACAAAATAGAAACGGTAAATAAGCTCGCATTACATCACTAGTATTATATTCCTAACTTCTAATCAATATTGACCTTTCACCAAAGGTCATTGTAAGTTTTTTTGTTGCTAGTTGCTGTTGTCAGTTTTGGTGTTTTCATCAATCTTTTCTGAAAACAGAAGTTAATCAACATTGAAAATAGAATGCTTTGATAAAAGCAGTAAAAAAATTTCAAAATCATGTTTAGGTTCAATTGTTACCTGATAAATTGCCATCAAACATGACTGACAAATTTAGACTAAACATATACAATTTGACATCATCATAAAAAAGTCAGATTTATGTCAATGCCTATTTTTACCAAAAATTGCGTTTAGGGACACACTTCATTGTGTTACTTTTGTAATATTTATGGGTAATGTCTTCAACTCCTTGTCATAAACATTACTGACATAAGAAAATTACACCAAAAACTTAGTGTAAATCTGTTGAAAAATCGTATACAACACAAATTTCAAAACTTGTTAAATGCTTTGTTTATGATCTCCATTTCAAACTATATTCTTTTACCAAAATCATCCTCAGACATGGGGTCAAAATTACTTCGAATCGAAATTATGACTAAAGCATAAAAAATCATTTTCCCTGCTAATTGTTACCAAACTGCAAGAAATAATATATTTGAGAACGTTAAGAAATATATTTTATGATCCAAACTGACATGAAAGAAATAAAGATCTACAGCAATGAACTTCTGTATCGTGATTTCTGGGTGGAGATATATCTCAAAATCAGATGTTGTTTAGATATTCGATCTAGAAGTTTAATCAAGTGAAAAATATGGCATAAAGCCGACACGCTTTTAAGGTCAATCCTCCCTCAAAATAAACAAAAAAATATTTTTAAAAAATATTGTAAGAATATAAAAGTTTTTGACGATCAATAATTGGAAAATCTTTTGTGAAATAAGAAAGGTTTGATGCTCTAAGTTGTCGCTCTGTCATATTGTTAGGGATTGAAGATGGCAGCGTAGACATTATGCTTAAGAAATGGATGTTGGCAGTTAATATTTTCAACGTTTTAACACAACGTGCACTGTATTTCAAAAACGAAAATCTCGCTGAAAAATGTCCAGAAAATCACTGGGAGTGCACTTTAACATATAAATATTTACATTCACAACAATCAAAGATTAATATTTTGTGACGGAAATACGTTTTAATTGATTCGGTCAATTTATATTAAATAAACGTGCTTTTCATGTTTATCAGTAATAAACAAAATGACAAGAATTTTTCCGTGTTAAGGCTAGTAAATGATGACAAAACAAACCTTTATATTTATATATTTTTCTTCTTTTCAAGATTGTAGTTAAAGCTTTCTTTTTTCTAAGAATATTCGAAAAACATAGGTTACTGTATGTATTTTAAAGGTTTAGGTTGTGACTATGTTTAAGATATCATTTCTTTAATTACAGGTGGTGATCACTGTTTGACTTTTGCATATCACATGTTTGGAGCAGATACAATGGGAGATCTGAAAATTTCAACAGGAGTTACAGCCCCTGAAAACGAACTTTTTAAACAATCTGGTAACCATGGTGACCAGTGGAATAAAGGGATGGTTGAATTTACATCTGGTGCTCGAATGAAGGTTCTCTAAGTTGTTTCATTTGCCACCGTACAACATCTATTTATTTTCATCTGTAGACTGTTATATATTAATTGTGATATGTAATTGAAGTAAATAATTTTAGTAACAACATAAAAGAGTTGATTTAGAGGTCAATATACAGGTCTATACAAATTGGGAATCAGTTTAAAAGGAACAATCAAAACAAAATCTTTAAAGGACCAAAACACACATAAGATTTTTTTTGTACAAGTTAATTTACTTGTATGATTAGAAATGATTACATGTTAAGCTGAGCATATTTATGGTACTTTAATCTATGTACCAAAAGAATAGAAAAAGAAAGGATATGCCCATCTATCCATGACAGAAGATCAGCACATGCACAGCACACTCACAAAAGGCAAAAGAACAGCGCGTCTTATGCTGTTCTTCATCTCAAAGTCATAGTGAGGCCTTCAACACAGAGCAAAACAAAATACTCGAACCTCACTTCAAGTTACAGACTGTCATACATGTTCTTTTTGTATTTGTTGACTAGCAGAATACTTGTCTTCTGAAATTCCAAAGGTAAATGCAATTAACCATTGCAGTAATCATCAATTGGTAATCCTTTTGATGATACATTAGATTTTCTGATTAATTGATATTTTCGCAAAGATCAAAGATCATTCAACATAGAATTAATTTTTGATATTCATCTTGTATTGTTTTTCACAGACTAATAACGATGAAATTGATTTCTATATATGTTTCCTCTTGCAGTTATTTATAGAAGCAAACAAAGGAACTACATATCGAGGAGATATTGCTTTAGATGATATTGAACTTAAAAGTGGAAACTGTTATGGTAATATTTGTATATAAAATCTTATTTCTATGCTATAATTCAGAAACTACATGCACAGTTTTAAACTGCACAAAACGTCAAAGGTTAAGGAACATTGTGCATGATTAATCTTTTAGGCAAGTAAAAATCTAAAAGGTACTAAATCAAATTCTGTAAATTAAAACGACAGTAGTTTGCCGATGTACAAATCTCACAAATCGATTAAGACCAGACAAAATAAAATGAGGGAATAGCATCAACTCAAAAAGGAGTAACTCAGAATCTATAGACTGAGGAAATCGCATGAATTCTAGAAAGAGTAAATGGGATCGTCGAAATAATATTGTGTGACAATTTCTAAAAGTACTGAATTTTCATGCAAAAACCACTAGTAATTCAGTTCTACAATGGACAGACATGATTTAGATTACTTGTTATTTATATTTTTGAAGATTATAGAATAGAATAGAAATTTTAAAGAATTTTGAATTTATTTGTTTTGACTTTCTAAAGTGATATTTTATTTCAGCCAACCCAGTCACAAATGGTCCAACAAACTCATCAACTACAACTCGACAAACTACAACTAAACTAACTACAACTCAACCAACTACTACTAAACCAACTACAACTCAACCAATTACAACTAAAACAACTACAACTCAACCAACATCAACTAAAACAACTACAACTCAACCAATTACAACTAAAACAACTACAACTAAACCAAATCCAACTCAGCCTACAGGTAAGTTAATTAATGGGATTGCTTGCTTCTACCTCTACAAATCAAGAATCTACATTTACCAATCAACCAACAGGTATGTTAATTGATGGTGTTTGTTTGATAGAAAATAAATCATTTCTTCGAGCCTTGTTGAAGTAATAGACAGATGAGAAACTGTTCATTTAAGCCGGTGAAAGGAAAATCTTAACCACCCAAGGGTACGATCAAAGTTGGAACTAGACTAGTTTGAGTAGAAGACAACAAAATTTCTCTTTTTAGATAGGTTTGGAATATTAAATCATAAATGTCCATCAAGGAAAATTTCAGTCACTAGTAGGTAATATCTTATATTTTGCATGACCTATTGAGGGGATATATCTGGGGTATGGGAAACAACTCTTACAAAGGTATTGAAGTCATTTGAGCGTTTTAACCTAGCAGTGATTGAAATAGTGATAAAGCATTTATGTTGTTTACATTTGGTTATGGGAATGATGCAGGAGTTTGAATCGACCAAACATTAAATTAAGAGAATCATTTTTTTCAAGATTAAAAAATCTAAATCTGAAAAGTAAGAAAAATTAACATTCATACATTTGAAAGGTTTACGAAAAATTGAATTGGAAAAAAGTAGATTGAATAATGAAGTTAGAAGGTTTTACTACTAATATATTGGTTGATTGTCTGTACTTAACTGTATGTCTTTGGTTTTTCAAATACAAACGGCAATGTTCTAGAAGATATGATCGAAACATCCATTCTAGTTCAATCTAATGCTAACAGATAACCTACATTAGCACAAAGTACTAGATAGTGACAAACTGTCAAAATGTCCAATTGACGGTCTGCTCGACCGATGACAGGGGCATTTTGTAGTCTTGGGTAGAGAAACCAACATTACGTATTTCAATGTAGATATGTCAATTAGTCCCAAGGGTAATCGTCCTATGCTGAGTATAACTGATTTTCTTGATAAAGTTGACTACAGTTATTGTTAAGACCATACAATTTTCATTTAAACACACAAAAATAATGTAAAAAATGAATATTGTCCAAAAAAAGGCTATGTTTAGAAGCCGAATTGTATGAAAATTATGTAAATTTCAACTGTCAAATTCAATAAAAGTTTCTGATTTTCAAAGTTGAGAAACAATAATTGTTTCGGCAATTTTTTGTTGGAATTAAACGATATTTTTTTCCGGCTAAGTTTGAAAAATAAATATGTTATCTGAACTGGCCAGTAATTTCGACTTGTTCAATAGTTTTAAACCATGTATTTACTTTTAGGCTATATCACATTTACTTTAAAGTATGTTTCTACTACACATCTTAACCATCAAGGGTATTACTGATTAGGACATGTGCAAAAACACATAATAATATATGCCTACTAGTGTTTGCGACCGTTTGTTAGTGTACCCCAAAATTGGTTATATTCAATATACCTTAAACACAAAATGCAATGGTGAATTTCAACAAGACTTTGGCAGATGGTGCATGGACCCCTACCCTTTAAATGGTGTAATTAAAAGAAAAATTAAACGAGAGGAAAATTTAGGGGTTACCAAGGCCTACACTCTTAAACAAGGTAAGATATACTTTGATATATTTGGCAAATATGCAAAACAGTCAGACACAAAAGGTTAAGATTTGACAGTGTACCAGGTTTGCCAGGAACAGTTAAAATTTAATTAATAGACATCCACGATTATGCTTCAGATTTTTTTCCTTTCAATTTTTTAAATAATGTGAACCTATCAAAAAGTTTCTTACTTTTATATCGATGAATAATGAATATAATGCTTGTTTTAGTTGGGTATTGTTAATTGTTCTTAGTAACGCGATGGATATGCATAACATATTTGCCACTGAATATTAAGCATACAACAATCAATCAATTAATCAATCAACAGCAAATTTCAATCAAGTAATATCCGTATTTTCATGCCAATACCAACGTACTGGCTACCCAACTTTTGATAACATAGGGGACTAAACATGGTTGTATAAAAACGAAAACAAATTAGAAACTTCATGACCAAAAGGTCGATAAACAGAATAACCAAGTTCACCCTTTTTTGGTGGGGTTAGCGTTGCTCAGTCTTTAGTTTCTATGTTGTTTTTTTGTGTACTGTTGTTTGTCTGTTTGTCTTTTTCTTTTTTGAGCATTTTTGCGTTGTCAGTTTATTTTCGACTTATGAGTCTGAATGTCCCTTTGGTATCTTACAACTCTTAATTATTATTCATACTAATGTCTTAATTTGTAAACAGGGAATCTTGCGAATATATTTTCTTAAGAAGTGGGTTCCTCAAAATACCCTGCCTCTTGTATATATATATATGGGACGGTTTAAATGCCAATAGTCACCCTTGCTCTGGAAGAGGGATTAGAAACACAGGACTTGAAATGATTTAAATATCACTTGTTCTTTTTTTGTGTTGCAGATTGCAGATCAGAATACATATGTGGATTTGAAGGTCAAGGGAAGTGCGTATTTGAAAATATTGATCAGGATGATTTTGACTGGGATTTTAATACTGTGAGTGTTGCATGTTTATGACAAATGAATATAACATGTATAAGATATTGGGTATGAATCAATGAGACAATAACAAAACAGAATAATACCTCATAGAATTTTTAGCAATGAAGAAATTTGTCATTATAGTGAAGTCAGTCTTATTGGTAAAACACAACTTTTTTTCTTCTAACCTTTGCTTCCTTCTGTTAGGATTAGATGTTTGCTGAGGGGCATTATAAGACATACAATTTAGAATCAATTATAACTAAGTAAATGCTTCAATTCAAATACGTTTAAATATTTGAAGAAAAAGACATGAAGTAGATTATTTGCTGCGGATTACTATCAAAGTCATCAGTATACACATGATCTGTTGAGCAGGAGATCATATTATCTTTTAGGTTCTGCACAATTTCGACTTAAGATATTTCTCTTTTATCATATTTTTATTTCAAGGGGTCAACATCTAGTTCCTCAACGGGTCCTGATAATGCCTATGAAGGTTCTGGGTATATTTACACTGAGATGTCTTCTCCACGTTCACTGGGGGACAGAGCTGTGTTGTCAACTGTTAATACAAGACTAGCCGGTGAGTAAGAAACATATTATTGATACTGAATTAACTAATGAGTAATATATGAATGGTTAGTACTACTGATAACGCATTTGGGCTATTTACCCTGTCGATGAGTTAAATATATAAACTGTTATTACTACCGATGAGTTATATATAGATGGAGACTTTGTATACTGCCTATACGTTATGTATAAACTAGATACTGCAAACGAGATACATATAGATGGTAAATACTACATATAAGTTACATAGAGACTTTAATTACGTTAGATGAGTTATATACATTGACTGTGTATGCTTCATACGAGTAATATACAAATGTTAATACTGAGATAGACTATAACTAAAAAAAATGTGGGGGTACACTAATGATACAGCAACCGAATAACAAATAGATGATATATATAGACAGTTATGCTGGCAATGAGTAATATATAGACTATAAGTACTGCAATTTTTTAAGTACAGAATCGTTAAGTCTGGATTCTGTGTAGGTATCGTAAAATCTAATTATATGTTTTACGCATGAAAATTGAGTACAGTCTAGACTGATGGAGTGCAAAGTCTGTATGGATCTGTTTAATTTCAAACTCGTTTTACATTATATATCCAGGACAAACCGAAACATCAAAATGATGAGATATCACTTCAAATACTTTTGAAATAATTTTATATATACTTTCAGGTAAAAGTACACATTGCTTACAGTTTTACCTTCATATGTATGGTGAGCCTGGTATGTTGGATGTTAAATATGGTGAAAGTGGTGCTCTTTCATCTGTGTGGTCAATGTCCGGCGACCAAGGGGATCAGTGGAAACATCATCAAGTGGAATTACCACCTAGCTTCAGCAATCCAGTGGTAAACCAATTGTTTATTTGTTTTCTTTGTATTTAAATCAATCCGGTATCGTTCGCCATCTTTGATTGTAAACTAGCAGACACAATTGGTCTAGATAATGTGCTTTAACTAATTAAGCACATGTCCTTTTAGACAGAAATGCAATTTTATTGTAGTTTTTTTTTAAATGAAGAAAATTTCTGTAATTTATCGTTTTATTGCGACAGTTTACCTATACTGAATATTGTTTTGTTTTATTCATTTTGTTCTAACGTTTAGCTTGAAAATAGCTCCATGATCCATACGTTTTAATATATTTTCGAAAAAGTCCATAAACTCCCTTAAAAGGTTTTAATGCCATATTTTTCACCTGTTATTAGAATATTGATAAAAGTAGTTACAATCTATATGCAACAGATACATTTAGTTTAAAGCAAACTTTCACATGTTATTAAAGAGGAAGTATCTACGGTTTTCACAAAAAGTTAGTTGGCAATTGTTCTCAAGAATAAAGTACATTTTTTATATAAAATACAAATGAAAGCTATTTTGATGCAAATCTATACGTTCTTTTCACGATATTTACTTTTTAATGGAGAAGTTGATTTTTTTCGGCCCGAAAAGCATTTGAAAACCTGCCCCATATTCACATTTTAATCACATTGATTGTATTTTCAATCGATAAATTCATGAAATTATAACATGTTATATTGCTACCCATGTATCATGTCAAAACTTATGGTTCGGCATTGCACAAGTCCATGCGTTATTAACACTGTTGATTGCGTCTTAACTCTTCTTCCGTTGGAGATGGTGCTTTATGTCTGTGTTATTTTGTTAGATTTCTTTCTTCTTTTTTGGAGTGGGGGAGGGGGTAGAACAAATCTAATTAGTTAGTTCCAATGTAACTGATTTGTACTGTTGTATGAATTAAGGCAACATATGTTACTAGCAATGTTCCAAAATGTCATTTTCCTTGTGATGTTTATCCAGGACAGCTCTCTGGAGACACGACATTATATAATTTTATTTTCATTTCATTACTAAAATGTAAGCCTTCATATAACAATGAGACATTGTGTTTATATATATAACAGAAAACAAGCCGCCGTACAAATTAGAAGAGTAGTTTCCCGATGTTCATTTCTAATAATTTTTTCAGAAGATTCATTTCAAGGTATGATAAAAAAAAAAAAGACAGAAGATTCAGAATTTTTACTTTCATTTTAGATCTTATTCGAAGCATCTAGAGGCTCATCATTTAAATCTGACATAGCCCTTGATTCAGTAAAACTTAGCGTTGGAGAATGTAAGTACCGACAACAGAATCGTAGGGTATCTCTGATAGATTCATATATTTCATGTCTTTTTTAGGGAATGACCCAAAGCATTTTTACGTTTTTGGCATAATGGATCATAATGAAATTCTCAAATACTTACAATCATTATTTTCTTAGATTATGGTTTTCGATATTTATTTGGTTTCATTTTTGCTAAAACAAAAGTTTTATTTATCCCTAATCTGCTATTCTTATAAGACACTGACAGGAATTCAAAGCAGTTTTCACAAATGGTTTTTTTTTAATTCAGAATGACAATTTTTTTCTTAGATTATGGTTTTCGAGATTTATTTGGTTTCATTTTAGCTAATGAAGTTCTACTTATCCCTTGACTGATATTCTTATAAAACACTGACAGGAATTAAAAGCAGTTTTCACACATGTTTATTCAGAATGAAAATTTTTTCTTAGATTATGGTTTTCGATATATTTAGTTTAATTTAAGCTTAAGAAGTTCAACTTATCCCTAATCTGCTATTCTTATATGACACTGACAGCAATTAAAAACAGTTTTCAGAAATGTTTATTCAAAATGACAATATTTTCTTAGATTATGATTTTCGAGTTTTATTTTAGCTTAAGAAGTTCCATTTATCCACAATCTGCTATTTTCATAAGCATGCATGAATTAAGAAGCAGTTTTTACAAATGTTTATTCAGAATAATAGTATGCATTATCATAGCTATTCATTTTTTTTTTTTTTTTTATAAAATCTTTTTTTCTAAATAAATCATTTAAAATAAAACAGTTATCCAGACTTTTTTTTTCTCTCTCGTTATTATGCCTGCATATATTGATCTGATGTATGTACATTAGTGTATAATAATAGGTTTCATATTGAGTTTGCAGTTCGTTCTGGTTGACCTTATTTTGGTTTGATTACGGCCATTGGACTTAGTAAACAAAAAAATAAAGATACCAAGGAGTCAATGAAAAAATCATTTCCGATAAAAACAGACAATATAAAGGTCAAAAAATAAATACGGCGAAATAAAAAACAACAATAACCAAGCATTACATAGAAACTAAAAACAGAGGAACACGAACTCAACCAAAAACTGGAGGTGAACTGAGGATAACCATTACCTGTTCCAATGACACTTGTCTTGCGTCGTGAAAGTCGTTGTAATTGTCTAGACCTTTTTGTTATTTTTGAAGACAAATCGAATTTTTTTGTCTTCTCTAACACTTTGATATTTGTAGGTCCCGCTATAAGTGCCTGTATCACAAACCCTTGTATCAATGGTGGTAGATGTAATGAGGATGGGAGTACTGCTAGATATACATGTATTTGTATGACAGGCTGGTCAGGAGATTCTTGTGATGTTAAAGGTAATGAGTATATATGTAAATGTAAGGATAATGTCAAACAACAGTGGCTTTGAGGTGTTTCTTCGTCATTCTTTTTTACTTTAAAAGATTGAGAAATATTGCATTCAAGTAGATAAAGATTAAAATTTATTAAAATTATGCAAGATACTTTTTGTAAATTTTCTTGAGAGAGAAATGTATAAAGGTGTGACATTTTATTTTGTAATATAAGGCATCAAGTAGACCATGTATGATGGGAAGAAACATGCTGTTGTTTAAATCAATTATTTGAAAACAATTATAAGGGTAAATCATTCATGGTTCAATAACCATTACAGCTAAATATACAGGTATTTGTCATTTTTGAATAGGTTGTTTTCCACTTCTTAAAAGGATTTGAAAAGGATATTCAGTCTTCAATGGTGTTGATCTTTTACAAAATAATGTAAAATCTGCTTGATTTGAAGTAACATTGATTGATCAGTCTTTTATGTCTAGTGTTAACTAGTATATATATGCATTTATTTTAAATTGATTGATGCAATGTGTTTTTCAATATCATGTAAATATGATATGGAAATATCCTGCTTAATACAAGACTAACGAACTGAGTTTGATTTTAAGCATGCTAGGACGAACGGTTAAAGGCTACAGGAAGATATTTCGCTCAACTCGCCCACATTATTTTAACTTCGAGTCGACCTAGGCTTTGCTCTTAATCTGAATGTTGTGTTCAAACACCAATTTTAAAGTATTTAGTTTGTCCTAGACGGAGACCGTAGTCACAATCTACTGCACACGTAACAGAGGACACGGACCATCTCAGTGATATTTTCAGTAAAATGAAAATAATACTTTATTAATTTCGTGCGTCCGATGCGCTTTTCTGTATTTACCGTCATCCGAAAAGCTCAAACTCAAACATTTTAAAGCCAACGATCGAAAAGGCTTAAAGACGTGAAGAAGAATATGACAAAAAGGGACCTAAAAATAGCCAAGTTCAAGGTTACTAATTGTACTTAGACTTCGCACATTTTCTAATCAGTGCAAATGTAGATCTATATCGATTGATTGTTGCTTCCTTAATGTCCAAATTGTAATTATATCATACATAATCAAGACGATAAATAGGTCTTTACTTCACAAACTATACATGATGGTCTTGAAGTATAGGTTCTGATGTTGTTTATCATCTAACTTGTTATAGTGTTCTTTTATTTGTCTTTGTAAATTATTAACCTTTACTGTTTAGTCCATTTTTTGGTAATATCTTTTTGGTGTGGCTCGGTACTTACGCATCCCGCCAATGTGTTGTTGTGGTGTGGTCATTTTTTATTTTCTTGTCTTTCATTTTTGCTTATGTACTTTGTCTATATGCCACTTTGTTTTTCTTTGTTGACATATTTGTTTGTTTTTATAGTGATTAAGATTATAACACAATGTTGACTGATGTACCCCTATTTTTGACATTTTTACTTATAATATAGATGTAAAGAGATGTGGTATGAGTGCCAATGAGACAACTTTCCATCCAAGTCAAAATAACTTAAAGTAAACCATTATAGGTCAAAGCACGGCTTTCAACACTGAGCATTGGCTCACACCGAACAGCAAGCTATAAAGGGCCCCAAAAATTATGTCCGTTTGTTTTGTTCAATGGAATTTTATGCGACTGCCATACAAGTGAGAGGTTTAGCTAGCTATAAAACTAGAATTAATCTACCATTTTCTACATAAGGAAATGCCTGTACCAAGTCAGGAATATGACAGTTGTTTTCCATTCGTTTGATATGTTTGAGCTTTTGATTTTGCCATTTGATAAGGGACTTTCCGATTTGAATTGTCGTTGGAGTTCGGTATTTTTGTTATTTTACTTTTCATTATATAAGAAGAAGAAAAAAGGGAAGTTACTAATTTTGGCTAAGATCAATTGTACATCAAATAATCCTTCATTTGTAGAAATAAAGAATAAATCAATGTACTTTAATAAAACATATTAAGGTGGTACCTAACACTACAGGGAGATAACTCTGTAAAAATCAGCTAAACGTTTTAATCACGTTTTATTGTTAAGGAAATATTAAGCTACTCAATGATCAAAATTAGTGTTTGTCAAACTGCTTTATAACCAATGAAATTTGTCTGATAAAGTGGTTGGTTCAATTTTTTTGAAATTTTTATATTTTTGTCAAAGGGTCAAAGTAAACATTTTGTCAAAATTTTAAGAAAATTAAACGAGCCAAATTAATATTAGTCAAGGTGTTGGGTACCACCTTAATAAAACATATTCAAATCAAACCTCTCACTTGCAATCGTTTATTTATATGTCGCGCAACATATCAGAAAACAGGTGCGCTGAGAGGTTTGATTTTAATCAGACTGCTTTTCATCGATCATACAGCATTAAATGACATAATTCGGCAAGTATATCAAATATCTATGAGAATACCATATTTTCTTCCACTCACGAAAATAAATGAATCTACAGTATGTATGAATAATATGAACCATAACTACATGTATCCTTCAAAAAGATATTCACACAGTAAGTATATTTTGTGTTTATGCATTCACTGTCAAAATATGTTTTGCCGACGTTCATTCTTTCTGTTTATTTAGCCAAACGGTTCCTGCAAATTTCATTTTTAGCTACAAATCTGAACAATGATCTTGAAGACATTACTTTAATGACTAGTCATGGCTTGGATGAAATAGACATTTTTTAATTTTTTTTTTAAATTTACAAAATGTACTTAGTAAATGGTATAACAGGATTTGTCTAATGTCTTTACAAGGACAAATAAGACCAAACACATTTGTTAACAACTTACAGAAGCAATATATATCCAACGTAGCTACTTACTAGATTGATGCACAGTTGAATTAAATGGTCTGTTTTGATAAAGTAAACAGACTTTAAACAAATGTTTGATTTATCAGGAAATACAAAGTATAATACTTTGTTCTTGATATATCAAGAGGTACAGGTTTGATATCTTTACAAATCTGTCAGGAAATACAAGTTTGAGATCTTTTCAATTTAATCAGGAAAACAAAGTTTGATATCTTTACAGAATTATCAGGAAATACAAGTTTGATATCTTTACAGCATGTACAGATTTTACAGAAAATACAAGTTTGATATCTTTACACATGTTACAGATTTATTAGGAAATACAAGTTTGATATCTTTACAGATTTATCAGGAAATACAAGTTTGATATTTTTACAGATTTATCAAGTTTTAGTTGTGGATTTGAGACTGATGCACCATGTATTTTCAAGAATTCATCACAGGATGATTTTGACTGGACTTGGAATTCTGTAAGTTCTTTTACAACCTGGTTAATGTTTCAAAAACGGTTATTTACATTTGATTTTAGACCAGTCATAATTTGCCGACTTTAAAGTAAGTATATTGTTCATATTTAGATCGAGTAAGCTACATTAATGGTTATCCACTTTACCTAACTAGGCACATATATACCTCTTTGTTGACAGTTTCATATCATTATATGTTTAACGATAAGATTAATCATAAAACAGTCTGCTTTGAGAAAAAAATGAGTTCTGTGCTCACTTTTACACACACGTGGAAAAGACTTTCGAAAAAATGTATGATTTATTTTCTTTCTAGGACCCATTGTAAGAAGATATTGTTGTAAATAAAATTGATATCATCAAGCCAATGTTTTTTAGTTTACTACCCCAAGTCCATATACTGGACCCGATATAGCAGCTGTAGGAACTTACTACTTATATACAGAGGCGTCAGACCCTAGAAAGTTTGGAGATAAAGCTGTTCTCACAACTGAAGCGACTAACTTACAAGGTAAGCTTTTATAGAATAAATAAAAAAGTGTCGACGCTGAGATTGATTTGAAATAAGGCTGAACTGTAAATTTTAAAATTTGATTTTTGTTCTTCTTCTTCGCCGAAACGTGACTATTTCACTCAAACGTGTCCTAAAAGTCACAAATCGCAAAAACGTGTACGTTTTTTTCCTCGCCCAAACGTATCCAAAAATTTATATCCGTATTACGTGTCCACATTTAGACACCAAAACGTCTCAAAACTTTTAGCGCTAATATGTCCTCTGTGAATCAATAATATGTAGGGCAATCAAAAACTGAAGACAAAAATATAAAGACAAACTCAAAACAAAACCGCTATAAACGGACATCACTGCAGAGTTTGATACAGTTCCAGGATATTGACAAAAAAGGAACTGAGTTACACGAATAAAATCCAAAATGGTAACATCGTAAAACTGCAGATATTATCAGAAAAGTAACAGAGAGGATAATGATTGATACATAAAATTGTTTATACAAAGGAATCTGGACGCAGTCAAACACTTAATGTTAGTCACAGAAATTGTTGCCAAACAAGAAATAACAGCCCAAGTTCTAAAGAAAAACGGTAAAGATAAATTTGATCAGGACCTCCAACGAATCACGATAGGTCTAAACATGTTTTTTTAAATGTTGGTTGCTTCACGTCCAGTTGCAAATGTTTCATGCATGTTCAGGACGATCACGATACAAAAATAATCAATGTTACGCTAGCTGTAGCCAGTAAAGATCATTTGACAGCTGTCAGTAAAGATCATTCCTACCCTCGTTTGATAACGATTCACTTTTCATAAATTGATGGACACATTTCGGCGTCCTACACAAGGTAAACATGTTTGAAGTTCAGTGATCTCATATAGACACGTTTGCGGGTTGGAAACGTTTCAGACAATGGATTTGTTTCTGACTGTAAAATATATACAAATATGTTGGTACATTCAGAGTGAAAATGGATAAAGCTGTTTTTTCAACTTGGCCTGCCAATTTTCCGTTTTAAATTTTCCTTGGAGTTTGGTATTTTTATTTTACTTTTTACAAGGTAGGCTTATCTTCAATAAATACTGTAGTGCAAGCACTGAGAGGGAATGTAGATAAATTAGATTAATTTAAAAAAAAAATATACCATGTTGTGTACTTAACCACCATAGAACAAAACGATTATATACCGTGCTGTGTAATCTTGACCATCATGGATAAAAAAAGAGTGTTAAACAATTACTTGAGTAAAGTGCATGCATGATTGTTTAGATGGGATTTACAGAAAAGAGAATAATGACCAACCATGTTAGATAATAGAGAATAATATGGTGCTACAATATAAAGAACATACAATAAATGGCACAATATTTTTTAAATAGAGAAAGAAAACATAGCCTAAAAATAAGATAAAGACGCCCCTATCACCATCGTGTTTTTTTTTTTAATAATTTTTTATCACATTTTTATTATAGGCACCTATGAAAATTAAATGCATTCAAACTATATTGTTTGGCAGTTTTTAATATTCTTGAAGATGGATATCTCACCGATAATTATAGCTTATTTCGTTATTTTAAAAAATTCCTTTGTTATTTCAGTTGGAGGTTGGTGTCTGTCCTTCCAGTACCATATGAAAGGGAGAGGTATTGGAACATTAGAAGTATTTTTTGGGGATAAAACATCCTCTTTGACAAGTATTTGGAAAAAAACTGGAGAACAACCAGATCCCGACCAATGGAAAACTTCTACTTTAGAGTTACCACAAATTACTAATCCTGTTGTAAGTATTTTTCTACAACAGAGAACTGCTACTACAGACATACCACAATTTAAGAATCATGTTGTTTTTATTCTAGTACTTTAGCTTTGAAATAGCCTTTTGTATGTATTCTCAGTTATAAGGATATTTATAGATTCGATGACTGATCCTTTCGGCCGCCTAAGGCCAATTAGAGTTACGATTCAATCTGATTACCTGCAATTGAGCAGCAAAGAAATGCTTCACCCATGGTTGACCTAATGTCAGTACTTTTCATAGCGGTATAGGTTGTCTCATTGTTGAAGGCCGTTTGGTAACCATATTTGCTTGCACACACTTCATTTGGTCTCTTATGGATAGTTGTTTCATTGGCATTCATATCATATCACCCTATTTTGTATTAATGCGTTTATGGAATGAATACAGTTAAGTTAACTGTAATTACTTTGATGATTTAAATCTACTTACGTTTGATATTTGATAAATGAAACATTAGAATTTAAATTGTAAATTTTAGTAAAGTTAAAACAACAATTTTTTTGGATGAAGCTCAAAATTGACAAAGGGTTGAACTGTAAATTGTAGCATAACATAACTATAGACGTGAAAGTGCAAGATTCTATTTATTTATTGGTATTCAAGTTGTTAGTTTGTATAATGATACAGTTTAGTTCCATGACGAGAGATAAGCAGACGCAGGTTCCCATTTTGGTATCAAGGTTGGTCTGTGTTTATTCTGATTGAAATACCAGTTATTCTGGTATCCATGACATAGCTACTGTCGGTGTTAGGTCGTAGATGAGTCTAAAATCGTAAAAGAGGGACGAAAGATTCCAGAAGGACAGTCAAATTCATAGATCGAAAACAAGCTGACAACGCCATGGCCAAAAATAAAAAGACAAACAGACAAATAATAGTACAGATGACACAACATAGAAAACTAAAGACTAAGCAACACGAACCCCACCAAAAACTGGGGGTTATCATAGGTGCTCCGGAAGGGTAAGCAGATCCTGCTCCACATGTGACACCCGTAGTGTTGCTTATGTTATTACAAATCCAGTAAATAGTCTAATTCGGTAGGTCACTTTCGTGAAAAGGGAAGGGTGTTGTAGTTACGACATAAGGAACATATCCGATATCATCTGTGAAACGGTTATTCCATAACGGTCAACCAACTCGTGAAGCATCAGCATTTTTGCCACTTTTGTTCTTCAGACGTATTATTTGAAATAATTTTTTATGTGAAATTGCATTTATAATGTATTAACAATATCTAGGGGGTATAAGACGGTTGATTTTTATACTCCATTTTAAAATTGAAATTATTTTTTTGTTTTGTTTTATTTAACCCCTTAATGCCAAAGTTTCTTTAATGATGCATTATTCTATAATGAATGCCATCCTTAATTTCTTCGTTAAATCATTCTGTTTGTTATTTTCATTGGTGCATCTTTGTCGACTACTTGCACATTTGTCTACAGCTTGATAAATATACAGCATTAAAACCGTTCACTTTTTCCACACAGTTTTTGTAACAATGTTGGTTTTTAAATTTTCAGGTTCAGAAAAGAATTTTTCATAAAAACACATTCGGATGTATCTCAGTTTAGATATAAATTTAGAAGTATATCGAATGAGTTATGAAGAAGTACTGATTTGTTGTAATTTGGGTTTTTGTCTGTAGATTTGGATACATAAGTGTTATTCTACCATGCGGAAGTTATAAAAACAGTGACGAACGTTACCAACGGACGGACGATACAAAAGGAATATTCAAACAGTGACGGACGATACCAAAGGAATATTCAAACAGTGACGGACGATACGAAAGGAATATTCAAACAGTGACGAACGATACGAAAAGAATATTTAAATAGTGACGGACGTTACCAAAGGAATATTCAAACAGTGACGGACGATACCAAAGGAATATTCAAACAGTGACGGACGATACCAAAGGAATATTCAAACAGTGACGGACGATACCAAAGGAATATTCAAATAGTGACGGACGTTCGATACCAAAGGAATATTCAAACAGTGACGGACGTTACCAAAGGAATATTTAAACAGTGACGGACGTAACCAAAGGAATATTCAAACAGTGACGGACGATACCAAAGGAATATTCAAACAGTGAAGGACGTTACCAAAGGAATATTCAAACAGTGACGGACGATACCAAAGGAACATTCAAACAGTGACGGACGATACCAAAGGAACATTCAAACAGTGACGGACGTTACCAAAGGAATAATCAAACAGTGACGGACGTAACCAAAGGAATATTCAAACGATGACGGACAATACCAGTGACGGACGATACCAAAGGAATATTCAAACAGTGACGGACGTTACCAAAGGAATATTCAAACAGTGACGGACGTTACCAAAGGAATATTCAAACAGTGACGGACGATATCAAAGGAATATTCAAACGCATCAGTCGATGACAAACTGACAACACCATGATAAAAAATGAAAAATCAAAAGACAAACAATTCTTGTAATGTCGGCAATTTCAGCTTCAAGCATTTCTCTCAGATATCCAGAGTAGTTTGTCAATTACCATGCTGTTCATTATTTTTGCTTTTGTACTGGGAACACATTTTTCGCATGAACAATCTTTACTTTGCTTCCTGATTGATGTTTCTAAGTAACTGAATGGTACCCTAATTGTTCACGTGAATTCCAATCTGATTACAGAAAAAAACAGACACTTTTCCATGCTTTGAATACAAGTACCTGATAACTCTGAGTACTGCTTTCTGTTTTCAATACCTTTCGGGATCTTCTGGTTTTGTCATAATGATACACACCTGCAAAGACTTGTAGGCATAAGTTTCATAGGCTGGTGTAATAAAGTAGAACAAGTGATTTTGGTCCTTACATGCGAAGCATGGACATACGATCTGTATATCAATCAGATTGCATGAAGTCTTTCCCGGTTTTTACCTTCGGAAACACTTTATCACTCTAATCAGAAGACATCCTGACTGTTGGTTTTCCTGTTTGAATAATATTACACTAGTCATTTTTGTGGCCCTTTATAGCTTGCTGTTCGGTGTGAGCCAAGGCTCCGTGTTGAGGGCCATACTGTGACCTATTATGTTTTACTTTAACAAATTGTGACTTTTCTCACTGGCACACATACCACATATTCTTATATCTATCTGTCATGGATGGATTAGCTAGAAAGACATATGTAGCCATTTCCTTTAAAACATTATTGCAAAAATCACTCATAAGTCAACGAACAATTTATTATAAATCGCAATTAATTTTTCAGAACAATTATAAAGTATACATGATTGCTGATGATATATATGCAAGTGATGTATGTTTTTTTACTTGAACCCGAAAGTGAGCTTGTAACAATAATGATGATTGTTAAAGAGATTCTTTACCATGTTTATGGCATAGATATATTCATTAATATTTTTTCAGATTACCATAGAAGCGAGCAGAGGTTCGTCGTACAGTGGTGACATTGCTATTGATGATCTCACCCTCAAGTCTGGCGGATGTTGTAAGTGTTACTCCGATACATAAAAATAACCTGTTTGATAAAGTTAAATCCTAGAAAAGCTTTGATTTTTTTCTGAATTATGTAAGATAAAACGAGGTTATAACACACAGGATGTAAACAGTCGAACTTCTCAATGATTATTTCAATGATATAACTGTCTTCCTTTTTCAAAAGAAGTTAAATCTAGGTAAGTTATAATAGGGAGATATTATCTGGGTAAGTTATAATAGGGAGATATTTATCATTGCTAATGAGGTAATTATCTACTTAACGACGTAGATGTTAGTAAATAACCGTACGGCCTTCATTAATGAGCAAAATCCTTGCCGCAAAGCTCTAATCCGTTCAACTTTATGAATATGCATGAAATATTTGCCACTGAATATTTCGCCAACAAAAGTCACTACACATATAACTTTCTATTTGACTTTAATGATATTAGGGGACTATATGATTGAGTTTAGATACTTTAGATGATTAAGGATGTTTTTTGTTGAAATTCAATAACATTTTAATACGAAATTGAATACATTAATGACATTGTTTTATTTCCTCCATTCAAAACGAAGTTCCAAGACAGTTCCAAATTATAGTCCTGGAATAGTAAAACAGCAATATCAGCTTTTCTTTTAGTGTTATTTTACTTTGGTTAGCTTTACAAATTCCGCTGTTCCATATTGCTCGACTTTGACAAAACGAGCATCTTCTTCGTCTACATTAATTGTTACAAAAGTTTCATATTTCACTGAGAGCAGGGCAAACTAACTGGTTCATTTCCCGGGTAGAAATATGACTTTAACTCAATTCTGTAGTTAACACATATGCAAATCCTGATGTTTTTGCTACAATGATGCGGTAATACAAACTTTCATTTTAAATGAAGCATATCATATTCTACTTGAACATTTAAATTAGTTGATTTTGTATAAACTTATATTTTAGTTGTCATAACGGTGAGTATTTATTTCGGATTGAAATAGAAAAAGAATGGAAGGGATACATTATATAGATATATCATCCTTGTACTTTGTTAATGATACAGAATGCATAAGATGGTGATATTTAAAAAAAGTGAAACATTTGAATAATTCTCAATACTATAACAATTTTTTTAAATAAGGCAAACAATAATATGACGTAGGTGCTATGGTAACTAAGAAGTTCCCGATGATTTTTGGTGCAAACGGTTTTTAGGAACATGCTTTTCAGTAAGCAGATAAATAAATAAAAAAAGAAATAGTATGCTACTCATATACAAATTTGCAGGAAGTTGTATGACTCTTTATCATGTTTTACGAAAAATACTGAGGAAAACCAATGTTTTCAAAGGTCTTTCAGTATCAAAGAGGAATAGAGCAATATCGCTTTTTATGCCATTTATGTTTTTCTTTGGGAGCATATAACACTTATTTTTTTTTTATCTTTTTTGTAGTTCCAGGAAAATAGAAGAAAAAGAAAAACCTTGAAATTAAGACTCAATGGTTATGTGATATTAACACAAAGAGCTTTCTCGACAAAAATGACTTTATGGTCATGTGATATAAACAGTTACTTATACATTATCTCTACTAACAGTTGTATGAAAAAATCCTAAATATATATATATATATTAATTGTGTAAATTAATCACAATATACTTATTATCCGCTTTATATAATTGATGTGGGAATTTCTAAAGTTTCATTGCAAAAGGATGATCAACGAAACCAAGTACTAAGCTGAAAGCAAGTGTCAACAAACTTTGGGTTGTATGTTCTTCTAAAACAATCATTATACGATTTTCAGAGTCGGGTTCGTGGTTTATAAATTTGAACATTTCTTTCTTTAAAACAACGTATACAGTGATATCAGAAAATGATGGAAATTGATTTAAATTGTCCAAAAGTTTTGTGTTTACCATGTAATTTATTAACACATATATGATATATATGTTATTGTTCTAAATGTATAATTATGTATTCAGTAACCATTAGTTATTAGAATAAAAATGATCAATCATATTTATTGTTTGTAAAAGAGAGGCGGAAGATACCAAAGAGATAGTTAAAATCATAAGTCGGAAACGAACTGAAAATGTCATGGGGGAAAAACAAAAGATGACCAAAAGACAAACAACCGTCTAACAAATACAACAAAGAAAACTAAAGAGTATGTAATCTTCACTCAATAACTTAGAAAATGTAATTTATAATGTAATTACCAATCCCTTTTCAAATGCAATTGCTGGACATTTAATTACATTTCTAAGAAAGGGCAAATGAAATTGTAAATTAATTGGATGATTTTGCAATGTGATTGAAATAAAAAACATTGTAAATGAAAATCACGCTTTATAAAATGTGTGCGTCCGAAGCGCATGTCTGGATTTACCTTCGACAGGAACACTCAAAGCTAAACGTGTGTAAGCCAGGGATGCGTAAACACGCTGCAACGTTAGGGGCTATATCATAAAAAAGGACCCTTAACAGAAAAACCAAATTAGTCTAAGGCCAACTTTGCTTGAGGGAGGTGAAGCCTTAGTTTCCTATTAATTTCTCAATTAATGAACAGAGAATTTTGAATTATTACATGTAATGGTCATATGTTGTAAAGTTATTAAACCCATATCTGATTTACCCATCTTCTGTGTGAAGGAATAATTGGATATTTGATGTGCAATTTCATAATATTTAATATCTGCTGTGTTAGCAATTTTCTTGATTGAAATTATTTTTTATACTACTGAGCATTGACTGCTTTTTTTTTTTTTCTTTTAACATTACTCAGATTCTATGTTAAAGACAAACTATAAAACCAGGTTTAATCCACCATTTTCTACATAAGAAAATGCCTGTACCAAGTCAGGAATATGACAGTTGTTATCCATTCATTTGAAGTGTTTGAGCTTTTGATTTTGCCATTTGATTACGGACTTTCCGTTTTGAATTTTTCTCGGAGTTCGGTATTTTTGTTATTTTACTTTTTTATATTTGGTGTTTGTGTTTTGTGATACTTTGAATTTTCATTACACTCATTGATATATTATCAAATTTCGGCAACAGTAGTTTACCGATGTTCAAAACTCAGAAATTGATTGAGAAGATACAAATCAAGGTAACAATTAAAAACTGAGTGAATCGTGTGACCTTCAAGCGGAGCAACACATGGTTATTCGACACTCAGGAAAATGTCAAAATAGGGAATAGGACGCAGTTGGTTAATTACAGTTAGACACAACCTTTGGTATCTAAAGATATAAGACAGCAAAAATATGTCGCTAGTGAGTTGAGACACCTGCATATCGTATCGGTATAACACTACATGATGGTGACCAGAAACCTTAAGTAGTGTGGATTTCTTTGTTGACATAGTTGATTGTTTTCACAGTGATTAAGATTAAAACACAATGATGACTGCTGTACCCGAATTTTCGACATTTTTGCCTAATGTGTCTGTTTGTTTTGCTCACACATTGTTGTCAATATAATGGGATTCTTTGCGACTGTCATACAAATGAGAGGTTTACCTAGCTATAAAATCAGGTTTAATCCACAATTTTCTACACAAGGAAATTCCTGTACCAAGTAAGGAATATGACAGGTTTTTTTCCATTCGTTTGATGTCGTTCTGATTTTGCCATTTGTTAAGGGACCTTCCGTTTTGAATTTTTCTTTTAGTTCGGTAATTTTGTTATTTTAATTTTTTTAGTCGTTTTTTCTCACAATTCTGTTGGAGCGGTCTTTATGTTAAAAGCACATCCCTGTTAATGAAATGCGTATAGTCTGCACATGCAAGATTGTGACATATTAATTAAGATATGTTATTGCCATACAACGGGATAGAAGGGTATGTTACCGCTGAGAAATGGGAAGTTGACAATTGGAAATTAAGGAGCATCCGTTTGTCATAGATTCTGGTTTAAAGTCGTCACCTGTATCAATATCAAGAAAAAGAAAAGATATGAAGGAGACCTTGTAGTTTCGGTAGTATTTTTAATCTCTTGTTCTCTGGAATATATGAGATGCAAGCACTCGCTGAAATGTGGATTGTTGAGTGACAGGACATCATCAATATATCTGAAAGTAAAATCATGGAAGGTGTCTTTTTTTGTTATTTTGTCTCTGAAAAGGTTTGGTTGAATTCTGCTTTATAAGAGTACACAAAGTCGGCAACAGGAATGAACAATTAGTACCTATCGTAAAAGATACTGTTTGTTGAAATATCAATTCATAAAACTCAACAAAGATGTTGTCGATCATAATATCAATCATTCGGTGTACAAATGTATTTGTTTTTTTCGGGAAGTGTTATTCTCCGCTAATTAAGATTTTTCATGACCTCAAACAGGGCATTTATATATATACGATTCCAATTTCCATAGAAACTACTCTATTCGTTGATTAAGAAATGATTTTTTGTCAATGTTTCACTACGATTTGGATATAATTTGCATGACATCACATGGACCCTTCTGTGTTGCTATGTTTTATTTATCACTATCTTAACTATCGTGTACGAGTTTCACCAGCCCAGTAGTCAGCACTTCTGTGTTGACATGAATTATCATTGATATGGTCATAATTATAAATTAACTGTTTACAAAACTTTACATTTTTGAAATACTAAGGCTTTTCTACCTCAGGAATACATTACCATAGCTGTATTTGGCAAAACATTTAGGAATTTTTGGTCCTCAATGCTCTTCAACTTCGTACTTTATTTGGCCTTTTTAACTTTTTTTGATTCGAGCGTCACTAATGAGCCTTTTGTAGACGAAACGCGCGTCTGGCGCAAATACAAAATTTCAATCCTTGTATCTATGATGAGTTTATTTCCATGTTTGTCCTAGCAATGGCAAATAATCGATGTAAAGAATGTAAACATAAAGAGATCAGATGAAATGCGGTATATTTTTGCAAATGAGACAACTATCCATAAGAGACCAAAGGGTGTGAATATTAGAAACAGTATGTCATCGCAAGGCTTTCAAAGATGAGCAAAATCCATACCTCATATAGTAAGCTATAAATTGTTCTGGCAATGCAAATGTTAAAAACAATTCAAACAAGCAAACCAACGGTTTTATTTATGTTTTGACCCTTAACGAAAAACAAATATGGTAGACAGCAACCAACAGCAACCACTGCATGGTAAACTTTTACTTCGGACAGGCACATACAGAATGTGACTGGTTTAAACAAAAATTGAGCGCTCAGCTTCCACTTACCTGGGCCATCGGCGTAACCACACAATACAAGAACAAGCTTCAAAAATTAATCCTGAATTGACTGTAAAATGTTGTAATTAGGTAGTAATACACAGTTAGGAAAAAAATTTAAAGCTGAAACTCATAATTTTTAACCACCCTCTTTCCATTGCTTTCTGACAAATAAGGCTTAATGTTTGTGTGTTGTATGGAAATATCATCTTCCATAGATTTATTTCCAATAATTAAAGTGGTGAAATATAATCCCTTTTGGTGTAACCCTAACAACAGTCTGCATTTATTTGATGCAAAATATTGCAAAAAGGGGTCGAAAATGTCATAAAACATGTAAAAGTCCCCAACATTTGGTCCAAAGTAGAATTTCAATCCACTAGAGTGATACCTTTTCTGAAACCATTGACATTTATCTATCAAAAGGTAAAAAAAAATCATATGCATTTCACCTCGTTTTTCCATAAAATTTAATTGAAAAGTTCGAGGGCCAAATATTTGTTGAAAAACACTACAGTAATTTCTAGACCTATGGATGTGAAAATACGGACTATCAAACAGAAAAATGGCCTATAAAACATGCAAAAAATTGTCTTGATGTTCATGTAAACCCACTTTGAAGGCTATATCATTCTTCAACTATCTAAATATCGATTTTCTTGCAGACAAACTTTAATATTTAAAAAAATTATGCCTTTTTAGTGGGAGTGGGGTGAAGTTGTAGTGCAAGTTCGATACAATATCGAGCCACATTGAGAAGTATTGATGGTCTGTTAATTTGAATATGATATTTCGCTTGTATGAGAATTTGACATTTAAACGTCAATTAAACTATAAAGTTTGGAAATAATTATTAAAATAAAGTGAATACAGTGTATTTGTATTTTAAAACTGCTAAAAAAACATCACTTGGCTACACTCGTCAGATGGATACCAAGAACAAATATCAACTTAAACAAAAAGACGTAAGACCCGAAGTTACAATTTATGAATACTCAGTTATGAATAGTTCAAAGCCCGTTAAAGCTGAATAATGTAACACTGAAACAAAATCCTGAAACTTCAGATTGTTCGTGACAAAACAAGGTTTTAAGAAAATTATGTGTTATTTGGTTACATTATTAGGTATTAAAAGGATTACTTGGTGTACCTATGTTATCCTCCAACATAATCGGATAATACATGTAGAACAACATCTTTATCACAAGTTGTATAGTTCATCCTCAAATTTTGTCGAAATCAGATTTTAAATGCATATAAAAAAGAAATGTTTAATTACTCAAATCTAAGGACCTGTTGTAACAGATATAACCGAACGGTTATTTAAATAACTTTTTTAACATTGAAGAGTTATAGAACATGATGATAATAAACTAAATACACCGTTACCTCAGGGATATTCTCGTGCTGATAGACCCACATTCATTTCTTACAAGAAATCAACAGCCGTCAATCGAAATGCCCCTTCTCAATTCAGCACTTTTCACAATTGTGTCAAAGATGACAATGCCGCCGCAGCCAGATTACTAAACAAAGCACGTGGATATCCACAAACATTCCCGCGCAATGTCAAAAAATAACTACTCTGCTCTAGATTATATTCTTGAAATACTGTTAGGTCAATAGTGAACGTGAGCGCTTTATTCATACAATTGCCGCTCTCCTATATGTATTTAAATACAATTGTTGGCATCAACTATTAGGTAAACTTGATTCTTATGTAAATAAATGTATGAATATTATGGAAATTCAAATATCATATTTTGAAAAAAAATAGAATTAAATAAAAGGGTAAATAATAAGCCTATTTCTAGAATAAGACACAAACTTCAAGTACTCGACAAAGCAGCCAACAGTGATTGTGGTATGACGTAAATACTACAGGGAAGTTCTTAAGAATGCAATTATAAAATCTTCTACATTCAGGTTCGTACGCTACACAGAGAGTCATATATCCAATTTTTTCATTACCACATCTCAGCTTAAGGCCTGATTTAGATTGACATTTGGATGACCCTACTACGTATTGGTTGCGTAAACTTTACAAGACAACCTGTAAAATATCGTGTCATCTCGGCATACGGCCTCCAGTAAGTGTTCTACAACTATTTGTTCAGTGCTTTCAACTAGTTTCTAACTCTAAAAAAAAATCGTGGAATTTACTAATATTTGAGTGTAAAAAAGTCTTTGGAAGTTTTAGAAAAATTTTTGATAAATATTCCGTATCAACTTCACAAAAAATGCATGATGGTCTTGTATTGACTTTATTATCATCTTGATTACGTGTTATAGTGGGGTTTTTTTTATTTGTCTTTGTATATTTCTAACCTTTACGGTTTATATAATAAAAAGGAGATGTGGTATAATTGCCAATTAGAAAACTATCCACCAAAGTTCAAATGAAGTGGATGTAAGCAATTATAGGCAACAATGAGAAAAAACAATTCCAAAAAGTCGGCTATAAAACGCCCGACATGAAAAATATGAAATAATTCAATTGAGAAAACTAACAGCCTAATTTATTACAAAATAATTTACCAAAAACAAATAGGACAGACATGAACCAACGACAACCACTGAAATACAGGCTCATGACTTGTGACAGGCACATAAAGAATGTGGCGGGGTTGTGAGCGCTCAACCTTCCCTCTAACCTGGGACAGTGGTGTAACAGCACAACATAAGAACAAACTTTAAAAAGTAAAATAACAAAAATACCGAACTCAGAGGAAAATTCAAAACGGAAAATTCCTAATCAAATGGCAAAATCAAAAGCTCAAGCACATCAAACGAATGGATAACAACTGACATATTCCTGACTTGGTACAGTCATTTTCTTATGTAGAAAACCAGTTTATAAAAATCATTTGAAAAAGACTCATCAGATCGATACAAAGAAAAACGTCAAACAAAGACACAGACAGGACGTGACAGGGTATATATCCATCCCTCATCCCTTACATTATTTTAGTTCATTTTTGATAATATCCTTTTGACGAGGATTGGTATTTAAACATCCCGCCATTGTGTTATTGTACTATGGTAATTTTTTTTTATTTTTTGTCTTTCGTGCTTCTGTGCTTTGACTTTAGCTATAGAGTGTCTATATGTCATTTTGTTTTTCTTTGTTGACCCCATTATTTGTTTTTTAGTGAATAAGATTATAATACAATGTTGACTGCTGTAGCCCAAATTTTGATATTTCTACCGATTATGTCTGTTATGCTAACACATTGTTGTCCATTTAATGGAATTCAATGCGACTTTCATACAAGTGAGAGGTTAAGCTAGCTATAAAACCAGGTTTAATCCGCCATTTTCTACATAAGGAAATGCCTGTACCTATTCAGGAATTTGACAGTTGTTTTCGATTCCTTTGATGGGTTTGAGCATTTGATTTTGCCGTTTGATAAAGGACTTTCCGTTTTGAATCTTTCTACGGTATTTTTTATTCTTTTCACTACAACCAAGTCGATGTCAGTTTCTTAGGAAGAAACTTGACTGCTGGTGGATAATTCCCGGAGGGCATCATTAACTTGGTAGCTTAATACATGATGTTAACAAAGAATACGAAGAACAAACCAGCTAGGTCGTCGCCCAGGTTACCAAGGTCCTCTTTTGATACACAGAACACTGTAGCTTTTGATTTGTGTGTCCCACGAAACATCCTACGGGATACCCCTGATGACTCATGTACAGCCAGTAGGTAATTATAACTTTAAAAATTCAGATACTTTTCAAAAATTAAAACAATGTACTGTTAATATTTCCGACTGTTTAAAGACAGTCGCTACTGGACTGTACCATGGACAATGTCGTTTATGGAATTGAAAGTACGTTTTGTGGGCTACTCTATGTTTGTGAACCTCGACAGTCTTTGCGTAAAAGGATGAATCAAAACCGGGCTGATAATAAAGATCCGCAATTCAGGGTTCTTTATAAACATTTTAATCAACCGGACCATGATCCTTCTTTATTTTGGAAAGTATACACATCATCGAGAAAATGTATCACCACACCAATAACGCTATACTATGTAGTCCTTTTCGAAAAGATAGAGAAAAATTCTGGATAAGAGAACTAGGTATTGCAATACCATATGGTTGCAATGATAACATCAAAGGAGTAGGAAATTTGTCAAGTCCAGCATGCAGTAATGTAAATGTAATCAATAAATTGTCTGCATTCCTATGCGAACGAACTATTCGTCTATCATTGCCGACATCTTCTTATTTTCATATGAGTCGGTGTTCCTTCAGACACATGTCAAAAACAAGAAGATCAAAAAGCCAGATCACATTCAGACATATTGATGATGTTCTTTTCAATAATAATCCAAACTTTTCTGATTGGGTTCCATTAGTATATCCTCTAGAGCTAGTTATTAAAAGAAAAAACAGACACGGCTTCCTCTACCTCATTTTAAAACTTATACCTCGAATTTGACATAAGCGGTCATATCAGTACCAGAATCTATGAAAAACGAGACGATTTCAACTTTGAAATTATAAATTTCCAGCCCCTTAACAACAATATACCAACTTCAACTGCATACTATGGTATAAACATTTCACAACTCATTCGGTATTCTAGAGCTTTCTGATGCTACTCAGGCTTAATAAAACGTCACCAGTGTCTGAAACGAAAGTTGATGATCCAGGATTTTGTCAAAGAACGTCTCGTCTTTTATAAAAAAAACAATTACCAAGACCTTGTTGATAAATATTCCGTATCAACTTCACAAATAATAAATGAAGGTCTAGAAATATATGTGATAGGTACTGACGTTGTTAATCATCTTAACTACTTGTTATAGTGTTCTTTCTATTGGTCTTCGCATATTTTTAAACTTTACTGTTTAGTCACATGATTTTTGGAAATGTAAAAAACCCTTCTTATCTAAGAAATGTGAAAATGGAGACCAAACCATAGTACTTGCAGAAGGTTACAACATACTACATGACACAAAACAGGTAGTAGATACTTTTAACGCTTCAAAAATCCAAGTATAGACCTGTAAGTGTATTATCTATAATATCTAGTCAAAAAATATTTTTAACCCATATATATGTGCATTTCGAAAGGGACATGGGTGCCAGACCACACTGCTAATTCTTTTTGAAGATTGGCGAGAGGCCCTGGATAAAAATCATCATTTGGCTGCTGTTCTAATGGACCTCTCAAAAGCTTTTGATTGCCTTCCACATGAAATTTTAATTGAAAAATTGCTCTCATATGGTATTAAGCCACATTCAGTCTCTTCACTAAAATCATATTTAACTGGTAGAAAACAGCAAATCAAAATGAGAAGCATTCTTAGCAGTTGGGCTGGCATTCATAAAGGGGTACCGTAAGGCTCTATATTAGGCCCTATCCTTTTCAATGTATTTTTAAATGATATTTTTTATTTTATAAAATATGGCTCGCTGTATAATTATGCAGACGACAAAACTTTGTCTTTTTCAAGTCCTGATTATGACAATCTTATGTCAACCCTAAAACTGGAGTCAAATCAGCTGATAGAATGGTTTAGAATAAATAAAATGCAACCCAATCCAGACAAGTTTCAAATGATTGCAGTTGGGAAAAAAACCTTTTGACATGAACCCATCAATTGAAATTCAAAATTCAATATTAACTTGTGAAAAAATAGTTAAATTGTTGGGTATAGAAATTGACTATAAACTAACATTTGACATCTATATTTGAAATATCTGTAGAAAGGCAGCTAAGCAACTCAGTGTTTTAAAACTCTTAGGACCATATCTTTCTAGGCTAAATAAATTTACTATTTTAAGCAACTTTAATTTCTGCCCTTTGGCATGGCACTTTTGCTCGAAAACTAACACCAAAAAACTAGAGAAAGTGCAGGAACGAGCACTTCGTTTTGTCTTTGACAATGACACCTCGTCATATTTGGAATTATTACAGAGAGCTGAGCTGTCTTCCCTACAGATCCGTCGTATCAGGACTATGGCATTGGAAACTTTCAAAATTCTCAACAATCTAGCTCCCTCTTGTCTCAATAATCTGGTAAACATTTTGGATATTTCAAGGGTAAGAACTTCTTCTTTTGGCAAAAACTCTTTTCGTTTTGCAGCTCCTACATTATGGAATAGCTTGCCTGACCGTTTCAGGACTGAAAATTACTTCTCCCAGTTTAAAAGCTTCATTCAGTCCTGGAATGGATCAGAATGTTGATGTAGTGCATGGAAGTAGTATTTTTAAAATTTGTTCTCATAGTTTTTAATTTTTTCATTTACTTTTTAGTTGCTTATAGTGCTTAATGATTTTGATTGCTTTGCATGGCTATTCTATTCATTTTATGTGTGCTTATATGTTCTGCTTATATATGTATGCTTTTATTGCCTTGCATGTGTATCATATTCATTCTATATTTGTATGTGTATGTATATCTGTTTTATGTTATGTGTTTTGTTTTATATATTCGGTGAAAAGCTCTCGAGAGCTTATGTTTGTATGTTTTAAACCATGCCGAATCAAAATTTTTCTTATCTTATCTTATCTTATCACGGTAGGTATATTATCCGGCGGGGATCGTGTTTTTTTCGAGGGAGTCGGTTATTTTTTTTCGAGTGTAGGTCAGGTTTTTTTTTCGAGTGATCAGATCAATTTTCTCCTATTTTGCCTAGTATATAATATGTTTTATTCATGACTGTTCATCTTATTCTGAATACTAAACATGTTTGAGCACAAACGACGCTCAATTTCCTTGGAGTTCACTAACAATTCAGTGTTTTACATTGTCCGTGTTTTTTCGAGAGCGACATTTAAAACATCCGGGTTTTTAAACAAATGATCCAGGTTTTTCAAGGAAAATGTGAATAAAAATGAAGACATTCTTAAGGCGTAAAAACTAACTTTTTCTAGTTTGTAACTGAAATTTCGCGAAGGGCAATATTATATATTTATAATTAGTAACAATTTTGATTAAATTTATCCCTTTTCAATTTAATGATAATTTTCTGTACTTGAATCATTTTACCATAACCTTGCAGTATTAAGATATAATAGAAATTACTGGATTCGTTTACAAACTATCTTTAGAACCGAGAACAGGGACTCATAATCTTTTCAATATCATTTCATGCTGCAATACTTTTTACAGTAAATAATAGTTTATGATTTATATATATTACAGTGGCTACACCTGTAGTTTAAAAAATAGGATTAAAAAAACTAAGGGACAGAAGTTATGAATTCAGTAAAATGCAATATACCACAAAAATTTTTCTAAAAGAGGCCTGGCAACCCCAAACCCCTTTCAGTAACCGCGAGTGCCCTTTTATATAGATTCTTTGTATCTATTGTTTTTATGTTAGTTGGTTTGTCTGTGTTTCGTACCGATCTGTTGAGTAAAGCCATTTGTAACTGATTTTTACAGTTTGTTCTTATTTTGTGCTGTAACACCACTGTTCAAAGTTGGGGGGTTTACAAACATGTTTAACCCAACCACAATCATTATATGCCTGTCCCTAGTCAAAAGCCTGTAATTCAGTGGTTGTTGTTTGTTCGTGTCCGTCATAATTGTTTTTTTTTCGTACATTGTATTGTATAACTTAGGTCGTTAGTTTTCTCGTTTCAAATGTTTCAATGTTTTCATGTTGGGTTTATATACATTTTTGATCATATTCACTCGAAAAAAATCCGATCAAACCAATAGAAAAAACACGATTCCAGCCGGTCACTTCACCTACTGTGATAACACAATTTTAGGGGGGGGGGGTATAAATACCGAGCCACGTCAAAAGGATATAACAATAAATGGAATCAACAGTAAAGGTAAAAAAAAATACAAAGACAAATAAAGAGAACACTTTAACACGTAATTAAGATGATTAACAACGTCAGTACCTAAAATATATACTAATGTATTATTTGACAACAAGGTCGTGGTACTTTCCGATGAACTTTTTTAGAAAAAGGACTAGATTTTCTTTGACATAACCCTGGTTCATCAATTTCTTGACACTAGTGACGTTTATAAAGTCTGCTGCAAGCTATTGAATACTGAAGGAGTTGGGAAATGTATATCCCATATGCAGGAGAAGTTGGTATACTGCTGCTAAGGGGGAGGAAATCTATAATTTCAAAATTAAAATCCACTCGTGTGTCATGGATTCTGACCGCTTATATCAAATTCGAGGTATGAGTTTAAAAATGAGACGGAAGAAGCCGTGTCTGTTGTTTTTCTTCAATTTTTATTTCAGAAGGATATATTAATGGAACCCAATCAGAAAATTTTGGATTGTTAATGAAAAGAACATCATCAATATACTGTGGATTCATTATTATTCATTGGATACCAATTTTCGTGGATTTCGTGGGTACAGGTGAACCTAGAAATTAAATGTTCAACGAATAACAAATTTTCTATAGGCTTGTATTCAGACGTCGGCAAAATATAAAAAAATTAATACACAGTATCTGAATGTTAAATTCAATGATCTGGCTTCTTTCATCTTTTTGTTTTTGACAAGTTTCTGAAGAAACTTCGACTCATATGAAAATAAGAAGAGGTCGACAGGGAGAGGCGAACAGTTCGTTCCCACAGGAATGTCGATAATTTGATGAAAAAAGTCTACCTCCAAATTCAACAGATCTGTTTTCAATACGAAACTCTAGCATACTGATCACTTGTTCCTCTGTGTAGCATGTTTTACCTTTCTGTTCACTATTAACAAAGTATGCCGTATGGTATCCCAAGGCAATAAATTTATAGCGTATGCTACCATTTATATATTGAAAGGCATTGTTGTTTATTTCTTTTGGAGGATACAATAAGTCATCATTTACCTTTAAACGTAACCAAATCACAAATTGAAAAGGGGAAACATGTAAATGATAGTTTAAACAGTGATAATTAAAACATAGTAAAACAGAAAATTCTATTCGATGTCTTGCAAAGTAAATCCAAATATTGATGAGACACTGACGAAGAATTCCTTGCTCTATTAACTCACACAGCTTTTTCTACAAAAATTAGAATCGTAGATACAAATTCTTTGTTTTAGGTCATGAAAAATCTTACTATTCAAAACAAAAATCGAATACACCAAAGATATCATCAATAAATGTATTAAATGCACAACAACGCTTTAGATAAGTGGTTGGTAATTACATGCGAATTATAAATTACATTTTCTAGTAAATTGTATGATTAAATAAACAATAATGTTTAATGAATATTTTATTAAACTAACTAACTGATACTGAATATATCTTATACGTCTAAAAAAAATATACATATATGTCATGCATGTGTGAATAAATTTCATGGTAAAAACTAAGATTTTAAACAATTTTAATCAATTTCTTTTATTTTTTTATATCCCTGTGTACATTTTCAGAAGAAAATATTTGTTTAGATTTACAAACGACGAAACTGAAGCTGGAAATCATATTACGATTTTTTATAGAATTTACATGTTAAATTTTGTTGACAAATACTTTCTGCTTGATACTTGGTATCGTAGATTAACATTTCTAAATGAGACACAAGAAATTCTCATAAGAGCTGTAAAAAGTGGTAAAAGATTACCACTTGTAAAATTATTATTGCATTGGTAAAGTCAATGTGTTTTGGAGCAGGATGTGTTGCATAGATTCGTTTTAGCCATTATGACAATGTAGGATGATTTTATTCTAATGAATGATAAACATAGTTACATTTAGACAAATACCAGGTAAGACATATCGTTTTGTAAAAAATGGCGATTAAATAAGAAAAAAATGCATCCAATATGAGACAATGCATGCGAAACACACTAGCTATCAACCAATCCAAATCAACGATACTTATATATAAAAAGTGTAAATATATCGAATATAGGGTTCTCAAAGAATATGATATGGAAATTTCATTTGATTAAGTTACAAAATGAATATATATATATATATATATATATATATATATATATATATATATATATATATATATATATATTTGAGTGTTTTTTGTTCAACTTATAGACAAGATCAAGTACAAGTCATTGTTATCACATGATCATTAAGTCATTATGTAGGACTATCTCTTTTTGTTATATCACATGATCATTAAGTCATTATGCAGGGTTATTCTCTCTCTGTTTAATTTCTTGTATCTACAAAAGAGGAAACATTAACTGTTATATATATGAGACTGTTAGGAGCAAAACTACCACTATGGTATCAAAAGACCTTGAACAACATTGTGGGCGATAAAAATCTTTATGATCTCGTTTCTTTTCGGCAATTCTCGTAAAATTTCATTAAGGAACATACAACTTCCAGCAAATTTGTATCGGAGGAATATACGATTTCCTGCAAATTTGTTAATCGTATTACCGAAAAGAATGTTCCTGAATAAAACAAATATGCACCAATAACCTTCGAGAGCTCTTATCATATATTGACTGTCCATCTGGTATCTTTCGTCCCTTTTTTACAGTTTGCTGTAATTCTATAAAGATAAGTTTTGAAGTTTTTTGATCAATTCAACTGTTTTACATTTTTTATCAGTTATTTCTTCTTATTCATTCTGCTTATTTAATAAAGTGCAATGATAATATATATGTAGCCTTTTTTTATTTCTTTTTTTTCATTTTAATCAGGAAATAAATACTCACATTTATGACAACCAATATTAATACAAAATCAACTGATTTAAATGTTCAAGTAGAATATCACATGTTGCATTTAAGATGACAGTTTTTATTATCGCTTGTTTGTAGCAAAAACATCGTGTTTCGGATTTACGTTTGATAACCGCAGAATTGCAGTAAAGTCATATTTGTGTCATGGATTCTGGTGCTTAGATGACCGCTTATTTCAATTCGAGGTATACGTCTAAAATTGAGACGGAGGAAGCCGTGTCTGTTGTTTCATTAATTTCAATTCTGGAGGATATAATAATGGAACACAATTAGACAAGTTTCGTTGCTAATGGTAACATCATCAATATATCTAAATGTGAAATTAAATGATCTGGCGTCTTTGATCTTTTTGTTTTTGATATATGTCTGAAGGAACTCCGACTCATATGAAAATAAGAATGGTATGCAAGGAGAGGCGCACATATCGTTCCCATAGGAATGCCAACAATTTGTTGAAAAAGTCTACCTCCTTCTTCAACAAATATGTTGTCAATAAGAAACCCCAGCATATTGATGAATTATTCCTCGGTGTAGCTTGTTTTACCTTTTTGTTCACTATTAACAAATTATGCCATAATCCAAAAGCAATAATATTTCTATTTTTTTTCAGTTTCACATGGGCAATGGTGGTTTAAAGGGTTGAAAATCAAAGGTTTTGATACAATAAATCTCAAAGATTTAAAATTATCCAAAAGTTCTATAGAATTTTTTCGAATCTACATATGGTTAATACCACTACGCGAGTAAACAGTTTCCTAATATTTCTAAAGACCTTCTTTAACTGCGAACAGTGGAATTTATTAAGCAAATAAAGAACACTATCACTAGAAGAAAAGCTAATTTTGCCATTATGATATTCAAAGTCGATGATTTGGAACTGTCTTGGAACTTTGTTTTCAGTGGAGGAAATAAAAAAAAGTCGTGTATGTATAGACTTATTCATTTTTTTCATTTTTTAACGTAAATTTTATTTATTAAAATGTTATAAAATAAAAATTCACCAACAAACTTCCTTAACCTCGGTGGCCGAGTGGTCTAATTTATCTATCTAATGCATCACTGGCATGTCAACACTGTGGTCATGAGTTCAGTCCCACACGTGGCAGGTTGGCTCAACACCAATTTTTTTTTTAACAAGGATTGCCAGTTTTCCGACTGAATTTAGGTGGTTCTCACCGGGGACACCGGCTTCTTCCGCAAAACAAAATTGGCCACCGCGAAATAACCAATAGTACTGAAAGTGGCGTTAAACAGCAATCAATTAATTAATCAATCATCCTAACCAAAAGTATTCTAATTTAAGCATATAGTCCCCTTTAAATATTAATATTTAACCGAAAGTTTTATTGACTATTATTAACTAAACATCAAGTCGGGAATATTTCATGCATATTCAGGACAATGAACAAAATGGAGTTGTACTTACTACATCCGCCTGAACTGAGGGTTAGATCATCAATAGCAATGTCACCACGGTATGACGAACCTCTGCTTCCTTCTATAGTGATCTGAAAAAAAGGCAGATGAAATGTTTGAAATCATTCATTAATAATTATTTCTATGACATTAAGGGTTTCTATTGATTCAAGCTCGTACATTTCACTTTTATGTAAAATTCCATACAACACTAATATTTATAAATCATGTATACTTTATAGATATTCTGAAAAATTAATTGCGTTTAATATCAAATTGTTCGTTAACTTTGAGTGATTTTTACGAAGACTTTTCTTTATGAACATGGCTACCTATATCTTTCTAACTAATTCATGACACATGTATTTTGAATAAAGTGAATAAGTGTTTCAGAAGGTAAAACCCGTGATAGAATTCATACAATCTGATTGAAATACAGGTTCGCTTACAAGGACCTACAACACTTTTTATACTTTAATACATCAGACAATGCAACTTCTGCCTACAATTTTTTGAAGATGTGTATCATTATAACAATAAAAGAGGATCATGAAAGGTCTTGGAACCAGGAAGTAGAAGTTGCGTTGTCAAATGCTTGTAAGCAAAGGGGTATGATTTTCTTTAATCAGATTAGAATTCACGTGAACAATCAGGATACCATTAATTCACTCAGAAACATAAATCAGTTAGCTAAGAAATGTTTTTCATCCGCAAAATTTGTTCCCAAGACAAAAGTAAATAGAATGAACAGCATGATAATAGACAAACTAGTGTGAACATTTTCAATGGTGAGAGATATGCTCGTATGCCTACATTATAACAACGGTTTGTCTTTCGATTTCGTTTTCTGCCATGACGTTGTCAGTTGGTCATCGATTGATGAGATTGAATATTCCTTTTGTATCGTCCATCAATTTTTGTTATAACTTCTGCATGGTAGGATAAAACTTATGTATCCCAATCTGGAGGCAGAAACTCAAAACAAAGTAAATCAATACTTCTTAAAACTCATTCGATATGCTTCTAATTTTTTGTATCAAACTGAGATACATTAGAATAAAATTGTACGTAGAATTCTACAAAAATTGTCTTAAAAGGTGTAATGCCGTATGCCTGAATGTCAGATCCATTTGATTTAAGTATGAAGAATTTACAGATACGAAGACTAAAACCAAAAGATATATAGATTTGTTTAAATATGTTGAAATCTTTTGAAAACCTGATTCTAAACGGAAAAAGTGTAACATCTCTAAAAAGATTGATGATAAGTTTATTTAAAGGATTTATTTAATTTAAAAATCTACCTGAATTATTAATTCTTTAGAGACTTTATTGTTACAAGTTGAAATACCTAAATCCAAGCAAATGATATTTTAACATACAGTCGCTATTACAATAATAATAAGTGAAGCGGTTACCATTGACAGAAAGAGTAAAACATCAGAAATATGTTTTAATATTTGAAATTGTAAATGAACTTTTATCTGGTTATTTATCAATACAGACCAATCTAATTTTTCAACAAATGTGTTCACACTTTGCTAAAAATGATCTGGCAACGCTTCGTGCTACTTTCTGTTTTAAGGACTTTTCGGGATCCTCTGGTTTTGTCGTGATGATCCACACCTTTAAAAATTTGATGTCGGAAATGCCATTGGCTGGTGTAATAATATCCAGAACAGAAAGTAAAACGGAGTGTTTTCTGATCCTTGTAAGCTAAGATACAGTACGGGTAGAGACTTATTATTATGGTGTCTTAATCCGTCTAGATGTCAGACTGGCCGGACAGTTGTCTCAGTGTAATTAACACCTGCTGTGATATTAACCTGTACAATATCTGAGTGGAAGGTCGTAAATCAATCTGTACCAGGTTGATTAGAATTAAATTTTACCTGTATAGATATTTTAGTATTATGGAGGATAGATAATAAATGTAAAATATTGTTTTGTATTCAAAGAAAAAATTACAATAAAAATAAAAATGTAATATCATGAATATGGGATCAACTTTTTTTTAACTTGAAAATGAAAGAAAGACGATTTTTAACAATGTACGTACTGTAAAAATGTGTTGCCAATTATAATAATTGTGTTTGTGCCAATAAACTATTTGTATTTGTATTTGTAAACCGTAAATATTTCATTTTATTCAAAATCATAACAACCAGGACTGTTTTCAATCGAAGTTTTAATCAAAATGTTGAGACATCAATCCCGTAAATTATACGAGTTTTCGTTGATGGTTACAATATTTCCCCTTTTTAACGTCCTGTTCCTTAAAGTTATTAATAGAAACACAATTTTAAGTCTAAGGCCAACATATCATATTTATAAAGTATATAAACAAATTGAATATAGGCATTGTGAATAAACTGTTCTTTTCCTTTCGATACCACGTTCCCCGTCGGAGCCTCTACGTCTATTCATACCAGTCAATCATTTCTCGCAAGTAAAACAATTTGGTCAGCCAGATCATCCGTGCTTCTATTTTGACATATATTTCCCGTTAATCTCTTTGAAACAATTGTTTTTTTACAATATTTATAACGCAGTGATCATCTTTCGATTCCTAGTTTTTATATAAAAAAAACTTTTCATATGCACGTCAATATTCTACTATCCAGCATTATTTTGAATTTTGTTTGTTAATAAATTTACATATAATGGAAATAACAGATTTGTTGACACTCGTTGTATTATAACAAAGATATTGCCTTTCTATTTTCATGTTTGAAATTTTAATGAAAATCGTGTTTTTTATAAACATATTTTACGAATTGTGTCAATCAATACATGAAAATCAAAGTTTTACACTATTCACGATCAGCCGTCTTTACTTTTGCGTCGTATTTCTAGCCATTCTCTAAAGCTCGTGCAGTCAGTAAGATTTTGTAAATTGATGTCGGCAGTTTAAATTGTATAATTCGCGAACTTTAAAGGAGGTGTCCGAAAATTATTTAAATAGGAATCTGGGTGTTGACTAATAAATATAATAAATAAAATAGTTAAAGAAGACTAAAGCTTGTTTTGTTTATAATTACAAGGATTAAATTTTCTATTCTGGTAAATCAATTATTAATGGATCTCGATCATGAGCCTCAAAACTAACTCACAGTACTGCCAATCATTACGTATCAAATTAAATCATGAATGGATTTTCCCACGGTCGGTCAGTAATGTCACCTGTGTTAACTGTTACGATATTTCCCGCCATATGAAAATCACGTGCATTTGACAAAATTAATCCCAGCTATTTTTAGCATTCATCATTGTATTGTGAGTGAAGTCAAGTTCAAAGTTCAACCACATGCTGTTGATCACTGATAAGTGTATCATGGAATTGTCTTTTCACGGCAAATATTTTTTTTAGATTGGTGTCAAAAATACAACATACAAGTTAACATGCATTGTGCGTAAATTAATATTATGCAATTAAGAGTCAATGCAGCACCATAAAATTATTTAAATAGGAGAAATTGCATTTCTTTAAGACTACAAATCATAGTAAATATTTAATTAACTGGTCATCAAACGATTGAATGCTTCTAGTTTTAATGTCCATTCATGTCAGTGGCAATTATTTCATGCATATTTAACAAACACAGAAATATCAAAATAAACCTAATCCACGAGAAATATCGTTATCTTCTTCTAGTGTTATTATTTGCGTACTACTTTAGTTATATATCACCAACTTTCGGACAATATTTGTTTACAGTAAAAAGTAAATTCACAATTATAAAGAATCACCTAACTACTAGTATACAATTATTGCTCACTGTAATTATTTTTATTTCAGAACTGACCCAACGCAGACTGAAAATTAAATACAAATGTAGTGTTGTCAAACTAAAACGTATGCAGCAGCACTTTGCACATCATTCTGCTAATCAATGGGTTTACGTGGAAAATAAATCAGTAAAACAAAAATAACCTTCCAGAAATTAAAGAGAAAATATTTTAAAAACTGTATGCCAACAAATACGAAAAACATACATAACAAAAAAAAACAGGGAACATAGAAAATAATATTTTGAGGAATATAAACAGCATTTGAAATACAAAAAGCCATAATTAAAAAATAGGCTATTTTTATTAAAACAAAGTTGTTTCCAGTACTTCACCTGTAAAAATATTTTATGTCAAATACGATGTAGAACTAATCAATAAAGTGACTGAGAGGTTTAAATCACAGGTAACCTGATTCTGAAATCAGTGAAGCGTAATTATCTTGTAGCACGGATTGAGATGAAAGGACAATTATATTACGGTTCACACCTGGATCTGTTGATTAATGACCATACTACCTACCATAAAAAAGTCGGATTATTCATTTCCGACATGTCCCAGTCCGTTATTTATAGTAATAAGTCTCTACCCGTACTGTAAGTGTGGACATAGAATCTGTTTTTCAATCAGATTGAATACAGACCAAAGCAAAGAAATGTTTTCATCAATCAAGGTATGGAATGGTTGCCATTTCTATTTAATTGTTGCAATATTGAATTATTTTAGAAGCATTGTTACTACCATTTTCTTTGGAAAATGCCTCTACAAAGTCCGGAATATGGCAGTTGTTTTTCACTTGTTCCGATGAGTGATAGCGTTTGATTTTGTCAGGTTTAATGGACTTCCCAATTTTGAAGTTGCCTTGGAGTTTGGTATATATGTTATAATTTCTTTTTGAGAAATGTTAAGAAAATCATTAAGAAATATATTTTTTTTCATAATTTTAACAATATTTCATGTATGAATTTTTTTTATATGTATGATGTAATTGGTATTAAATGTTTACTGTATAAACGGATTTTGTTTGTGGATCTAAATAAAAATCAGACAACTTTAAATTGAAATACTTTATTAAAATAATGTCTAAGCATTACATTTTTGTATTAATATTGGTAAGCCAAGTATGTAAACTGACATTTTATACCAATATTTTGACTATTTTATTTATAATGTCTGTTTTGTTCACGCATCGTTGTAAATATAACCGAATTTGATAAGACTGTCGTACAAGTGAGAGGTTTAGCGCTATAAAACCAGGTTCAATCCACCATTTTCTACAATTGAAAATGCCTGTACCAAGTCAGGAATATGACAGTTGTTGTCCATTCGTTTGATGTGTTTTGTCATTTGATTTTGCCATGTGATTAGGGACTTTCCGATTGAATTTTTCTCGGAGTTCAGTATTTTTGTGATTTTACTTTTTTTTTTTTAATGGGAACAACATAGACATCACAATGTAAAATCTTCTCTCTAATCATTGTTACGAATCCGACCATTATCCACAACGGAGCAAAACTGTATCATTAAACAGATAAACTTTTAGAGACAATAAATAGAATCTTGCACTGTCACGCTAATATTTATTTTATGCTACAATTTCAAGTTAAACACTTGGACTTGGAAATGTCAATCTTGAGCCTCATCAAACTTAATTGTTGTTTTAAACTAAAACTGACAATTTCTGGGATTCTAATGTTTCATTTATCTAAATATCAAACGTAAGTAGATAAAAATCATCAAAGTAATTACAGTAAACTTAAATGTATTCATTCCATAAACGCACGGAAATAAAATAGGGAGATGGGATATGAGTGTCAATGAGTCATTTATCTACAAGAGTCCAAATGAAGTGGATTTAAGCAAATATAGGTTATCAACAATAGGAAAAACGTTTAGTGTATAGTCAGATATAAATGGTCATGACATTAACTTTACCAGGGGTTAAACACTCCTTTGCTGCTCCATTGCTAGTATTTGGGTGAAATCGTAACCCTGAATGGAGAGTATTTGTCTCTGAGATACGTTACCATTTCTTGGAATAGCCTTGAAGTGAGAAGTGTTTACTATTGACAAAATACATACAAAAGGCTATGTCAAAGCTCATGAAGCTATAGTTATAGAATACATACAACATAATTTCTAAATTGTGGTTTAGCAGTTGTCAACAGTAGTAAAATACTTACTACAGGATTAGTAAATTGTGGTATGTCAAAAGTAGCAGTTTTCCATTGGTCGGAATCTGGTTGCTCTCCAGTTTTTTTCCAAATACTTGTCAAAGAGGCTGTTTTATCCCCAGCAAATATTTCTAATGTTCCTACGCCACTCCCTTTCATATGGTACTGGAAGGACAGACACCAACTAGTAACTGAAATAACAAAGGGAATGTTCAATAGAACGACATTAGGAATCGTCATCAGCGGGAAATCCATCTTTCAAGAATACTAAAATACTGCCCAGTCAAAATAGTTTGAATTCATTTAATTTTTTTATATGTGCCTTATATAACAATGTGATAGAAAATTATTCATTTCAAAATACATGAGGGTATGTATAGGATGTCTTCATTTCTGTATTACTTAATATTTTGGCTATTTTTTCGATATTCTTAATTTTCTGTGCCTATTATTCTCTATTAGTTATATTTTAAAATCTCAGTGCAAAATATATATATTCAACAAGAGCCTACCTTGTAAGTTAGTAGCTTCAGTTGTGAGCACAGCTTTATCTCCAATCACTCTTGGGGATGACACCTCTGTATATATGTAATAAGTTCCAACAGCTGCTTTCTCGGGTCCAGTACCTGAACTTGGGGTTGTCAACTAAAAATCATCATCTAAATGATATCAAATTTTATTTACAACAATACTTTCTTACAACAAAATCCCTAAAAAGATGTTTTTCGGTACATTTTCTCGAAAGGCGTCATCGTGTATGTGTGTAAAAGGGAGCACAGCACTCATTTTTTGCTCAAAGCGGAGTGGTTCATGATGATTTTTATCATTAAGGCTTAAAACATCATCTACAAAAATACATTGTTCAGATTGTAGCGTATAATTTATCTTTAGTCTAAATCCTTCTTATCTTTTCTGATTGTACGTTAACAGCATTTCATGATATCGTTGTGTCATGTATATCTATTGATATTTCTTGAATGTTAATTGTATTTATGCATTTATTTTTTGTATGTTATCCCGGTAAAATTATTTTATGATATCGTTGTGTCATGTATATCTACTGATACTTTTTTTCATTTCCAATATTGAAAAGAATATTAAATGAGAACATTCCTTTTTGGCTCCTTGAATTGAAAATCAAAACGGATTATAAATCTAACAAATATCATACTAGTTGATCAAAACAGGTCAAGGGGGATGTATGTATTCAACTTTCACCATATCCACTTATACTAATGGATCAAAACAGGTAATCAGAGATGTGTGCATTAGACTTTCGCCTTGTCCACTTTCTATTGAAATTCAGTCTTAATCTTTAGATTACTTTTATCGATTAATTATAATTTCAATGATTTTTTGGGGGGAAATTATGGAGCTTCTGGGCTTCGGTCCTTTAAACTTAAAATTCGTTTCCTTTTAAATTTGTTATAAAACATTATGTATTGACTTATCCTCTTCCCAGTTATTTTTATACTATGAACTTCCACATATTGAAATTATCTACGTTCATTTTGCACTGAGAAAACTTTATAATATACTTCAATAAACCTAGTTCAACTCTTCAGAGTAAATAATACGATGAACAAATGGGAATTTAAACATAAATGACTAAAAAAAAAATATTACTGAGTTTTCGACAAAACCGAATTCATCGCATCGCCTCATTTCAAAGTCTACTAATTATCATCAAAATTATAGACATGGCCTTATCCTAAAAGACATTTTGCTACGACGACATTTTTTATACAGAGATCTTGATGTGAGTTAAATGTCTTTTCTGGACTGTTGCTTCGATTAGAATACTAAAAACTATTTTATAATGGCTATTTTTTAACAATTGTGTGCAAATTTTGTCTTGTTTATGACATCATAGTGACATTTCATTAAATGGCATTTCTGCACTTAGATACTTATGCTATATCATTCTTTTCATGTATTAACAAAATTAACATCACTTTGTAAGGAGATTTTCTAATTGACAAGTCAACACAAACTCTTCAACAATAGAAAAATGTTTATCATATGTGAAGCTATGTTCCTTTTAGGTGTTAGTGTCAAATGGTCTTGATACTCATACTGTCCAATTTTGGGGAACTAATATTGAAATTTCTATAACTCTGAGGATATAAAACTGTCAACACAGAGGTATGTATGTAATTTAATAAACTGCCATATAACTGTATAAATATATTTATATAGGCGTGGATACCCATTATAAAGTTCTTCCAATGCTTATTTGATCTGAAAATAAACTTTAAACCAGGTATTTAAAGAACTTACAGAATGTCGAGTCCAATCAAAATCCTCCTGTGAGGAATCCTTAAAAATACACGGTGCATCAGTTTCAAATTCACATCTGAAACTTACTGATAAATCTGTAAAGATATCAAACTTGTAAATCCTGATATATTTGTATAAATATCAAACTTCTACCTCTTAATAAATCTGTAAGATAACAAACTTGTACTTCGTGATCAATCTGGAAAGATATCAAACTTGTACCCCTCATAAATCTTTAAAGATTTAAGTCAATTCATTTGTATATAATTTTTTCAAAAAGCAATTCTCCTCCTACATCACTTATCAGAATTTGGTGAAATTTCACAATTGAAAACTGCATCTGTGATGATGTATATACAGGGATTTTATTTTAAAAATTTAAGAAAACAACACGTTATAAATTTCATGCATCTGAAGCGCTTTTCTACAAATACCTTCACCAGAAACGCTCAAAGCCGAATATTTGAATGCAAAGGATAAAATTGAGAATGGAAACGGGGAATGTGTCAAAGAGACAACAACCCGACAAAAGAGCAGAACACAGCCCAAGGCCACTAATGGGTCTTCAACATAGCGAGGAAATCACGCACCCGGAGGCGGGCTTCAGCTAGCCCCTAAACAAAAATATGTACTAGTTCAGCGAAAATGGACGTCACACTAAACTCCAAAACATATAAATGTTCTCGTTTCTCGATTTTTTATATAGATTAGACTGTTTGTTTTCCTGTTTGAATTGTTTTACACTAGTCATTTTTGGGCCCTTTATAGCTTGCTGTTTGGTGTGAGCCAAGGCTTCGTGTTGAAGGCAGTACTCTGACTTTTAATGGTTTACTTTTTACAAATTGTGACTTGGATGGAGAGTTGTCTCATTGGCACTCATACCACATCTTCTTATATCTATTAATTTTTTTTGAAAAAACATACAAGACTAACAATGGCCAGAGGCTCCTGAATTGGGACAGACGCAAATATGCGGCGGGGTTAAACATGTTTTGTGAGATCTCAGCTCTCTCCCTATACCTCTATCCAATGTAAAATAAACATTTATCAATACGCATAGTAAAACTCAATTTAAAAGAAGTCCGAGTCCGATCTTAGAATAGGTAACAGAAGAAACTAAGCAAAATGATAATGATACATAAATTAATAAAGGACTACTAGTAGTTACTGACATGGCAGCTCCAGACCTCATTTAAACTGATTAAAAGATTATGTCGTCATCATATGAAAAGCACAATCCCTCCCGTTAGGGGTTTAGTTTCATACCATAATAAAATATACGAGAAGAACATAACCCGTTTTATGACAACAACTGGTTTCAGAATAAATGTGTTTATTTTCGATGCAAAGACCCTATGAGTGAATCAATATTTATTCCGAAAAATGTCATATTTAATGACCTGACAACAGTAACGTAACTATATTCCTTCTGAATAAGTATAATGTATATCAACCGAAACAGCGGATGAGCTATATGAAAAAAGACCTAAAAATCCACCTAAGATCAACTTTGCCTGAGGGAATTCTTTGTAATTTATGAACGTACAATTTAAGAAAGGTTTGTTATAAATCATATCAGCACCGAAGTACTGGCTAGTGAATTGATGATACCCTCGGGGACCGAAATAGAATAAGAATAGAATAGAATAAGATATTAATCAATTAAAATTGATCATAACAGTCCTTCAACTGAACCGTCAAGTTATCTCATTTATACGCTTGTCTCAATATTTAAAAATACCAAAATTTTAAATTGTTTTACGTCAATTTATATCAGACACTAATTCTAGTAATAATTTCTACGTACCAGTAGGAAATCAAAAGGATAAATTATAGCATGGTAAGCATTTTTATTAAAACAAATATCGATTTTTCTTATGATTTGGTTGAAGTTTTACGAAGATAATGCTTCAAAGCAATAAACTTTGGCAAGCAAATAATGTACGCGACTTCAGGTTGTAGAACAAAAACACGAATAAAATATTTTTCCATCTACTCTACAGTCTTATATAAAATAGAAGTAAGAATCGCTGCGATGTCCACAAGAGAGGTCTTAACTCAAAAGAATATTTTTATTCGTGTTAAAAAAGTGGGTTTAGATGACATGCAACCAATGAAAAACATAAAATATTCAACAGAAATTCGATATTTTCACAGCTGTCTAAATATCAAGCCTTATGTGAACCTAGACCTTACAAAAACAGTCATGGCAGACAGCAACCAACCACAACCATTTATGTACATGATCCTGACTTTGGACAGGGTTAAATATATTTTTTGTGAGCTAAACAATTTAAAAGAGCTTCACACAACAGATAGCTACTTAGCACATTAACGACTTACAGAAAGACAAACGACAGCATAGTATTGGTTGAAGAGAACTCACAGTCAATGTCGCAATGCCCATTTTCAACTAATAGTAGTAGATAACTATGTTTTCCAGACGAAACTACTAATTTATATAAATATATAAATACGTAATAAGCAGTTTGAATTTGTGCAATGGTAAAATATAAGAATCGACAAGCTTTGTCAATTCTCTTTTATACTTATTGTCGTATATTGAACCTTAACCATACTTCTTATCTTTTTAATGTTTTGTGCAGTTTAACACTGTGGAAGTAATTTCTACCTTAGAGTATAGAGATGATTTTTAAGTAAAACTCTTACCATCACAACTCCCACTTTTTAGTTGAATATCATCGATAGCAATATCTCCCTTCCATGTTTTTCCTTTATTAGCTTCAACGAACAACTGCAAAAGAAAAAAAGAAAATACATATGAAGAATTTGAATTCATAGTTATTGGTCTTGGCTCAAAATATATATATATATATACATACGGAATATAATTTCATGCTAATTGATAAACAAATGATGACCTTGTCTCATTACATTTACATTTGCAGTTTCAGGGGAAACGTTTTCTGGTAATTTATAACACAAGCTGGTAAAAGAACAAACTCTATTGGTACATAGAATAAAGCAACAACAAATATGCTCTCAACACTCATGTTATCATGCCAACTCTAATTTAACAAGTGAATTTTTATGTGCCAAACATATCATTAGTGTTTTTGGTCCTTTAAATAATGTGATGCTGATATCGTTTTTTTTTTTTAATTTTTTTTTTTTTTTTTTTTTAAATTTATTGATATCTTCTCAAGACTTTAAACGATAAGTAAATTGACATATGAATAATCAATTAAGGCGACAGTAGCTTACCGAATTTCAAATCTCGTAAATTGATTAGGAATGGACAAAGCAGGGCAACAAAGCAAAATGAGAATAACATGAACTCCGAACGGAGCGAGACGGGGTGCGTCGACAGGGTAATGATATCCTGGTTATTTGCTTGCAAGTCGATAACTGAACTTATTTAAATCCGTATTCATGCGAACATAAATCTAAACCTTAACAAGGATCGGCTATGCATGGGTTTAGCATTCAAAGTTATCAAAAAATGAAAAGACATAAAAAAGTGAAACAAGGCTGCAAGGGGGAAGATCCCTTTTGTTGACTATTTTTGCTCACAAAACAATTTTTGAAATACAAGTAAAACGATAATTTACATATTTTTTTAATCTTGGAAATCAAATTGAAATAGAAAAAAAAACGTAATTATTTGATGACACGTGCTTGTTTGTGTATTTATATTACTAATTATGTTTACATCAAGTCATATAACCTAAAGGCTTTTACGGACATCAGCTCGATGTTTAATTAGATGGCATTTATTCTAAAATACACAAAACATGTTGTAACGAGTCCATGCATTGTAAATTATTTCTTAAGGACTTTTTTGTAATTTGTATACTAGACGTTTTAGTATGTAATTAAACAAATATGAGAATTTGCCTATAATCAATGAAATTGAATTCGACAGCTAATGCACATGTCGTTTTAATTCAAATTATTCACTTAATCGTATATAGGTATATTGATGTGGTTCATAAGTGTTTCTTGTTTTTTATATAGATTAGACCGTTGGTTTTTCCCGTTTGAATGGTTTTACACTAGTAATTTTTGGGGCCCTTTATAGCTTGCTGTGCGGTGTGAGCCAGGGCTCCGTGTTAAAGACCGTATTTTGACCTATAATGGTTTACTTTTATAAATTGTGACTTGGATGGAGAGTTGTCTCATTGGCACTCATACCACATCTTCTTATATCTATTAAATAATTTACAAACTTATTATAACTTCAATAACAAATCAAAATAGTTCTAAAACATTTAAAAATTATTCGAAATGATTGACAATAAAACAACTTAGAGAACCTTCATTCCAGGACTTGTAGTAAATGTAACCATTCCCTTGTTCCACTGGTCATCGTGGTTACCAGATGTTTTGAACAGTTCATTGTCAGGGACTGTAACTCCAGTTGATATTTTCAGATCTCCCATGTCATTAGCTCCAAACATGTGATATGCAAACGTCAAGCAGTGGTCACCACCTGTAAATAAAGAAATACTATCCTTATGTCAGTAATGATTATGACCGCAGTTGGAGACATTAGCCATAATTATTACAAAAGGCATAATTATTTGTATCCCCTACACCTAACGTTTAGTCCCAAATGGACTTTAACAAGATTAAGATTTTTTTATTGGGATGCCACATTGCCTATTTTTAGTGTTATATTGTTAGTCATGTGAAAAGTAGTTTGTCAGGTGACATTTGGTGATATTCGAAATAAAACAAACATCAGGATTTTTTACTGCTTTTACCAATGCGTTCTATTTATAGTAATGACGGCAATGTTGATTACCTGGTAGTGTTTTCTAATAGTTTCAAACAAGTCTGATGTTTCAGAAAAGATGTTTGAAAAAATAACAGCACCTAGCAATATAAAAAATTTATAATGACCATCTGTGAAGGGACAATATAGAACGTATCACTAGTAATGTAATGTAAACTTATGTTTTGTTTTAACAATGTTATATGGACAATAAAGAACGTATCACTAGTCATGTAATGTAAACTTATGTTTTGTTTTAATTATGTTATTTGGTTTGTGATTCTGCATCTCTTCCAATTCATTTCCATTTAACCAATTATACTTTTTACCATTTAATGACGAAGACGACATCAACCTAGCAACAGAGTTGCTGCTCACAGGGGACGATACTTCTATGTATTTGTACATCCCTCCTTCATATGCCGCTTTTGGTCCTGTTCCAGATGATGGAGTTTCGCCCTAATATATTTATATGTATAGTATTATTATAATATTATTTTACAATTTAAAGACGCTATATTGGTAAATTGTTCAGTGAAATGTGCATACGCTGAACAACTTCACTGCAACATTTTGATTGGACGGGGTTTAGGTTATGCAAATCAATGAACAAATAATCATTTAGTAGCATAATTGACATCGCAAATTCACATGAAAAAACAAAAATTGCGTGAAATTTATTAATGTCAGAATAATGGCATTCCGAAAATGTACAAAATAACTTATGCCGATGGCATGATTTGACTATAACGTCATCAAAGAGACGGAAACAGGTAGCTTAGCCAAATATAACGTCATCAAAGTGACATGTACAGGACGCTTAGTCAAAAATAATCAGACTATAAAGTCATCAAAGTGAAATAAAAAAGGAGCTTCATTTGACTATAACGTCATGAAAGACACATGAACAGAAAGCTAATTCGGACATAACGTCATCAAAGGGACATCGACAGGGCATTTAGTCGGATACAACGTCATCAAAGGAATATAATTTTATTGGATATTACGTCATCACAGTGATATGAACAGGGAGCTTAATCAAACATAACGTCAACAAAGTGACATGAACAAGGAGCTTAGTCAGATATAACGTCATCAAAATGACATAAATAGGAAGCTAAGTCAGATATAACGTCATCAAAATGACATCAATAGGGACCTTAGTCGGATATAATGTCATCAAGGTGACATGAACATGGAGTTTAGTTGGATATAACGTCATCAACGTGACATTTACAGATAGCGTAGTTGGATATAATGTCATCAAAACGACACGAACATGGAGCTAAGTCAGACATAAAGTCATCAAAGTGACATGTACAGGGAGTTAAGTCGGATATTCCCTCATCAAAATGCAATGAACAGGGGGCTTAATGAGGACAAACAGGAAGTGGCTGCACAGTGAATGTAAACACTGCTGCCTCGCTACAACTCAACATTACTAAGCTGCAAAACAAATAGTACCATTCCCCTTCATAGAAACCTATAAAACTTTGATGCAAATGTTTTTTGTATTACGAGTGCTGTAAAATGTAAACTTTCAACAAACAGAAAGTGGCTAAAAGGATGCACGGACGGACAGAGTCGAGGGGTTACTATAGACCTGATTTTGCCTTTGGCAACGCCGGCAAAAATGTTGCTTTCCACAGGTGAGAAAAACATAAACAATAATTTTAGAAAATATTATTTTCTTTTCTTCATACTATCATGCCTTTAAATAACGTAACAATTTGTTGTTTTCAAAAGAGACGGAACATATGAAAGGGACAATCAGAATGCATTAAACAACGAAAAACCGATAAACCAAAATATTATTCTAAAAATTCTCTAGAGGTAATTCTTTCTTTAGGAAAATTAAAAAGCTGCAAACTATGACATGTTCACTATGGTATCGTGATCATAATACTAATCATTATAAATAATACAATGGCTTGCAATGACTTACGGATAAAGGAGTCCAATCAAAATCGTCATTTGTAGCTTCAACCAAAAAACATGAAGCACCAACTTCAAATGAACATGTTTCTAATTGGCTGCCACCTGTAAAGAAAGAGAATATGCTGTGATAGAGAAAGATATCAGTTTTGATTATTCCAATCACTTTCGAAAATATAGATAAACCCATGTCACATCATTGGCATATAAGCAATGAATAGAATTCATTATAAGTATAATTATGTTTAAATATTTACAGGTTATATGTGGGCAAATTAATCACCATTTTTAGGTAAACTTTTTTTATGGATGATTACACAAAGATATGGTCCAAATTGATTTCAAAGGTCAGAGAATGGATGATATACTGCACACGGCACATCTCAAAGTGATGTGTCATTAATTACAAGTAAGTCGTAGTGTGAACATCACCTGGACATTCGAAATTTGTTGAATGATATAATAAACATTAGCAGTAAAATAAAGCGATTATGAATATACAGAGTAAATCTATTTCAGTCTTAAACGGTCATAGTGATCTAAACATAATCTTAAATATCTAAACAATAAATAATTCATTCATGATCAGACTTTTACTTATTTTTCCAACTTATCCAAAGCGGTCAAATAAGTACTGTTCAGTCAAATAGCGTGCAGTCGATTGAGTACTGTTTGGTAGTTTTTCATACATTTCAGTATGATTTTGGTGTGTTCAAGTAAGTAACAACTACTGAACAATATGGCTATATACTGAACATATTTTAATTGACTGCAAGCGAATAGTTCTGAATTTCCCGAAATGAATAAAATTAACTGAAAAACTAAAAATTACTAATCAATTTATTGTTTAGTCTTTTCAGAGCTATTAACATCAAAATGATAGTTTCAGATCAAAACTGGTTTAATATCATTCAATTGGAATGTTTAGCTAACTATTTAACCAGGATTAATCCATCATTTTCTTCAAGCAAGGAATATGACAGTTGTTTACAACTCTCGTTCCGTTTGTTTGATCACGTTTGATTTCGACAGTGATTGTGGACTTCCCTTTTTGAATTTGTTTTTGAGTTAGGAATTTTTGTTTTACTAGTGCGATTTGTATATGAAGGAAATTGTACCATAGCCATATTGTATGAACGTCCAAACAGATAGTATAGATAATATGCTTTTTAACGGTATATCATTTAGCCATATGTTAGGTACTAGTACGTGCTTTTATTGAAATGTTATGATCGATTTCACTCTACTATTGAAGGTCAAAATGACTTTTCACAGACCAATCAAATTAATGGTTTCTCAAAAGTGTTTTGCTCTTAGCCAGCATGGTCTTTAAAGAACAAATTGCTGTTAATTTAAAGTCAAACTATGAATAAATGTCCTTGTACTTTTGACTTTGCTTAAATATTTCAACCATAAAAGATTAACTCATGAAAATTCAGCATTCGTCGAAATTGACAGAAAATGTTATTTGGAAGTTTTGAATTTTTGGATCTCATTCATATAAATATTTGAATGTGGCAGGATATTCAATAAAAAACCATTTGTAACAGACGAAAGTATACGGAGATGAAAACAACTACAGGGTTCCATACTGCATTCCACAATTGGCGAAACCAATGCTAAAGAAAAACCCAACGGTCTGAACCTAGTCCAGAAAATAAAACAAAATAATTATGGCAGACAGCAACCAACGACAATCACTTAAGCACAAGACCCTGAACTGGACAGGATCATAAAAATGAGGAAAGGATAGATATGTTTGAGAGCACTTTACTATCTCCCTAACCTGGGACAGTTGTAACAGCATAGTATAAGACCAACTGTAAGAAACAATTTGAAAGGGTTTCACACAACAGATCGGAACATTAAGGACAAACAGAAAGACAAAGGACAGTAAACACCGATCTATGAGTTCTCAAAGTCACTGTCAGCTAGTACAAAACAAATTTTTACTACTAGTAATAGATGCATAATGTTATTTTCAGATGAATATATCAATCAATATATGTAAAGACTTCATATTAAGCAGTCTGAAAAAAAAACTTGATCTTGTTCAAAGCAAAAATGTAATAAACGATTGTCTTTTTTAGTTCTATTTTAAATTTATTTCCATGTATTTTACCTTTAGCGTACACATGCTTCTTATTGTTTTACATAACTATACAAGACTATGTTTTCTTCTCTTTGGCCGGGGTGTTGTCTCTCTGACACATTCCCTTAGAATATAGAGAAACGTTTTTGAGTAAAACTCTTACCATCACAACTCCCACTTTTAAGTTGAATATCATCAATAGCAATATCTCCCTTCCATGTTGTTGCTTTATTAGCTTCTACAAATAACTGCAAAAGAAAATACGTATAAAGAATTTGATTTTATAGTAATTGGGCTTAGCACCAAAATAATTATATATATATATATATATAAGTCTAAATTGAAAACCCGCAATTTTTTCACGTGTGCATGCAAAACAAATTTCTTGGTAGAGGGGTCTAAATACAGCACAAACAACATTTTCCAAAAGACCAAGAAAGTGAAAAAGTATATTTAAACAAAACGCATTTGACTAACAGGTCGAACTACGGATGTTCTTAAACCCTGCTGACTGCCATTGGCGATTGCCAAATAAACGGATCACAAGATGTAACAAAATGGATCTTTATTATTAATTAAATACCAAACAGAAAATAATAAACTTGCGGAAAAGTTGATATACTACTGTTGCCTTTATATATAACCTACGGAATTGTACAGAAATCACCGGGTTTGTACTTACATGAGCAACAAGACGGGTACTACATGTGGAGCAGGATGTGCTAACCAATTTGGAGCACCCGAGATCACCCCGAGTTTTTTTGCGGGTTTTTGTTGCTCAGTCTTTAGTTTTTTTATGTTGTGGTTTGCGTACTATTGTTTCTTTTGCTTGTCTTTTTTTTTTTGGTTGTCAGTTTATTTTCGAATTATGAGTTTGAATGTCCCTTTAGTATCTTTAAGATTATTGACTTAATCACTTGTAGATTAAAACATTTACAAAAAAGCTATTACTTTCAGTAATAAATCAAAATTATTCTAGAACAGTATACTGATGTCAAAACGATATAAAAATATGGAGACATGATTTCTTATGAACAACTGAGAGAACCTTCATTCCAGGACTAGTAGTAAATGTAACCATCCCCTTGTTCCACTGGTCATCATGGTTACCAGATTTTTTAAACAGTTCATTGTCAGGGGCTGTAACTCCAGTTGATATTGTCAGATCTCCCATGTCATCATCTCCAAACATGTGATATGCAAACGTCAAACAGTGGTCACCACCTGTAAAGATTCAATTCGGATCGAATTCATCCTACCAACTTGCGTTTAGATCTACTAAAGTTAAGTTGCATGTATAATTTTTCGACTCTTATGAATTGAAGCATTTATATATATAAAAGCACATTGTTTGTGATTTGCTTGACACATTTTCAACGTGCCTTTTTTAATATAGAAAATTTTGTGTTTAAAAGCTGAAAATAAAAGCTGTCATCATCAATTACAAATGTCAAAGGCCAAACGGTCATCTTCAAATCAAAAAACAGCGCCAGAATGACAACTAAGAGCATCAAATTGAATATTGTCTAATTTCATAAACGTTTTGAACTGATTGATTTTTTCATTTTACATAGACAGGGTAGATCCAATCTTGATAAGGGGAGGAATTAACTTATTATGTCATAATGTCACTAGATTAAACTTTTGTATATACATAAGAATGTGATATGATTGGCTATGAGACACTTATCCACCTGAGACCAAATGACATAGAAGTTTAGCAAAGCTCTTATCGAATAGCAAGCTTTAAAACGCCCTGACACATGACAAAATGTCTTGTTAAAACTTAACAACAGCACGATTTGTAAAAAGACTTAAACAGGAAATCGGGATTAGGAAATTAAATTTTTTAGATCTCTTTTTCACTGTTATGTCCATTTCTTTCCCGGCAGTTTGAGCCATCAGTTATATTTCATAACGCTCTCAAATATATCATTCTGATGTGTAAAAGATTTACTATGCTTTTGTCCAAATTGTGATTTAAAGTGATGTTGATTCAATACCAGAGGTCCATTTTGGTAAAATACCATAGTTTAAAATAGAAATCATTAAAGTTGTGTAATTTGTCTTATATACAATTTGTCGACACATTTTCATTGAATGTTGGGCTTAACATTGTTATGTCAATTATGGTTATTACCAGCTTGTGAAGACATTAGCCATAGATATTACAAAATTAACATAATTATATATATCACTAAAAACCTATCGTTTTGTCACAAATGGGTTTTGACAAGATTTTGATTTTTTTTTTGGATGTCATATTGCATATTTTTAGTGTAACGTTGTCGGTCAAGTTTGAATGCAGTTTGTCAGGTGACCATTGGGCATTTGCATGACTTTGAAATTAGAAAATACACGATTTTACTGCTTTTATCAATGCGTTCTATTTACAGTAATGCCGACGATGTTGGTTAACTGATAGCCTTAAACATTTGTGATATATAAGAGAAGAATGGTTGAAAAAAATAAAAACAACAAGCAATAAGAAAATACTATTTACCATTTAATGATGAAGACGACATCAACATAGCAACAGAGTTGCTGCTCAATGGGGACGATACTTCTATGTATTTGTACATGCCTCCTTCATATGCCGCTTTTGGTCCTGTTCCAGGAGATGGAGATTCTCCCTAAATATTATTATATGTATAATATTATAATACTACTTTTCAATTTATAGACCTATAGTAATAAATTTTTCAGAAACATGAGCTGAACAACTTAAGGGCAACAGTTGGATTGAACAGGGTGAGTTTATACAAATTAAAGAGAAAAAATAACATTAGAAGCTCAATTGGCACCTAAAAATTCACCAAAAAAAATACGATTGAGTGCTTTTGGTAACTTCAGTATAGTAACAAATTTATTAAGTTCTGTATAATGACATTCCAAAAATATAAAAAATAGCCTCTGTTAATGACATGATTAGACATAAACAGGGAACTAAACTGGATTTATCGTCATCAAAGTGACATGAACACGGAGGTTATAAAACTAAGGAGATATGGTATGATTGCCAAGAGAAAACTCTCCACCAAATTTCAAGAAGTGGATGTAAGCAATTAAAGGCCAACGTAGGGCTTTCTACAATTAGAAAAACCCATACTGTATTGTCGGCTATGACGGGCACCTTCATGGAAAATATGAAACAATTCAATTGAGAAAACAAAAGGCCTTATTTATAACAAAATAATTCAAATAAATGCATATGAAAGACATACAGAATGTGGCTGGGTTAAACAAGTTTATGAGCGCAAGTTGGTGGTCAGATATAACGTCATTAAAGAAACATGAACAGGGAACTTAGTCAGACTATATGACTATAACGTATTTTTACGCAAGAGGCAACAGCGGTATAACATTTTCAAACTCATAAATCAATGTTAAATAAACAAATCAAGATTTAAAAAAAACACTGAAGGAATAGCGCGAACTCGAAACGAAGCAAGATCCGATGCTTCAACATTGCAAACGTCTACAGCTAACCATGCAACACCCGTCATGCAAATTCAAACTCAATCTCAACGTGACAGCTTTGATCAACGACTATAAAACATTGCAAAACGATCTGTCAACAGAAATTTTCTAAAACAAAATCCTTTCCTAAGAACAAAATTGTTCAAAACCAATCACTTTTAGAACAAAAGGAATTGTTAAAATAGAACACTTAAAAAAAATTACAAGAGACCACTTTTGGGTCTGGTCTTACAATTGATTGAGGTAACATTTATACTGGCGCATCACTGATTATTCTTTTTCTTGAAGCCAAGAAGACTTTGACGAAAATGTTCCTTGTACAATGAGTTTTATAAAACTATAACTATCGGTACACAAGAAGTGACTGCACAATAGCTGTAAAGATTTCTTACTCGTTACAACTCAACATTACCAAGCTGCGGACAAAATATTAAACCATTCCCAATTATAGGCAATATTGTTTTTCTTTAATTGTTTAACATTTCTTACCGATATAACATGTTACTTTTATTATTCTTCCCTTAGTTTATTTATTTTGTATTTACATTGTGTCATAGGTCAAATTTATTTGTTCAGTGTATGTGCAATGGTGTTAATATGTCCTTTGATTGAGTTAAGCTATTTCAGTTGATATTTTATAGTGTGTCTTTTTATGTTGTGATGTTACACTATTATTTCAGAAAAAGTGTGAAGGTTTGGTACCATTAAAACGTTTAAACCCGCTGCATTTGTTTGCACCTGTCCTAAGTCAGGAATCTGATGTTCAGTAGTTGTCGTTTGTTGATGTGGTGCATAAGTGTTTCTCGTTTCTCGTTTTTTATATAGATTAGACCGTTGGTTTTCCCGTTTGAATGGTTTTACACTAGTAATTTTTTGGGGCCCTTTATAGCTTACAAGGCTTCGTGTTGAAGACCGTATTGTGGCCTCTAATGGTTTACTTTTATAAATTTTGACTTGGATGGAGAGTTGTCTCATTGGCACTCATACCACATCTTCTTATATCTAAGAACACTTTGATGAAAATTTTCTTTGTACAACGAGTGTTGTAAAATATCTAACTATCAGCAAACAGGCAGTGGCTAAACGGACGAACGGAGTCGAGGGGATGCTAGGACGCAAGCAAAAATGTTGCTGTTAACAGGTGAGAAAACTATGAACAATGATTGTAGAATATCATTGTTTTTATTGTCACAATATAAGGCCCAAAAGTAACTTAAAAATCTGTTGCTTTACAAAGTGACTGAATTTACCGAAGGGACAATCAAAACTCATAGAGAAACGGTTAACACCAAAGAATTACTCTAAATATTGAAGTGACACTCCCTTTAGGAGAAAATTAGAAAGCTGCCAACTATGACATATCCACTAGGGTAACTTGATCATAATATTAATCATTATAATAATTAAATTGCTTGCTACGACTTACGGATATAAAAGTCCAATCAAAATCGTCATTTGTAGCTTCAACCAAAAAACATGAAGCACCAACTTCAAATGAACATGTTTGCAATTGGCTGCCACCTGTTAAGAAAGAGAATATCCTGTAATTAAGAAAGATATTAGTTTGGATTACTCCAATTACATTCGAATTAAAAAATATATATGAATCCATCTCAAATCATAAGTACATAAGTAATGAAAAGAATTCGAAAAATTCGTCAGTTCTATTGTTCGTTTCTATTGTTTATAAGAAAATTATATTTAGAAACTAATGCTGGTTACAGGATCTCACTCGTATTACCTTAATATGAGAATTTTTATTGTAGCACCTGCTGTAGCTGCTGAAGACGTTAAAGTGTAATTGCAAATGTTCCTTCACAAACATTTTCAGGTTAGCTTACATTTAATTTTTCCTTTAATCAACCCTTATTTTTTTCATTTAGTATAATTATTTTTAAATATTCCATGGTTTGTTGGGAAATGCGCACTTTTTTATTGATGACTACACACAGAGATAGTACACATTTTGTCAACGGTCGGAGAATGTGATTAGTCATTGTTTTCATGAAATTCGTAGTGTGAACATCACCTGGACATTCGAAATTTGTTAAATGAGATTATCAGTTTATTTGCCGGAAGTATACAAATTCATTACATATCTAACTTGTAATTCCCGTGGGATTATAATAAGTGCTAATTCGGCATTGAATAATCAATTCGTTGTTTTATTCATAATATTTTCAGTTTTTTCGATACCATTTTATTAATTTCATTAAACATGTTAAATACATAAATTACCAATTTTGGACTGTATCTAAAAATAAAACCCAAGAGCGAACGCAACACGTCCAATACACAAATAACGCAAAATTAAAAAATTAAAAGCTACTTTACATAGTATGTAGTATGACAAAATTTTATTTAATTTCAAATATACAAACATTAGAGTTTGTGCAATAAGGTTAACGTATTTACCTACGTATATGTATTGGGACACGTTATTTCAAAATGGTCGGTTTTTTAGCAACTCATGATGGAGCAGCGGATGAAAACTAAAGGAGACCTTTTACATTTTAGAATGTATGGACATTATTCTTTAACTGATATATAATTGAGTTTTTTTACTAGCAAACGTTAAAAAATAATTTATGTTTTTTATTTTGGCAGAGGTTACATAAAAATCTAGCCATTACGAGAAATATTCTTTAATGATATAATCTACCCAACATAAAGAAAAAATGCAGTGAATATTTGATATTTAACAGATTTTTTATCATCGATAAATCTTTTTATATTTCCCATGAATTATATAGAGTACATTTGATATAAAAATATTAACAAATCGACCTTTCACCTTATTTTGAAATTGCCGAACGGAAACTGAATTCAAACCATGTGACCGGACAAATTTTGCACACAGCGTCTATGCTGTCGTCCCTCCTCTTGTCAATTGTTTAGATGACAAAGCTAAACAACATACAGATGATAGATATAAAGTCGTGACAAAACCATACCTACAGAAACTCACCTAAGATACCATGCCAGTAGGCTTATAATGGACTTATAGGAATGACAAAACCATGCTTATAAAAACTCATGTAAAATAGTAACAGGCTTATAATTGTGTACGCCAGACACCCATTTCGTCTACAAAAGACTTAATAAAAAATTTAAAAGGCCAAATAAAGTACGAATTTGAAGAACTTTTGGGTACCCACTATGCACACTAAATACAGGATGTAAGGACCTTTTATGGTGATCTTGCTTTTATGCATGTTTAATGTATTAAGTCAGTTAAATCAATTACATAGAAAAATTATCAGATTAATGTCATTCAAGTGATAAAGACGGATTTTTACATGAAAAACGTTTCATTCCAAAATTACTTATTAAGTAATATCTAATGATATATCTTTGTTAACATTAAGTTTGTATTAAATACATTAATTCTTCAAATTCATCGATGCGGATTGATCAGGAGACTGGATAGGGGGTCCTTCATTTCTGTATTCTATCATTTTTTATGCCATTTTTCTCTATTCTTTATAACTATTGCCTGTCATTCTCTATTCTTATATTTTAGCACCCCATTATTCTCTATTCTTTATCTTTTTACCCTATTTTCTCTATTCATTATGTTTTGGACCCTTTATTCTGCAATTTTTGCACATTATTCTCTATTCTGTAAACCCAATCCACATCCTCATTACATTTTGAAAAAAGAGGATCTATTCTATTTAAACATAAAACCAAGATTTGATTGTCGAATCAAGTCTTAAATTAGTTGAAATAATATTATAGCAGGTTCTTGCGACTTTTCATAGATATATCATTTAATACAAAAATTAACATGAGGATACGGACTATAACAGCCTCGAAAATTCCAGGTCTTCGTAGGATATCGGTACAAACTATCAAGAACCGTGTAAGTGAAAATGGTTTACATGCCAAACTTGATAAGACATCACCGTCTTCAAAGAGTCGGATGGTGCAATACAGTATGGGTATGCGACCTGAATAACTGGAAGTGCGTCTGATTCGGTGATGAATCAAGATTCCTTTTGCATAGACGAAATTGCCGTATCCAAGGATACAGACACTTGAATGAAAGTTTCGCATGGAATTGTGTCATCGAGGTCTACAATTTCGATGGATGAAGTGTGATTATTTGGGAAGCCTGATCCTACACAAAAAAAACACGGCTATTGCACATCACAGGCAGTATAAATGCCGCTTCTCCATGTTGTCACAGAGACAAAGATTTACGACCTCATTTCTCATGGACCTCCGTCTGTTTATTTTCAGGCACGACAACGCTCGACCGCACACTATCCGTGCTACAGTTGACATTGTTGGGAACCAGATCGTTACAGTCTTTCCTAGATCGTCCGACATCACCAGAATTTAACCAAATAGACCATTTAAGGGATGATTTGGATAAGCACGAGCGCAGTCAACAACCAGTGGCTCAAAATCTCCAAGACCTCCAGCAGGCTCTTCAATAAGAATGACGTAGAATGCCTTGGGACTGAATTCGACGCTTAATTCAGTTTATGACGAGACGAATCAGAGCCGTGTTACAGACTTATGGTGAGCATGGCAGATAATTACATTAGTGTGACGTTATCTAAACATTTCTGTGAGAAATTCCGTAATTTGAATACATTGTTAGTTCGAACTATGGATATGACAAATTTCAACTTATTTCTATATCTAAATTGATTTCGAATGTTTGAAGTAAATTCTGTTATTAAGAATGTTTTTAGGAAGAGTATTACAAATCTTACCGCTTGTTCCAGGGATAAGTGAAATATCATCTATTGCAATGTCGCTTGACCAGCCAGATCCACGAATACCTTCAATTGATATCTAAAACAAATTACAATTCATTATGGTTTATAGGCACACAATATTCTACAGACAAGTTATTTGTTCTCATGTTGCCTTTTTGACATTTTTTTGGCAAAAATAAGTTTTTGCAGATATGATTTTCACTAGCAAGCTTAGAACAGGACATAGAGTTAAAGCTAGTATTTTTTTAGTAAGAATTGCGAATGGAAACCGGGAATGTGGCAAGTGTGATATTTAAAGGTGATATATTCATGCATGCTTAAAGTCAAATCTAATAAAAAGTAAAATAACAAAAATACCGAACTCCAAGGAAAATCCGTTTATAAACCATTTTAGTGGTTGAAAATTGTAGGAGGTAATTGCATCAAATATGGTATTCTCCATAAAGAATGTTGTCAAAAATTATTAAATTTTACCATTTTAAAAATCAGCAAAAATTCTATAAATAAAGTACACATCATCCATGAATGCTACGAACATTCTAGAAGGTATGTTTTCAGAAGAATTTGGTGTTGAAAATTGCAAGAAGTAATTACACAAAGTTGGTACTCTTCATAAAGAATGGAGTTGACAAATAGGTAAATTAATCAATCGTAAAAAAAATCAGCAAAAGATCTCCACAAGGGGACAAAGAGTTGGGAAGTAGGTAATTACACAAAATAAAAAACCTTCAAACAAAATGTTGCTTAAAAATGAGCATCTGACAAATCAGTGAACTTCTCTAAATCTGTATATTAACTGGAGTGTGCGTTGGTGATGTATATACAAATATTTTTGAAAGTTTGTTGGTTCTAGGTTATAACTGGGGGAGGCGCTAGTTGCACAAAACAGGACTTTGTGCAACCTAGAACCTAAGCCATTTTGAAAAAAAACATAAACTAGGCGTGGGGAATCATAAGTGAGTTAATAAGCGATCATGACAATCCGATTGGCAGTATAGAAAGCATGCCCGTTTTTCAACCTTCGGTTTGTCCTTCAGAGGTATTATTGTGAAGTCCTGAATCAACAAACAAAGCATTATTACATGTAAATTTTTCGGTAATACGGTATTTTTGCTTGGTGATTAAAACAATGCGATAAGCAGCTTGTTCGTGAACACATTATGTTTAGATTTGTACAAGCCATAAAAATATGGCCAAGCAAACAAATCTTACCTCCCTGTTCTTTTTTTAACCCGTAGGGCCAACTGAGCATTTTTCATCACTTGGCATCTGTCGTCAGTCGTCGTCGTCCGTCGTGGTCGTCGTTAACTTTTACAAAAATCCTCTTCTCTGAAACTACGGATTTAAATTTAACCAAACTTGGCCACAATCATCATTAGGTTATCTAGTTTAAAAAATGTGTCCGATGACCCCGCCTGCCAACCAAGATAGCCGACATGGCTAAAAATAGGGGTAAAATGCAAGTTTTGTCAATTATCTTGAAAACCACTATAAATAGAGAAAATCTTCCAAAGGCAGAAATGTTTGGATAGATGAGATCTACATATTTTCGATTACTTCCAAACTGTCAGACGACTTTTTATAGGAGTTATTACCCTTTAATGACGAATTTTACCAACTTTTTAAATTTTTCCTATCATCTTGAAAATGATCATAGATAGGAACTTTATTTAGCAAAACGATCAGCAAAATAAGTTCTACAAATAAGTCAACATGGTTGAAATCGTCTGATGACCCCTTATTGGAGTTATTGCCCTTAAATGATGATTTTTACTATTATTTTGTGTTTTTGCTTAATATCTGAAAAAAAATATAATAGATATATACAAATCTAAATAAGCAAAAATTATCACCAAGACAGTATCTACAATTATGTTGTATAGTTGAAATAGTCTGACGACCCTTATTGGAGTTATTGTCCATTAATGATGGTTCTGACCATTTTTTTGTGTTTTTACCTTATATCTGAAAAACTATAGTAGATAGATAGATAAGCAAAAATGATCAGCAAGACAAGATCTACAAATAAGTCAACGTGGTTCAATTTGTCTGATGACCCCTTATTGGAGTTGTTCTCTTTAATAATGATTTTTATCATTTTTTTTGCGTTGTTGCCTACTATCTGAAAAACTATATTAGAAAGATAGAAACTTAAATAAGTTAAAATGATCAGCAAGATTATCAACAAAGAAGAGGTTTTTGTCAGAATTCTATTCTAGTCCACAAAGATGGAGAATATCCATTGTTGAAGATGCACATAGACCTAGGTGAGCGGCATAGGCTCTTTAGAGCCTCTAGTTGAAAAAATTGTGGAAAGGCTACTTTTACCTTTTTATTCGAGCGTCACTGATGAGACTTTTGAAGACGCGCGTCTGGTGTACAAAATGTCAATCTTGGTATTTATGATGAGTGTATTTACTTACCTTAAGACCATTAATAGCAGGTATGTTGACCTGTCCTTTGATCCAATCATTGCCCTGAAATCCAGATCTAGTCCATATATTTGACCTTACTGTAGTCGGCCCTTCAGAGTATACATTTAAAGTACCCATACCAGTACCCTTCATGTGATACCAGAACGTCATAACTTGGCTGACATCTATAAATACATCAAATCAGGCAGAATTACTACATTAAAATGAAGATCTTAACATTTGAGTATGGCAGGGTAAAACTTATGTTCATATCTATGAGTAAGCCATACGGAAACAACTTTTGTTGAAATATTATAAATTCACGGTAGGAAGGGATAAAACTTTAAAAAAAATCGCAATTCAACTATATTTAACTTTTTATCAAAAATCAAGAAAACAAAAATAGATACTTCATTTTTCCTTGATTGTGACACCACCGAATGAAACTAGTCACCTGATCTATACTTGCAACATGATGGTTTCCATATTTGGAGCAGGAACTTCCTACACATCCGGGTCAATTGTTTTCACCCCGGGTATTGGTGAAGTTTGTTTTGCTCAGTCTTTAGTTTTTGTTTTGTTTTGTGGACTTGTTCGTCTTTCGTCGTTTTTTCGTTTTTTTGCAAAGGCGTTTACAGTTTTTCTTCGACTTATGCATTTTGGATGTCCCCTTGGTACATATAACATCTGCCACTTTTTAAAGTTGTTTGCGAAATTTGTCAAATTGTTTTCTACCTGTTGTCAGCTTGGTTTGAAAAATAAATACGGCTAGGATTTTCTAAACTTACTCGGCAACTGTATATTTGTAGACATCACAGCTTTATCCCCAGCCTGTCTGCTTGTGCCTGATGCTTCCATATACACATACTGGTACCCTTTGTGAGCATTATCTGGTCCTGTATTTTTTGATGGTGTACCTTTCTGTCCACAAAAGATATCGAAAATGTCAATACAGGTGATAGCATTAATTTATATACCCTCACTTGTTTCACTTTTTATGAGTAAGAACAACAATGCATTTATACAGATTGAAACATTTAACAACAAATAGCAAGTAAATTGAAATAACAGTCTTTTACCGATGTCAAATCTCATAACACCATTCGAACATTTCCACTTTCTTAATTATATCTTTCCTGACTTGTGATATTAGTATCTCTTTTTTAAATGTGTAACTTTTTCTTTTTTGTTAATTCCTTTTATCCTGATTTGAAATTCCCTTTTTCTTAAATTTGTAATTTTTCTGGTTTCTTATTTGTAACTCTTCAGCTATGAAGTAGTTTCGATTAAAGAAGAAACTTTCCCATTCATCCAGGATATTTCCAAAAATATCAAAGTTGCAGTACTCATGATTAAAGTGTTTTAAAGATAAATTGTAAAATCAATAATGCACTCTTGAAATAGTTTTTATTCAAAATAAAATCACGCATTATATATATACAGCTGCAAAACTATTTTTTTTTTTCTAATTTTGTTTAGAAGGCTTGAGCTAACTTGTTACTGTTATCTCCGGAAACAGTTACTAGTGTTCCAGTTGACTCTGTAATCACTTATCTTCAGAAGTACCTGAAAAATGTTTGACGGAATAATTGTGGGACGACTGGACGAACAGAAGGACGGACAGGCAAGGTAAATGAAATATAGTCCACACGTTTAGAGTGGGGGTGTAAAATTCATTATTTGAGTATAATAACTTCAGTCAGAAGTCAATTGATGGTTTCATTCATATTCATATTTTTATAGATCTTGCAAAACTCAAGAGTTTTCCTGTCTACAGTTTCTGTTTATCTATCATATTTTTCAAGTTAAAAGACAAATACACTAAAATTGGTAAAATATTGTCATGAACTTTTCCAAAAAAAAAATTTGGTATGAATAGAATGTAGATTGACCTTGAAATTAACATATTTGTCTTTAAGATTTTCTATACTAATTACGAATGTAAACAAAGTGATAGCAGAACCTCTTACTGGACTGAAACTGATATGTCCCAGATTTCTTACTACGCGAGATTTTGAATGACTATATGCATATATTGTTTTTGTATACTAACCCTCGATACTTACACCAGTGATTTTTATATTTATGTCAACAAACGCCCATAAATTATGCAGTCCCTAATCATTGTTAAAAGTCCTAACATTAATTGGCATTCCTACAGTAACAAGACAAAACTAACGACTTCGCGTTATATAACCGGGCCTTTTTATACTTCTAGCTGAGGAAACTTTTTATAAAGTTTAGTACATAGGGAACTGCGATAATGATCGTACAGGCCATGATAATGATTCCTTCGTAAACGTGTAATTTCCTTTCATGCACAAGTAAAAAGACTCATGCATGCCAAAATTATCCGCAGTGTTTAGGGCATCATATTAATTAAATTTGATTTTAACGTAACCACAAATATTTGTGTATATATCAATGGTCGTTTAGTTTAATTCATATTAGTCTAGAAAACACAGATGAAAACTGCAGAGATTGGTTAAGCATGGTATATCCGTGGAATAATGTATTCTAAACAAACGGCAATTTTGAATATAAATAAAACATCCAAAAGTTTTGTATCCGTGTCTCCATTAAAATTTTGTACAACTTTTCCCTTCAAAAATACTAACTATTTTGATAAGTGACATAATCGTCGAAATGTTATCTCCGTGGAATATAATCTCCGTTAAATTTTCACACGCTTTGATGGTACCTGGAGGCTTCCGGGGAATGGATAAAATACAGCGTTATGTGAAGATATAAAAACAAATGAGTATAGAGAGACAACTCCAAAAGCATCAATCATAGAATTTGTGAAATGATGAATGGTAATTTATAGTAATACCAATAACAAACATACACACAGCCACAAATTTTCGGACAAAGAATCCTATTTTCACAAAATTTTGTTAAGTCGGTATCCAAAATTCTACTGACACAGAGATGTTGGAAACTATTTTCGCAACAGTTATATAAGCTAATTTACAAATTTACAAACATGAATAAAACTTTTTACACCGTGTTTCTGTGTAAGTAAGCATATTAACAATAAAGTCGGGGACTGCAGGGTCATTCAGGCAGTTCAAAAAATGTCCCGTCAATATCAAACCTCTCCTTCCACATTGTGTGTTCCATTGATGCTCCACTTTATACACCCATTTGCGGCAAATACCCAGTTAGTGAAAATATAGGGGGGGGCGTGGGGGGGGGGGGGGTTACTAAGTTGTCGATCTTTAGTATGTTACATGCATATTTCGTACGTTGATCCCCTCGCTAAATCTTACTGAACATACGTCTTTTTTTATCAGGAACATAATCTTCCATAATACTCTGGGAGACTTATATCATGCGAGATTAGGACACAGCATATTAACGATTAATCGATGCAAATATTTATTAGAAGATTGAAAAGTGTACCTGCATGGTGTAGATTGTACTTGTACTAAGATTCCTAATAGAAAAACAAACGATATGTGGTATCCATCAAAACACAAAATCAGTACATGCACAGCACAAAACACACAAAAAGTAAAGGAACACCGCTTTTATTGCTGTTCATCATCTACAAGTCATAGTGAAGCCTTCAACACGTAGCAAACAAAATCTAACCTCACTGCAAGTTTAATACGACCCCTAGCACCGGCTTGAGCGGAATTCTATGCTTAAATAATTTGGATAGACTTTGTAAGATGTAACACCACCAAATCCTAGTCTATAAAGGCAACAGTAGTATACCGCTGTTCCGAAATCATAAATCGATTAAAAAAGAAATCCGGGTTACAAACTAAAACCGAGGGAAACACATCAACTATAAGAGGAAAAAAACGGAACAACAGAAATACTGAACTGCAACAAAAACAAACGCCAACATACATAGAAACGGACTTTTTGATAACAACTGCCATATTCCTGACTTGGTACAGGGCATTTTAAGAAAAAATGGTGGGTTGAACCTGGTTTTATGGCTAGACAAACCTCCCGTTTATATGGCAATGTTAAAAAACACCGCTAAAATGACAATACTACGTGACAGGAATAAAGTACAAACAAACGCAAGAACACTCAGCACAAAGAAATACATAAATAAATAATATTATAGTACATTAAAACATGTAAACCGCAGAATAACAACGGACATCTCCCATGAATTAACGACAGCACATGACATCACAAATTGCGCGTCACATGAATGGATCAACGCCACAAAAAGTGACGTATATATTATCACCGGTAATCTTGAAATTCATACAATTATATGGAACGAGATCCAAAAATTCACATCAGCTATTAGCTTTCGAAAATAGAATAACTTACGCTCTTTCGTTCTGGTGAAGAGTGCTTTCTTTCACGATCGCATTTCTATCAAGTATGAAATTTGCTGTATTAGTTATTTACCATTTCAACATCTAAAGGACTAAGGAATATTTCATTGTTTGTTCACCAAATTGAAATAACATTTATTTGTAATTTTTTAAAATATATTCCCAGGAGGCGTTAGATTCTGAAATGGCATATTATTCTTAACTTACATTTTGATAGTCCCAATTAAGCTGATGATTTGCCTCTGTTTCAAAAATGCACCTTTCTCCATACTCAAACGTACATTTGACTACTGATGATCCTAAAGAAAGTACTGATTGTTAGATAAAAACAGATCCAGAATATACCAAAAGCACAACCAAAAACCAAAAGTCGAAGAAAAACCGGCAATACAATGGCAAAAAACAATAACACCATTCTACCAAAACGTACATAGAAAACTCATTACTTATCATCACGAATCCTACAAGATATCGGCCAGATCTCACTTTTTCCGAACTGGTAAGCAGAGCCTGGTTCAGATGTAATAGATATAATATTTTGAATAAAGTACTTATTTTCACAATGAAATCAGACAAGTTACTAAACTGTTGTTAGTCTCTTCGTCGAATTTCATTTGTTTGGCCATGGTGTTGCCAGTATTTCGTTCACTTATGAGTCTCAGTGTCCCTTTGGTATCTTCCTCATTTTTCTAGTGGTCATAATTGATAAATAATATATATAGTCATGTGAAAGTTCACATAGAAAATAAATTTGAATGCTAGAAATTACCATAATAGGTTTTACCCAAACCATTTAAAATGTCATTCATTTAGAACGAACTAAGCAATTGTTGGCTAGCAAAGGTCGTGTCTGTTTTTAAATGAAATTTAAACTTTTAATTTGAAGATTTCAATTTTTTTTTAATTGAAATAAGATAAAACTAATAAACAGCTGCAAGGTATTGACACAACTCGTCATTTGCATATTCAAATTAGTTTAAAGAATAAAACGAAATGTTCAAGAAGGCATTTAATTAGAGAACAGTGATATTACACTGCAGAAAAATTGCAGGAGAATATCCTCACGTCATTAAAAATTACCTTGAGGCAAATTATACGTAATTGGGCGATATTAAGGAGTTTTATGAAATTTAATAGCATTTCAATTAATTCAAGCACTGCGGATGAATATGTAGACGAAAAGCTTGTCTATCCTTCTTAATCATAAGACCTGTATCTTTGATGAGTTTTTACAACCACTGGGTCCAATTCACGGCTGGATGACGTTTCGTCACTGAGATTATCACCAGCCCAGTAGCCAGCGCTCATGTGCTGGCGTGATATATCATTGATACGGTTATTTTCTGTAAATCTACTGTTCATTAAATAATACAATCATTCGAATACTAAGGTTTTTCTACCACCAGGCATAGATGGCGATAAACAAGATTTGGCACTCTGCTTGGAATTTTGGTTTTCAATGCGTTTCAACTTTGTTATTTGTTTTGCCTTCCAAATGAAAATAAAACTTTTTGAATATGAACCAGTTGCATCCGAAGAGCTGTTCTTGATTTACCTTCATCGGGAACGCTAAAAGCAAAAAAATCGAAAGCCAGAGATGTATAAGTTTTTAACGACGAGAGGAGCTATATGACCCAAAATTACATAAAAATAATAGCCAAACTCACCTAAGGTCAAGTTTGCTTGAGGGAGTTGGAACTTTAGTTTCCTAGCTTTATGACCGGATAATAAAAAAGAGGGTACTGTTTTAATTTGGGTGCACCTGATGAACGTTATGTAGTTGAAACGTGTGTCTGACGTACGAAACTATCGATATAAGCCTTGAATCTGTGATTCGATTTTTTGTAAAACGAATATGCGTTAAAATACAGATTTTTTTTACCTTTCAAATGGTTTTTGGACAGTAAATTAAGTATCAAAACTGTGCAATTTTAAGATTTTTAGGCAGAAATTTTTTATCAATTATTTGATGCAAATATCGTACATCAATTTTTAGGCCAAAAAGAGCTCTTAGCACATGATCGCGTTTCAGAGAAACTTATTCACATGTCTGAAGTCTCATTGGACAAAAAAAAATCAAAAGTATAAAAATCCAGATCAAATTTCAAATCATGCTACATACGACATCCAAGTAATATGTAACAAAAAATATAGACACAAAATCAGATAGAAAAAAACCGGATTCATGAACGGGAAGATTATGTTATTGCAGTAGACTTCATACTCCGTGATAGGGGCTGTAAAAAACAAAGATCTATGGTTACATCATACTCACTACTTAGTACATCACAGTTTTTCCCTGTTATACCTTGGTAACATGTACATGTATAGTCACTGGTACCCTCAGGACTGCTGCATTTTCCATATACACAAGGGTTGCTGATACATCCTGAAACAAAATTAAGAGTCATGACATTTTATGTCCATTTACGAAACAGCTGCAAAGTCTTTAATTTAACACAAGTGGTTATCAAACCTACAATACCACGAGAACCATGTAGTGATTGCAAATGAATTATGCACAAGAACAAAATGCTAATTTGTACTGAAATATATATATATATATATATAAAACATTTTCCAAAAGACCAAAAAAGTGAAAAAGTATATTTGAACAAAACGCATTTGACTAGCAGTTCGAACAACTGATGTTCTTAAACCCTGCTGACTGCCATTGGCGATTGCCAAATAAACGGATCACCAGATGTAACAAAATGGATCTTATAATAATTTATTACCAAACAGAAAACAATAAACTTGCGGAAAAGATGGTATACCGCAAACATGAGGTGCAAAAATTTGTACACCATATCCGGATTTCGACAATTAATGTCTCTTAAGTGATGTTAGGAATCGAAACGGTATTTGGAAGGCCATAAAATTTACCTCAATTGAGGATCGACTCTGGAATTTTGAAAGAGTCGAAATAGGATGAGCGGATCATATAAACCCGAAGGCAAATATAATACAAGCACAAACAATTATAAACAAGTCTAAATTGAAAACAACGTTCAAACCTATGATTGCGTTGGATAAAAACGGCAATTTTTATACGTGTGCATGCAAAACAAATTTCTACGTAGAGGGGTCTAAATATAGCACAAACAACATTTTCCAAAAGACCAAAAAAGTGAAAAAGTATATTTTAACAAAACGCATTTGACTAGCAGGTTAAAGCGATTGCCAAAAAAACGGATCACAAGGTGTAATAAATGGATCTTAACTATAAATTTTATACCAAACAGAAAACAATAAAGCTGCGGCATATATATAAGTACGTCTGAACCAGTGACGACTCTACAACAGATTTTATCCATCGGATCAACAGCAGTAATGGTGATACAAGGCTGAAAATACATTCTGTATATATATAATTCGTCTAAACAACAGCTTAACAATGTTAGATCTGTAAATTTGCGGAAGCAAATTTTTTGTTCTTCCCTTGCCGGGATTGGAACTCATGCTACTGCGAAATCGTGGCACAAAATCACCTTGCACTATGCCCAACGCGCTAGACCACTCAACCACCTAGGCTCTATAATAATAAAGCTTTCGGTGGCCGGGTGTTACCTTTCCTCGTCAGTTTTTATCTAGCGTCGTAACACAGTACATGATATATAAGGCATGAAAATGGAATTGTTACGCAAATTTACAGATCTAACATTGTTGGGCTGTTGTTTAGACGATTTATATATATATATATATAATTGTCTGTGCTGTATTTAGACTCCTCTAACAAAAAATTTGTTTTGCATGCACACGTATAAAAATTGCGGTTTTTATCCAACGCAATCATAGGTTTGAACGTTGTTTTCAATTTAGACTTGTTTATATTTTTTCGTTTGGGCTTGTATTATATTTGCCTTCGGGTTTATATGATCCGTTCATCCTATTTCGACTCTTTCAAAATTCCAGAGTCTATCCTAAATTGAGGTAAATTGTATGGCTTTCCAAATACCGTTTCGATTCCTAACATCACTGACGAGACATTAATTGTCGAAATCCGGATATGGTGTACAAAAAACCTTTGCACCTTTTGTTTGCGGTATACCATCTTTCCGCAAGTTTATTGTTTTCTGTTTAGTATTAAATTTATAATTAAGATCCATTTATTACATCGGTGAAGTTTTGTAAGGATGCATACCAGTTTAAACTGTTAAATTGGCCTAACTATCTACTAACTAAAAATTGCATAACCCAAGCATTAAAAAAATTGATAAAAAGGTAAAAGATATAAGAATGAAGCTTCAACCGCCGTGTTACTAAAATTCAAAATTTTATAAACAGCTATCATCCAATGAAATATGCATTATGCATAATCAAGCTGTTGAGTACATTAAAAATAAGAGGTATGTTCGACCTGCAAAGCTTCTTGAAGACCCTATTTAAACTATTAAAGCAAATTAGAATAGAGGACAAGTCAGAGATTGGCTGAAAAAAAATAAAAACAACACGTTATAAATTTTATTCGTCCGAAGCGCTTTTCTGGATTTACCTTCATCAGGAACGCTCAAAGCCGAATATTTGAAAGCCAAAGATGTACAAGAACCGAAACAGTTGAAGAGCTATATTACCAAAAACGACGAAACAAAAATTAGACAAATCCATCTAAGATCAACTTTGTCTTAGGGAGTTGAAACCTTAGTTTCTAATAATTTCGAAATTTATTAACGGACAATTTTAGATAGTTTGTTATAAATCATGTCTGTACCGAAGTACCATGTGCAGATTTATCTTGCAGATGATGCTTTAGAGATGAAAAACGTATTAGATTGGTTGCAGTAAGGAAGATTCAGTCCGCTAACGCTAAGGAGAAACAAGCTCGTAAGAGATCCTCGAAAGGCACGGGCCACCAGGTCACGCTACGCAAAACAGCGGATCGCTATTCCTACTTTTTCTACTCAACAGTCTTTTGGAACAGGAAGGACCAAGATAGTAGACAAACTTACTCTAGAGCCATATACTATTTGAGTATTTTGGAACTACAAACACTCAACCAGAGATTGCCGGATGTGCTATTTAATCAGTATGAACTGTATATCGACATTTTACAGGTACATGATTATTCAGAAATTTTAAATATAATTGTAATAAGAAACAAACAATACTCATGTAAAAACATTAGAGCATGTCAATTAATCCTTGATGTTATTGAAACTGAGTATTTAATTTTACTGACAAATGAACTTAATCATGTTGATAGTGAACGTTTACAAAGGAAAACGTTTATGAAAAAAATAGGCGGAAGATACCAAGGGAACATTCAAAACCCATTGGTCGAAGAAAAACTGACAATTCTATGGCACAAAAAAACGTAAAAACGACAAAAAGACGTTGCTGGTGATGAGCTGTTTGAAAATTGATAACATTTTTAAAAAAATATTTTAGAATAAAGAAAAAAAAATTGTTTCTATCTAAAAATCTTCTAATAGCCTTCATATAAACTATCGTCGAAATCCAATTATTCAAAATATTTATTAAACAAGAACGTTTAGCATAAGGACAAATAGACACACAAAGCTTAAAGTTATATCTCCCATACAGCTCTGCAAAGTGGGGCTTAAAATGTAGAAATAAAGTTATTTCTAGAATAACTACAAACCTTTTCCAATCGATTTAACTTTAATGGAAAATCCTGATGCAGCTGGTTTTGTTGAGAATGTGTTACTGTCAAATCTAATGATCATGGCATTACTCAGCTCATCAGGTGTGCTATCCCATACTTCTTCATCGGCAACAAAGTTTGTACCACATACCCTGTATTATAAAAATATACAATTAAAAATGGAAGATGTGGTCAAACTGTCATAATTATCATGGCATTGCTCAGCTCATCAGATGTACTGTCCCATAACTTCATCATCAGCAACAATGTTAAGTACACATACCCTGTATTATGAATATAAACATTAAAAAGGGGAAGGAAAATGTGGTCAAATTGTCCTAATTATCATGGTATTGCTCAGCTCATCTGGTGTACTGTCCAATACCTCTTCATCAGCAACAAAATTTGTACCACACATCTGGTATATTAAAAGAGAAATGGGATGCACACACTGAAATGTCTATCATGATATGTTGATTATGATTTAATTTTATGTCGAAAGTGCGATTAATGTGTTATTACTGGTATCACAAAACTTGAAATAATAAATGATTCATAAAAATGAGGTAATTAAAAACTCATCAAAGATACCATGCTTAAACTAAATATTATTGTTATATACATATACACATTCATGGATTTACAATCTGTCGATACCTGTATCTTGGCATTGCACAAGGTCATGTTTTTCTCTGACTGTTTATGACGTCTTTACACTAAATCCATTGGATGTTGGATGTGTACGGATTGATAATTTAGTCTTAGATGCATGATTTTTTTTAATAGTTTTTAGTGGCTTTGAACTAGCTGTCAGTAACTGCGACTACTCTCAGATCTGTACGTATTGTCTTTTTTGTTGTTTGGATGTACAAGTACCCGGCCACGTCCATTTGTATTTGTAGTATTCACTGTCCCAGGTTAGGGTGAGGGTTGGGATCCCGGTAACATGTTTAACCCCGCCACATTCTGTATGTATGTGCCTGTCCCAAGTCATGAGCCTGTAATTTAGTGGTTGTCGTTTGTTTATGTGTTACATATTTGTTATTCGTTCATTTTTTGTACATAAATTAGGCCGTTAGTTTTCTCGTTTGAATTGTTTTACATTGTCATTTCGGGGCCTTTTATAGCTGACTGTGCGGTATGGGCTTTGCTCATTGTTGAAGGCCGTACGGTGACCTATAGTTGTTGATTTCTGTGTCATTTGGTCTCTTGTGGAGAGTTGTCTCATTGGCAATCATACCACATCTTCTTTTTTATATTAATATGTAGTCAGCTGCAAGCGCGTTTCGTTTACATCAAACTCATCATTACAGAATCAATAGAATCAAGACATTTGGAAGATCAAGTCAAAGAGTATTAAAAACAAAGAGTTGCCAAAAAGTAGTTTCAAATTTCAAAACAGTTGGAAAGCTGAAATGAAATTAAATTGAAGAGCATTGAAAAACAAGAATTGTTGTTCTGTGAACTTTGCCTAAGGCCATATACAACTTGGTGTAGAAAAACCTCGGTGTTTCAAACAATTCAGATTATTCGTGGTTACAGTTAATTCATAGAAATGGCAGAGTCAATGATTTTTCATTACTACTCGTCTGGTGATCAAAGTCAGATGATGAACGATGTAAGTTTGTTATATACATCTACAAATGACTTCATACAAAACATATGGTTACTCTTTCGCAAATAGTAACAGAAAAACAAACTTTTATAAATGAAACGAGAAAATAGGCTTAAGCGCAAGTCAAGCTACTAAGACAGACATTCACCCCATACAATCACTATGCAGACGATATAATATTAACCTTTGTCTTACAATATAACTGAGACACTAATATATTCAAGTAGAATCAAAGTTGATCCATGAACCAAAACCTTAAGGTAAAGGAAAGAAAACATCTACACTTAGAATGACCTTATCACAACACGTGAACGTTAATCATTGCACCATGAAAATTGATTCAAAGTCAACTGAGCATTGCAAAACAGACATGTACATCTTAAATTTATTCTATACATATGCCCTATTGCTAATGATAAGGGATGGTGTGACCGTAATATTAACCAATGAACCAGACGGATATATAAACAAAGATTCTATGTACAAAATGTAGTTTTTTTTTATAAATAAAAAAGTCACTTGATTACAAAACCTTTTCGTGCAGTCATTGCACCATTTAAATGAGATCAAGGACAACAGACATTTGCCAAACGGAATTGTTATACAATAAAGCATATGTTAACATAATACCAATGGATTATCAAGGTCTTCTACCTTCTATAAATAATTAATAATTCACACTGTCGGAGCTTCCTTATTCGCATCTGTATAGGCAAAACCAAGTATTTGAGTCTGATGTTCACGTTTTTTCCTCTATCTAGACCATTATACTTTATATGTCTAAATATTTAATTGCCTACACTGCAATATAAAGATATCAGGCGAAATCAGGCATTAAAGATTTTCGAGTCTTCTTTCAACATAAGACAACAGATCTACGGTCACATAATTAAAATTTAACAATAACTGGCCTAGCTTCGCACTTTTAAATACATCTAGAGTCAGACCATTAAAAACATAATACATAATATAACTCATCATTTGTTTAATATGTTGAATTTTTCAAAACCGAAACACTTAGGGTTTTATACTTGTAGGCATAGATTGCCTTAGCTGTAAATGGCCTTATGTTTTGGCGGAATATTTGGTGTTTAATGCTCGTCAACTTCGTATTATGTATGACCCTCAAATGGGTTTGATGTGAACACCACTGATGATTATAATAAAAACGAAACGTGTGTCTGGCGTACTAAATTATAACCCTTGTATCTTTGATATATTTTTATCTACAAAAGATGGGACACTCTTGACAAAATAGCTAATCTTATCTACAGATTACAAATATTTATCACTTTCATTGTTGACGATCAAGTCTGGTAAGAAATATTGTAACATACTTACTTTGGGCCTTTCTGTCCCAATAAATTATATCTATACTCCAGCCAATGGTTGCATGCAGCATCAGAAGATATATCCATGTATTGAACTGAAGCTCTCACTATATTATTAGCAGTTCCCTGAAAGTGATAAAACAAGTACACTGCACAATGCTTCAGGTGTTATTTAAATATAAAGTCGTATTATTCAACAAAACTGCATTGATTTCGGTAGCTAACAAAAAGGAGACAAAAGATACTAAATGGGCTTTCAAACACAAAAGTCGAAAACAAACTGACATCGCCATGGCAAAAAAGAAAAAGACAAACACAGACTGACATGGATTTTTAGGGTAGATACATCTTCTCATGTTCATCCTTTTTATAATTTACACTTATTTAAACTTAGCTTAATAGTTTTCTCGAGAAAAGCCAACAACAACTCCTATTGAAAAAAAAACAATCTCTCGGCGGCAATTTCTCATAAACAAGCAGTTATATTTTTCCATAGTTCAGGGGGTAAACATATTGTTGTACTGATCATTTGCAATTTACACTTTTAACCTAGCTCATGTAGTTTTAAAGATAACAGTGTTAATTGGTGAAACTTATTTTTCAGGGGCATTAACTACATACATTTTTTTCTGAAATATTTAAGGTAGATTGAACTTTTCATGCTGATTATCTATGTATTTTCAATTTCAGCTTCGTTCCTATATGCTTCGAAACAATGACAATGAAATGCCCATTTCAGCGACAATACCTCCAAAATAGTGAACAGATTTTCCCTTAAAGGTCAATAGTAACTAGAACTTGTATTTTTGAATCATGAAATGTTCCAAACAAAGTATGAATATTTTTGTATATGTTAGCAGTGGCTATCAGTCTTCTAAAATGGCTAACCTTTTTTACTCTTGTTACCGGCTATCTGTAATGCAAGATTGCAAAATCCGTTGTAATGCACTGACAATCGGAACAGCAGACAAACGTCTATTTGAAGTTGCGGTTTTAAAATGTCATTATCATTTCAAATTCAGGAATGTATCTCCTCAAGCAAAGCTCTGATTCCTTGTCAGGGGTTGGCTTTACCTTCGGTTATTTTTGTTTTATCAGCTTTTCAACGTTTGTATAATGTTTTGGACTTTCAAATATTTTGGCTCCAATGCAGCAGTAAAGAGACATTAATTGTTGAAATGCGCACCTGTTGCAACAAAATTAGTACCGTTAATGTTATTATATGTTCACGACAACAACACATTTGTTTTAATGGCAATCGGGAACACAAATTATATTGTACCTGCTGCAGTTGTATTTGGGAATAGGGTGTGTTTTTCGTGATTGAACAAATCTATACGCATAATTGGGGAATCATGCAGGCGAGGGAAGAGTACACTGTTGTATTGTTTGAAACTTGTTTTTTTTTTTCAATAGATGAATCTCACCAAAAAAGGTGCACCCTAGTTCTATGGGATAGTATGCTGATTTCAGCAATCGAAAATCATCAATTAACTAGGTATATTTTTGTCTTGTAGAATAATTGGTTGAATAGTGTATAGATTTCACCTGGTGAAAATTCACGAGTTGCAAGGTGAAGTCTAATCTTGTGAGATAATTTGTTTGATAGTTTTATTTTTAAAGATGACAATTCTTACCTTAATTAACCATGTACACTCTAATCCTGTGGGATAGTTGGATGGATAGTTTGGTGATTTGATAAGCTTTTCTTCTCCTACCCTTATGTTGATAACACCACCACAAGTTTCTATAAAATATTAATTTTGATTGTTTTTAGTCAAAGCCAAACTGTATAAACTTATACCTGAATATTTTGAAGTCCATTCAAGAAATGTTGTTTAAATATTATTATTTTTTAAATTTGATCGCTGATAATGTTCCTGTTTCAATTTAATCAGTCCAAAATAACAGCTGAATTATAAAATTTCAAAATCAGATATCAATTAGATGCACCATATGCATATTTTAAAAATAAACATCTCATCAGTTGTGCTGGATATCAAATATTAAAACAGTCATAAGTACCAAATATTAAAATAGCCATAAGTATCAAATACTAAAGAGCAATATGCCTAAATAATAGAACGACAAATCAACAAAAACCTTAGCAATGCAAACGTATCTTGAAATTTCAACATTAATTGTAATTTTAAAACTCTATTCTAACAATACTTAGGCTTAATGTATGCAATGTGGCGGTATCTTGAATTTTTATGAAATTTTGTATGCATTCGGCACTCATTGAATGGCATCTGAATATCGAAAAAAAGACAATAAAACTAATTTCCTGCGTCCGAAAATCTTTTCTGGATTAAATTACACCAGGAACGCTCAAAGCCAAAATTATATAGATGAAGGACCTTTAATAGTTTCTGTTTAAATTATTCACAATTTTTTAATTGATTCGGCACGATTTAGACCTAGAAATATTTAACAGACACTTGCATATAGTTGAAGACGGTATGTTGTCCTTTAGATTTTTCGTCGATGGATTGCTGTCTAATCGACGTATAGCAAAATTGTCCTTTGTTCATATATAGGTAGCATATATTTTTCCAGAAGTACAAACAATTTATGAAACATATCTATACAAAGTTATTCCATGTACGTAAAACATTTTTATGTAAAAAGCGAAGTCACATGCATTTCTCCTACTAGTACTTCTAATTGAAGGTCCTCTGTGATGTTTCCATAGACTTTTATTTAAAAGTGATATGTTATTGCTATCATACATCACTCAAACCTAAATGATTTAGACAGTACTTTCTCTATATAAATATATAAAGATACAATGTAACTAGTTTTAAATGGATATAAAATTTCCAAAATTTTGAAACACCAGCCAATTATCTATAATGCGCTTTTAAGTCATATCAAACCAGTACAATACTACTAATTTATTGTTGAAATGTTTTGCAATTTCATCTCAAATAAAATGATTAAAAATTTTCCCATGCAAAGACTTTGCATCTCAAATAAAGTCATGCACACATTAATTATTTTACATCACATTGATTTGAATTGATTGCTATTTATGAAAAAAATAGCAAGACCAATCGTCCATATAAATATGAAATCTTTGTTTTTTTAGATAGAATCAAACTTGTAGTATATGTAAGAATCAGATCGACGTCTGGTCTCTAATCGACGTCTGAGGATGAACTTCTTTCACAAAATCAATAATATGTATGTACTTGTAATATGATCTGGGTGGTTGTCTTATTGTAATTTTCGATGTTCGTCCTTTTATTTTGATAGAGATATAAGAAACAGTTAGTTTCTTTAAGCACCTTTTCACAAAGATATTACAATACAGACAATATAAACAAAGATCCAACTAAAAATAAAAGATTAAATGATATTATATATTGATGAGAGGAGACTCCGATCGATCGGACGTCGTTTTGGTAATACATGACATCACATTGGACGTCGATTAGAGGGGGAAAATATTGGACACAGATTAGAGAACGTGGCGTCACACTGGACGTCGATTAGAGGAACAGACGTCGTTTAGAGACTGGACGTCGATCTGAGTCTAATATCTTGCATATATGACAGTATGCTTTTAGCTTGAAAGTACTCTCTTAACTGGGCTCACATGGTGTATCTTAACGTTTTCTTGTTTTGGATGAATGTAAACCTAAAGCGCGTAAGATGAACCAAATTGATAAAATTTTATGTTTATTGAAGCATATATCAGATTCAATATAAAGCATGGGGAGATAACCGTATAATGAATGAAATTGGATATGTTATAAATTAGACCAGTACCAAAACACTGACTACTGATCTGATGGTACCCTCGGACACTAACACCCCCTCCCCCCAGCAGCTGTATCGACCCAGTGCTAAGAATAAAAATAACACTTCATAAATTTCACGCGTCCGTATCATTTATAAATTTCAATAATAATCACACCTCCTTTTGAAGTTTATACGATTCCCTTTATTTTTTTATTCTGATTGTTTGTTTAACAATGGATAATATTGAATCTCATTTGAAAAATGCGTCCGAAGTAGTAACTTACGACTATTAGAGACAGTCCGTTCACAGGTAGCACCAGTTAGGACATCTGGACAAGTACATGTACATTGAAAATTAAAAAAGCCACCATTTTGACAGTTTGGTATGTTGGTGCAGTGGTCTACAAATTAAATTGTGAAAAATATATCAATAGTTATGTGTGACTTCCAAAAATAGATTACTATATTATAGATTAACATTTCTTATGCAAAAACAAGAATGAACATTCTCGAATCTTTAACCTGCTGCAATATTTGAACCGGGTTTCCATTTTGTTATTCTACTTGCCAATAAATAGCTAAAAGTTTACATTTTAACAAATTTGTTAAAACGATATATTTTAGGTAATTATGTATAACATTCAATTTGAGTCACATCCCCTTTTGAAGTTAATACGATTCCGTCAGTCTTAGTTCTGATTTGTATGTTAAAAATGGATGATGTAGCCGGGTCGTCAATATGTTTGACTTAACATCTTTGTGAACTCCTTACCACCATCTAAAGTAAAAGATGACCTGTAGAATTATAACGATGAGATATATTCAACCAGCGGTGTCAATCAGATGTTGATACTTGAAATTTATTAAGATCTACTGCAAAATCTTTAATCACAATCTTTACATTTGTGCTGTAAAATCAAAACTTTTGATATCTCAATTGAAAGATCAAACACATCGTATCCTTAGACAAAGCTTTTTTCTACAAAAATTGGAATCGTAGATACAAATTTTTTATTTTAGGTCATCAAAAATCTTACTTTTTGAAGAACCGTACAGATTAAAAAAAAACAAATATACCAAGGATAATATCATCAAAAATGCTGGACTTTTTGATAAACAACATATTTGTTGAGTTTGATGGATTGACAACACAAAAACTGATCCAACAAAGTTTTAAGGACGAACTACTGAAATCGACATATCACATGTCATATACCAAATTATTTACATGTCCTCATAGGTGTGAAACCTCACGATGCATTGTACACGTTTTAATGCTTAAAACTTTAAAGAATATGTTATAGATATCCGCAATAAGTTTTACCATTTTCGGCGAAGAAAAAACGAGCCTCAGGAAAGAAATCAAAAAAATAATTCATTTTTGAAGATTTTCCCAAAAAGAGAAAATAGTGGCAACATACTTCATGCATATACATGGCAATATAGAAAATTCTGTAAATGCACTTACCAGTACATTTATATGCATCTGTAACATCTTGTATATCATAGAACTCTAGACCATCAGCTGAATCTGCCAAGAACTCTAATCGTTGATCTTTAAACTTAATAGTTTTTTTGCCATTCGAGGAAAAAGCCTGAAAATGAAAAATTGCAATTAAGTCCAGTACCAAACAATGTCAATGCACACCAAACTAATTAGTATACATATATTCTATACGACATACATGCAAGATAATAGAAAATTTATCATGTAGTGCAAAAGAGGACACAAGAGGAGAATAGCCTTAATATGTACTCTGATTGTTTATGTTATGTTATTGTTTCATTGAACTATTCACCATGGTCCACATCTTTTTTTTACTCATATCTTTTTTCTTTAACTGTATGAAATACTTGCAAACAAACTGTACTGCATGGCTGATTCTGCATCGTAGGGGTTATTGTCTTGTGTGCTAAACTTCTCCATGTTGTGATTTTTTACCCATGCCTGTCCATTCCACCTTTTCTTTACGTTTGGCCATTCAATTGTGACGTATTTATCGCGATCAGCTCTAGATTGTTCATGTTTTCCTCCAATGGCATGTAACATTTCATGAACAGATGTACCAACCTGCAAATAAAGCATTCTTTTAACTTGAACTTGATAACTATTGGACAAGAAAAATTGAAAAAACAAATGTGATAAAATTGTAGAAATGTATTAATTTTTTATTAAAGATTTTTTACAAAAATACGTCCTTTATTCTAGAGTGATGGTCACTAGTGTTACTACTAGAGAGTTCAGGCACTTAAGTAAAGAAGTATATTTCGGCTTGCCATTTTGACGTCAATACTATTTTAACACCTAGCTGTTCTGCTGGTCTCCTGGTAGAGCGCTTACTAGCAGTGTGAATGATTTGGTTCAATTCTCCTGGTCAACACGAAATAGTTATAATCAGTTAGAAAAGAGAGTATCTTTATATTACATTCAATTAACTATCACCATGTGGCATTTGTTGCAGATATCAATTAATCTGTTATTTTAATAATTTTCATAATTGACAATAAATCGTCTTATTGAAAAGATCTTTGAAGGATCTCAAAATGAAACATATTTGACACAAATTTTGCATATCATAAAGCTCATTAACACATTTCAAACAAAATAAATAACTTCCAACAATAAACCAAAATCTTTCTTTTTTTTTGTAATTATAAAACAGAAGTTTTTCAACGATTTATTCTTCTTTCTAAGTGAAAATCATGATTGTGCATTGAGGATATTTTTTTATTCATGCATACATTTAATTACCCATTTAAATTGATTTTTCCACGTTTCAGAGAATAACGGGGAAAATGTTGTCCAAAGTAACGATTTTGATCACAGTATATTTTTGGCGGTTTTCTGTAGTTTAACACGTGGTTACGGAAAGCAATAATTTGTTATACCGTCAATAGGATTCTTATGTTAATGGGTGAAAGTGTTTGAAAATCAAGCAAGCCACAAACGTTCAACACAAAACTTCAACAATGTATTAATTAGTTTTAAATTTGATACTTGGTTTTTATTTGGTTTGACATTAATTTCGTGAGATGTGGTTTGCACTCGCCCCATAACACAGGTTTCCATATCAGTTTTCTTTAGAAAATATATTTGGGTTTTTTCCTTGACGGCGAGGTTACGTTCAAGACGCATACATACATTTATAGAGATAAGAGGTTTTATGCTTTATAGTTGCCATTGTTCACATATTTAGTTGTGTGTCTTTTCATTTGCATTGCAGTTTTCCCTTTGTTTGTCTTCGTGATGTTGTGTCTCTTTTGGTCTTGTGACTTTTGACTTGACTCGGTGCTTGTGCATCCCGCTATCGGGTTATTTTACTTTGGGAGTTTCTGGAACAGGTGCGATTCACACGCAAGAGGATATTTTTTTACCATGTTGTTTCCATTTTGTTTGCCTTGTATTTGTGTTTTGCTTGGTTTGTACTTTATCGAGAAGGTGTGTGCTATGTGTGATGTATACTATCGGCTACAAAAACTTTTTACCGGCGACATTATGAATTTACTAACAACTACAAAAACTTTTTAGTTGGCTTTGTTATATAAACATGTGGGTACGTGGTCTAGTGGTTAAGACCGATGGCTACAGTGCTGAAGGTCTGACTCGGGGCGGTGGTAATTTCAGTAGGGTGATTTTCACCCTCCCACACACATCTCTGGTACCCAGACCGGAGTTAAAACTAGAATGGGTACTTTTGAGGCCTCGGTTGGTCAAAGTTGCCCCCGATTTTGACCTGGAGATCAATCTACTGGTATCTCTTCGGTTTGTCAGTTTCCGCCGAGAAGCTCGGTGGTTCCCTCCGAGTACTTCGACTTCCTCCACCATAATAACAGACTGCGCGGTGTCATAGCACTCCCTTTGTGTTGGGGTGGGGATTGTCTTTGTAAATATTGTTGACTTGTAAATACGTCATTTATCCCTATAGGGAGTGTACACGTATTCCACTGTATCCTCGCAGCTCTCGAGGGGTGCTCCGAAAACGGAGGGATCTACGTACATACATACATACAATAAACTACAACACCTTTTTTATTGGCGTCTTTGTTAGATATATTTGTATGTTCGTTTGAATTTTTCAGTCAGTTGTGATGTATGTTTACACAATTTTGTCATTATATCAGAACTATAAACAATTGTCATACAAGTGGGAGGTTTAGCTAGCTTTAAAACCGGGTTTATCCCACCTTTTTTTTCGGAAAATACCTGTACCAGGTCAGGAATATGACAGTTGTATCACTTGTTCCGTTGATTGATAACGTTTGATTATTGTGGACTTCCCCTTTTTTTAATTTACCTTGGAGTTTGGTACTTTTGTGATATTTTTTTATTTATATATTCTACATATATATTCTTGCAAATTGAAATGTACATTTACATCATATATATTTATATATATACATGCATTAAATGCATTAAATGTCGGCTCATGATCTGCGCAGCTGAATGCATTCATTTTGTTTGTTGTAATTGAAATCTAGTTCAGATATATAGTGTATCACAATAAGTTTTTCAAACTTGCATAGCATGGAATTGCCTATGTGGACGGATCAAATCTTGACTAAGTCTTGAATATTCAACATTAGTTGTTATTTAAACGATACCAGTTATCAAAATGTACAATTTTTGGGGAATTGAACGCAATGAAATTCCATTAAAACTTTAGAAAAGCAAATATATATTTTTCATTAACTCAATCGTTAAAAGCTTATTTCGCTAGAAGCTTTGGGCTTCACCAAACCAAAACTGCTAACTACAGGTCGGCATCGAACGTAAAAAGTTCCGAATCTTCCTATTAACATATAAGTAATTCTTTTGTACCATGCTCTATGCTTATTGTAACATGGGGATGCTTTACGTTTGCCGATATCTTACAACGCTTATAATGAAATATTGTTTAATACAATGCCCTCAATTGTTAACATGGGCAAAAAGCTTGAAATAATTTTTTTTTTTTTTTTTTTTTTTATTTTCGCTATGATTTCCAAACCTACTGTTAAGAAGACCTTTGTGTTTTAAGGATATTGATTCCTTAACAGCATGCCGAATAGAGGACAAAGAATATATATATTAGATGACACGTCACCCATGATAAACAGGTGTCAATAATCAGCTATCAAGGTCCCAATTCCGAAAAATATAGGGGTCCCTAAAATCATCTTACAAAATGCCATGAATACGACCTTTGTTAAGTCTTTAGATTCCTCATTGTACCACAAAATATCAAACAAGTTTGTTTATATTCGGCCCTGGAGTGTACAACTCTCGCATATATAATAGTTCAATCACACACTACGACACTATTTCATTTCTAAATGTAATCATAAAAAACTATAAAACATGCATTATTCTCATAAATGATACCTGTTTTAAAAGTACCACTAAATAATAAAATACACGTAGTGTGCGGCTCCGGATTGTTAAACCTCTGATATTGTTTACTCCATCGGGGAAACTCTTAACAAATAGACGATTTTTCGTTTCCCATGGTTATTTTCTTTTTTTGGACGGCGATGTTTCTTGTCCCTAATTACGGTGTATAAACTTGTTTGCTATGCCCGTGTCTGCAGAGTTGTTTTAAATTCCCACGAACATATTCTTTGTATAGCTGGTAAATTGTTAAGTCAGGGATTCCGTTACAATACTTAAAACCTTTACAAATATTTTCATAGAGACAAATATTTGCCTTGGAAGTTTGGTTGCTTCTGTAAATCCTTTGTGCCCTATTCTATATAGGACAAATATAAATCGCACCCTGCCCCGGTCTTTTTTTATTTTATGCGATTCTCTCTGTTTTTGCTTTTGTCTTTTGATTTGTATCTTCTTAAAACATTTCTGAGATTTAAGTGTAGGGAGACTTCATTGACCTCTAATCTCTAATTCTGCCAAAGAATCAAAATGAAAACTGTAACTTATAATTAGAAGTTCTAAAAATATTTAAAAAATCCTTTTTAAATAATTCCTCTTACAATTATAGGCAAGTTTATGAAGGAATGGGTTGATATCAAAGATACGAAAGTTCGTTAACTAAATGTGCACCTCAACAGAAAATATTTGAAAATATGTTTTTTTCTTTTCTCTAATCTTGGTCAAAATAAAGACTTGAAAATTGGTATTTGCTTTTTATCCACTGAGTACGCGTCATTAAGGGGTAAGAGCAAAGAGTTGTCGACCCGTAGACATAAAAACAATGTGTCCGGGAACGGTGAAGTGTCTCCCAAAGTTATGTTATCTTGTGAACCAGGACGTTTATAATCCGGCTCAGCGTGTCGGTCCAGTTCAAAGCAGGATTCATATAATGTTCTCTATATTCATTTAATTTGCCACTGTACGTTCAACAACAATCAATCATTATTATCTTATGTCTTAATTGTATATCGCAAATATAAAAAAAAGAATGGCTCATAGGATTTTATAGGAGCTATGTCGCTATTTGTCAAACATTACAAAACATTGCAGAAATCTGATGCAACAATACAATTGTTTTTTGTTTGTAAGATGAACATCTTGATTTAGGCGTCACCGAAAAGTTGACAGCGATAAGTACTATAAGATAATTCTCCCAAGCCTCTAAAATCACCCCTTAAATACAGATTTAATATCAGGTAAATCAACTTTACTAATCATGTTAATTGCAAGTGCACAACTGCTCCCCTGACAAGTTTCAATGTTTAATGAGATCTGTTACTGATATATATAGAATAATGGCATTTTCCTTTTTGATAACGACATTATCAGCAAGAATATCAAGCGAGCCCGCTAGGGTGAGCTGATATTCGAGCTGATAAAGTTAGTATCAAAAATGAAAATGCCATTATTCTTTTTATCGGCAATTTGTCTTAACTGTATGTTGATTGAAAATATGAAATCAAATGAAATAGTTAGTAAAACTATTTTTACGTGAAAAAAACATTGTGATAAATGTTCGGTTGTATGAATGAAGTCGCGTGCATTTCATTGATAAATTGACGCGAATGGACATGAACACGTGCCGTTGCTGCACTGATACATGACGTCATTGCTTAATATATTCGAGTATGAAGTCCTGTCCATCATCTTGAAAATATTTGGCAGTAAGATCAAACGGAAAATGTACAAATTGCTGATAAACTTACATGTATCAAGCATTGGACATACTTACACTTATACAACCTGGTTCTTCTAAGCCTAGATACTGTATATTGTTTCCTTGAGGATTAACATTTCCTACATAGGACCAACAACCTCTGAAATTTCAAGAATACGAGACTTAAAATATTTGTTTTGTTTCGTTTTGTTTTTGTTTTTGTTTTGTTTTTGTTTTTGTTTTTTGTTGTTTGTTTTTTTATGTTTTTTTTGGGGGGGATGGGGGGTGGGGAGGGTGTAACTGTGTGGTCACAAGCAAGAAAATGTTGCGTTTTCACCAATTTCTAGTATTGTACATATAGAAATCCACCATTTGTATCTTACCAATGAACACAGTGACGGTAATTGATATGGTTTTGATCGATTCTTTAGCATATTCAGACCGAGTTTGGATTTATATCACGGGTGGTGCATGCATAGCACTAGACACTTTACCTGCCGATGCATCCGGTCTTGCTCCGTTTGAAGTTCATACGATTACCTCAGTTTTGGGAAAGGGGTAAGTCCATTAAACCTGACAAAATCAAACGTTAGGCTGTATTTAACATTTTCAAAAGGAAAGTTACAACATTGAATGAAAATTTTTGATTTACATATCAAAACGTTTCTACATTCAGTTACTTACGTTTCATTTATAAATGTTACAACATTCTGGTGTCCAAGTGCTGATGGGTTGAACAAGGGATCAGATGTTGTTACCCATTTGATACATGTATAGTCATGGAATTGTTTAATGGCTTTGTTTATAACTGTTACAGAACTTGTGGCTGCAATTAGAAAATGAGATGTTAAAAATATTGTGGATTTAAGAGCAAACAAAAGTAAATACAATGTAAATTCAGATGTAGATTCCTTTATTTTCGTGGGAACCAATTTTCGTGGATTGATGAAACATTTTATTTTCGTTGATACTTGGTTTCGTTGTTCTGCAAAGTTTGCATACAATCTTATTAGAAAATTATACTTCATTGAACATTTAAATTCGTTGTTCAACTATACCCCCGAAATTCACGTAATTGATAACCAACAAATAATTATGAATTCATAGTACAATGTACTACATTCATTTTTAAGCAAAAATATAATCTAAGCGAAAGAGAGACAGTAAAGATACAAAAACCTAGTTCAAGTTTCCACCAAAAAAAACCTAAGGGAGAAGGTGAAAGTAAGAACTGAAACTTATGCTCCTCTTAGCCCACAAAAATGAAAAAAATCAATATTTGACAGAAAATTAATACACAGATGAGTTATATCTATATGCGTGTATGTATATATAAGAGTCTATATAAAACTACAAACGAGCATATTTACTGAATGACGGATCGTATAAAATTGACAATACTGCACAAACAGAAATATGATAGAAGTCTAAGGATTTGTGCGACGATGCTAATAAAAGATCAAAATGTACGAACAAGATGAAATGAAATCGTATTAACAAGAATTTTGGCACAACAAATAGCTTTTGTTATGACTATATGCATATCATATATTTATGGCGTCTGCGTAATGCAAGGCGGTGTTGCCGTAGAAGTATGAAGTGAAAAGTACAGGTTCCAGCCCTGCAAGGGGAGGAAGTAAAGAATCAAATCTACTCTAACATTGTTAGGTTGATTGTCTATGCACTTTATATATAGTATATATATATACTTCGTCTGAAAAAAGAGACGAAAGATACCAAGGGGACAGATATTCCATAACGGCCAGCCGACTCGTGATGACGTCCGTTTAACTTTCGAAGAAATGACTCCAACTCAAGAACTTGGAAAATTTGGTTCAATGGCTTCCTTGTAAGTAGTAACCCTTTGTCAAGGAAATCATGACAGGAAATACCAGCTCTGGAATATCGTAACAACTGGGTGATGCATACTCCATATGGAGGTGCTGTCCTAATTATGTTAGGTCTGCCGCTTTTTGTCCTTCTCTCAGCGGGATTTGAACCCATTCATCTGGACCTGCCTGCACTGTGTCTAGCGCACTAGACAACTCGGCCAAAAAGGCTATATAAAAACATCTTTTTTAGACAAGTGATATTTTTCCTTTATCTAGGGTTATTTTGGCAAGTAGTTGAACTGCTGCAGATTTTGTCAATTTTAGTATAACAATGTTCCAAATAACGTTTCACAACGCAGCCATTTATGTAACAGGAATATGACACCAAGATCAAATAACTGACTATCTGGGATTGGTTTGTATCTTCTATATATTTTTTTTAACATGTATAGCATTATGATAAAGATTCATGCAAGCACAATTGTGACCTCACGAGTATGCTTAAATACCGGAGACATTTTTACATTGATCAAACATAATTTTCTGCAGAATCGCTTGTATGGTAAAAAAATAAAAATTATTCACTAAGAAAAGCCATGTGACCGTATAAATTTAAGGGCGGTAAAATTTTTAAAAAATATCGTACCCCCGTAAACCTCAACCATTTTTTCATAAATAGTTTATTCAAAAAACAATTTTAGAAGATATTTTTCTAAAATGATCATCGTCGGCAACAGGGCGAACATTTAATATTTAAAGTAGCCCAACAATATGAGATGTACAAATATGCAGTAGGAAATGTTTGTCCTTCCCTCGCCGGAATTTAGGATCAGAGGTCCTTGCTTCTGATACATCATGGCGACTCCGTCTGTACTGTGGCCTTCGACCTGATCGCCTGATAAACCCGGCTTTACAAAAATATAGCTTTTGTTTGTTGAGTGATGCCTCTCCTCGTTAGCATCACCTAGCTGAAAGTGTACAGCTTTCCACGCCTGTAGATTGAAGGGAATTTCTTTCCCTAACTGTTTCGTTATAATTTGTCATCACATTGTAAATATTTTAAATCCTTGTTCCTAGATCACAAGACGACGAACATTGCCTTAAATATGAAATCAACGCGATACAACTATCCATTTCAGGATACTGGTCAACATTAAGTCTTCAACAATGATCATTACGTTTGTATTAAGGATACAGTTTTAGGGGAGATACTTGTTTATGCAAGGACACATTTTCTACCTCTCTTTTTTGTGAGTTCTTTTCCTTATGATGGCGTAAATTGTGTGTTGCCCTCTAAATATCGTATGGTTTATTTATGTCTTTGGTTGCTGTTTCATTGACGTATATCCCACATCTCGTTTTATTGATTATCGTAGTAATGGATTCTAATCGAGGGAATACAATTTTAAATAAGCATTTAGCATAACCTTACCATTATAATATTTAACATAGTAAATGTTTTGACAATTTTCAAAATCTGAAAGAAATATTGAGATGTTGTCAAATTTGACAGGAGACAGTGTTAAACATTTCCAAAAAAGATTGTTTAGCTATTGCTGCACCAAAACTAGTTTTAACAAAATTTCTGATGTCATAACTACCACTGGGTCGATACCGCTTCTGGTGGAATGTTAGTCCTAGAGGGTATCACCTTAAATTATGGAGTGTATCTCCCTCATGCTTAGCTCTTGTTCTTTGTCTGGGTTTGGCATTAATTTATGTCTTTTTGGTTTGATCAGCTCTTCAAACATTTGTATTAAGTCTTGGACCTTCAAATATTTTGGCCTCGAGCATAACTGAAGGCTTAAATTGTCGAAATGCGTATCTGGTGCAATAAAATTGGTACTGTTCTTGTTATTATTATTGTAAGTCGTCAAATTTTTTCTCCCACAAAATTACAATACTTTCGACCTTTGGGCATCATATTTAAAATAAAAATAAATAGTGGGTAAACTCTTTTTGATTTTATGATTTTTCGACGATTCCTTCTTGTTTTATAAACTTTTTTTCAAAATTACAAAATAAATACTATGTCAAACTGTCCTGACTCTCCGTAACTGATTGTTTTTGTACTTGAAAAAGGAATTACGTTCTTATACATGCATGTTTTTGTATCCATCTGATGAGTTAAGCCTTTTTCAATTGAATTTTATAGTTTGTTCTTATGTTGTACTGTTACATCACTGTCCCAGGTTTGGGGAGGGTTGGCGACTTCAAACTAGTTTAACCCCGCCATATTCTGTGTGTGCCTGTCCCAAGTCAGGAGCCTGCAATCCAGTGGTTGTCGTTTGTTGCTGTGTTACATATTTTTTTTTTCGTTCATTATTTTGTACATAAATTAGGCCGTTAGTTTTCTAGTTTGAATTGTTTTACATTTGTCATTTCGCGGCCTTTTATAGCTGACTATGCGGTATGGGCTTTGCTCATAGTTGAAGGCCGTATGGTGACCTATAGTTGTTAATTTCTGTGTGATTTGGTCACTTGTGGATAGTTATCTCATTGGCAATCATACCGCATCTTCTTTTTATATGCTATATATTCTATAAGGACCAACGAGTGACAATATAAATACTAGTGTTGTAAAAAGAGTCAAGTACTTACACATGTTATATAACCTATAGGGAACAATGCTATTTTTCCAAAGATATTTGGTATTAGTTAAAAAATTTCTCTTTCTTGTGCCTGAATCTTCCTGGAAAAAAATATTATGCCATATGTTATTATGCCAAGTATAAGGATAAAACAAAACAGGGACGTTATCAGAATCTGGTGCATCGTCTACTTTTGCTATTGTTAAGTGTATATAAGGTTAAATCAATATGTTTGTTTTTAAAAATATCCAGTTTACAATAGAAACATATAATAACGCTGAATTAATTTTGCTAAATCCTGCATTGAGTAATATCTTTTTTTTCAAAATAAAGGTTTTGTTTTATTTTGAAGAAACTTTATGATTTCAACTGTTGACAAAAGATCACAATCTATTTTGTCAGTGTGATTGTCGGTGGGGGTTGGATTGAAAAAGAGACAGGAAGACCTTTATAATAAATGTTCTCATTTCTATATTCAGTCATATACATCACTACATAAGGCGATTTCAAATATTGACAACTTTGATAGAATCAATTGGAACAGGTACATGTAATCCAGCTGATAACAATCAAATCGAATTATATTTAGCAACTATACTAGGTATTAAAAAAATCTAACAAAAATACCGAACTCCAACTCTTGATTTTAGCTCTGTTATAATATGACATGTAATACGCAATGTGTTGTGTATCTCACAAAGCTTTTACCTTCAACAATATAAAAAGATATTTTGTCATAAATAATAAAACTGGAAAGATAAGAAAGTAAATCGTAACCATTGCATAATTTACACAAAATTAAAATTTATCATAATACGGTGTCGGCATGAACTTCTCGGCAAATATATACAGCAAAAATTTCCAGATATTTGGGCACAGCTTTTGATCACAGAACCAATGACGAATGACCAAACCAAAATGATTTTTGTGGATATACATATCTTTTTGTTGACACACATATCTTATTGTTTAAATTATTTGTTTCGTAATTTGTCCGGTTAAAAAAGTGCGGCAAAATGAATTTGCAAAATCGATATCTTTTTATTTAAAATAATGAATTTTAAAGATAAAATTGAGAATGGAAATGGGGAATGTGTCAAAGAAACAACAACCCGACCAAAGAGCAGAAAACAGCCCAAAGCCACCAATGGGTCTTCAACACAGCGAGAAAATCCTGCATCCGGAGGCGGGCTTCAGCTGGTCTATGAACACAGTGAAAATGGACGTCACACTAATCTCCGAAACATATAAATGAAATAAAATTAAAAAAAAAACATACAAGACTAACAAATGCTACTTCGTATGCATTGATATGAGGGTATCAAAAAAGAATTGTCATTATTTTATGAAGAGGATATATGATAAAACACAATATCTGATTATATATATACATATGTTGTAGTATAGTATACATGTACTTCAATTATAAGACTATGATAGTACATTTGTGAACCTTTTCATTTTAAGAATATATACCATAATTTACAACACAATTGCAAAAAAGAAAATGGGCTACGGATTTCCATAAAAATTGTCAGATGCAAAATCAGTTTCCCTTAATTCAAAAAGCAGAAAGTTATTTAAAAGGATGCCGGCTTCTATTAAAGCACTGCAGCTTAATATATTCTTTTCATTAGTAATTTATATTTTTTATAGTATCAAGATTATCTTTTAAGATGTGAAGCCATAAAACGCATCGTAAGCGGTCTTTAATCTGATTTTTAACAAATTAATGACAAAATCATGCGGTAGATGTTAATTTAGACGGATATAAGCTTCTAAGATATTATTTAAACGGATATAAGCTTTTAAGATACACAATGCACATATAACTATGTTTTTTTGATTGAAACGAAAATTTTGATGTATCTGCTTTAATCTTTTTACATTACATCTTACATAGCATCACCAATGTTACTATAATTTCAATACGGTACTGTACGGATATCACAATCAAGATTTAATTTCACATTGATACTTTACTCACTGTATCTAATTCAAGTTCTGCTATCTGCTCTGGTGTTAGTCTGTGTGTGTCGTGGGAATCACCGTACGTCTTAGCACTATTTTCAGGATGAAGTCCCTGAACCTGTTCATTATATTTACAATCAATTCCAAATGTCGTAACTACAATCATGTCCCTTTTTTCCCAAATGTGACCTACCGATTTAGACTTATTGCCGGGTTTGTACTAACATGAGCAACACGACGGGTGCCACATGTGGAGCAGGATCTGCTTACCCTTCCGGAGCACCTGAGATAACCCAAAGTTTTTGGTGGGGTTCGTGTTGCTCGGTCTTTAGTCTTCTATGTTGTGTTTTGTGTACTATTGTTTGTCTGTTAGTTTTTATCTTTTATAGCCATGGCGTTGTCAGTTTATTTTCGACTATGAGTTTGAATGTCCCTTTGGTATTTTTCGGCTCTCTTTTTTAATCAAGATTTTCCCTTTATATCTGGCTTCAGTATCTTCTGAAGAATCAAACTTCTAAAGAGTACCGTGTGAATTTTTACATGCTATTTTCATTAATGTTTAATGGATTAAAACAAACCTATTGAACATTGCAAAGTTGATGAAAGAGTGAAAATGTTTTGACTATGGGTATCACATTATGTTGCCTTTTTTGGTAACAAATCTCAGCAGGGTTGGTCAACGAGGTTTTTGTTTTAATTGAATGACAAAAATAAACACAAAAGTGGGTATGCATCAATTAGACTGCGACCACCCACCCAACAATATAAAAGACTTCTACAAGGAAACAATCCGTATAGACATATGTCTATCCAATACGTCTCAACCTGGGATATGCATATACACATTTAACAATTCGTACGGCTATTTATGTACTTTCCAGATATTTTTCATAGCAATTAAAATTGATCTGAATCAAAAATAATGCTTTGTGGTACGGTTGGATGGTCCTGTCTTTCAGCGACTGGAACTTAAAAAATATCACTTTTACGCATCAAAGGTTGACCTCTATTTGTGTAACGATACGTGCTTGCATTCCATTGTTTACGTAACAAAGACAGTCGAACGTTGCATTATATGTTTGCGAAGTCATAATGCTGAATACCATACATTTACCTATATTGGTACTTTTTATGAATGATGCTCAATCATTAATCAAACGAAACAAAACATTTTACTTAATAGGAATTTTTTTCATTTTTGCAATAATTTCTTTGCATTTTTTCCAAAATATAGTCGAACAACACAAAATAGCAGTATTTTTCCTACAACATGTTAGAACGTTGTTATATGCTATTTATTATCATCCATTATTAAAATGCCATAAATCAATTTCATCAATATAATACATCCACGCTTTTCGTCATTACCTACATAAAACTTATATGCTCATAAGCAGTTTATGAAATAGAAAGTAAATAAAAAGAGAAAAACCTTTTTCCTGTAGAAAACGACAAAAGGGCCAACTGTAAAAAGAATGAAGAACAGCATTCAACTAGAGAATTTGTTATCTATTTTGTTAAAACTGTTCATTTTTCTGATACCATTGAACACAAAACATAGAGATCGTGTTGAATTGCTGTATTTATATTTATTTTCTTGTTTCAAGCTACTAGAATGCGGTTAAGGATCATTTTACCTGAAGTCATAATTATTAAACATGTACAAATACTTACAAGATGAAGTTTCCCCTTGTTCTCAATTTCCATACCTTCAAGCAGGTTAGATAAAGGATCATTTGGATCAATATTCTAAAAAAAGATTTAAACAAGACAGATGATTTCTCTTAAAATGTACATTAACATCTGTAAACAAATTGTCAGATGTAAGCATGTTTTTGAATTCTGTAATACGAACCAAAAAAGAAGCTATTATCCTTAATGGTAAAACATGCGTACAAAGAAATCTGAATATCAAATTTGCAGTAAAATGTAAGAATTGCATAAAACATTAATAGACTTCTTTCTTTTTTCTTCATTTTAGCAAATAGTTGACTCCATTATCAAAGTAAAAATACAAAAGTTGTTTATCATATTGAAAATCTATGAAAGCCAATCTACAATTCATTATTAAAAAAAATACTAGTATCTAATTATCCCATTAATTTGCTGGCAACAAATGCCTCAAAATGACCAGGACAAATAATAAAAAGCTGAAACAAATAAACCATATCCATATCTACACTAAATAAAGGCAACAGTAGTATACCGCTTTTCGAAATTCATAAATCGATTGAGAAAAAAACAAATCCGGGTTACAAACTAAAACTGAAGGAAACACATCAAATATAAGAGGAGAACTACGACACAACGGAAACACAACATTAAAATGTAACACACACAGAAACGAACTATAATATAACAATGGCCATTTTCCTGACTTGGTACAGGACATTTAAAAAAAACATGGTGGGTTGAACCTGGTTTTCAATGATAAGAACTGAATTCATGTTCAAACTTGTTTCGACAAATGGGCGTTTAGGTGCTGAATTCAGGTATGCAATTACCCTACATCCTTGAGATGAATAAGACAAATATGGGATAATGCCAAAGGCTAACCTCTGTTTTGGGATTATAATCAAATACCAACTAACGCGTAAATGTCCATGTGCTCTCCGTGCATTTGTAAAAAGTCGATTCCCAAAATATTGAATTTTATAAATCCATTTTATTAACCAAAATAAATGTAAAATTTACCAAACGTTTTATGAGAATTGTTTTCAATCTGACAAATCATTCAAGATATTCAGTCTTGCAGCCTTCGCTTAGAAAAGATTTGAAATCCAATACTTTTTAATCATATTGTCATGTAAAGGAGAATCAATTCTCAAATCCATCTGTTTCCTACAAAAGAAAAATATAAGATTTTGAAAGCAATTTTCTATACCTCCGGATGATCTATAGGTAATTCTTCTGTGTCTTCTTCTTTTTCATTTTCATTTGTCGTTCTCCATTCTTTGATTTTTTTCTCTAACAAAAACCCTTCTTTATCTGTAAATGTTGGCATGCTTTCTTCAGTTTTTCTTGCATTATACTTGCCGGGTCTGTCAAGATATGTTTGGGAGGTATGCAAATTATGACCAAATCTTCCTTCTCGACCCTAAAAAAATACAATTTTAACACAACATAAAATTTAAAAACAAAATCAGAACCAGAATGTTAGTTTATTGTTTCATCTTTGCTAAATGCATTTATTACAATTGTCCAAACAATTGTTACTAGTTAACCTGTTATAGTAATTAGGTTTGAGATGGTTCAACTATTGGATTTTTTTAGGCGGAGTACAAAACATCGTTTTTTGTAATCGAACCAAGACAATTTCAAAGTTATGGTACATGAAACTTATACCAAGTGTGTCCCCCTTTAATGTCATGCTAGATGTATTTTGTCTGGACATATATGCGGCCAAACTGATTTATCAGGATTATAACATTTTCATGGATTATGTGTATACAAAACGTACATTGAATCATTATCGAGGTAACCCTTGACAGTCTACAGGAACACATTATCACTGCACGTTATTCTGACTTTGAAATAAAAAAGAAGGAATATGGTGTATTCGTGTAAGTTCATAACACAAAATTCCTTTGCGTGCTTTTTTGTTGGCGTCTTTGTTAGATTTATTTCTATGTTTGTTTGTCTGTTCCACATCAGGAATATGACAGCTGTTTTTCACTCCTTCCGTTGATTGATAACGTTTGATTTTGTCACTTTTTATGGACTTCATCTTCTAGAATTTACCTTGGAGTTCGGTATTTTTGTTTAAAACTTTTTTATAAAACCAAAAGCTGCAGCATTGCTTTTATTGCTGTTCTTAATATCAATATAACAGTGTGGCCTTCAATGCAGTGGAAAAGCTGCCTTTATTTTCTGTTTCATGTACATTCTACTTTTTGTCTGACTTAACAACATCCACTTCACACTTCTTTTTCTTTCTCCATACAAGATGATTAAATTACTAAGTAACTATTTGAGTCTTTTAGGTTTTCCAAATCCAAAAGAGCAAACACTGATTGAATCGAATGATCTCTAAAAAGAACGACACCAGGGTAACCGTCTCCACTTCGAATCCAAACTGAAAATGCCGCAACCAGGAATAGGACAAAAATTGGTAAATTAACAGATCAGACGACTATTCTGGTACCAAAATATCTAAAACAGGGTGTCGCTATTCAGTTGCATGAGAATAATTCAACAATTGTAAGTATTGCAATTGCAGACTTTGAAGTTGATTTTTAGAATTTCTGAGAATCAACACCGATTCACATAACTGGTTGAATATACTAGATCATTATATTTCTGACGGCAATATTTAACATTCAGAATAAAGGTAGTGAGAACTTTAGAAAAAATGTTATGTATAGACAGCCGGCTTTATATAGTTTCTTATCGGTCGTCAAACTGTCTATATCACTCTGCTCAGCTATTAATAAAAGTGCATATCACGGCTTTGTGACGTCAAATACTTTGACCCGGCTTGAATAACTTTGATCCGGACATATCACCGACGTCATAATGAATGTTTGACCCTAACTTTTCAAGTCATCTTCCGGTTTGCTGGTAAAACAAAGAAAACACTTGTTTCTATCATGCAAAATACGCAAATACAACCCGATAAATCGATTATCTGGTTGTCTGTATATTTATATTGTAAAATATCTGCTGCTCGACACAATATGAAGCCTTTTATGAACTCGTTTGCTACCCTTACTCGACCAAAAAGCATCATATTGTGACTGGCAGCTGATATTTTACGATATCAATATTCAGATAACCTGATAATCGGTACTTATCAGGATTGTTGGGTTTCTAGTATATAGACGGGATATTTTCATCGTCTCCTTTGTGTTTATATCATAGGATAGAAAACATATATGATTTTTTTAGAATCTCCCCTTTCGTGAATGATGTAGGAATATATGTGGGAGTCCCAGATTTGATTCGAATTTCAGTGTCAAATAACGATTTTTGCATATAAATCAATAAATTTAATACGTGGACTAAATCTATTCCTCAGTGGTTATTGTAAATTCATTAACGGTACCAATTTTAAGCATCAGATGCGCATTTCGACGACTTATATCTCCTCCGTGATGCTACACGTCAAAAATTCAAAATTCCGAAACCTTTATACAAACGTTAAAGAGCTGATCAAACCGAAAAGTACTAAAAAAGAAAGCCAAACCTCTATTTCATCGTTATCATGCATCTCCCTTTCATCCGCTTCCTGTGAAGCCCTATCCATTTCTTCTTCAACATCACTATATTCTTGTTCCTCCTAAAACAGTGATGTAGAAAAATGAAAACACTAACAGTGAAAACAAATCGATATCCTTTTTTAATATTTCCAGATTTTTTTGGAAACAAACATTTAAAGAAACAATAGGTTAAGTTATAACTAAAGTTTATCATAATCTGAATACAAAGAAATATTTCAAACATTTAATTTTCTTTTTCATAAACTTTATCTGCAATAGGAAACCAAAATCTGTTGAACATGATTTTTTGCATCCTCTTTTACCTTTTTTTCTTCTTCTGTCTGCAGAGTATTCTTCATTTCTTCTTTGGTCTCCTTTTGATCTTGTGCTTCCTGATTTAAGTATACAAAATAAATGACATAAAACAAAAAAAGCAAATTGTAAACTGTACCATCTGTTGATTGACCTGCGATGACTTGTTGTTTTTTACATCCTTGGTCATATTGGATAGTTGTCATGTTGACCCGTGGTGGCCTCTAGTTTTATACTTCCTTTTTTAGTCATTTTGGGTATATGTCACATTAGCAATCATAATCCATCCCTTGATTTTAACACAGTGATGACATTATGGTATACTTTAAATGACACTTATAATAGGCACTATAATATGCATCTTCTCGTCACATGTTCTGCCAACTAACAAAACTTGCATTTGATTGCTGTCTTGTTCTTGCATTTACTCTTCATATGTCTGCTGTCTAGCAGCTGTTACATTTGATTGCTGTATTGACTTGCATTATAAGCTTTGATGGCTAGAAATGTTTTGGTATCTCGTACTTAAATATTCTTTCAATCAGTTTTTTTGTCTTGTAAATGTATTATCTGATTACAAATTGTGTTGTATCAGGGTTCTCACTAAGGATTTTTGATGGCGAGTCCAGGGACTCGTCATTTTTTGGCCATGGTGAGTCCAACAGTAAGAAGAAGATATTTTATTGCAATATAATTTATTATTTTAGTCTCCATGACCTAATAGAGCAATGAAATGACACTAAATTTAGATTACTTTTAAACTTTTGCTATAAAATCATGATATGTGTGTTCAGTTTATATAAAATATTTCAATATTGATGCATTTTTGGACTCATCAGTTTTGAAAATGGTGAGTCCAGACAGATTTTTATATATGTTTAATCAGTTATACTGTACTGCATTTACTCCATGATATTATTGAACATAAAGTACTTACATATTTTCGTTCTTTTAGAAGCTGTTCAAGTTCATTCAAATTATTCACAGCTTTGGCTTTTCCTGAAAAACGAAATTTTGGTGCATGTGATTTTTTTCTATTTACCATCTCTCCCACAGCATGCACCCATGCCCACCAAGCCAAGCCGATATCAAGCTTTTATATTTGTAAACATTATATATATACAAATGCTTGTTTTTTATATCAATGGATTAAAGACATAATAAAACACGTTGTACATATACCGTATCTTATAAGTTTTAGCATATGTGCAAACTGATAAATATACATGCTAGAACAATGGAAGTACATTTCAACGAATAGAAATGTTTCCGATCTTGCAACAAGGGGTATGCCATAATCAAACATAAATTGTGGATAGTTCATTATTGCAAGAACCAAACTCAAATTGATTAAAAGGCGGAAAGTTTTCAATTGCTTAATACAGAGTATAATAGATAAATTAAGACCGTAGGTCAACGCCATCAATAAGGCAGTGAAAAATTCACTTGGATCCTAACGATTTACACTATAATCATGTTTGCCGAAAACGATAAGGTCATGTCTTCTCCTAAACCTTTTCGATCAATCATTAAATGTCACGAATGACAGTAAAAATATAATCAAACACTGTGAATAATGTTTCCGAAGCAAAGGTTATATAAACCGTTCAATAATACATTCTTTCCATGTAATACAAAGAACAACAGAATCCTTTTATTGGCAACGATGGATTGTTTGAGCTTTTGATTTTGCCATTTGATTAGGGACTTTCCTTTTTTAATTTTCCTCGATGTTCAGTGTTTTTGTGATTTTACTTTTTGTTGAGATCGGGTTGTCGTCTGACAAGGGAATATATATATTTAAAAGAGTAACACTCTGTTAGTATAAAAAAAGTCATAATATAGCTATAAAATTTTGAGTTATTGCCATAAAAGAGTAACAGTTCAAGGGTTTTTTTTTTTTAAATATAAACACCCTATCAAAATTCTAGGTCATCATATACCTTGTGCGTTACTATCAGGAAAGAGTAAACCCTGAATATTTGAAATCTTGTCATTTGTACCAGTTTATTCTGGTCCCGAAGTACTGGGAGTTCTTAATCCGTCACTTTAACTAACACAAAAATCGGAAATAATTGTTTGAATTATCAACGGCTTGACTGAAAATGACATGTATTGAGAATGACGGGGAAAAGTTCCAGCACTCTCAAACGTTTGTAGGAGTAGATGGAGAAATTAGTACGTTCAAGTCTTCATCTTATATTACTCTAATAGTAGAAATTGTTCTTATTAGGCGTGTCGGACTGAAGATCTAGGAGACAAAGACATGGTGTGTAAAAAACAGTGTTCTGAATATTTGAATGTCTTTTGATATCCTAAGGATACCAGGCAGTGAATCAGCTGATACGATGATTTATTTTTGGTATTTGCAAACAATGCACATGCGTAAATTTACTGGGCAAAATCTACATTATTTTGTTGTCATGTCTCAGGACTTCTATTTATCTAAATTTTTTCATTGTGATATAGCTGAAGTGTTATTACCATGTTTAACACGAGGCAGGTGTTAAGTTTTAAAAAAAGACAAGGTCCGTGCACAAAGCTAATTTAAATAGTATTACTCATTTTTTGTTACAAAATCAAATAAATGGAATAATTTTGAATCTTATTGAAATGGCCATGAATAACTTTTTCAATGTGGAAGGGCTTTCACATATCTTTTAAAAAGAAATTATAAAGATATGTACACACGTCAAAAATACCAACATGTCATTGGCTTTATGATTAAAGCCTTGGCTAGGTTGCACAAACATCAATTAAAGAAACGATATCTCACTTTTAAATGTAACTTAAAACTAGTGAATATCTTCAAAATTTAATTGACACTTAACATTTAAGCATCGTTTAACTTTAATTGAGTTTGTGGGCCCCTGTATTGAACAATAAAAACTCAAATTAATACAAACACAATACAAATTTCTAGCATAATTTCAGCTGAAAACGTAATTTATAATATTGAAACGATCACAACGTGTTATGTTTATGTGCAATTTATGTATGGGGTTATTATCCGTTTTAAACCAACAAAAAGAGTTGTTTAATTTTCAATAACATTTTCTCGTGTTAAAGGATTATCTAATAAAAAGATCTTATGATCTGTACCTAACAAGATAGACAAGTCGACGTAAATGAATACTTGAATTATTAACAACGTGTGGTTTCCGAAAAAAAATCGTTTCAATTCCTATGTTATACGATCGTTTGATTAATTTGCATTTATTTTCCATATGTGAATAAACAGCCGAAATTCAAAATATTGAAACAATTTGTCCATTTAAAATCTCCGAGCTCAAGCAACCGGGAATTCTTCACATGCCAAACCCAGACTTCGGAAATGATAACAGGTAGCATTTCATTCTGAAATATTTGTTAATAAATTAAGAAATTATCAAGAAACTAAGGTTCTTAGGAAGAAAGATAAGAAGTTAGCAATATCCTTTAACTTTACGTTCCGCTATATAGATGATGTTCTCTCACTAAATAATACAAAATTTGGTGACTATGTTGAACGAATCTATCCCATCGAACTAGAGATAAAGAATACTACAGATACAGTTAAGTCTGCCTCATATCTTGACTTACATCTAGAAATTGACAATGAGGGTCGGTTGAAAACAAAACTTTACGACAAAAGAGATGATTTCAGCTTCACAATTATTTCCTATCATGATTTCCTTGATAGAGGATTACTGCTCACAAGGAAGCTATTAAACCAAGAGTTCCAAATGGTGAAGTTGAAATCATCCCTTCGTAAATTTTATGGACGCCATCACGCGTTGGTTGACCGTTATGGAATAACTTTTTCACAGATGATATCGGATATGTTCCTTATGTCGTAACTACAATACCCTTCCCTTTTCACGAATGTGACCTACCGAATTAGACTATTTACCGGATTTGTAATAACATAAGCAACACGACGGGTGCCATATGTGGAGCAGGACCTGCTTACCCTTCCTGAGCAGGACCTGCTTACCCTTCCAGAGCACCTGAGATCACCCCCATTTTTTGGTTGGGTTCGTGTTGCTTAGTCTTTAGTTTTCTATGTTGTGTCATCTGTACTATTATTTGTCTATTTGTCTTTTTATTTTAGGCCATGGCGTTGTCAGTTTGTTTTCGATCTATAAGTTTGACCGTCCCTCTGGTATCTTTCGTCCCTCTTTTCTAACTTCCTCAGACAAAACTGACCTTACATGTAATTTGAGGTCCCTTTTGGTTTTATAGCTTTTCACATGTTTCGGTACTTATACATCTTAGGCATTCAAATATTTTTGCTGTGAGCGTTCCTGGTGACCGAAAATCAAAAAAAGTGCTTTGCACGCTTCAAATATGTTTGCTGTGAGCGTTCCTGATGACTAAAAATCCAAAAAAGCGCTTTGCACGCATGTTAAGTGTTATTTTCATTTTTCATAGCTCTGGGTCGATAAAGGGAATGTTGGCGTTATGAGTATTTGGCGCCAATTTATATGTCCCTCTTGGTCATTTAGATCTTCACATGTTTCGATACTTATTCGTCCTTGGCTTTCAAGTATTTGGTTTCGGTTGAAGGTCGATCCAGAAAAGCGATTCAAACGCAATTGTTATTTTAATTTTGTACATGACAGATTATTACTGATTGGTAAAAGTAACAGGAATATTAGTATACCGATGTTATAAACTCGTAAACTAATATTTTTATATGCATATCAACATAAAAAAATTAAAAAGAACACATTCGTTCAAAAAGAGAGGCAAAAGGGACATTCAAACTCATAAGTCAAAATTTTACTGACAACGCCATGGCTAAAAACGAAAAAGACCAACAAACAAACAACAGTGCACAAAACACAACATAGAAAACTATGTCGTGTTGCTCATGTTAGTACAAACCCGGTGATAAGTCAAATTATGTAGGTTACATTCGGGGAAAAGGGGGTGGAATTGTAGTTGCGACAATTGGAACACATCCGTTGTCATTTGTGGAACGGATATTTCAAACCGGTCAACCAACTAGTGATGGTGTCAGTAGAATTTACGATGGGATGATTTCAACTTCACAACTTGGAACTCTTGGTTTGTAAGCTTCTATGTGAGCAGCAACTCTCTATCAAGGAAATCATAATAGGAAATACAAGCCCTAAAATATCGTACCAACTGGGAGATATGTACTCCGAATGCAGTCACTGCTGGAATATTCACAATTGGAAGCTGAACTCTATTGTCGTAATATTTTGTTTTAAACCGACCTTCATTGTCAATTTCTAGAAGAAAGTCAAGATATGAGGCAGACTTAACTGTATCTGTTGTATCCTTTCCCTCAAGTTTGATGGGATAGATGCGTTCAACATAGTCACCAATTTTGAATTATTCAGTGAGAGAACATCATCTTTATAGCGGGAAGTGAAGTTAAAGGGTACTGCTAACGTTTTTCTTTCTTCCTAAGAAGTTCCTGTATGCAGTCAGCCTCGTATGAACAAAGGAACAAGTCGGGAAGATGAGAACACAGTTGGTTCCTATGGGAATGACGATTGTTTGTTTAAAAAACACGTCCTTCAAACACAACAAATTTGTTGTCAATCAAGAAATCAATTATCTTGATGATGTCAATTTCAGAGAATATTTTGTTTGAATCAGAGTGGTTTTTTTTTTACAAAGCACGATTTATCCCTCCCTAAGACAAGATACTTGTTTCTACGTTGGCCATTCTTTTTTATGAAACAAAACAAGACGAACTCTTTCGTTCAAAATATCACAATATGGAAATGTACACAATCGATAAAAGAGAAGGTATGATAAGAACCTACTTGGCCCTTGAAATTGCAAAAATAGTCAAATTAAGCAAGCCTTCAAAAACATTATGTTATTGATAAATGAATAGGTTAGTATAATCTGGTCAATTTAGTGCAGAAAAATTACTTGTGGTATCACTAAGACGTAATAAACATGTCGAAATTTGCTTTTTTAAACCTACAATGGCCAATTCACGCATAGTTTTTGGACAAAATATATATAAAGACACATTAACAGCTTTGTAAAATTCTATATTAAATCGGTGTTTTCATATTAATCCTGTGGTATGTGCAAGTGCGGTCGTTTTGAGTTGATATTAACTGTATTGCCTCGAGGCATAGCCGAGGCCAATACATCTGACCGAGACCCATACCACTGTACGAGTACATAATACAGGATTAATATGAAAGCACCCATTTTATGTCACCTTTATTAACCAGTGACTACAAATAACCACCAAAAGCTGATCGAGGACAAATACATCTGTAGGAAGACTCGTACTGGATTAATATGAACTGATTGGGTTAATTTTCATTTAAATGGTCGAATAACCATAAAAAGTAATTATGTGCGTTGAATTACCCTTTTATTCACAGGTAAATAACACTTTGAGCCACTTAAAATATTATTACATATGAAAAAAAAAACAACTGTGTCATCAAATATGTTTAAATCTAATAATTCGTATAATACTCACATTCATTTTCTTACACCTTTTTGAACTAAAAACCGGAAGTGAAAATCCTGTATTCAGACCAGTAAAAATTCTGTATTAGACCTGTATTAATGACCAGTTCTAAGACACATGGAACTGTGTTAGATGGACCATTTTTAATGTATTTTCGGTCATTGGTTTAAAATTTAGTTACAAAATACCATGTTGGGTAAAGCTGTTGCTCATATCTAAATATTAATGAAAAGATCTAAAATATGGCATTTTATGCACTTTTTTGTTGTTTTGCACTAAACGTCAATATGTTACACAGAATTTAAACATATAAATACTTCAGTCCGATAGATTAATGATTTGTGATCATCTTAAGGATGTTATTAATTAAATTTATGATTATCTAGTATTTCTTTTCGAACACCAGAGGCAAAAAAGTGGCCTTTTCATATTTTCTCCTTTCTTTTATTAAAAACATGATGTTTTACTATTATTAAGTTAAAATTGATAGAAACATAAATATATTGATAATGAATTGAGACACATATAATTGTATTAAACGTTTTTGTTAACACTCATGTGCACCTATGATTGCACAAATCCACCTTTTTCGGATAGAAAAAGATACGCCTATCAACTATTTCTCATCAAACGCTTTCCGTATATATTATCTGCTTATAGACTTTCTGTAGAATGAACACATCTAAGAATGACGTTCATGGTCACGAAAATTCGATTTTATAACGTACACTGAAGATTTTCACTCTCAAATAAGCTTATATTAATAATCTTTTTAAATGAACAGAGATGCTTACATATAAGCTTTAGCTACATATGCTACATTGCAACAAATCTGATTAAAAGTTATTATGAAACTGGACATAGATTATGGCCTTGTCATGTGTCTTGAAATGCATTTGTTTCTGTCGAAAACATTTATCTTTATCTCTATATATTTTTACAAAGAAGAATTGAAGTTAAAGGGGCATTATCTACAAAATATAAAAAAAATAAATATGATTTTTTTTTTGGGTTCAATCATAAATAAAAGTGAAATAGTGAAATTATAATTTGCTTTTAGCAGCCATTTTGGTAAAATTGTCAAAATAAGCTATGAAACATTGCTGATGAATTAATCACTTGCGAGTGAATCATTCTACCTCATTGAATCCGTATTCATGTGACCTTCAATTTAACCCCTTAGCTAGAGATGGGTTACGCATAAACAAGGCGTGTTCAGCTATTAAAGAGAAAAGAATGTCAGCATTGAAATTGAAACAAAGGTTGACTGATTGGATCCTTAAAAACTCATTCTTATACAGGTAAAAACGATGTTTAACATAAATTTTTAACCATTATGAAATCAAACAGACCTAGAAAAATCCTATTGCACGTGTTCGCTATCTTTTTATATCTATATTTATGTTTATGTTGGGTTATATGACATCGGCAGACTTCGAGGTCGCCTGGGTGGTTAATTATATGGTGTCTACACTAAAATACACACGATATGCTGATACATTTTATGTGAGTCCATGCATCGTGAATTGTTCATTTTAGACGTTTTATACTTAAGATATACGTTTTATTATGTTATAAATCAACTGAGAATGTGAGTCAAATTGGTGGTATGAACTTGACAGCTAATGCCCCTTTAATGCACAGAGTGGCATTTATCATTTACAATTAGAACTTTTATTTTTTTTCTTAACTTTTACAGGAATATAAAACCAATAAATAGTCTCGATTCGCCACTACTAATCTCTGATGCCATATGCTTCTAACTATTACATATTAGGAATTTGAATTGATTCTTTTTAGATTGCAGAATTCAAACTCAGTTTGATAACAACTGTTGTCTTAGTTTAACGCTAGTATGATAATTTAAAGGCAAGTATCATCTATCAAAACTGACAAATTTAGTACATGTTCTATGCGAATTAAATATATCTGTTAATAATCATGAGGTGTTTGATTTAAATATTCACTTGGTATCAGGTTTTTATCATTGTTCTTTATACTTGATATCCGAGTATTCACTTTAATATTATATACATTAAAATAACAGTTCGTTTAACTTGATTTGTCGGTAAACAAAACTCATCATAGATACCAAGATTAGAAATAAACATGGTTTTAAAGGTGTGCGGTGACATGTTAGTTACATTTTAAATGTATAAGTTTAAATTACTATGGCAAGTTATAACAGTAAAAGTGAAAGTTTACGATTTTTTTTTACATTCACAGCGATATTCTTATTTTGTTCAAAAGTTGTATACACTTATTCAAGTCATAGAAACTACATCTTACATTTTTTAAGGGACATTTAAATTTTATATTTACGTACAATATTATGGTTACATAATCCTTTTCTCTCCTGATAAAATACGTCATACAAGGGTCATCCGATGACACGCGTTGGTACAATTTAATATAAGGATAGTTTTCTGTTTCAACCATATGTTCGTTGAATGAATGAATGGGAATGAGAAAAGACCAGAAATAACATGGTAAACAGATTATCAGGTTTTCTGCGTCTAGATATCGTAAAATATCATCAGCTCCACCCAATTCGACACCACTTATCAAATTTCGGAAACTGTTGTCTATGAAAACAAGCAATATAGTATGATAAAAGAAAACATTATTAGAAATAGATCATTACAAATGCAAAACAAATAGAATTTTATACCTAAATTATTTAAGTATGTTCAATGAAAATATCGCAAACCATTCTACCAATGTAATCCTGTTTAAATCAATTTTTCAGTAGAACAAATTTGTAAATTTCGTTTAAAACAATGAATACGTTTAGAACTCTGTTGTTTAATAGCTTTTAAATTGGCTCTTTTGTTAATATCATGACCTAGAACTGATAACAAATCTGTCATATCTTGCCCGGTGTAATTTTGTCTGGGTTATTGCAATCCTTAACATAGAAACAAAATATCACTACATTAAAAACGTTTATTTAAAGAAATATATACGTCAGCTATGGATATAAAATTGTTTCTTTACTGTAAAAACAGCAACATAGGCAGGATACTATGTTTAACTATAATTTAAAAATATTAAACCATATAGTACTTAAAACATAAAATTATTTCAATAAATATCAAGGCCAGTTATGCATGGACTTAAAATTGTTTCTATACTGTAAATCATCAACATAGGCATCATACTATGTTTAATCTTACTTAAAATATATTATAAACATTTAAAAAGCATACACCTGGTTATGAAGTCTGTATAGTGTGAACGTGCACGAGCGTAACGTATCGATTGAGATGGGACATAATGTATGTTACTAATGAGAAATGAGAATTTGACGATTGGAAAATTGAATTCGTCAGAAGTGTCATATATTCTTGTTTGAATGAATTCATATGTGTCAATATAAAGGAAGAGATTAATATATAAAGCAGACCTTTTAGTTTCGGTAGTATTCGTAATATCAAGTTCACTTGGATATATGTGATGTACGCACTCACTAACATGTGGGCTATTGAGTGACAGGACTTCTTCTTTTTGTGTTTCCAGAGGTTATATATGAATTCTGCTTATGAGTAAAAACAATTCAATCTGTAGAGTTGCACAATTAGTACTCATTGGAATATCGACTCTATGTTAAAAAAGTATTCCAACAAACTAAACAAGTATCAAAAAGTCCGGCATACTGATGATGTCATCTTTAGTGTATTTGGTTTTTTTTTGTTTTTTTTTTTTATTTTTATTTTGTTGGTTTTTTTTATTATTTTTTTTTTTAATCGGAACGTTTTCTTTTCAAAGTAAAAATGTTTATGACCTTAAACAATTCCTGTGTTTCTAGAAACCTAAACTTAAAAAACAGCTCTCTGTATTGAGGTGATGTATTGGATCTTTCAATTGAGCATGGATAATAGTTTTGATGTTTCTGCAAAATTGCAAAGATTGTGATTTAAGAGTTTGCAGTAAACCTTTTTTATGAATCTTCTGATTGACACCGCTGGTTGAATATATCTGATCAACATATTTCTAAAAGCCATCTTTTACTCGTAAAAGAATGGCTGTAGGTTATTTGATTATTTGTCTAACAGTTTAGCAACCTGGCTATATATCGTTCTGTTAAAAGATAACTGTACAGTTTAGACGTGTTAGATATCCAATATAAAGACGGGAGATTTGTATTGCGTTTTATCTTAATACCCAAATGAGAAAGAACGGATAAGTGATTTTCTGAATAACGCGGTCAAGTTCAAAATGAAGATCCATTGTAATGGTGTGAATAAATAATACGAAAAGATAACTTATTTGAAATAACACGGACGAGGGCACACAATACAAAAAGATGATCCATTTGAATAACACGGACGCGGACACACAATACGAAAAGATGATCCATTTGAATAACACGGATGCCGACACACAATACGAAAAAAGATGATCCATTTGATTAACATGGACGCGGACACACATACGAAAAGATGATCCGTTTAAATAACACGGACGACGACACACAATACAAAAAGATTATCCATTTAAATAATACGGACGCCGACACACAATACAAAAAGATGATCAATTCGAATAACACGGACGCGGACACACAAAACAAAAAGATAATACATTGAATTGATGTGGATGCGTAAAAAACTTTTATTTAATTTGTTAGTCTTTTATGTTTTTTAATTTTAGTTCATTTTCATTGAACTAGTACACATTTTTTGTTTAGGAGCCAGCTAAAGCCCGACTTCGGGTGCGGGATTTTCTCGCTGTGTTGAAGACCCATTGGTGATATTCTATTGTTTTCTGCTCTTTGGTAGGATTGTTGTCTCTTTGACACATTCCCTATTTCCATTCTCAATTTTATTTTATTTGAACCACTGCATTTTTACATTATATCGTATATTGTAGATTCATTAATATTCTTGGGATATCAATTTTCGAAGATTTCGTGGGTATTGGTAAACCACGAATTAGATTTTCAACGAAGTGCCAATTATCTATATACTTGTATGTAGACTCTGGCAAAACAACGGAATCAAATATCCACGAATACACAAGTTTTCCTCAAACCCCGAAAATTGGTACCCACGAAAATAAATGAATCCACAGTATATCATACCTCTTTTCAAATTTCATTTTTGACATTTAAATTAGAATAAAAAATTTTCTACTTACTCAAATACTGCGATGGAATTTTATGCGATGTGATCAAACAAATAGTCCAAAATATAAAAACATAAAACAGTGTTATTTTCATACTGAAAATTATAGACAAATGAAAAGTTGTTAACTGTACAAATAGTAAATGCCTTTTCTTTCTTGTGTTTTTCGGTTATATCATTCTCTCTACAACTCTATTCTGGTTATAGGCACTATAAAATTTCTAAAAATCCTGCTTATATAACCAGAACCATCCACCCGTATACTAGCATTAACTTAGAATGTTTTTGTTGCAAAAAAAATATGACGTAGGCGATTTAAATACATAATCTAATGTACGTTGTCTATGTATTGTATTTCAAGATAGTGTGTCGAATAAATGTAGAAAGAAATTTTTGAATAGAACCGGACCTTCTTATTTTATTACTCTAAGTAATTTTTTTAATTATTTTTTAAAATAAATGTCGATTATTATCAAATTTAATCATTTTAAAACACTAATAGAAGATTTCATTGAAAAGTTTAACACAAATTGTTGCTTTCTATGGATTACATTCTTTACGAATTTGAAGCACAATTTTTATGTATAACAACACATTCGACACACACATACCCATACACACAAACACACCCTCACACACACATACACACACACACACACACACACACACACACACACACACACACACACAAACAAACACACACATATATATATATATATATATATATATACAAGTCTTAATTGAAAACAACGTTGAAACTTATAATTACGTTGGATAAAAACCGCAATTTTTATACGTGTGCATGCAAAACAAATTTCTTGGTAGAGGGGTCTAAATACAGCACAAACAACATTTTCCAAAAGACCAAATGAGTGAAAAAGTATATTTTAACAAAACGCATTTGACAAGCAGGTCGAACAACTGATGTTCTTAAACCCTGCTGACTGCCATTGGCGATTGCCAAATAAACGGATCACAAAATGTAACAAAATAGATCTTATCACTAATTGATTACCAAACAGAAAACAATAAACTTGCGAAAAAGATGGTATACCGCAAACATGAGGTGCAAAACTTTGTACACCATATCCGGATTTCGGCAATTAATGTCTCATCAGTGATGTAAGGAATCGAAACGGTATTTGGAAGGCCATATAATTTACCATAATTTAGGACAGACTCTTGAATTTTGAAAGAGTCAAAATAGGATGAACGGATCATATAAACCTATATATACAAGTCTAAATTGAAAAAAACGTTCAAACCTCTGATTGCGTTGGACAAAAACCGCCATTTTTATACTCGTGCATGAAAAACAAATTTCTTGGTAGAGGGGTCTAAATACAGCACAAACACCATTTTCCAAAAGACCAAATGAGTGAAAAAGTAAATTTTAACAAAACGCATTTCACTAGCAGGTCGAACAACTGATGTTCTTAAACTCTGCTGACTGCCATTGGCGATTGCCAAATAAACGGATCACAAGATGTAACAAAATAGATCTTATCATTAATTTATTACCAAACAGAAAACAATAAACTTGCGGAAAAGATGGTATACCGCAAACATGAGGTGCAAAAATTTGTACACCATATCCGGATTTCGACAATTAATGTCTCTTCAGTGATGTTAGGAATCGAAACGTATATATATATATATAAAATGAATAATAGCCAACGACAAATCTTACGGGGCGATGGATCATATAAATATGATACAGTATGCTACAAAATATATTGTATAACAAGTCTAAAAGGGTACAACATCACCAAAAAATAATAATAATAAAATGAACAAATGTTAAATATATTTCGGATAACAGATATCCTTCATCAGTATGATCACGATGCAAAATGAATCATATCAATCTAGTCTGATTATAAAACTATAACAATCTTGAAATTTATACAATAAAGCAGTCAAGACTGAACATCATAGAGACGCTTGTACAATTCTAAAAATTTTAAACATGACGTAGGTTTAGCTATTTACAACAGAGACATCAAAGATATGCTTCAAATAAAAATAGTAATGTGCGATTTGAACTGGTACAACTCTAAAATTTCAAAGGTGACGACAGTTAAGATGTTACAACAACGATTGCGTGGAAATACATTCCCAATAAACAGCACTGACCGATCCAGGCTAGTATAATATTTCAAATTTGACAACGGTATCAAATTACATTATATTGACAACGATGCGTGAATAAAACAAACAGACAAGAAAGGTATAAATGTCAAAATAGGGGTACAGCAGTCAACACCGTGTCACAATCTTAATCACAACAAAAACAAACAAATATTTAACAAAGAAGCACAAAAAAACATATATCACAATTAGCAACCTTGTTCATTGCTTACTTATTTTTGTATTTTATTTATGTATGCCAAATCAACCAATAAAGAATAAAGGGATTTTTAAGCACTGGGACCGAATCGTAATTTTAACATTAACTCTGGCGTAGAATCGCGTGTTTGACGTCAGAATGTAAATGTCACACAGGTAGAGATATAAAATAATTTTGTAGTTCAAAGTATGCAAAAAGTATAATAGAACAATAACACAATGGCGGGATGTTTAAAGTACAGAGACACGTCATATGTATCAAAGAAACATATAAAGTCACACGGACAAAGCCGATAAGTAAAAATGAAAAATAATACAAACAACACAATGACGGGATGCATAAGTACAGACCCACGTCAAATGTATATCACCAAAAATAGACCAAACAGTAAAAGTAGTATTAATAAAGACAAATAAAAAAACACTTTAACACGTTATTAAGATAATAAACAGCGTCGTAATATTTATCAACAAGGTCTTGGTACGGAAACTTTTTTAGAAAAAGGACGAGATGTTTTTTTCATTTATGCCCTCTGATGAAACTGACCTTAGCTTTCTTATCCAAAACCTTTCCCGAGCGAATCTGTCGGCCCTTGACCAACCCTCGTTGAGGTCTATGATTGTGATGGTAAGGTTTTTGAGATCAGCATGGGCGTGCCCATGTGATCTCAAATGACGACTTACGGGGAGGTCGGGCTTGCAGGTGTAGTCACTTCGATGGCCATTCATGCGTTTGTTGAATGGCTGCTCTGTCTCGCAAACGTACTGCATGCCACATCGACACTGAAGAAGGTATACAACATTCTGGGTTTTGCAAGTTACATTGCAAAATATAGTGTACACAGACCAGTGGAGTGGCAAGTAAATGTTTGAGTATTCAGTATTTGTTGGCAAGTCAGACTTCGTCTGTTACCACACGACTTGCACCATCCTGCAGTTGAACCGCTTTTATTAGAGGAGACGTCAGCTCTCATAAATAAGTCATTCAGACTTGCTGGTCTCCGAAAAGCTAAGACAGGAGGTTCGGGAAAGATCTTGGATAATTCTGGGTGCTTGGCACAAATCAAACGTGAAAGGTTAGTAAAGGCGGGATTGTATGTTAAAACAAACGGAACTATTTTGCTGTGACTCTTCTGTTTGTACTGTAATAGGTCATTGCAGATATTATTGTAAGCACGCGCAAACCCCTTATCTATGTTCCATTTCTTATAACCTCGTTTGGTCAAAAATCCGCGAAGTTCCTGTAACCGTTTAGTGACAGCCTCCTAAGAGGGGCAAATCCGCTTTACACTGAGAGCTTGACTGTACGGAATACTTTTTGTACAGTGTTTGGGGTGACAGCTTTAGGGAGAAAGGTACTAATGTTTATCTGTAGGTTTATAGTAGAGGTCTGTTGATATGACACTATATTCCCCATTCCAAACTAAAAGAAAAATTGAAAGAGTTGGTATTACTTTGCTTCATTAAAAAGAATGGCGAACGTAGATACAAGTATCTTGTCTTTGAAAGGAATAAATCCTACTTTGTAAAGAATCACTCTGATTCAAACGAAAAATTCTCTGAAACTGACATTATCAAGATGCTTGATTTCTTGATTGACAACATATTTGTTACGTTTGGAGGACGTGTTTTTCAACAAACTGTCGGAATTCCAATGGGAACCAATTGTGCCCCTCTTCTTGCCGACTTGTTTCTTTATTATTATGAGGCTGACTTCATACAGGAACTTCTTAGGAAGAAAGATACGAAGGTAGCAATATCCTTTAACTTTACGTTCCGCTATAAAGATGATGTTCTCTCACTAAATAATACAAAACTTGGTGCCTATGTTGAACGAATCTATCCCATCGAGCTAGAGATAAAGGATACTACAGATACAGTTAAGTCTGCCTCATATCTTGACTTACATCTGTAAATTGACAATGAGGGTTGGTTGAAAACAAAACTTTACGACAAAAGAGATGATTTCAGCTTCCAAATTGTGAACTTTCCATTTCTATGTAGCAAAATTCCAGCAGCGCCTGCATACGGAGTATATATCTCCCAATTGATACGATATTCCCGGGCTTGTATTTCCTATCATGATTTCCTTGATAGAGGATTGCTGCTCACAAGGAAGCTATTAAACCAAGAGTTCCAAATGGTGAAGTTAAAATCATCCCTTCGTAAATTTTACGGACGCCATCACGAGTTGGTTGACCGTTATGGAATAACCGTTTCACAGATGATATCGGATATGTTCCTTATGTCGTAACTACAATACCCTTCCCTTTTCACGAATGTGATCTACCGAATTAGACTATTTACAGGATTTGTAATAACATATGCAACACGACGGGTGCCACATGTGGAGCAGGATCTGCTTACCCTTCCGGAACACCTGAGATCACCCCGAGTTTTTGGTGGGGTTCGTGTTGCTTAGTCTTTAGTTTTCTATGTTGTAGCATCTGTACTATTATTTGTCTGTTTGTCTTTTATTTTTGGCCATGGCGTTGTCAGTTTGTTTTCAATCTATGAGTTTGACTGTCCCTCTGGTATCTTTCGTCCCTCTTTTATAGCTGTAGTTGTGTCTAATAGTTATCAAAGGTACCATGCTTATAATTTAATACGCCAGACGCGCGTTTCGTCTATACAAGACTCATCAGTGACGCTCAGATCAAAATAGTTATAAAGCCAAACAAGTACAAGTTGAAGAGCATTAAGGACCCAAAAGTCCAAAAAGTTGTACCAAATACGTCTAAGGTTATCTATGCATGGGATAAGAAAATCCTTAATATTTCGAAAAATTCATATTTTTATAAACAGGAAATTAATAAAAATGACCATATAATTGATATGCATGTCAACACCGAAGTGCTGACTACTGGGCTGGTGTATTCCGTCATCATGAGGTATGTTGGTTAAGTGACAAGGAGAGTTTCCGGAGGAAGAGGGTTCATGGATTCCATTTTACGAAGGTACTCTGTAGTGTCTTGAATGTGAGAAGGAAGATTTTCTACATGAGATTTTAAATGAAAGTCTACGAATTCCGAGATTTTCTCAGTCGGGTGGCACTTTGCGGATACAATGGGTCTGCCAGGGTTGTTAACCTTGTGTATTTTGGGAAGAAGATACAATCGACCAGGCTTGGCGTTCTCTGGTTTTAAATATACGATTGTATCCTCATCTATGTGACCGTCATTGTGCATGGTTTGTAACGCAGTAATAATTTTGGAACTAAACTCGGAAGTAGGGTCATAGTCAAGCTTCTTATAAAATCTCTCATCAGAGAGCTGACGCTCTGCTTCTGCGATGTAGTTAGCTTTGTCCATTATCACAACGGCACTTCGATTGTCTGCTGGTTTTATCACAATATCATCTCGATTTCTCAGCGATTGTATGGCTTTTTTCTCGTCAGAAGAGGTGTTATAAAACGACGAGTACTTGTTGCTAGCTAGATGAACAACATCCGATTTGATTTTGTCGATAACATCTTCCAGTGTAGCAGATTTGCTTGGTTTTGGAATCCATGAACTCTTCTTTTTAAAGTGCAGAATTCTGATTTCTGACTTGCCAACAAATACTGAATACTCAAAACATTTACTTGCCATTCCACTGGGTCTGTGTTTACTATATTTTGCAATGTAACTTGCAAAACCCAGAATGCTGTATACATTCTTCAATGTCGATGCGGCATTCAGTACGTTGGCGAGACAGAGCAGCCATTCAACAAACGCATGAATGGCCATCGAAGTGACTACACCCGCAAACCCGACCTCCCCATAAGTCGTCATTTGAGATCACCTCGGCACGCCCAAGCTGATCTCAAAAACCTTACCATCACAATCATAGACCACAACGAGGGTTGGTCAAAGGCCGACAGACTCGGGAAAGGTTTTGGATAAGAAAGCTAAGGACAGTTTCACCAGAGGGCATAAATGAAAAAAACATGGAATGAGTCACTCATTTTCCTAGCATCACTTGTTTCCAGTAACTCAGGCTTCCGTATTGAACTCTTGCAGTTTTAAGGAATTTTTTAATTATACCACTTTAAATTACAGGTTTCTATTCATTTGGGAGGGATGTATAAGTACGCAGTCAAGTTCAATTATTTAACCTTAGTCAAAATTTATTATTATTTTTTAATCATTATCAAACTGCTATCTATTTGGGATGTTTAAATACGCAGCCTCTCTTTTAATCACTCTACCGTTGTCAAATTTGAAATATTATACTTGCTTGGATCGGTCAGTGCTGTTTATTGGGAATGTATTTCCGCGCAATCGTTGTTGTAACATCTTAACTGTCGTCACCTTTGAAATTTTAGAGTTGTACCAGTTCATATCGCACATTACTATTTTTATTTGAAGCATATCTTTGAGGTGTCTGATGTAAATAGCTACATAACCTACGTCATGTTTAAAAAAATTTAGAATTGTACAAGCGTCTGTATGATGTTCAATCTTGACTGTATTATTGTATAAATTTCAAGATTGTTATAGTTTTATAATCAGACTAGATTGATATGATTTCTTTAACATCGTGATCATACTGATGAAGGATATCTGTTATCCGAAATATTTAACATTTTCATTTTATTATTATTATGTTTTGGTGATGATGTACCCTTTTAGACTTGTTATATTTATATTTACAAGTCTTAATTGAAAACAACGTTCAAACCTCTGATTGCGTTGGATAAAAACCGCTATTTTTATACGTGTCCATGCAAAACAAATTTCTTGGTAGACGTGGTCGAAATACAACACAACAACATTTTCCTAAAGACCAAAAAAGTGAAAAAGTATATTTTAACAAAACGCATTTGCCTAGCAGATCGAACAACATATTTCTAAAACCTACTGACTGCCATGGTGATTGCCAAATAAACGGATCACCAGAATTAACAAAATGGATCTTAATTATTAATTCAATACCAAACAGAAAACAACAATTTTGCGGAAAAGATGGTATACCGCATACATAAGGTGCAAAAATTGGTACACCATATCCGGATTTCGACAATTAATGTCTCTTCAGTGATGTTAGGAATCGAAACGATATTTGGAAGGCCATATAATTTACCTAAATTTAGGATTGACCCTTGAATTTTGAAGAGTCGAAATAGGATGAACGGATTATATAAACCCGAAGGAAAATATAATACAAGCCAAAACGAAAGAATATAAACAAGTCTAAATTGAAAACAAGGTTTAAACCTATGATTGCGTTGGATAAAAACCGCAATTTTTATACGTGATCATATATATAACGCAATCATAGGTTTGAACGTTGTTTTCAATTTAGATTTGTTTATATTTTCTCGTTTGGGCTTGTATTATATTTGCCTTCGGGTTTATATGATCCGTTCATCCTATTTTGACTCCTCAAAATTCAAGAGTCTATCCTAAATTGAGGTATATTATATGGCTTTCCAAATATCGTTTCGATTCCTGGTGATCCGATGGATAAATCTGTTGTAGAGTTGTCACTGTTTCAGACATATACTTATACATATATAAAATGACTGAATAATAGCCAACGATAAATCTTACGGGGCAATGGATCATATAAATATGATACAGTACACTACAAAATATAATATATAACCAGTCTAAAAGGGTACAACATCACCAAAAAATGACAATAAACGAACAAATGTAACTATAAATATTTCGGATAACAGATATCCTTCATCAATATGAGCACGATGTAAAATGAATCAGATAAATCTATTCTGATTATTAAACTATAGCAATCTTGAATTCTATACAATAAAAAAGTGAAACAGTTTCACCCGAACATCATATGTAGAGACGCTAATAAATTTTTTGAATTTCCAAAAAACGACTCAAAGACATGCCTAAAATGAAAATAGTAATTATAGATATGAACTGGCACAACTTTAAATTCCAAAATGACGTCAGTTAAGATGTTACAACAACTGCATGTAAATACATTCCCAAAAGAACAGCACTGATCGATATAAGCTGGTAAAATATGACAAACAGAGGCTGCGTATTTATCATTCCAAATAAATAGCAGTTTTATAATGAAAAGAAAAAATAATAGTAAATTTGGGCTAAGGTTAAAAGTTGGACGTGGATGCGTACTTGTATATCCCTACCAAATGAAAAGAACCCTGGTATTTAAACTAGTAAAATTCCAAAAATTCCAAAAGAATCCTTAAAACTGTAAGAGTCAAGTAAGGAAGCCGGAGTAACTGGAAACAAATGATGTCAGGAAAATGAGTGATGGTAGGGAAAATGAGTCATAGGTTTGAACGTTGTTTTCAATTCTGACTTGTTTATATTTTTTCGTTTGGGCTTGTATTATATTTGCCTTCGAGTTTATATATAACGTTCATACACCAATGAGACAGAGTTATTCGATGGGTATAAACCCTATATAACGTTCATACACCAATGAGATAAAGTGAGATAGAGTTATTCGATGGGTACAAACCCTATATAACATTCATACACCAATGAGATAAAGTGAGACGGAGTTATTCGATGGGTATATACCCTATATAACGTTCATACACCAATGAGACAGAGTTATTCAATGGGTATAAACCCTATTTTACGTTCATACACCAATGAGACAGAGTTATTCAATGGGTATAAACCCTATTTTACGTTCATACACCAATAAGACAGAGTTATTCGATGGGTATATACCCTATATAACGTTCATACACCAATGAGATAAAGTGAGACAGAGTTATTCGATGGGTATAAACCCTATATAACATTCATACACCAATGAGATAAAGTGAGACAGAGTTATTCGATGGGTATATACCCTATATAACGTTCATACACCAATGAGACAGAGTTATTCAATGGGTATATACCCTATATAACGTTCATACACCAATGAGATAAAGTGAGACAGAGTTATTCGATGGGTATAAACCCTATATAACATTCATACACCAATGAGATAAAGTGAGATAGAGTTATTCGATGGGTATATACCCTATATAACGTTCATACACCAATAAGACAGAGTTATTCAATGGGTATAAACCCTATTTTACGTTCATACACCAATGAGACGGAGTTATTCGATGGGTATAAACCCTATTTGACGTTCATACACCAATTCGATGGGTATATATTCTTCAATGTGCATGGTATTATGCTAATCTGTAGCTGACTTTTTGCACCTGGTACAATGTAGTTTCATTTGATATCATGTCATACATATAGAATATTGGCATTTTTGTTTTCATGCCCCACTTAGGGGCATTATGTTTTTCGGTCTGTGCATCCTTTCATTTTTTTGTACCGCTTCAGGTTAAAATTTTTGGTCAAGGTAATTTTTGATGAAGTTGAATAATAGTAGGTTTGACACCTGTCAAGTGAAGCCATATAATTATACTGAGTTCTTTGCTTTACAGATAAAAATTAACTTCATCATTGACACAAAAACATGATTATGTTGACATCGATGGGTATAAAAAAAAGGGACTGACAAATTTTTTGGGGTTGAAATTTTGAAAAAAAAATGAAGATTTGATTTACATGTCTGCTCAACTGTAGTTTTGTTTTGGTTGAGAATATAAAGTAAAAAGAAATAGTCGTTTGGTTGTATGAATGAAGTTGCATGCATTTCATTGATAAATTGGTGCGATGAACGCGTAATACATGAATTTGATGCACTGATTCATGACGTCATTGACTTTTATTTTCAAGTATGGAGTCCTGTCCATGTTCTTAAGAATATTATGACATGCAGTATTTTAATTTTGGTAAATACATGTATATTAACCACCATTTTAGGAATATTTGGAGCGATCTGCCAGTTTGTAATTAATAGGCGAGTGACATTTTTCAAAAAGACGACAAGTTAACGACTTTAATGCACTCACCTAACATACGGCTATATAATATATCATTCGAAAGCTTATTATCTGTACTTTCTGATTTGCCCGGTCGTCAATAATTCGTACGGTGCAATTTTTGTCAAATCAAGGTCAAAGGTTAAAATTGAACATTCCTAAATTTTGTCACAATTATACAAAATGCCATTTTCTGGTACTTGTATGGATTTGTTTTTCTAAAAATGATCTAAACCTTATAAAACAAATTACCATAATTCCAAATCAAATGCAAACTTAATTGTTGATTGCGCTTTATTTACAGAAAATTGCATTTATAAAAAAAAACTTCCAAAAATCATAAAATTGCAATAAAATCTAAATATTTTCTGAAGTTTGAATATTTGTATGTCAAAAATACAAAAGATTTATCGTTTATAGGCCGAGGGAATTTTTTTCATCATTTTAAACTGTAACTAATATGATATAGGTCAAAATGCAGCCTTCTAATAACGCTTTTGCAGTTGCCCTTCAAAACACCATCTGTAAATGGGGATCATTTTGTTTTTATTGGCTGGATAATATTGCCAATATCGGCAGATAATGATCAACCATATTTAAAAGAAAGGGTAATGGAAGAACTTTAAGGAACAAAAAATGTATATTTGGTAAAAAAAATAGTTTTCCGATGTGGAAAGACATGTAACTAAGTTTATTATCGTTCAATGTTCGAATGCAAACTGTTTGTACCATGCGCTTTTCAAAATTAAAATCCGGCGAATTCCTTTTAATGTTAGACTATTATTATATACTTTACTAGTTATTTTATTAAATTTTACTGAAAATTAATTATTCAGATTAATTGAAATCAAATACCCTTCCTGAGCAACTGTAATCACCATACTGGTTTATGTAGTGTTCGCACTTTTCGGTATAGTGTTTTAAGAAGTTTTGTGTGTCTATCCTACTTTTTCGCCTTTGTCATGCTGTCATCTGTTTTTCTTTGACTATAGTTTGCGACTGTCTCCTTGTCATTGTATTCCTTCTTTCAACCAAAGAAAAATAAAAACCATAAGGTTCAAAGCTGAGCGAAACAAAGACAACATAACTTAAAACTCAGATATTGATGCAAAATATAAAAAAGTAAAACAACAAAAATGACCAAACTCCAAGTGAAAATTCAAAACGGAAAGTCTCTTATCGAATGACAAAACCAAAAACTGAAACACATCAAACGATTGGATAACAAAACATTGTAATGAGCAATATTCCTCCAACATTGCTTGGTAGAATTAAGGAAGTTCAAAATGCATATATGGAGGTTATACGTGAAGGAATTTGTTTCATGATAGACATATTCAAATAGAGTTGAAAATAGTTATCTCTTAAATATTACCAGAACATACATGATTTCAAGCAATCTCATGAAGTTAAACCCAATCTTATTAAAATGGATGTCTAATATCGTTATTCTCATACAATAAATGAGCAGGCGAGTCGTGAACGATCTGAATTTTAGTCAGATTGTTTTAACCCATGTTTTTAACACTTATACATGACATTTTGTACGGTTTTCTTCATGAACGTATGAATCACCTATTATTGTTGTGAGATCTTCGCACCAATAGAAACCCGAACGGAAAAATGTGAAAATAAAGTGAGAAAAGCACCAAAAGTCTCTGTCAGATCAACAACAGAGGGCTCAGTACACAATAGATGTCCACAAACATAATTTAAGATTAGATGACATAAAACCAATTAAAAACTGGATAAATAAAGGCAACAGTAGTATACCGCTGTTTAAAAGTCATCAATCGATTGAGAGAAAACAAATCCGGGTTTCAAACTATAACCGAGGGAAACACACATCAACAATAAGAGGAAAACAAAAAAACAACAGAAACACTGAAGTGCGACAATAAAAACAACAAAAAAACGACAATGCAACATACATAGAAACGAATTATTAGATAACAACTGCAACTGGATAAATTCAACCACAATTATCATTTCTCACAATTGTATTGATATTTTAGAATAAAATAACTTCATCTTAACCATATTTATTCTTAATGTACATGTTCTATCTTTAGGTTAATATGCCAATGTCCAACAAATGCTTAACAGATGATCTACTAGAATAGTGCTATTTTTTCTAAATGCCTTAAAATATTGTGTGGCACATCTAATTCGACATTTTAATGCAAAATCATGGCCAATTAAATTTGAAACAAAAGTGGTTCAAATGCATTTACATTTCTGTTTCTATTACACAACATTACTTGTAATATTAGCTGAAGTAAACATCAATATCAAAATTGCTTTGTTTTGTAAGAGATTGCCTACTTTTACAAAAGGTTATTGATGCTGATTGGTAGATTTTTTCTGTGACACATACACAGTAATTTCGTCCTTGATACTAATAACTATAACTTATGTTTTGTTGATGGGGATTGCCAGTTTTCCTGCCGATGGTCGGTGGTTCCTTGGGCACTTCGTGGGCCTAAACAAATAAATAAAGGCAACAGTAGTATACCGCTGTTCGAAACTCATAAATCGATAGAGATAAAAACAAATCCGGGTTACAAACTAAAACTGAGGGAAACGCATCAAATTTAAGAGGAGAATAATGATACAAGAAAAACACAACATTAAAATGTAACACACACAGAAACGAACTATAATATAACAATGGCCATTTTCCTGACTTGGTACAGGACATTAAAATAAAACATGATCGCCGCTAAATACTTTAGTAGCTAAAAGTGCTGAACCGAAAATTGCGTCAAACAACAACAATTCATCAATCATCTTTATATTATAATTTATGTATATTCAAACTATTCAGGGAGTGTATGTGTTGTTATTGCGAATTGCTAGAATTTCCATCTAAAAATTAATGTAAGTAAATATAATTGCGAAAGTCTCAATTTATTTAAAAGAATTACGTAGTTTGATAAGATTAAATACCTTGACCAGGCATACAGAACATTTCGGTGGCTAGCTTATAGTAATTTTCACTTCCTAAGTCAATGCAAGATGCAGTATAAACAACCAAGGAAACATATAAATATTGAAATATTGAAGTATCAAAGTTTCGTTCCAAAACTTTCCTGTTTTATTAAAAAGAAGCGTAATTGCAGTAATCTAATTATGTCAAAAACATCCTTAGCACTAAATAAAGTATGTTATTTGATTTTATGGTGAAAAACAGTTGAATCACAGACAAAAATTTTGGTTTTCATGCATTTTTGTCATTTTCAATGAAATATCTGGAAAACGGCGCTATTTATTAAAAATCCGACATTAATATTCCAAAGTGCTCTTGATAAGTATAACTATTAACATCTGTTCTAACAGAATTCCATATTTCCATACAAAATATTATTATTCAGAAGACAGAATATGCATAAACACCGACATCTTGTAAAATTAGAAGTTGTCTGTCCTTGACCTTTCGTTGTGACATGATGGAAACTGCACCATACGAATTGCTGACGACCGGGCAAAAAAGATAGTACAGATGTTGTGCTTTCGAATGATATATGATTTAGCCGTATGTTAGGTGGATGCATTAAAAATAAAATTTTATAGTTAATTTTACTCGTCTATAAAAACAGCATATCATTGATAAACTTTTGATTAAATCAAAGTTCTGAAAGAATAGATGAAAAAGATATCTGTAAATGATGTAGCCCTTTTCATAACTTGTTATGTAAAGTTATCTTCTTTACATTTGCATACATTTGCAGCACAAACAATAAACAAATAAATTTTTAAAATATTTATTCATAATTATAAAAAAAAAGTTTATACATGCCTAACAGATGAACTAACAGTCCTAAACTTAAAATTCAATATTTTACAAAGAAATATAATTAATTAAATATAATCAATCAGGTTTGATGGAAAAAAATTGATTAAAACATTTCCAACAAATTTTCTTATGTTATTGTAGTAGATGGATTCCTATTAGGAATAACAGTAATATGATCTAAGCTTCTGATGTTTATTAATAGTAATATTATAAATAAAACAAATTTGAATAGCAATATAACATATGTAAATAACTAGTTATTTCATAAAATATTAGTGTGTCCTTATATGATATATCACTGATTGTATAATATGTCGTCAATATAAATTAGATACCAATGTCAATTTGAACTATTTCAACGATTGTAGACATTGAACAATGTCTTACTGCAATACATATTACCTAGTAAATAACAGATCAAACATATTTTCTGTATTATTCATGGTAAAATAGTAATTAGATAAACGATTTTTACAATTAAGAAATAGACATAAACTTAAATTTATATACGCACATATGACTCTTACCTTGTAAATTTAAATAATTGAATATGAACTAATGAATGAGTTTATTTGCAAAAAGCATTTACATGCTATGGCAATCAAAACATATATTACATATATGACACGATGATAAACAGCAGAAAACAACACAAATGATACAATGTTAAGTAATAATTTGACATCTCATTTTCCATGCTGCATTTAGATAATTACATAATTTTATAGTCAAGAGTTTTAACAATTATATTTTCAATTATAATGGAAATCAAAGCATCGTCGATGTTGTGATCCAGCCATTATATTTATAGCTAGTCTGATATTCTTTCTGACCATACTTTTTTCAATATTTTCTTCTCTTTTCATTTTCAATCTTACTGTAAAATTTCTATGTTATTTTCCAAAGGAAATAAAAATATTAATGCAAATATTGATATATATATATTGATATTTCAATTTTAGACTCTGTCAGATTTTTTTTTGACAAGAATGGAAAGGGAAATCGTCAAATAAGTAAAATATTTTTTTATATGCCATTTATAATAACTGGCTTTATAAATAATATCTTGCATGCTATCACTACAAACCAGTAAAAGTCTGAAATGGCCTATATCTGTACTCGACTGTACTGATTTTTACTCGACCAGTCTGAATTGGTCTGAAATTTACTTGATAATACTCGACTGTAGTCTGAACCATACTTAATAGTCTGAACTTGTACTCGACCCTTACTCGACCAGTACTTAACCATTTTATACGCGTCTGAACCATGCTCGACCTAATCTGAACCATGCTCGACCTAGTCTGAACCATACTCGACCTAGTCTGAACCATACTCGACCTAGTCTGAACCATACTCGACCAAGTCTTAACCAACCTAGACCTATTTTTTGTATCTATCTATTGTATTTCATCAATTTAGGAACTGTTTTTAACAACAGCTATTTCCCCTGGCTAGAACAACAATTTGAAATTAAAAATGTATTCAATATAGCATTGAAACCAAAATTTCACATAAACATATATAACTTCATCACCATATTCATCAACACTTATATACATACATATATATCACCTTTAAAATAAAAATAAAACAAGCTGATCAAATAATCGCAAAACTGAATTGTGACTTATATTTTCAATGTTATTCAAAATGTTTTGAATGTTTCAGATATATTTTATGGTTACTCGACAATTTTCACCATTAACATAAGCCTCGTATAGATTTATGGTGTCAGTTGAGTTTTATTAATAATGCAGTGAACATTTTTTTATTAAAATATATATAAAATAGCATATAAAGCAACTTAATAAATTTTAAAAATGACACCTTTGTTTTGTTAAACCAAGAATTTAATATAATCTTGATAATAGAACTTCCATAGTAATCCTGTGACAAACTTTTAAAAAAGGAAATGTGTTCCAAAGTTACAGTAAAAATTTATTTCAACTAAATTTAAATAATTTTTGTCAAAATTAAAGACATGGCATACAAGAAGCACTTTAATAAGGTTTAATTACCTCAGTACATGTGTGTTTTACAGGTAAAAAGAAAGCCCTATTTTTCTTAAACTCGTGTATTACTTATCTAGTGAATTCAAAAGGCCTTGTGATTTAAGTTTCACAGGATGTTGCAATTTTGAATGAATGTTATTTAGAATTTAATACTCTCTGACCAGGTGTGATCTTTTTCATGAGTTTGCCCCAAGCAGGAGGTATTACTTTATACTTCACCACTAATCAGAAGAACAATTTATTAATTTCTTTAATTTTTATCCCTTTTTGATATATATTGTATATAATATATCCCAAATTATAATAATAGATATATTTCTAAAATAAGGTTAAACATTTTCAGTGATTTTGTTGGCTATTGTTACCTCATTAAAAAGATAATTACATAACTATTGTACATTTTTTTAGGAAAATTAATTTAAAAAAAAACATATGCCAAACAAGAAGCACCTTAATAAGGTTTAATTACCCTCAGTATAGGTGTGGTTTTTAGGTAAAAGAAAATCTTTTTTAACAAAACTCTAAAACTTTAAAATTAATATAATTAAATTATTATATAAGATAATTTGATTTAACTATCTCTATTCGATAAATCTGAGAATCATGTAAGAATGTAAAAATCTGTTTTTATAATATATCTTTATTTTATTGTGGCTGTTGTCATGTCAGTTAAAAAGAAATTTATTTTAACAGTAAAAATTTAGAAAAAGTAGAGGTTATTTGGTCAAGTATGGTTCAGACTGGTCGAGTATTGTTCAGACCTTTGGTCGAGTATGGTTTAGACTGAAAAAAATAGGTCGAGTACAGGTCGAGAATGGGTTAAGACTGTTTCAGACTGGTCGAGTAATAGTTCAGACTATTTTCAATGGCAAAGATAAGGGTCAAGTACAAATCACTACAGTCGAGTATGGTTAAGACTGGGGTCGAGTAATGTCGAGTAAAATTCAGACCAATTCAGACTGGTCGAGTAAAAATCAGTACAGTCGAGTACAGATATAGGCCATTTCAGACTTTTACTGGTTTGTAGTGTATTTTGAAACAGAGGAGCAAACATCCTTAAGGAACAAAATAAGTTTAAAATATTGATAGTTTATGGAACTATTTTTCGAGATATTTAATTTTTGAAAAAATAGCGGGAAAGGCTGACTCGTATCTTTACCTTATATTTAGCATTGGCATTATTAGTGTCTCATATCGTAAGAAAAGAATTTCCTTTTTGGTAAATGACCTTCAATGAGCTATTGAAGTCTTATATGAAAAGAAAAGTGGGTGATATGGGGCAAAATATTTCATTCTGTATCGTAGAAAAAACCCAAGGAGTCCGAACATCTGACTTGGCTACATCCTTAACTGACGATAATGTTCCTATTCATACGATCTTACAATGACAATAATTTATACGTGCTGCCCCTCTATTCATATTTTCAAAATGCATGTAAGAATAGCTTGAATAGGCACAAAAACACATTCATTAAATAATTAAGCATAATTTGAAATATTTAAGAAATATTAATTTACTAATATTCCTAACCCTTACCCTAACCTTGCTCAGTCTTTAGTCTTCTGTGTTTTGTGTACTGTTGTTTGTTTGGCTTTTCTTTTTACCCATGGCTTTGTCAGTTTGTTTTCGACTTATGGGTTTGAATGTCCCTTTGGTATCCTTCGCCTCTCTTTTATCAAACTGAAATACCAAAATAAGGAGAACAAAAAAATTAAAAAAAAGGGTTCCATGCCCGAAGTGTCTGTATGTAAAACAGTTGACCTCTTGTTTAACAGTTCGTTTGGATATTTCTTGTTATTTTTTGTTAAGACGAAATATATATATATATATATAGTGTTTCGTAAAGAAATCGATAATGACCGTGTAAAGGTGCGTTTACTTGTTAGTAAAAGTTACTTTATTTCATTAATTATGTCATAATGATTACCATATAATTAAAAAATGAAAACAACAAGCTATATAGTTTATGCGTCCGGAGCGCTTTTCTGGATTTACCTTTGTCATGCAGGAAAATTCAAAGCCGAAATATTTGAAAGCTAAGGATGTTTAAGAACCGAAACAGTTGAAAAGCTATATGACAAAAAAAGACATAAAAAGGAGCCAAATCTATCAAAAGTCAACTTTGCCTGAGGGAGTTGAAACCTTAGTTTCTTTATAATTTGAAAATTTATAAACGGACAATTTTAGAAAGATGTACTGACTACTGAGCTGATGATACCCTTTGGGACTGATATAGTACACCAGCAAAGGTATCGACCCAGTGCAGTAAAAACTGAAAACAACAAGTTATAAATGTAATGAGGTCGTATTAGATAAGTTAAATTTTCCTTTTTAGAAACTCGTTATTTATGACACATTGTAGGGTCACACGTTATGCCATTTACAGTTAAGGTAACTTTTCAACCTTCATCGTGTTTTAAAATTACCCGAACCATACGCGTATGGTCGGACCATATGAGTATATACGTGTATGGTCCAAATACAAATATGGTCCGGAACAACAAACAAGAGGCTCCGGTTAGCCTGAATTGCTCACCGAGCAACAATGTGTAACATTTCAATCATTAAACTATAGATGTCTATATTATCGTCCTTTTGGTTTATCGTGAATAGTTGTCTCATACCACATGTCGTTATTTTCGTAGCATTATCTTTAAACTTCACGTTCTGAAATAAAGGTGATGCCCTCTCTTTATATATTCAAAGTGTGGTTAATATGTTGAACGCATCTATTCAATCAAACTGGAAACAAAGTAACTATCCGAGAGTACTCACAGTTACTGAAATCCATTTCAAAAGCCAACTACAACTAATAGATAAATCATATTTTCCAAGACAAAAATATCAATCAGTTAACATCCAACGGGTTTTGCATAAAGATGTGATAGACAGCCTGTCTCAAAGCAGGGACCGTCGGATTTTAGATCAAATTTGGACAAACACTATTACTTTTTATTCTTGCATTTTGTTGTTGTTTGTGGGTCATATGACTTGCATGCAAAATCAACCAAAGAGGGACGAAAGATACCAGAGGGACAGTCAAACTCATAGGATGTACTTTGAATCCTCCTAATTTGGCTGAAATGTTCACATTAAGATATAAGATAATGATTTTAAGTGCAATATGGCAGTTGATAACAAAAACAGTAATACATTTTGAATGACTCAACTGGTTCGTTGACCTGTTCTTCTCGACGTCATAAAGCACAATATTCGAAACATTCACAAAAGCTTTTACATTGCTACTTTAATAAAATTGAGAATGGATATGGGGAATATGTCAAAGAGACAACAACCCGGTCAAAGAGCAGATAACAGCCGAATGCCACCAATGGATCTTCAACGCAGCGAGAAAATCACGCACCCGGAGGTGGTCCTCAGCTGGCCCCTAAATAAAAATGTTTACTAGTTCAGTGAAAATGGACGACATACCAAACTCCAAAATATATAAATGAACTAATATTAAAAAAACATACAAGACTAACAAAGGCCAGAGGCTCCTGACTTGGGACAGGCGCAAGAATGCGGCGGGGTTAAACATGTTTTGTGAGATGTATTTAAGTATCAGGTTTTAATCTTCGTATATTTCAATTTGATCTGAATTAATTTTTTTTTTTTATATTTTAAACGTTAAAATTCAACGACATGTAAGTTGTCGGTAAATCTAAGGAATGTTTTTATATGTCCAGGGACACTTCAAATCAAAAAGTCTAGAGTACAATGGGCTGTACTAATCTTAAAGGTGAAAGCGTGAGATTCAAGGAAGTTCCATGTTTTCAATTTCTCATTAACATTTAATTGTTATTCGTATTCAACAGAATGATTTAAAATAAAATCCAAGAATTTAAACAGTGGGTGTTATGCAAACGTGTTTGTCAAGTACTTTTCACAAAATCGCTTAAATCTAAAGAAATCTCTTGTATCTTTGATGTAAATACGTAACTATTTTAATTCATTTATAGCTATATTTAAACATATAAGTATAGTCACTGTGGTGGGATAAAGTTATGAATATCTTTGCAAATATATTTTGAATACTCTTTTAACGATGATTTTGTTGAATAGGTGCAACATTTACAAAATAAATCAGATGTTTATTTTGAAATAAAAAATTGAGCAAAATGACATAGGGGGAAAAAATCTAACAAATGTATCTTCGCGATAAATCATCTAGACCGAAGTACGTTAGCGAGGTACAGAAAAAATATCGCTATGTATAAACATTGTTTATTCAAATTGAATGACACTACATATCAGATCTTATATCTCCAATTGCATTTCATGAGACGTTGCAATTTGATTTTTGCATTATATCATCGTAGCATAATCCGCTCTGAAGTTTTCCTTTACAAAAAAAAAGGAGACACAGAAAATCGACAATCTGTGTATAGCACTTGTTCTGGTCAATTTCTTTTTTGTTTCCATTATATTTTTTTACGCTAGGCTATATTACCGTCTAATAAATATATGATTAATATTATGACATTGAAGCGTCGGTCGCCGATAAGTTATCCTTTCACTGATAATTTCTGCTCTAACGTCCATAACCGTGATACGGTAATTGCGGAGCGAGTAGGCATGGTTATATAGGCGCATGGAAGTACGATGATATTCGTTTTCGATCGAGGGGTTACAATTTATCTAATTAAACAAATGGTATGTAATAATCTAATTATATTGTGATCACGATGATGCATTTTCTTTTCAATGCTATTTCATATGTATCTCTGCAGTGGCTGTCATAATGTCCCTTGTCCTCTAGCTCTTCCTATACATTTATCAAACTGTGTTATGTAAAATATGGACCATAGAACGGCCATAAATTCGGAGAAATACCTTTCTCTTAACGGTACGAGCATTGCAAAGTTTATTTGTGACAACCTACTTTTTTAACACAATTCATGTATCGTGAATCCGAAAAACTTTATTGGCAACTGGTAATTTACTTTGGTATTACAATGGGTATATATTGGGCACCCATACTGACCGACTTTTTTGTACTCTCATGATTCAGAATGCAAAACAAAAACCTTTTCAAAGAAAAAAAGTTTAAGTCTTTAATTACATGTTTTGAAAACTCAAACTAAAAGATATGTTTAATGTATATAAGTTTTTCTTGAAACTAGTTCAGTTAGAAAACTGCAAAGTAGGAATTATGGCAAACGTGACGATTCCACTTTTCCCATTGTCAACTTCCCATCTCTTCGAAAGAACGAACCCTCTGTCCCGTCGTGTGGCGCTTTTATTTCTCATCTGACACGTTATGCACGTACATGTTAAGGTACGGACTTCATTAGCAGGGGTTCTTTCTTAACATAAAAATTTCTCTAGTAGGGTTTTGAAAGGAAGACTAACTGAAATTGACTCTTACGGCTACCATCAGGTAATGGTTGGCCAATACAACGTTTATTTGTCTCAATTCGGGAGAGACATGCTTATTATGGTCTTAAAGTAGTAGAAAAGTCGTCTGTAATGTAAATTTTACGACTGTGTTCGATTCCTTATTGTCAAAGTTCGAATCAGATGTACTATACTTGACTTATTTGATGTTTCCTTTTCCGCTATATTCTTTAAATCTTTAAATAAGCATTGAATTCATGTTTCACAATGTTCTCGCGTATACCTGGAGATGGCATGGTATTAAACAGAATGGATGTAAGATTATGCTGGTCTAGTATTTTCGTTACATGGATAAACCAACTATTTGTGGTGTCAATTCTAACTAGTATCTGGCGGTCACAAATCATTTCTCATGATACTGTCAAGATTGATCAAAATTGGATAATGTATCGTGGACTCTACTTGTAACTACCCGCGGAGAATGTACATCGTTGAATGTGCTGTTCACTCTAGGAAATTGTGTAAAGTGCCTCTGTATACTAATGTGAGTGTAACTCTCAACTTCTTTTAGCTATATGTCATGAAGCCAATTAAGGTTCATGTGGACCCTTTGCCTAAAATGGCTGCGTTTTCACCTCAAATTTACTTTGAGTACAGACAAACCTGTTTTAAATAGTTTTAAGGCATAGCATGTCCTAGATAAATAAAACTCAAATGCATTTTAATCAAAAACTTAACTGCAATTTGCAGTGCACTTTTTTTCGTCCCTGCATAAGATGATAAAATTAACAAAGAGTTGAGTTTCACTTGATATGGTTCACTCAGGTACACAGTTTAAATCACCAATTATTGTCAGGTATCTATTGTTCCTCTATTGTCCTTTGCAATCAATACAGTTCCCTTCAGTTATTACCGATGGGGAAGTTCTCAAAACTCTTTCCCAACTTTGTTTATTTTGACACCTTCTGTAGGAATGAAAATAAGTGCACTGTGAAATCCACTTAAGTTTTTAATTTTCTAAAACATACAATGCATTTGAATTTTATTTATCTAGGGCATGATATGCCTTAAAACTTTTCCATGATAATATATAACGTTCACGATCAGCATAATGTTCAACATGTCTAACACAATTTGTATCTCAAAAACGCTCTTTGACAATAATGATGCATCATTCGAACAAGCTGGCGATCCTAAATGAAATGAACCAAAAGTTGTATCAATATATTTATCTTCAAACGACTTAAGCAAAAGTATTTAAATCCCTACTTGTGGAACATCTTGTTCTTATCTGTTCCAATCACATTTTTGGTAAATCTGAAGTTATCTTGTTTGTGTTCATAAATTTGTATAAATTTCCAATTGACTTTGATTTGATTTGGATGTGCTATTTTTTGGGAGGGGTATATTATACCATACTTGTTGAGTTTTACAGGCTCTGTTGTGGTTTGTTATTTCGATCCCTTCTAGATGGCTTCTCTTAATCCCATTTCTGATAAAAAAAAAAATAATCGGGTTGGGTGTCAATAATGAAAAAATGTAATTTCGAGCTATTAACATTCATGCACAAGAGTAGTGAAATGTTTTATTTCAACTATCTACAGATACTGATTTTTCAACTGCAGCACTGCTATTTTAAAATTACGTCGACGAGTATTTTTGGAATTTGTTTAATAATTAAAATGTCATATAAGACTGCACGTAATAAAGTAATTAACAAGTTACCCTTGTTGAATGCATGTTTCAAGTATGGAATATGACAGTTGTTTTTCATTCGTTCCGCTAGTTGATATAGTTAAGTGTTTGAATTTGTCAGTTTTATGGACTTCACCTTTTTTAATTTACATTGGAATTCGGTATTAATACTTTTGTTCTTCAGTTATGGATCTAGTTTTTGTTTTAGGATAATTTTTCATGATTGGTTACAACCTTTCCTAAAACGCGTAACTATATGGCTGTCGCAAACGTATTCTAACTTCTGTTTAAAGACATACTGAACGTATAGGGCCAGTATGAATGGACACGGCAAAACTTTAAAGGAATGAACTCTAAAAGTTGTTTTGGTAAAGTTGTCTTTGAATCATGTCCTTCAAATTGATGCGTTATTTAACGAGAAAGATGAGGCAAACCAGAGCAGCGTAATTAAAATATCCAATAAGAAGAAGAAGAATATTTTATTCCAATTAAGGTATATACATCTGAGACATGACAATAACATTATAATGTGATATTAAAATAATAACATTCAATAAAATCAAATGATATATAAAACAAAAAGGTGTCAGCCATTTTCATTGTAGAAATTCACGTTGAACCATTAATAGTTGGACCACCTCGGTTGAACATCCAAAATGTTGCAGTAAAAAGGACACCTACTTTACATGTAACCATTTGGATAGGGAACAGAGCCTGGAATTACAAGACACAATTACCTTTTTTTTTGTATAATTGACTGTAATACAAACAAAACAATGTGAAGAAAATAACTGAGGAAAATGACATTTTATCCTACATTTTTAACTCACTCAAATATGTTCATTAAGCCGAGTCTATTTTTGAAACTGTGAACAGATTGGTTGTTGTTTGTTTAAGGTTTAGTGGCACAGAGTTCGTTAATATGCAGGTACGTTTGGGGGACGTGTTCTTCAACAAACAATCGGCATCCCCATGGGAACCAACTGTGCCTCTCTTCTATCCGACTTGTTCATTTATTCATATGAGGCTGACTTCTTACAGGAACTTCTTATCTTAGGAAGAAAGCAAAGAAGTTAGAAGTACCCTTTAACTTTCCTTTCCGCTATATAGATGATGTTCTCTCACTAAATAATTCAATATTTGGTGACTTATGTTGAACGCATCTATCCCATCGAACTTTCCATTTCTATATGTAGCAACATTCCAGCAGTATATATCTCCCAGTTGATACGATATTCCAGGGCTTGTATTTCTTATCATGATTTCCTTGATAGAGGGTTGCTGCTCACAAGAGAGCTATTAAACCAAAATTCCAAGTGGTGAAGTTGAATCATCCCTTCGTAAATTTTAGGGACGCCATCACGAGTCGGTTGACCGTTATGCCCATGATATCCTTTTCACAGATGATAACGGATATGTTCCAAATGTCGTAACTACAATTCCGTCCCCTTTTTCCCGAATTTGACCTACCGAATTAGGTTGCAATACACAGTTAGGAGTTTGGTTTCGCATTTTGGCCCCGGTGGATTTTTCAAATATGAAAGTTATTGTGTAATAAAATTCATTTTTAGACAGCTGAGTACTAATTTAGCCTTCAAAGGTGGTTTATAAGAACATCAAGATTATTTTTTACATGTTTTATGGGCTATTTTCTGTTTGACTCTCCGTATTTTCATAGCTAGACCGGTCATCGGTCCAGAAATTAATGTAATGTTTACAAACACTTTTTTTCTACACGAAGTTTTTGACGCAATTTTACAAAAAAATGAGACGAAAGACATATGATTTTCATTGGATTAATTGAAAGATATATGTAAACAGTTTCAGAAAAGGTATTACTTGAAGTGATTGAAATTCTACTTTTGGCCAAATTTTGGGGAAATATGTGATATCTTTTCCCCCCTTTTTGCTATATTTTATAACAAAAAATTGCAGATTGTTGCCATGGATACACCAAAAAGAAATTTTATTTTACCATTTTATATACTGGATATGAAATCTATGGAAGATTCTGATTACATACATATGCACATATATGACACAAACAGTAAGCTTAATATTGCAAGAAGGCAATGAAAAGGGGATGGTAAAATTTATGAGGGGAAATTTTAATATTTTTTCCTAACTGTTTATTGCTACCTTATGGCATATTTACCAAGCTCAGAATTGTATAATTTAAGACTTTTCATACCACAAATATATTGATATTTAGATTCTAAATCAACTTCTGAGGGGATTAAGTGTTTAAGAATGACAATACATGTCAATTTTATTGTTTACAGTCCTTAGCAACCAAAATTAGACATTTTGACACAAGGCTTATAATTGTACTCTATTTGCTAAACCCTTGCTTCTGAAGGATTGCACAGTATGTAGTAGCCTAAGTATTGAATGTTTTGTATTTTTTCTTGCGAATATATCAATTCATTATTTTTATCAAGATTTCATGTTACATTTTGACATATATTAAATGTATAGTTGATTCAGCTGTAAGAAATTGATTCCCCATTACCAAGTTTTTTAATCAAGTCTTTGGTATACATTAAACATAAAGATTAACATTTTCATGCTTGAAATTGTTAAATTTTGTACAATTTTGCATCATCAGAGGTCTTATAAAGATTTTCAACATTAAAAAACTGACAAAAGAGGTATAGTTTTTAACATTTTGCCAAAAATTGATGTCGAAACAATATTTTACACTTTGACTTGGCACCTTTCTTTAAATCAGTTTTTGTCGCGTTTCAGTGTCAACTGCTAACCTTCATAAAATATTCATTACTCAACCAATTTTCAAAAATAAAAGGCCATTTTACTTCTTTTAGCTAGCAGAACACAGAAAATTAGTTAAAAGGGAGAATTTGAAAAAAATATTTACTATTAAGGTTGCAATACACAGTTAGGAGTTTGGTTTCGCATTTTGGCCCCGGTGGATTTTTCAAATATGAAAGTTATTGTGTAATAAAATTCATTTTTAGACAGCTGAGTACTAATTTAGCCTTCAAAGGTGGTTTATAAGAACATCAAGATTATTTTTTACATGTTTTATGGGCTATTTTCTGTTTGACTCTCCGTATTTTCATAGCTAGACCGGTCATCGGTCCAGAAATTAATGTAATGTTTACAAACACTTTTTTTCTACACGAAGTTTTTGACGCAATTTTACAAAAAAATGAGACGAAAGACATATGATTTTCATTGGATTAATTGAAAGATATATGTAAACAGTTTCAGAAAAGGTATTACTTGAAGTGATTGAAATTCTACTTTTGGCCAAATTTTGGGGAAATATGTGATATCTTTTCCCCCCTTTTTGCTATATTTTATAACAAAAAATTGCAGATTGTTGCCATGGATACACCAAAAAGAAATTTTATTTTACCATTTTATATACTGGATATGAAATCTATGGAAGATTCTGATTACATACATATGCACATATATGACACAAACAGTAAGCTTAATATTGCAAGAAGGCAATGAAAAGGGGATGGTAAAATTTATGAGGGGAAATTTTAATATTTTTTCCTAACTGTTTATTGCTACCTTATGGCATATTTACCAAGCTCAGAATTGTATAATTTAAGACTTTTCATACCACAAATATATTGATATTTAGATTCTAAATCAACTTCTGAGGGGATTAAGTGTTTAAGAATGACAATACATGTCAATTTTATTGTTTACAGTCCTTAGCAACCAAAATTAGACATTTTGACACAAGGCTTATAATTGTACTCTATTTGCTAAACCCTTGCTTCTGAAGGATTGCACAGTATGTAGTAGCCTAAGTATTGAATGTTTTGTATTTTTTCTTGCGAATATATCAATTCATTATTTTTATCAAGATTTCATGTTACATTTTGACATATATTAAATGTATAGTTGATTCAGCTGTAAGAAATTGATTCCCCATTACCAAGTTTTTTAATCAAGTCTTTGGTATACATTAAACATAAAGATTAACATTTTCATGCTTGAAATTGTTAAATTTTGTACAATTTTGCATCATCAGAGGTCTTATAAAGATTTTCAACATTAAAAAACTGACAAAAGAGGTATAGTTTTTAACATTTTGCCAAAAATTGATGTCGAAACAATATTTTACACTTTGACTTGGCACCTTTCTTTAAATCAGTTTTTGTCGCGTTTCAGTGTCAACTGCTAACCTTCATAAAATATTCATTACTCAACCAATTTTCAAAAATAAAAGGCCATTTTACTTCTTTTAGCTAGCAGAACACAGAAAATTAGTTAAAAGGGAGAATTTGAAAAAAATATTTACTATTAAGGTTGCAATACACAGTTAGGAGTTTGGTTTCGCATTTTGGCCCCGGTGGATTTTTCAAATATGAAAGTTATTGTGTAATAAAATTCATTTTTAGACAGCTGAGTACTAATTTAGCCTTCAAAGGTGGTTTATAAGAACATCAAGATTATTTTTTACATGTTTTATGGGCTATTTTCTGTTTGACTCTCCGTATTTTCATAGCTAGACCGGTCATCGGTCCAGAAATTAATGTAATGTTTACAAACACTTTTTTTCTACACGAAGTTTTTGACGCAATTTTACAAAAAAATGAGACGAAAGACATATGATTTTCATTGGATTAATTGAAAGATATATGTAAACAGTTTCAGAAAAGGTATTACTTGAAGTGATTGAAATTCTACTTTTGGCCAAATTTTGGGGAAATATGTGATATCTTTTCCCCCCTTTTTGCTATATTTTATAACAAAAAATTGCAGATTGTTGCCATGGATACACCAAAAAGAAATTTTATTTTACCATTTTATATACTGGATATGAAATCTATGGAAGATTCTGATTACATACATATGCACATATATGACACAAACAGTAAGCTTAATATTGCAAGAAGGCAATGAAAAGGGGATGGTAAAATTTATGAGGGGAAATTTTAATATTTTTTCCTAACTGTTTATTGCTACCTTATGGCATATTTACCAAGCTCAGAATTGTATAATTTAAGACTTTTCATACCACAAATATATTGATATTTAGATTCTAAATCAACTTCTGAGGGGATTAAGTGTTTAAGAATGACAATACATGTCAATTTTATTGTTTACAGTCCTTAGCAACCAAAATTAGACATTTTGACACAAGGCTTATAATTGTACTCTATTTGCTAAACCCTTGCTTCTGAAGGATTGCACAGTATGTAGTAGCCTAAGTATTGAATGTTTTGTATTTTTTCTTGCGAATATATCAATTCATTATTTTTATCAAGATTTCATGTTACATTTTGACATATATTAAATGTATAGTTGATTCAGCTGTAAGAAATTGATTCCCCATTACCAAGTTTTTTAATCAAGTCTTTGGTATACATTAAACATAAAGATTAACATTTTCATGCTTGAAATTGTTAAATTTTGTACAATTTTGCATCATCAGAGGTCTTATAAAGATTTTCAACATTAAAAAACTGACAAAAGAGGTATAGTTTTTAACATTTTGCCAAAAATTGATGTCGAAACAATATTTTACACTTTGACTTGGCACCTTTCTTTAAATCAGTTTTTGTCGCGTTTCAGTGTCAACTGCTAACCTTCATAAAATATTCATTACTCAACCAATTTTCAAAAATAAAAGGCCATTTTACTTCTTTTAGCTAGCAGAACACAGAAAATTAGTTAAAAGGGAGAATTTGAAAAAAATATTTACTATTAAGGTTGCAATACACAGTTAGGAGTTTGGTTTCGCATTTTGGCCCCGGTGGATTTTTCAAATATGAAAGTTATTGTGTAATAAAATTCATTTTTAGACAGCTGAGTACTAATTTAGCCTTCAAAGGTGGTTTATAAGAACATCAAGATTATTTTTTACATGTTTTATGGGCTATTTTCTGTTTGACTCTCCGTATTTTCATAGCTAGACCGGTCATCGGTCCAGAAATTAATGTAATGTTTACAAACACTTTTTTTCTACACGAAGTTTTTGACGCAATTTTACAAAAAAATGAGACGAAAGACATATGATTTTCATTGGATTAATTGAAAGATATATGTAAACAGTTTCAGAAAAGGTATTACTTGAAGTGATTGAAATTCTACTTTTGGCCAAATTTTGGGGAAATATGTGATATCTTTTCCCCCCTTTTTGCTATATTTTATAACAAAAAATTGCAGATTGTTGCCATGGATACACCAAAAAGAAATTTTATTTTACCATTTTATATACTGGATATGAAATCTATGGAAGATTCTGATTACATACATATGCACATATATGACACAAACAGTAAGCTTAATATTGCAAGAAGGCAATGAAAAGGGGATGGTAAAATTTATGAGGGGAAATTTTAATATTTTTTCCTAACTGTTTATTGCTACCTTATGGCATATTTACCAAGCTCAGAATTGTATAATTTAAGACTTTTCATACCACAAATATATTGATATTTAGATTCTAAATCAACTTCTGAGGGGATTAAGTGTTTAAGAATGACAATACATGTCAATTTTATTGTTTACAGTCCTTAGCAACCAAAATTAGACATTTTGACACAAGGCTTATAATTGTACTCTATTTGCTAAACCCTTGCTTCTGAAGGATTGCACAGTATGTAGTAGCCTAAGTATTGAATGTTTTGTATTTTTTCTTGCGAATATATCAATTCATTATTTTTATCAAGATTTCATGTTACATTTTGACATATATTAAATGTATAGTTGATTCAGCTGTAAGAAATTGATTCCCCATTACCAAGTTTTTTAATCAAGTCTTTGGTATACATTAAACATAAAGATTAACATTTTCATGCTTGAAATTGTTAAATTTTGTACAATTTTGCATCATCAGAGGTCTTATAAAGATTTTCAACATTAAAAAACTGACAAAAGAGGTATAGTTTTTAACATTTTGCCAAAAATTGATGTCGAAACAATATTTTACACTTTGACTTGGCACCTTTCTTTAAATCAGTTTTTGTCGCGTTTCAGTGTCAACTGCTAACCTTCATAAAATATTCATTACTCAACCAATTTTCAAAAATAAAAGGCCATTTTACTTCTTTTAGCTAGCAGAACACAGAAAATTAGTTAAAAGGGAGAATTTGAAAAAAATATTTACTATTAAGGTTGCAATACACAGTTAGGAGTTTGGTTTCGCATTTTGGCCCCAGTGGATTTTTCAAATATGAAAGTTATTGTGTAATAAAATTCATTTTTAGACAGCTGAGTACTAATTTAGCCTTCAAAGGTGGTTTATAAGAACATCAAGATTATTTTTTACATGTTTTATGGGCTATTTTCTGTTTGACTCTCCGTATTTTCATAGCTAGACCGGTCATCGGTCCAGAAATTAATGTAATGTTTACAAACACTTTTTTTCTACACGAAGTTTTTGACGCAATTTTACAAAAAAATGAGACGAAAGACATATGATTTTCATTGGATTAATTGAAAGATATATGTAAACAGTTTCAGAAAAGGTATTACTTGAAGTGATTGAAATTCTACTTTTGGCCAAATTTTGGGGAAATATGTGATATCTTTTCCCCCCTTTTTGCTATATTTTATAACAAAAAATTGCAGATTGTTGCCATGGATACACCAAAAAGAAATTTTATTTTACCATTTTATATACTGGATATGAAATCTATGGAAGATTCTGATTACATACATATGCACATATATGACACAAACAGTAAGCTTAATATTGCAAGAAGGCAATGAAAAGGGGATGGTAAAATTTATGAGGGGAAATTTTAATATTTTTTCCTAACTGTTTATTGCTACCTTATGGCATATTTACCAAGCTCAGAATTGTATAATTTAAGACTTTTCATACCACAAATATATTGATATTTAGATTCTAAATCAACTTCTGAGGGGATTAAGTGTTTAAGAATGACAATACATGTCAATTTTATTGTTTACAGTCCTTAGCAACCAAAATTAGACATTTTGACACAAGGCTTATAATTGTACTCTATTTGCTAAACCCTTGCTTCTGAAGGATTGCACAGTATGTAGTAGCCTAAGTATTGAATGTTTTGTATTTTTTCTTGCGAATATATCAATTCATTATTTTTATCAAGATTTCATGTTACATTTTGACATATATTAAATGTATAGTTGATTCAGCTGTAAGAAATTGATTCCCCATTACCAAGTTTTTTAATCAAGTCTTTGGTATACATTAAACATAAAGATTAACATTTTCATGCTTGAAATTGTTAAATTTTGTACAATTTTGCATCATCAGAGGTCTTATAAAGATTTTCAACATTAAAAAACTGACAAAAGAGGTATAGTTTTTAACATTTTGCCAAAAATTGATGTCGAAACAATATTTTACACTTTGACTTGGCACCTTTCTTTAAATCAGTTTTTGTCGCGTTTCAGTGTCAACTGCTAACCTTCATAAAATATTCATTACTCAACCAATTTTCAAAAATAAAAGGCCATTTTACTTCTTTTAGCTAGCAGAACACAGAAAATTAGTTAAAAGGGAGAATTTGAAAAAAATATTTACTATTAAGGTTGCAATACACAGTTAGGAGTTTGGTTTCGCATTTTGGCCCCGGTGGATTTTTCAAATATGAAAGTTATTGTGTAATAAAATTCATTTTTAGACAGCTGAGTACTAATTTAGCCTTCAAAGGTGGTTTATAAGAACATCAAGATTATTTTTTACATGTTTTATGGGCTATTTTCTGTTTGACTCTCCGTATTTTCATAGCTAGACCGGTCATCGGTCCAGAAATTAATGTAATGTTTACAAACACTTTTTTTCTACACGAAGTTTTTGACGCAATTTTACAAAAAAATGAGACGAAAGACATATGATTTTCATTGGATTAATTGAAAGATATATGTAAACAGTTTCAGAAAAGGTATTACTTGAAGTGATTGAAATTCTACTTTTGGCCAAATTTTGGGGAAATATGTGATATCTTTTCCCCCCTTTTTGCTATATTTTATAACAAAAAATTGCAGATTGTTGCCATGGATACACCAAAAAGAAATTTTATTTTACCATTTTATATACTGGATATGAAATCTATGGAAGATTCTGATTACATACATATGCACATATATGACACAAACAGTAAGCTTAATATTGCAAGAAGGCAATGAAAAGGGGATGGTAAAATTTATGAGGGGAAATTTTAATATTTTTTCCTAACTGTTTATTGCTACCTTATGGCATATTTACCAAGCTCAGAATTGTATAATTTAAGACTTTTCATACCACAAATATATTGATATTTAGATTCTAAATCAACTTCTGAGGGGATTAAGTGTTTAAGAATGACAATACATGTCAATTTTATTGTTTACAGTCCTTAGCAACCAAAATTAGACATTTTGACACAAGGCTTATAATTGTACTCTATTTGCTAAACCCTTGCTTCTGAAGGATTGCACAGTATGTAGTAGCCTAAGTATTGAATGTTTTGTATTTTTTCTTGCGAATATATCAATTCATTATTTTTATCAAGATTTCATGTTACATTTTGACATATATTAAATGTATAGTTGATTCAGCTGTAAGAAATTGATTCCCCATTACCAAGTTTTTTAATCAAGTCTTTGGTATACATTAAACATAAAGATTAACATTTTCATGCTTGAAATTGTTAAATTTTGTACAATTTTGCATCATCAGAGGTCTTATAAAGATTTTCAACATTAAAAAACTGACAAAAGAGGTATAGTTTTTAACATTTTGCCAAAAATTGATGTCGAAACAATATTTTACACTTTGACTTGGCACCTTTCTTTAAATCAGTTTTTGTCGCGTTTCAGTGTCAACTGCTAACCTTCATAAAATATTCATTACTCAACCAATTTTCAAAAATAAAAGGCCATTTTACTTCTTTTAGCTAGCAGAACACAGAAAATTAGTTAAAAGGGAGAATTTGAAAAAAATATTTACTATTAAGGCATATTTACCAAGCTCAGAATTGTATAATTTAAGACTTTTCATACCACAAATATATTGATATTTAGATTCTAAATCAACTTCTGAGGGGATTAAGTGTTTAAGAATGACAATACATGTCAATTTTATTGTTTACAGTCCTTAGCAACCAAAATTAGACATTTTGACACAAGGCTTATAATTGTACTCTATTTGCTAAACCCTTGCTTCTGAAGGATTGCACAGTATGTAGTAGCCTAAGTATTGAATGTTTTGTATTTTTTCTTGCGAATATATCAATTCATTATTTTTATCAAGATTTCATGTTACATTTTGACATATATTAAATGTATAGTTGATTCAGCTGTAAGAAATTGATTCCCCATTACCAAGTTTTTTAATCAAGTCTTTGGTATACATTAAACATAAAGATTAACATTTTCATGCTTGAAATTGTTAAATTTTGTACAATTTTGCATCATCAGAGGTCTTATAAAGATTTTCAACATTAAAAAACTGACAAAAGAGGTATAGTTTTTAACATTTTGCCAAAAATTGATGTCGAAACAATATTTTACACTTTGACTTGGCACCTTTCTTTAAATCAGTTTTTGTCGCGTTTCAGTGTCAACTGCTAACCTTCATAAAATATTCATTACTCAACCAATTTTCAAAAATAAAAGGCCATTTTATTTCTTTTAGCTAGCAGAACACAGAAAATTAGTTAAAAGGGAGAATTTGAAAAAAATATTTACTATTAAGGTTGCAATACACAGTTAGGAGTTTGGTTTCGCATTTTGGCCCCGGTGGATTTTTCAAATATGAAAGTTATTGTGTAATAAAATTCATTTTTAGACAGCTGAGTACTAATTTAGCCTTCAAAGGTGGTTTATAAGAACATCAAGATTATTTTTTACATGTTTTATGGGCTATTTTCTGTTTGACTCTCCGTATTTTCATAGCTAGACCGGTCATCGGTCCAGAAATTAATGTAATGTTTACAAACACTTTTTTTCTACACGAAGTTTTTGACGCAATTTTACAAAAAAATGAGACGAAAGACATATGATTTTCATTGGATTAATTGAAAGATATATGTAAACAGTTTCAGAAAAGGTATTACTTGAAGTGATTGAAATTCTACTTTTGGCCAAATTTTGGGGAAATATGTGATATCTTTTCCCCCCTTTTTGCTATATTTTATAACAAAAAATTGCAGATTGTTGCCATGGATACACCAAAAAGAAATTTTATTTTACCATTTTATATACTGGATATGAAATCTATGGAAGATTCTGATTACATACATATGCACATTTATGACACAAACAGTAAGCTTAATATTGCAAGAAGGCAATGAAAAGGGGATGGTAAAATTTATGAGGGGAAATTTTAATATTTTTTCCTAACTGTTTATTGCTACCTTATGGCATATTTACCAAGCTCAGAATTGTATAATTTAAGACTTTTCATACCACAAATATATTGATATTTAGATTCTAAATCAACTTCTGAGGGGATTAAGTGTTTAAGAATGACAATACATGTCAATTTTATTGTTTACAGTCCTTAGCAACCAAAATTAGACATTTTGACACAAGGCTTATAATTGTACTCTATTTGCTAAACCCTTGCTTCTGAAGGATTGCACAGTATGTAGTAGCCTAAGTATTGAATGTTTTGTATTTTTTCTTGCGAATATATCAATTCATTATTTTTATCAAGATTTCATGTTACATTTTGACATATATTAAATGTATAGTTGATTCAGCTGTAAGAAATTGATTCCCCATTACCAAGTTTTTTAATCAAGTCTTTGGTATACATTAAACATAAAGATTAACATTTTCATGCTTGAAATTGTTAAATTTTGTACAATTTTGCATCATCAGAGGTCTTATAAAGATTTTCAACATTAAAAAACTGACAAAAGAGGTATAGTTTTTAACATTTTGCCAAAAATTGATGTCGAAACAATATTTTACACTTTGACTTGGCACCTTTCTTTAAATCAGTTTTTGTCGCGTTTCAGTGTCAACTGCTAACCTTCATAAAATATTCATTACTCAACCAATTTTCAAAAATAAAAGGCCATTTTACTTCTTTTAGCTAGCAGAACACAGAAAATTAGTTAAAAGGGAGAATTTGAAAAAAATATTTACTATTAAGGTTGCAATACACAGTTAGGAGTTTGGTTTCGCATTTTGGCCCCGGTGGATTTTTCAAATATGAAAGTTATTGTGTAATAAAATTCATTTTTAGACAGCTGAGTACTAATTTAGCCTTCAAAGGTGGTTTATAAGAACATCAAGATTATTTTTTACATGTTTTATGGGCTATTTTCTGTTTGACTCTCCGTATTTTCATAGCTAGACCGGTCATCGGTCCAGAAATTAATGTAATGTTTACAAACACTTTTTTTCTACACGAAGTTTTTGACGCAATTTTACAAAAAAATGAGACGAAAGACATATGATTTTCATTGGATTAATTGAAAGATATATGTAAACAGTTTCAGAAAAGGTATAACTTGAAGTGATTGAAATTCTACTTTTGGCCAAATTTTGGGGAAATATGTGATATCTTTTCCCCCCTTTTTGCTATATTTTATAACAAAAAATTGCAGATTGTTGCCATGGATACACCAAAAAGAAATTTTATTTTACCATTTTATATACTGGATATGAAATCTATGGAAGATTCTGATTACATACATATACACATATATGACACAAACAGTAAGCTTAATATTGCAAGAAGGCAATGAAAAGGGGATGGTAAAATTTATGAGGGGAAATTTTAATATTTTTTCCTAACTGTTTATTGCTACCTTATGGCATATTTACCAAGCTCAGAATTGTATAATTTAAGACTTTTCATACCACAAATATATTGATATTTAGATTCTAAATCAACTTCTGAGGGGATTAAGTGTTTAAGAATGACAATACATGTCAATTTTATTGTTTACAGTCCTTAGCAACCAAAATTAGACATTTTGACACAAGGCTTATAATTGTACTCTATTTGCTAAACCCTTGCTTCTGAAGGATTGCACAGTATGTAGTAGCCTAAGTATTGAATGTTTTGTATTTTTTCTTGCGAATATATCAATTCATTATTTTTATCAAGATTTCATGTTACATTTTGACATATATTAAATGTATAGTTGATTCAGCTGTAAGAAATTGATTCCCCATTACCAAGTTTTTTAATCAAGTCTTTGGTATACATTAAACATAAAGATTAACATTTTCATGCTTGAAATTGTTAAATTTTGTACAATTTTGCATCATCAGAGGTCTTATAAAGATTTTCAACATTAAAAAACTGACAAAAGAGGTATAGTTTTTAACATTTTGCCAAAAATTGATGTCGAAACAATATTTTACACTTTGACTTGGCACCTTTCTTTAAATCAGTTTTTGTCGCGTTTCAGTGTCAACTGCTAACCTTCATAAAATATTCATTACTCAACCAATTTTCAAAAATAAAAGGCCATTTTACTTCTTTTAGCTAGCAGAACACAGAAAATTAGTTAAAAGGGAGAATTTGAAAAAAATATTTACTATTAAGGTTGCAATACACAGTTAGGAGTTTGGTTTCGCATTTTGGCCCCGGTGGATTTTTCAAATATGAAAGTTATTGTGTAATAAAATTCATTTTTAGACAGCTGAGTACTAATTTAGCCTTCAAAGGTGGTTTATAAGAACATCAAGATTATTTTTTACATGTTTTATGGGCTATTTTCTGTTTGACTCTCCGTATTTTCATAGCTAGACCGGTCATCGGTCCAGAAATTAATGTAATGTTTACAAACACTTTTTTTCTACACGAAGTTTTTGACGCAATTTTACAAAAAAATGAGACGAAAGACATATGATTTTCATTGGATTAATTGAAAGATATATGTAAACAGTTTCAGAAAAGGTATTACTTGAAGTGATTGAAATTCTACTTTTGGCCAAATTTTGGGGAAATATGTGATATCTTTTCCCCCCTTTTTGCTATATTTTATAACAAAAAATTGCAGATTGTTGCCATGGATACACCAAAAAGAAATTTTATTTTACCATTTTATATACTGGATATGAAATCTATGGAAGATTCTGATTACATACATATGCACATATATGACACAAACAGTAAGCTTAATATTGCAAGAAGGCAATGAAAAGGGGATGGTAAAATTTATGAGGGGAAATTTTAATATTTTTTCCTAACTGTTTATTGCTACCTTAGACTTATTACCGGGTTTGTACTAACATGAGCGACACGACGGGTGCCACATGTGGAGCAGGATCTGATTACCCTTCTGGAGCACCTGAGATCACCCCAGTTTTTGATGGGTTTCGTGTTGCTTCGTCTTTAGTTTTCTATGTTGTGTTTTGTGTACTGTTGTTTGTCTATTTGTCTTTTCCTATTTTAGCCATGGCGTTGTCAGTTTATTTTCGACTTATGAGTTTGAATGTCCCTTTGGTATCTTTCGCCTCTCTTTTTTAATAAGATTAAAACAATAAATCGAGTATTCGTCGTGGAATTGGAATTTCTCGCCGTCAAGCCTTAAAGGCTGAATATTTGGAATATCATTGCATGCATGATTCAAAGAAGCATTAATGTGGCCCGAATAGTCTATTTAACCGTGTAACTACTGTATTGAGAATATATATAGTACTTTCGTTGTTTAATAATAAAGATTTGCGCCAATATCATTTATGTAAATAAGAAATAAGAGATAAAAAAAAAGTTTGTACACCACAAGTAAGTTGTCTTAAATGTCATATGAGTCAAAGACCCTTGTGTCAAAATTTATGAGAACTTGCAGTCAAGACTAGCTGAATCCGCTGTTACTGTACCGTATTTCAAGTCCTCATTTGTAATTAGATATCATCATAAATGTGATTTATAAAATAGCTGACATATTACGTGCTAATCTTTCCAAGTCATAAAGATCAAAGTATTGCTTCAACCTTGAAACATTTCACTTTCACATATCTTGTAACATTTTATGAAACCATCGTTATTTCCCCATTAGTTTCCGTAAAGATCGACGTTGCCGCTCCGTTAATAGGTGCAGCGTTTAGACCTCTTTCCCAGGGGAAATAATCGTGAATTATTGATTAAGATGTTGATGAGGAGATAATGATGATGAGCTTGAAATAATTAGTTATTTACATGTTAATTATCATACAAATATCAAAGGATATATCAGCAAATGGTGTAATTGTGTTTCTTTTGGGTAAGAATGCAAAAATTTAACGTATTTTATCAACAGCGGACACACATTTGATAAAGAAGATCCTTGTCCCATTTGTTAATTTGTGGGGAAACCAGATACGTTTATCACTATACTGACCTAGTTTTGTTTACCCATCAAAATGAGCAGCTTCTATACATGTTGGTTATAATATTTAGTTTTATGCAGGTAATTAAAATTAGTGATTAATTAATTAATGATTCAACTGCTACACATGTTGGGAATAATCAGTACTTGGTAGATTATATGTTTGTTACTCAATTCACCTATAATCCACCATTTGACATATACTGAGGTAGATGTTAGGTAGTAATTCAATAATTCAAACTAAAATTCACAATTTTTTTCATATAGCATCATTTACCATCTCAATCTTTGATGAGTACTCAGTGATAACATGTTATAATTTATATAAATGCTGACAACTCATGCTGCCCTTTTTTTTTAAAAGAAAAAAAAGACATTACCCTTCTTTTCCCACCTACAATAATGTATAAATTCAGAGTTTCAGGTTTTATGGTTCATCAGAAGGAATTGGAAAAATGGTCGTGTTTATGTACAGTGCCAGTGGTCTGATTCTGCCAGTGTACTTTATCCAAAGGATGAAAATTCCTAATGTTTTATATCCACCAACAAAAATGCACTAGGTTTTTTAATCCAGGTTTAGTGTTAAATATCCAAAACTCCCCATAAGATTCTGAAGAGGGTTTTCTTGAATATGTCAGGGGTTTAAATTAGCAGTGGTCCAAGGTCCAGGACCTATCAGATTTACAGTTGGACTTACGATTTGGTTATTAGCTGCACCTGACGGACTTTCAATTTTCAAGTTTCAGAAAACATATATGATGAATTTCTGTTCTGACTTGTAAATTGATATGGTAATGAGTCACGATGAATTAGCTACAATTTATTTTTAACTTAGTGATCTACATGTACTTCCTGGTTCATTAATAGTGCAGCGTGTCAGATGAGGTTGAGGTCCGCGTTCTTCATATTAACGCATGTGGTTGTCAACTTTGTTAAACCATGAGTTTGTTTCGCTTTGGCTTCACGTCATCTAAGAGAAAAATGTGCAAGGCAGATGAAATTCTGACTACTAAGAGTGTAGCTGCAATGTAAACAAAAGAAGTCAGACAAAGAAGTGATCAAAGTTTAAACAAGGATAAAAGATATGATCGCGAGAAACGTGAGTGAAAATTCCAGTCTCATTTGCAGAAAAGTATCAGGTCGTTCCGGCCCCAAACCGATCCGGCCCCATAATAAAATAATGAATAATATTTTAAATCGATACGAAAATAAGTATGATTGGAATGTTTTTAAGCACATTCAGCATATAATTATGAAGTTATTTTCCATATTAATTAGAATATCATGGGATATCAATTGCCCTTGGCTCCAATTTGGAGAAGATTCCGGAACCATGACCTGTAAATATTGTATATAATACCCAACCCACACTGATAGGCAAAGTGCTTCAGTGAGAGGGACACAAAATCTTAAAATTGATTCAATCAAAAGTCAATGTTTGGACCTTTCATCCTAAGGTGTAAACCTTCCACTTTACTATTGTAAAGGTCCAGGACTTTTCAGTGAAAAATGTTAATTTGAACTCCTGCATGTTGAAGGGGAAATATATGAATGAAATGATTGAATGTGGTATGCCAGTATTATTAGAACCCTTATCAAAACTTTTCAACTTTGTATTTATGAAAGGCAGCTTCCCAAAATTATGGAATAAAAGTCTGATCACATTAATTCATAAAAAGGGGAACAAATCTGACCCCTCTAATTATAGAGGTACATTTGTATCTCATTGACTTCTAATTTGGGTAAATTATTCAATAAACATGATAAAATTATACACACCAGACTTATGAAGTTTATAAACACCAATTATTTAATAAGGGAAAAATAAATTGGCTTCAAAGAAAAAGCTAGAACAGCAGATCACATCTTCTCATTAAAGTCAATTGTTGATAAATATAAGACAAAAAAAAAACAGTTTTTGCAGCATTTATAGATCTACGAAAAGCCTTTGATACTGTCTGGAGGGAGGGTTTATTTTACATCCTACTCCAAAACAGACTTCCAGGCAAGCTTGTTAATGTCATTCAATCAATGTATAATGAAAACAAATGTAGAATTAAATTTAAAAAATGGTATTAGCCATGAATTTATATCAACTTGTGGAGTAAAACAAGGGGATGTACTTAGCCCAATTTTGTTTACTGTGGATTCATTATTATTCGTTGGATACCAATTTTCGTGGATTTCGTGGGTACAAGTGAACCACGAAATTAAATGTTCAACGAATGACATATTTTGTATAGGCTTGTACGCAGACTTTCGGTAAAACCATGAAATTAAATATCTTGAACATGCAATTTTTCCCTAATCCACGAAAATTGGTACCCACGAAAATAAATGAATCCACAGTAATATCTAAATAAATGGCCTTGTAAATGACCTTGATCATGCAAACACTCAGCCAATTGTTATAGAAGATGTTAAACTAACATCATTATTATATGCAGATGACATTATTTTATTATCAGAAACCCAAGAAGGGCTTCAAAATGCACCTAATGAGTTAACTAAATTTTGTTCCCTTTGGAAACTTGATGTAAACAAACAAAAATCAAAAATAATAATATTCAATTCTAATGGGAAATCACATTGTAATTATTTTAAAGTAGAAAACGAGCATCTTGAGACCGTTAAATTTTATTGTTACCTTGGAATAACAATTAATTATTCAGGCAATTTAAGTCCTTCCAAAAATTTCTTATGGAAAAAGGAAGAAAGACTTGGTTTAATATTAAAAAGACAGTATCTTTAGATAATTCTTGCAATATGCTTGAAAAATTATTTGATACTTCAGTTGTCCCAATCATTCTTTATGGGAGTGAAATATGGGGTGTCAGCAAAGTGTTCAAAGATTCAGATCCATTTGAACATTTACATATAAAATTTATTAAGGAAATTTTAGGGGTACATTGCAAAGTAAATGAGTTAACATTGTAAAAGACTGGTTAAATAAATTAGGTTTTGGCCATCTTACTTTTGACCCCATTAATTTAAAATATTATATAAATACTATCCAACAAAGAATCTTTGACCAGGCTTATCAAATTATGAACTGTTCTATCCGTAAGTGTGAAAAATTAAATTTCTTTTGTAAGACTCGAATTGGAGAAAGGCCCCCGTATATTGATATATGTAAATTTAAACTCAGTGCCCATTCCATAGCAATTGAAAGGGGGCGTTATACCAACATTGAAAGAAATCAACGCATTTGCCTATCCTGTAATAGGCAAGAAATTGAGGATGAATACCATTTTTTCTCAGTCTGTCCATGGTATATCATTGAGGGATACCTATATACAAAAAATTAATACTAATCTTAATTTCAATTTTATTGTCGAGCCTGCGACTTTTGTCGCAGAAAGCTCGACATAGGGATAGTGATCCGGCGGCTACGGCGGCGGCGGCGTTAGCTAACTTCTTAAAAGCTTTATATTTTAGAGGGTGGAAGACCTGGATGCTTCATACTTTGTATATGGATGCCTCATGTTACGAAGTTTCCGTCAGTCACATGTCCAATGTCCTTGACCTCATTTTCATGGTTCAGTGACTACTTGAAAAAAAAGTTAAGATTTTTTGTAATGTTAAATTCTCTCTTATTATAAGTAATAGGATAACTATATTTGGTATGTGCGTACCTTGCAAGGTCCTCATGCCCGTCAGACAGTTTTCACTTGACCTCGACCTCATTTCATGGATCAGTGAACAAGGTTAAGTTTTCGTGGTCAAGTCCATATCTCAGATACTATAAGCAATAGGTCTAGTATATTCGGTGTATGGAAGGACTGTAAGGTGTACATGTCCAACTGGCAGGTGTCATCTGACCTTGACCTCATTTTCATGGTTCAGTGGTTATAGTTAAGTTTTTGTGTTTTGGTCTGTTTTTCTTATACTGTATGCAATAGGTCTACTATATTTGGTGTATGGAAGGATTGTAAGGTGTATGTATAGCTGGCAGGTGTCATCTGACCTTGACCTCATTTTCATGGTTCATTGGTTATAGTTGAGTTTTTGTGTTTTGGTCTGTTTTTCTTATACTGTATGCAATAGGTCTACAATATTTGATGTATGGAATGATTGTAAGGTGTACATGTCTAGCGGGCAGGTGTCATCTGACCTTGACCTCATTTTCATGGTTCAGTGGTCAAAGTTAAGTTTTTGAGTTTTGGTCTTTTTTTCTAATACTGCATGCAATAGGTCTACTATATTTGGTGTATGGAATGATTGTAAGGTGTACATGTCTAGCTGGCAGGTGTCATCTGACCTTGACCTTATTTTCATGGTTCAGTGGTCAAAGTTAAGTTTTTGAGATTTCATCCTTTTTCTAATACTATATGCAATAGTTCAACTACATTTGGTATATGGAAATATTTTATGATCTATATGTCAGTCACGCAGGTTTTTTTTTACCTTGACCTCATTTTCAAGGTTCATTGCTCAGTGTTAAGTTTTTGTGTTTTGGTCTGTTTTTCTTAAACTATAAGCAAAAGGTCAACCATATTTGTTGTATGGAAGAATTGTTAGCTGTACATGCCTGCCTAGCATGGTTCATCTGACCTTGACCTCATTTTCATGGTTCATTGGTCAATGTTTAGTTTACTTGGTTAATGTTAAGTTTATGTGACAGTTGTAATAAAGCTTTATATTTAGGACTATCAACATAATATCAATGATTAGTAAAGAAGGCGAGACATTTCAGCGTGTGCACTCTTGTTAAAATGCATTCAGCTATAACACTGAGGCATATGACCACACTTTTAAATCGCAGTTTGCCTGTCATTATAAAAATCACCACAAAGTATATTAATGATTGTCCTTTATCATTGTTTATTGAGGACATCTGTATAATTTTTATTTTTTGATAGATATCCTTTTTTGTTCATGGACATTAATAATTGGTTAACTGTCAATACACACGTATTTGTAGTCTTTTTTTCGTGTGAATACCACTGTCACTCTAATCTAATTTAATTATTGTCAGTTTATTGTCTCAATACTGTATGCCATAACCATTTAATGTAAATGTGTTTGTGCAAATAAATATTGTCTATATTAACAATGGGGCTTGGTATTTTTTGGGGGTTTTTGAAGTACCTTAAACTTGCATAGGTGATTTATGTAAAAGATGGACTCAAAATACTATTGTTATTTATCCAAGGAATGTTTGATTCCACCAGTGTACTTTATCCGAAGGATGAAAATTCCTAGTGTTTCATATCCACCAACAAAAAAGTTGGATTGATTCAGATGAATTATACTGGTTGTGGTGGTTCTCTGAAAATTATTCCCATTTTAACCAATTAATTTATGTAAACAATATACCAGTCTACCATAAACATAAACAATGGTTTTCACACTTTTTACATACAATAGTCTCCAGTAAATAACAGTTGGCCGGAATAAACGCATGGTGGAATGAAAGAACGCTGACATTTACACCACAAAGTTTACTCTGTCAGTACAGTCTACAGACAAATCTTGCTGTGCAAACATGCAAATGGTTAAGTTGTAAGGATTGGCAGGAACTAGGCAATTCAACTTAAAATGCAATGCAGGATGTCATACATGTACATGTCATAAATAAGTACCCATCAAAGCTTGAGATGGTACATGTACAAAAATGTATGTGCCAAAAATCACAATCACAATGATTGATGACCACTGTCCACATGGTCCAGTCAGAAATGTCTGTTCTCTATTTACAGATTATGCTAAAGAATGGCATAAAACATCTACTGAAATTGCACATTTGGTAAAATTGAAAGATTTTCTGATACTTTTACCTCTAAAGGAAACTTACTGAAACCTAAAATATATGTTCATGATGTAAGTACATGAAACCATTGACACATGTAGCTAACATAACATACAAAGTTAGTTTAGATATATAATTTCATAATCAATATTTTAATGTTTTTCAGTGTTGTTACCATGGAGACAGAAGTACTGATTTTGGTAGCAGCACAGATAATTTCCTGTTTAGCTTTTCAAAAGTCAGGTAAGTTAATAACTCATTGTATTACACATTATAATAATACCTATATATATAAAAATTTGGAGATGTGGTATGATTGCCAATGAGACAACTATCCAGCAAAATTCAATTGAAGTTGAGACTGTGGATTCAATTATTTTCGTGAAATGTGGAAATATTGTACATGTACATGTGTTTTTCACAGATATTTTATTTCCTGGTATACCAAAATCAGCATACAACATGTACAAGCCTATAAAAATTAGTACCTCATTGAGCATTAAAATTTGTGATTTACATACATGTATATAACCTTGAAATCCAGGAAAATTGGTACTCTATGAATATTAATGAGTGCACAGTATACAAACTAAATGACTCAGTTTTGTCTGTTTGTATTTCTGACTTTTCAGAGGAGTCAGGTCTTGATGATTGGTGTGTTCTCTCTGTGATTCCTCAATTCCTGTATAATTTTTTTTATAAATTATGATAAATCTCACATATGGATCCAGCCATTTTTAAAAGGGGGGGTTCCAACCATATTTCGCCATTCAAAAGCATTGATATATATAGTAAAAAAATAAGGGGGGTGCAACCCATGGAACCCCCCCTGGATCTACCACTGAATCTTTTGTCATAAATAATTCTATAGTTTACACATTTTTTAGAACAAAATTCATAAATGAATAGTCATTTCTTAGTTTTTGGGTTCTTTTGAATTTTTCAAAAAGTGTTATGACTCACAAGATTTATGAGAAAAGAGTTGCAGGATAATATCAAATCAACATGATCAAGAAGAAAGCACATATCCAATGAATTGATAGGACATATTTTTTCTCATAATCGTCAGTTATTCATTCAGCAATGGTCATTAATTTTTCTAGAATTTTGATTCCTTGCCCCTAATAGAAGGGGTAATAATGATGTGGACACATATATTCTTGGTTCATGCTACCTATACCTTGACAGTCCGTCTTTCGGCCCTTTTTTTCAGTCTCCCATTTTCATTGCAAAGCTTGAATGGGGGCATTCATGTCCTCAGACACTTTCTTCTTTTATTCTTCACTAAACTAAGTCATTTAACATATTAAAGCACCAAAAAAAATTTGTATTATTGTATTATTTTCAGTTGTAATCAATGAACCATGCAATGAAGACCAACAATACTCCTTAGGGCTGAATGATCAGCTTTACATCACTGTCAATGGTGATAAATTTTTTGAGAAGGCTTGTGGAATCAGTCTGATTGCCAATGATGACAAATTTCAGTGCTCCAATCTCTGTATCTCCATTGCTAGCTACCATATACAGACATGTGATCTACGGCTTGCTATCTACGATACTGGAGTATGGAAGTTTGGGTCTGCTAGTCCTGCTGTTGTAAGTATATTTAACTGAAATTTTATGTGAATCACATTGATGCAGTAAATGTACACACAAGGTTATTCAATTAATAATCAGATGCAGTTACAGGTTTTTTTTAGAAAGAAGGGCAACAACAAATATTGCCTTTAGGGAGGCATTAAAAAAATCAGAATCTTGAGTAAAACCTTGGTTTTTGGTGAGAATCAAATTACTTAATCTTTAGTTCTTTCTGTAATATTTTTTGTACTATTATTTTTTTTTCTTTTTGCCTCTTTTCCTTTGATGATTGTGTTTGTTTATTTTTCTTTGACTGAAGTTATTTATTTTCCCTTTCGTATCTTCTCCCCTATCTTTGGACGGTACATGTAAAGTCAAAATAAGCTCACTTCTGATAAATTGTTAGTTACATTCATGAGCAAGAGGAAGCCTAAGTTTTCCTCAAGAAGTATAAGGGATATCTGATTTTCATAGAAGGTAATTACATGAAACTGGTCATGCTGGTTGTTCATTAATTTCATTCTTTTCTGATATAAATGTTAGAGAAATGAAATAAGTTACAAATGAAACTAAAAGATGATTTGTCTCTTAATTAAGGACATAATATCATAAATATCTATCCTAATGATCTATTCTGTCTTTAGGGCTGTTCCAGAATGAAACACATGTTGGGCATGTGAGGCACATATTTCAGGACTCTGATGACCACCCATAAAAAAAAAATTTCCTTTTTACTTCTGATTCTTACAAAATTCTTAGGAAAATGCAACCCCATATTTAATTAATTTGAGTGCCTCGAGCTCCCATCCCAAGTTCGCACCCAATAAATTTTGAAACAGCTCTTAGACAGTTCATTTATATTTTATATTGTGCATGTATATATTTAATGTAAAACACTTATCTCTATCTTACAGTTGGGACAGTGTAACAACCAGTTGACTAGGAAGGACTGGTGTTCTACTGGTAACCAGGCCAACATTAGACTAGAGAATACAGTTGGCACATGGGCAACAATGGTGGGAAAATATGACTTTGAAATTATAGTTGTCTCAAGGTGCTCCACAACACAAACTGCTGCTGTCCCATACAAAGGTATGTAGTTATGGTGTTTCTGGAGTTATTTGGAATGGTCTCATGAAATTTTTTATTGAGATATTTTTTTCAATTGATATTCTGGGACACCGAAAGATCTGATTGATTGATGAATACTTATCACCAAACAGCAATATAAATGTATATTAAGGTTAATAGATTGTTTATGTCATATGGATATATCCTGTTTTGTATTAGATTTTGTACTACACTTATATATTCTGGATTTTAACATGGCAACTAACAAGATTACATGCTTGAAGATAAGATTGAAGCCTTATTGGGACAACCCGTTCTGTCTCCAAGGTAGACAATTTTTTCTACCAGTCTATGCTCATCATCATATTTATGAAATATGTTTTAATAATTTAATTATTTTCAATAAAAGGAAGAGAAAAATAGGGCCATCAACAACAAAGTGTTGAATAAAGACAGACAATACCATGTTAGAAGAACGCTGAAAAAACTTTCAACAGTCCAAAAATACACTACACAGAAAAATAAAAGAATTGTGAAAGATACCAATGGGATATTCAAACTCATAGGCGGAAAAACAAACTGACAATGGCAAAGCAAAACATGAAAAACAACCAAAAGACAAACAACAGTTTACAAAACACAATGTAGAAAACTAAAGACTGAGCAAATAAACCTGGACAAAACCAGTGGTATGGACTAGAACACATGATTCTAATGGAATCTATTTTAGGTTGTTTGCTTTGCAGTTTCAGAAAAAGAATCCAGCGGTTCATTGATACTAAAAGGAGCTGTCTTAAGTTATTTTTTTCAGTTTCAGAAAAAGAATCCAGCGGTCCCGACCAGAACACATTGATTCTAATAGGAGCTATCTTGAGTTGTGTGATTATCTGTATGGGAATGTTTATCATGTTCCTGGTCTGGTACATCAAAAGGCAGGCTATTCTCTCTCACCAAAGTGCCAACAGCCTACCAAGGAGTATCTCACAAGGTAAGAGAACTAGGCAGGCGAGTATGTCTCAAGGTATGATAAGAATTAGAGATTATCTCACAAGGTAAGGATATTAGGCAGACGAGTATGTCTCAAGGTATGATAAGAATTAGAGATTATCTCACAAGGTAAGGATATTAGTCAGACGAGTATGTCTCAAGGTATGATAAGAATTAGAGATTATCTCACAAGGTAAGGATATTAGTCAGATGAGTATGTCTCGATGTATTATAAAAATTAGAGATTATTTCACAAGGTAAGAGGACCAGTCAGACGAGTATGTCTTAATATAAGGTATAATAAGAATTAGAGATTATCTCACAAGGTAAGGATATTAGGCAGACGAGTATGTCTCAAGGTATGATAAGAATTAGAGATTATCTCACAAGGTAATTATAAGGATATTAGGCAGACGAGTATGTCTCAAGGTATGATAAGAATTAGAGATTATCTCACAAGGTAAGGATACTGTTCGGACGTGTCTCAAGGTATGATAAGAATTAGAGATTATCTCACAAGGTAAGGATACTATTGAGGCGAGTATGTCTCAAGGTATGATAAGAATTAGAGATTATCTGACAAGGTAAGGATACTATTCAGACGATTATGTCTCAAGGTATGATATGAATTAGAGATGTATTTCACAAGTTTAGGATACTAGTGGGACGAGTATGTCTCAAGGTATGATATTAATTAGTGATGTATCTCACAAGGTAAGGAAATCAATGGTTATATTGTATGAAAATTATTTTGATACATATTGCAGTATTTGAGGAGAACTTTGATACATACTGTAAATTCAGAAAGTATTGCAATGTTTTTATTATTGCGAAAAATGCGACAGGGTTATAATGGCAATAATTTAAACTCACATTTTGAAATTTTTTATACAAATTAAACAGGATTTTTCTCAATATTGCAAAAATTTAAATCGCATATTAGTTTAAAATGACAAAATCGCAATAATAAATGCCTGTAATAAATTCTGAATTTACAGTACTTGAAAAACAAGGGTATAAAATGTGAAAAAATGTTATTACTGAATATACCGTTTTGATATGTATATCATTGATATTCAGTGCATGGTTAAGGGGTAGGGTTGTTTCCTTTTTTAAATGAGAAAGAAAATTTGGGAGAAAGAAGTGATATTGATTTTTTTTTTTTATATCTGTTTTTATTTGCCCGTTTACGGGAAGTAATATGGTATACTGTTGTCAGTCCATTGTCAACATGTCAGACAATCAATCAAAAACGCTTGAACCAATTTTCATGAAACTTTGGTGAATTGTTTATATCTATTGACGTAAGCTCCCTTTCAATTTTTATAAATTTCAGATTCTACGTTTCCGAGTTATGGGATTTTATTCATAAAAAATAGAGGATTTTCTAGTTTTTGGACAATAACTCAAAAGTCCTTTGAGCAGTTTTCATGAAAGTTTGGTGACTGGTCAATATCTATTAAAATAACCTCCTTGTAGTTTTTTTTATAAATTTCTGATATGATATTGAGGAGTTATGGAACTTTATTCATTGATGGCGTAGCTCTATATTCACAATGCATTGATATAAGCAATAAACCAGTAGTATATTATTATATTACCTGCAGAAAGAATTATCAAATTGCTTTTAAGAATGATATTATACAGGAAAAATTCCTATTAAAAGTTCTAACAATGTGCACAATGCTTAACTCCAGAAAATCCCAGGAATATGCCTTATGTTACAAAAATCAAGATCAAAAGTTATATCAGTAGAAATTGCCTTCCTTTTTTATAAACGACAGGCAAAAGGTACCAAAGGGATATTCAAACTCATAAGTCGAAAACTAACTGAAGATGTCATGGAAAAAAACGAGAAAAATACATTTTTTGTAACCAAAATAGAAAACTACAATTTATAGTTGGGAATTTTAATCAATTGTCAGCAAATAATAACTAAGTGAGGAAAAGTATAATATATTTACTGTCAAGGATCCTAGAGATAATAAATTGTCCAAATATTGATCTACCAAGTATTTAATGATAATATATGCAATTGAAAGTTCGGTTCAGATCAATACAGGTAAAGCATAGAAAAAAAAAAAGAGTTAAATTGTGTAATTTGCTATTATATCGATGAGTGTCTCATATTGACATTTGAAAATTAGCATGCTCTTGGAATGACTTTTAGATTGCTAATATAATTCTTCTAAATGCACTGTTATCAATACCTTATTACAATGCAATTCGTTTTGTATCCAAGGGTCTGATTTTTTAAAATCAATCTACCTGTCTGACCCAAGAGTCTTTGTCCTAATGATTTCTACTTTCACTTTCTGCATGAAGTGTTGTCCAGGAAACCTGTGATGTTCATGTGCCCTCAGCTTTGTCTTAATTATGTGTATTTTCACTTTCAACAGGAAGTGAGTACTGTATATCATGCTGTCCAGGAAAACATGTGATGGTCATGTGCCCTCTGCTTTGTCTTAATTATGTCTACTTTCACTTTCGACAGGAAGTGCGGTTTATCATGCTGTCAAGGAAACTTATGATGGCTTTGTCTTAATTATGTCTACTTTCACTTTGACAGGAAGTGCTGTTTATCATGCTGTCCAGGAAACATGTGATGGTCATGTGCCATCAGAACCTATTCAAGTTACAGACAAAATGTTGACAGATGAAGATCCCAGTCACCGTGTCTGGAATCAGCCCCAGCCCACAGCGCCACCTGTTGAAGAAGATTGTAGCAAAGAAAGACCTCCTAGCTATCACGAAACTTGTATTCCGCCCAATTATGAAAACACTAGCCCACAAAATAGAGGTCGGGAAATAGTCTGATCACTTGCCCAAACTGTAGAGGTTGGGAAATTTTGAATGTTTTATAAATAACAAATTGTTTCAATATTATTATTACAATTATTTCACATCAGACTGACTGAAGTTGTTGAAACAAAGTTGGATGTACAAACTTTGTAAAATGATGAATATTTGATTCTATCCCATTCAATTTTTTATTGACATATGGCGATATGAATAATTCAGAACATAAAATGACAAATTGTACTTTTACAATTAGCTTGAATGAACAATATATGCAGTCTGCTTTCACTCATATACATAGATGTATTTTTTACATGTAAATGCTTTAGGAATTTAATAAATAATTAATACATGTGCATTGTAATGTATCAAATATATTTTATCAAATACTCTTAATGTACAGTCATTTTATTGGAGTGTTATGGCAATTTTGATCAACCAGAATACAGATATGTGTTCTTGAGGTCAATTTGTTGGTTTTTAGTGTCAACCATTCTTAGATACAGATGCTATAAATAACGTTAAGCACTTTGCACTTGTTAACCAATAATTCCATTTTCAGAAAACATTAAACCAGTGTTGTAATTTTTCTCCTACAATTTGAGACCACTTTAAAGATAAGATTAAGAAATAATTCATGCAAGCCATAGATTTGTTGGAAATTTTCCCATGGTCTGGGCCATTATATTCAAATTTTATCCAGAGTGTCAGAAGTGATAGAAGTAGGATTGTCTTATTCCTTTACACCAACAAATTTTGAAAGCAGTTTTACTTTAAAACTTTTTCATTCACAAATGATGTATCCTTTTTATAAAATTACAGTATAACGGTATGACATTATGTGGAGGAAAAAGTCTTAAAAGAATAATTTTGATATTTTTCTTGTCTGTTTAATTATGAATTGTTTTATGTCAATGTTGTAGGTTTTGTTTGATGCTTGTTATATTAATTGAAGAATCATACTAAAGGTCAATATTTGTTTTTGGTTGTTGATGTAAGTTGAGGATTTAAATCAGGTATTTACACTTCATCAGAACATTAATGTTTTTAATAGAATTGAGATCATAATTGTTGCCTGCTATAGTAGAAGATGCAGGAACACCTGAGTAAAATTATAGAATCATGATGGAAATTGTTGCCTGTCCTAGAAGAAGATGCAGGATCACCTTATAAAAATTATAAATGGTTGTGCAATGAAAACATTTTTTTTGTAAGATCTTTAAATCCTGTTTATACTTTCAAATTGATTTGCAATAACAAAAGAAATTTTCAGTTTTTAAAGAAAAAATTTCTCATAGTCAAAAAGCTGGCTGCATTAATGTTTTAATAGTCTTTTTTTGTATGACAAAGACATTAAAGTTACTTTGCTAAGTGTGTTTTTAGTAATTACAATGCGATTAAGTATCCCAATTTTATTTATCACCCTTGGTATGTGTTTAAAGCACCTGGGGTATGTAAAAAAAATGAACTATGGGCCCCATGTGTATAGATTTACAAATCAATAACACAATATGAATATTTTTTGCTTTCGTAAATATTTTTTTACTTTGAAAATTTATATTGTACAATAATCCTGCCAGTATGTATGTTGTAAGATGGGGTTGACAATTTGTAGCATTTGTGATGTTTTCACTTTGTGTTTTTAGGTTGATCTTTCATTATTTATAATTACTAAATAAATACCAGAGTTTTGCTAGACTATATAAGGGGATAGACCCAGGTCAAGGGACATTACTCTTAAAAAATCACTAGAACGTTGGTGTCAATCATTTTCAAAAATATGTTTGAAGCTTCTCAGAAACACAGATTGTTTGAATTCTGTTTGACAAGAATGTTTAAAAAACAATGATGATACTGAATCTTAAGGATGTAGTCATGTCAATTTTAGGAATTTTTGTTAGATGTGCGGACTCCTTGGATTTTTTCCAACGATACCGGGTAAAATATTTTGCCCCATTTCACCCACTTTTCTATTCATATAAGACTTCAATAGCTCATAAAAGGTAACCCAAATTTAAGCAGATTCTAGATTTCTTTTCTTACAACTTTAGACCCAAATAATGCCAATGCTAAGTATATGGTAAAAGTCCGAGTCAGCCTTTTCCCGCCATTTTTTTTTAATTTATTATCTCGAAATGGAGTTCCATAACCTTTCAATATTTGTTCAGCTTATTTTGTTCTTTAACTAATGCTCTTCTGATTTAAAGTATCAACTTTAAATTCCAAATTTTTTTAATTTCTCCTTAAAAACACATTACTGATTTAAAGTTTTATATCCTTCGACACAGATCTGTGCTATCTTTTGTCTGTGAAAGTAGTTGAAACTTTGATATGTTGTAGCTGTTTGTCTATATCAGCAAATGAAATTATCAAATATTGGGGATCCAACTAATACTTTTTTTTCAAAATGTTATAAACTTAACTTCTATTCTGAAAATTAGAAAGTATTGTATAAAATTCAATACAATTGATTTTAAGGTTTTGTTTTGCATAAGATGTTGTAAATTGTTACATTTTTTTAGAAGATTTGTAGAATTACTGAGTTATCTCCCATGTTTGATTTATTTTACATGCATTCTGTACAAATTTTCGAAATGAAGAAAAAACACAATTAAACAGTTGAATTTTTTAGCAGAAATTTATTTGTTACAATTTCTTAAATGAATGAAAATGTCTCAAAAGTTATCATGGTTCTTAAAGGTTGTAAATGTTCATCGTTATTGAAAAGTGCTTAATGGTCTATTTTGATTTTATAAATATTCATAACACTTTTATGTGTACTCATAGAAAAAGTCACTTTTAAAGTGAATATATGTAGATAATTACATTTGCATAATAGAAATTAAAATTATATGTTGAAATAATTGAGCAGAAATTTATTTGTAGATAAGTGTTGTGATAAATTGTGAGGTTAATATTTGTGGTGTGTTATACAATGTGCTTTAATTATATATCATGTTTTATGTCAAAGATTTACCTTTTATACAATATTAATCATTTTTTTGTTTTTCATACCTTGTCCATATCTGCAGGAATGTGTATTGTCTAGTAACTTTATTAACTAATATTAAAAAGGAAATTGTCAATCCAGTGCACACTATATAGGCTACTTATTGAAACATGATATTGTTTTTTTTTCTGTCAATATTATTAGTGGAATTTCAAAAAATCTGCATCATTCTTTAAAATATCTAATTATATATTTTTTTTTAATCCCATATGTTCAAATTAAACGCTGAAAAGGGTAGGATTAATAGAAGGTTTAGTTTTAATGGTCTTATACACCTAATTGCTATTTGTTCTTCATTACTGGATATCACAAAGGTTCCCGTAAAATTTTGACGTCACAATAGAAAATGTCTGACACCACAAAGGAAAAGTAATTGTTGTTTTAAATCAAAAGTTCAATTCTCAGGTCAAGTGTTGCAAATTCCCAAATAGCGATGAGGTCTATAAGTCTTTTATCGATAATGTTTAATATAAGTGCTGTTCCATTATTCAATTAAACTAAAAAGTTCATAAGGCAGGTTTTATTTTGAGAAGGGGGTCAAGGGTTATTTATAGGTGTTTCCCATTTGATGAATGCAGAATATCGAAAAAAAAGTATGAGAGATTTTGGAAGTTCCTTTCTACTCTTTCTACCATTGGACATGACATGAATATAAGAGTTCTTTCTAAATTTTATTTTTATTTGTCTTTATACTTATGTTTAACTTTAACATTTTAATATGTTAATGCCTCGTTTTTATTTGTTTCTATTTCAAGCTTTAATATTTTTTTTACATTTTTTTTTCTATTGTTGATTATGTATATATACATTTACACCAAGCATTTTAGTCTAGTCATTTATTTTAGAGGAAAGTTTATTCTCTTCACCATAACTACTTGAACTTAAGTTCTTCTGTTGTGACTTTATTGTGAGTAGATGTGGGAAAAATCTTGATAAAATGTTGAAGAAGTAGGAAGTTACTTAACTTCTCCAACTGGTTTGATTTATAAACAGATAATTGAGGGTCTTGATTTGGGGGTCTTCATTTCTGTATTCTTTTATTCTTTAGGCCTTTTTCTCTATTCCTTATTTTTTTGCCCATTATTCTCTGTTCTTTAAGTTTTAGCAACCCATTATTCTCTATTCTTTATATTTTTGGCCCATTATTCTCTATTCTTTCTATTTTAGAACCCCATTATTCTCTATTCTTTTTATTTTAGAACCCCATTATTCTCTGTTCTTTATATTTTTGCCTTTTATTTTCTATTTCATGCCAATTCTTTTCTATTTTATGCCCATGAATCTCCTTTCTGTAAATCCCATCCAGACCCCCATCATTTCTTCGTTGGTAAAAATACTCACACAGAACAAGTGTTTATGATTGGATAATTTATTACCATATAAATTTGCAAATAACTTCATTTTTTACATGAATAATTTTATATACAGTATAATTGGTTGTTTTCTCGTAGAATATTACTTATTGAGATATATTTTAAGCATTTAAATGATTGTTGTCGTAATTTGTAGGTTCATTAGATTCTTGCTGCACATGAACTTGATTTATGCTGCATTCAGATTATACGCATTTACACAGGCTAAATTAAAGTTAAATGACAAAGTTTGCAATTATAAGACATAAAATTTTCTGGCTTATGTACATTTTTGCAAGCACTGGCAGTCATGGACAAATTAAAATACTCACTGAGAGAAATTACAGCATAATTTTTTTTTTGCGTAATGTAATTTTTACAAATGTAAAATTGTCATTTTGAATACTTAATTTTCTAAATTTTAATTGGACTGTAATTAGTTGAAAAAAAAACAATTTAAAAGATTGGTTCTTGACTTAGTCTTATTGTCATGTGACCTGTACATCCAGTCATTAAGAAGACATAACCAATAGTTCTTACCCTAAACATTGGTGGCAGCATAATCAGTGCAAAAAAGTTTTAAAAAGTTTGAACATTGTCAAAGTGTTTTAAAGGGAATCTTCTACATATAAATGCAGCAAAAAATGAAATCCTCTTTTATGTATTATTTTCCATTATAGATTATTTGCCATTTGTTATTTGTGCTTATTGTTTTTTGTGACATATTGAAAACATTATTTTGCTCCAGCTTATTTAAGTATTTGGACCCTACGTGGGGCAAAGAGTTAGTGAAAATTAACCAAGAAATATTTCTAAAATGTGAACCATGCATGTTTGTTCTATATACAGATTGATACAGTACTGAAACTAACCATGTATAAAATTTGTATTATGTGAACAATACATGCACATTCTATATACTGATTGATACAGTACTGAAAATTAACCACATAGAAAATTTCTCTTATGTGAACCATACATGTACATTCTAAATAATGATATGAACATATTTACTTTTTTTCTTCCATATAAGATGGATTTGACATATCATGTTTTTATGCCAGTACGTCATCAGGTATTAGTGGTTTAAAGCTTTGATCAAGAAGAGTAACTATATTCTCTTCCTGTTTTGGCACTGAACATGATTAGTTTGCTAAATTGAATTGCACTAAATATCTGTAACGATGTTTTCACATTTTCGATATCAAGTGAATGAAACTTTTGAGTGGCTAAAATTTCAATATATGTAGAGAAGTTCATTTTCAAAGTTGGAGGATTTAAAAATTTCATAACATCTGTTTTTTAGAGGTATTATGTACAATTTATCCTTTTGAGTAATACTGGTTACACTTTTTGAGCATAACAAATCACTGTGATCAAAAGAAGTATAAAGGTTACACATACATAATAGATAGTTTCCCATTAATATCATTTTGATTCCGAGTTATTTCCATTTGTTACCGTGTGGGAGAGCAAACTGGTTGATTTCTTGTTTGACTACAGGTAAATGAATTTAAACAGATGAAACAAGAAAGTCTAGTAAAAGATCCTTACATGTACTAGATGAAGTTTTCTCCTTACTAGATGGGGTTCTTACTAGATGAGATTTTCTCCACACTAGATGGGGTTTTCTTAAAGTTAAGCAGCCATTATGACAAGTAGAACTTGATCCATTTATCAAGGTATTTGTGGATGTTTCAAAGGGAAATAGCTCTGAAATCAAATGAGGTCAATGGAAATCTATCTATTACAAAAAATCTGTTTGGTTTATTACTGTTTTCTTAATGCTTCCTCAACACAATAAGGATAAATTGTGCCCAAAAATTTTGTGCCCCAAGTTTCTAAAATCAAATATCCCAGAATTGATTAAAAAATTCAATTTCCTGAGTCAGATTTATTTCCTTTATGATGTCATCTTGAGCTAGAAGCTGGTATGACTTAATTTCGTTTTATAAATATGTGTAAATATTATTATTTTATTAGCAATACCAAATCTGGAAGATTTGATGTCATAAATGTTGTTATTGTATAAGATTATCATGTCAGTTTTCTGACTTTAATAATTTATTTTTTTTTGTTTTCTCATTTTACTTGCAATTTGATTTATTATTTTGAAATAAAGATGTTACTGGGATATTTGTCATTTTATTTTATTGAAATGGAATGGAATGGAAGTTGGAATAGGTTAATCTCACATGAAGTCAAGTTACTAGATGTGTATGGATTTAAAAGAGAATCTTGTGTATTATGAAAAGCTGTGGTCTTATTATGAAAAACAAGACATCATTTAAAGAAGGCTCTAGTGACATGAATTGTCAAGTTCAGTGCCCCACTGCACTACTGAGCTTTAGCTAAAGAAAGGCCAGGTTAGGTGTTTGCTAATTGTTGAAGGCCATACAGTTTCCTGTATTGTTGACATCATTGTCCTTTATTCTATAATAGATACTGTAGTTATCTGAATGGAAATCATAACACATATCTCTATTTATATATTTGTCTATCTTCCTTATTAAGTCCATCATTCTCACAACTATATAAAAAAAAAAGCTATTGCACCAAGAGTTCCTGGTGGTGAAGTTGATTGTTTTTTGGTTTTTTAACGCCACTTTTAAGCACCGCTTTTGGGCTATTTCGTGGCAGCCAGTTTTTATTGGTGGAGGAAGATGGAGTGACCATAGAAAACCACGACCTTCGATAGGAAAACTGACAATCCTAGTCAATTAAGATTGGAGTTGAGTGCACCCGCACGTGCGGGGTTCAAACTCACAACCTCAGTGTTGACTGGCTAGTGATTACAGTAATAACTACTTAGACCACTTGGCCACTGAGGCCCCTGGTGAAGTTGAAGTCATCCCTTCAAAAATTTTACAGATGCCATCAAAAGTTGGTTGACCATTATGGAATATCTGTTTCACAGCTGAGGACAAATATGTTATAATTGTCGTAACCACAATCCTGTCCTCTTTTCCTCGAATATGACCTACTGAATTAGACTTATCTCCGGGTTTGTACTGACATGAGCAAAATGAGGGATGCGACATGTGGAGCAGGATCTGTTTACACTTTAGGAGCAACTGAGATGGCCCCCAGTTTTTGGTGGGTTGCTCAGTCTTTATTTTCCTATGTTGTGTTTTGTAAACTTTTTTTGTCTTTTGGTAATTTTTATGGTTTTTTGCCATGACATTGTCTGTTTGTTTTCAACTTCTAAGTTTGTCTATCCCTTTGGTATCGTCAGCTTCTCTTGGAATGATGAATTTTGGTGAAATATTGAATGGAAGGTTTATATGAAAATTTTGAGGTCAAATTTAGTGCTGATTGAAAAAACTTGATGGTAGTTATGGCCCTACAAAATATACGTAATGGAAAAAATTGTATTTGAAGCAATCTTCAAGCCTGTGTTTTTATTGACATGTTTTTGACAAGTTCTATACAATTGGTTTATTTCGACAAAATAATATTAATAGAAATGTAAAAGTTTATATAGAGGTAATGGCCTATTAGGAGTGTAGGAATGCCCTTTACCGTCAGGCGTCAAAAGGTCATTTTCGGCTACCGTTAGCGTCGAATTGGTTAAAATTTTATCGTGATTCGTCAGAGGTTTTAAAAAATTAACCGTTACCGTTATTTTTGGAAATAAATCAGACGATTTTTTTTATCGTCATAAAGAAAATGTACATTTTATCGTCAAGCACCGTTACCGTCATTTGGCAAGATTTTTTACCGTTATTCGTCATGAAGGTACCCCCATTATGACCCTCTATTAGATGTTATAGATATATTTTCTAAAATTGAAATTTCAAAATAGGAAATGCAACATATATACTGTTGTATGGGATATTAATGCTACATTTTTTTTCTTTTGTCATTGAACTTTTAGGTCGGAAAATAAATGAAAAAAATCAGAACTGGAAAGCCAGTTGTTGGCCCTCTTACACTTCACATGAAAATCATGTTCCCATAAAATGTCTGGGTCATCTACTACTTGCTTTGTCTGTCCATGTGTCTTAAACAAATAGTTTCCAGATGATAACTTGAGTTTCCCTTGCTTGATTAGAATGAAACTTGATACATGGGGAAAGGAAAGAAGCCTTTTGATTTTGGGGTCAACTAAGTAAAGATCAAGGTCACTGTTACAAAAAAATAAAATTTGGGAAATGGTTTCCAGTTGGTAACTTGAGGTTACCTTACTTGATTGGAATAGAATTTAAACAGAGAGTACAGGGGAGAGGGAGAAGCGTGTTGTTTAAGGATTTATTGGTCAAAGGTCAATGTCACTGACTGTTACTATAAATGGACGGGGAAGAAGCCTTTTAGGATTTTAGGGTCAACAGGTAAAAGTTAAAATGTTACTGTAACTAAATATAGAATATTTTAGATTGGTTAACGAAAGGTATCCCATTTGGAGTTTTAACACATTTATATAGGTGAAAAATGTATTAAACATAGTGTAAATGTATTCAGCATACTAGGATTTCATTGTGTTAAATATTACATATATACTTATATAAGTTCAAACAGATAAGGAATGTGCATACTTATGTTAACCTCAGTATTCCACCCCAGTTTTGCAGGATGACCAGATGGAAGGAATTTCTGCTGGAGAGTCCTAAATTCATTCTTTTTTAACTAACCAATGCGGCCATTAATATTTTGGGAGCTCGTTATTTATTGTACAATAGGGCCTGTAAATGGCATGAAAATCGTTGCTGGTTATTTTATGTGAATAAATGGTTTCTGTTTTACGTCATGAGACAGCAACCCAACAACACAAAACGACGACTATACTGAGAGGTCAACATACGGTCTTCAAAAATAGGATATATCTATACAGTATGTCAAGCTCTTAATCGGCAGAGCAGTATTAAAATTAGTAAATGAATATTACAAACTAGGAGTACAGGAGGGTGTGGATCTTGGTTTCAAAATTGAGAATAATGAGCCAAAAATATAAAGAATAGAGAATAATGACGTGTTGAAATATAAAGAATAGAGAATAATGACGTGCTAAAATGTAAAGAATAGAGAATAATGGCGTGCTAAAAAACAAAATATGAAAACATGACCAAACAAATTGGAGAAAAAGTAGGGTGCTGAAATAAAAAGAATAGAAAAATATGACCTAGACATTATACGGTATACAAGAATGTCCCCTTCACCTCATTCCATTCCGGGCTCTCATAAAAATCCACTAGGTGACATACAAACACATGTGAACACTGACTTTTGATAGATCTGAGACATGGGTAGTACCATTTAATGTCTTTGGACAGATAAATGAACATGTGATTGTGTTAAAATATAGTACTTTTTTAGTTCTCAACTTTCACCCGTTTCAGAGTCTCGATTGCTGAGTATTCTAGTTCATCTACTGTATCACTAGCCTGTCAACACTGAGAAATTGATTCATAATTGACTAGGATTGCCAGTTTTCCTACCAGAGAGTAGTAGTTCCCTCCACACACGAGTTCGTCCATCACTACGGCGAAGATGGAATCTTGATTCGTCTGTCCATAAGACAGTTGTTCATTGCCTGTGTGACCATCTCTGACGCTGTTGTGTCCATCTAAAGCGATTTTGGCGTCGTACTGCTGTCAGCATGTTACCACGGAAAGGCCTCCGTGCCCTTAATCCACTGCTACGCAAACGGCGTCTTACCGTGTTTGCTCCAATTTGTCTCCTATGGACGCCGACAGTCTCCCGTGCTGTTTGGACAGCCGTACGGAACCGATCTCGCAGATGCTGAAGACGAATGTATCGGTCCTGTTGGGCAGTAGTTGCTCTCTGTCTTCCGGGACGTGGTCTATCATTCAAAGACCCAGTTTGGTTGAATCTTTGGATAAGTCTGGTAATTGTTGAGTCTGAACACTGCATTCTGCGTGCAATTTCACGACTTGAAATGCCTCCTTGCACCATGCCCCAAACTTCATGTCTCTGGTTGTCTGAAAGTCTTGGCATCTACGCCTTAGTTTATTGCAGTGGCTTACAAAAAAGGATGGGAAAGTTAAATTCTTAAGCGAGGCTTTCCAAAACACACAATGAAAAAATCACTCGTGCGAAAAATAGCGGTGCACTTGACTCACCCCCTTTTTCTGTAACCAAGCACGTAACTTTTTTTTCTAAAATCATTCAAGCGTAAAGTTGTCGATAGAAGTCTGACGATTCATTTTCAAACCGATATAGGTAATCATTTTAAAAAAAATATTTATATATTTTGAAAATATTTGAAATTTACAAGTGTTGCGTTTTCATTGGCACTCAGTATATAATAATATAACGGCGTAAAAGATAACCGTGAAACACACAAGTATAATATAGCGGTGTATAACCAGGTTGAATCCACCATTTTCTACATTAGAAAATGCCTGTACCAAGTCAGGAATATGACAGTTGTTATCCATTCGTTTGATGTGTTTGAGCTTTTGATTTTGCCATTTGATTAGGGACGTTCCTTTTTGAAATTTCCTCGGAGTTCAGTATTTTTATGATTTTACTTTTTATATAATAATATTTATTTAACGGTGTTAAAGATAACCGTGAAACATACAAGTATAATATAACGGTGTTAAAGATAACCGTGAAACACACAAGTATAATATAACGGTGTTAAAGATAACCGTGAAACACATAAGTATAATATAACGGTGTTAAAGATAGTCGTGAAACACATAAGTATAATATAACAGTGTTAAAGATAACCGTGAAACACACATGTGTAATATAACGGTGTTAAAGATAACCGTGAAACACACAATTATGATATAACAGTGTTAAAGATAACCGTGAAACACACAAGTATACACGCACAAACAAATAGGATCAACAACTGCATGTTCATGCACACACATGCAAGCTCACAGTCCTTAACCTGCTGATTTGAAACCCTGTCGTTCCATACTACTAGTATTATATCAGCGACTGTACTTCGTGCTACATTGTCTTTAAAACCTAGCATGGAATTCTGTTAGCTTTTCCAAAGGTATAGAAATGAATAAATAACAATGGACTAATTAAACACAAATTGTTCCATTTCCGTGCAGACCAAGCATGCAACGGCCCATTCCCGTTATTGGCCCATATACAAAAATATATTACGCACATCATTTTTAAAAAAACTATTGATTACGCACATTAATTTATCATTTTATTCGATTAATCTAATATTTTGTGATCAGAATATAATGACGTCGTACGCGCGATCAAATTAATAATTTGCATGCGCAAAATATATATTTTGTCTGTACTAGTAATGATCCCCCAACGGACTACTACGTACACTCCGACTAATCAAGCAACATCTCATTTCCTCCAGAGTCCTGTTGAGGACCTTTCAAGAAAAAAAAACATATTGTGCATCCCATTCAATTATTGAGCACATAAATCATAGGCTATGTTATGTCTCCATTGTTAAATCTGTCAGTTACTATATAAGCAATAGGTAAACTATATTTGGTGTATGGAATGATTGTATGGTGTACATGTCCGTCTTGTCGCAGGGTTTAAAATCTGACAATGCTCTCGATTTTTTCGTGTTTCATTTGTCATTTGTCAAAGTAAAGTTTTCTTGAGGAAGTCTATTTCTCACATACTATTAGAAATAGGTTGACTCTGTGTAATAGGTATTTCAAATGATGATTGTATGATGCGTACGTAGATATAAGAATATGTGGTATGAGTGCCAATGAAGCAACTCTCCATCCAAGTCACAATTTGTAAAATGAAACCATTATAGATCAAAGTACGACCTGCAACACGGAGCCTTGGCTCACACCGAACAGCAAGCTATAAAGGGCCCCAAAAATGACTTGTGTAAAACCATTCAAACAGGAAAACCAACGGTCTAATCTATGTAAATAAAATGCTCCGCTGAGCGCAGCTGGATACGACCACAGAGGTCCAACCCTGAACAGTTGGGGCAAAAATGGACACAATATTCGCGCTTGATACAGGTCTGAATTTGGATTGTAATTAAATATTTGACACATAATAGGTTTCTGACACCGAATAAATGTAGTCAAAGAACTTAGAATTGGTTATATGATTTGAATTTATATTCATTTTTTTTGCTTTTGTGCAATACACTATGCTGTTGCGTATTGACCCCCCCCCCCCTAAAAAAAAGTCCCCCCCCCTTTTTTTGGCAAAAAGAAATAAGATTTGAAGAAATTTTCCGTTTAATTTCTGAAATCTGAAATGAAAAAATAGTGGCCCCCCCCCCCACAATTTTTTTCATCTCCCCCCCTTTTCCACAAAAAAATCTTTCCCTCCAGATATGGTCATAATATCAATTCAAATTTCCAATGGAGTTTGCAACCATAATAACCAATTTAAATACATCATAAAAGTCTTAAAATAGAACCCCCCCTCCCAAATGTTTTGAACCCCCTTATGGTTCATCACCCCCAAACTCAATCCCAGCCTTCCCTTTGTGGTATGGCACCTTGCAGTACAATTTCAGAGAGATCCATACACTTGAACACAATTTATTGTCTGGAAACTATAAAAATGCTTTTTTTTTTGCCCTTTTTTGGCCCCAAATTCCTAAACGTTTAGGGCAATTACCACCAAACTCAAACCCAGCTTTCCCTTTGTGATATGGAACCTTGTAGTACAATTCAGAAAGATCCATACACTTACACACAAGTTATTGTCATGAAACTAGAAAAATGCTTGTTTTTCGCCCCTTTTTTTGCCCCTAATTACTAAAATTTTGAGGCAATTACCCCCAAAATCAATCCGAGCATTCCCTTTGAGATATGGAACCTTGTGGTACAATGTCAGAGAGATCCATACACTAATACACAAGTTATTGTCTGGGAGTTACAAAAATGCTTATTTTTTGCCCCTAATTCCTAAACTGTTGGTACCATAACCCCCAAAATCAATCCCAACCTTCCTTTTCTGGTATTAAACCTTATGGTAAAATTTCATAGAGATCCATTCACTTAAACTAAAGTTATTGTGCGCAAACCAATGTGTCTTCGGACGACGACGCCGACGACGACGCCGACGACAACGACGCCAACGTCATACCAATATACGACCGCAAAAAATTTTTGCGGTCGTATAAAAACGATGACGAGAAATATTTAATATGAACCACGTCAACAAACGACAACCAGTGAACATCAGGTTCCTGACTGAGGACAGGTGCAAAAAAACACCAGCCTTCACCCTAACCTGAAACAATAGTGTAACATCACAACATAGAAAGACACACTATAAAATATCAATTGAAATGGCTTATCTCAATCAAAAGACATATTAAACATACACTGAACGAATGAATTTGATCTATGACACAATGTAAATACAAAATTAATAAAACAAGGGGGTTAGATGTAAAAAAACAGAAAGACAACCATAACTTTGGACAAAATGCCGACAATTAAAATAACGTACACAGGTAAATAAAAATAATTTTGTTGTAAGGTATACATGGTGTACGGAAATATTTTTTTACAAAATAAAAATTTTGTTGTTCATAGTACGAGAACAGAAGTGAAAATCGTCATACCAAACACTTATCGAAGGTGGTATATATTAAAAATAGTGAGACGAGATATAACAATAAATAAGTAAATATCAAATAACAAAAATGCATCATAAATTGTATCAACAGGTCAAATTAACACGAAAGTACGATTTGAGAGTACTCGCAGTTACTGAAAGCTAGTTAAAAGCCAAAAACAGTTAATGATAAAAAATCAGGCATCAGGGACTTAAATCAACTAAAACACATCCCAGGGATTTAGTGTTTTAACGTCATGGACAGTCAAAGAAGACATGACTTGTGCAATGCAAAGAATTAAAGTATCGATAGGCAGTAGGATAGTTAGAAGTTAACCTTTTAATAAATATGTATAATGCCATATATAGATAGAGTAATCTCTATATAAAAAATGAACGTGGATGTGTATTTATACATCCCAAAAAACCTTTTTAAAAGAATACAAATTTAGTTATGTTTTAATTTGCTGATGACAAAATCGATATTTGTACTAATGTTAACTATTTTCAAAGATCTAATTACAACATTGGTAAGACAACCTTTACTAATAAGTTTGTTTAAAGGTTCGATGAGTTTACACGGATCACATAGTGATTTCCGCGCTTTTAGTACAATCTTACCGTAACATTTAGGATGTGAAATACCGTTTTAATAAGTTTTCTACAGGTACAGCCAAATTTACTAATCAAATCTTTGTATTTATGAAAGCATTTAGTAAAAGTTTTAAGTAATTTATGGTAACGAAATCCCTGACTTAATAAGTTACCAGTGATGCATTGAGTATGTTCGTTAAAATCTATGACATCACTACACACACGGGCATAACGAACGAGTTGGGACATATAAACACCGTATATTGGAGCCAAAGGAACATCGCCGTCTAAAAAAGGAAAATTAACAATAGGGAATGAGAAATCGTCTCTTTTGTCGTAAATTTTAGTATGGAGTTTCCCGTTAGAAATTGAAATGTCTAAATCTAGAAAAGGACAACTATACTGTTGTTTATGTTAGATTTATTTTAAGTAATTTCCTTTCGGTAAATTTCGGTAGTATATTTAGAGAACTCTGGATTATTTAACGAACATATATCATCAAGATAACGGTAGGTATTGTTGAATGTTTCAACCAAATGTAACAATGACGTGTTTTTACTGAGTTTGGTCATAAACTGAGATTCATAACAATACAGGTATAAATCTGCAATTAAAGGGGCGCAGTTAGTGCCTATAGGAATACCTACTTCCTGTCGATACATTTTATCGCCGAAACGTACATATATGTTGTCCAGGAGAAAATTTAAAGCTTCAATCATATCTTCACATTTCTAGTAAGTGTATCTAGCATACTTTCCTTTTTCGTTACAGAAAAAGGCTTTAAACGAGTTACAGCAAATAAATTTGCAATGAGATTTTTCAAAAGACCATTTAATTAAATATGAAAACTTTTTCTTGATAAGATTGTGTGGAAGTATAGTGTAGAAAGTAGGAAAATCATAACTGTCAACAGAATTAAAAGCACGTATTTTATCTAAAACCTCTAAGGAATTTTTAACACTCCAAAAACAATTAATACCTTAATTTTCATAAGCTTTATTGCAAAATCTGTCTGTCTGTCTGGCAATACTGATACATCTGACCCCAGTGAGCTCATTTACAATTAAGGTGCATTGATGCTAAAATTACTTGTACTTTATCCTTTTTCTGTAAGACTTTCAGCATAAATTCGATCATGAGCAGTAAAGCGGGCGAGACATTTCAGCTTGTGTACACTAGTGTTTATGATTGAATTACTTTCGGCAGCTGCATATGTAGACTATTATAGACCGTCGGGCTCATGTTCAACGAATCAAGTTATCTCTCTGAAAATAGTGTATAAACAATATGATGGAATTATAAAAAAAATATCGTAGGAGTCCTAAGTAAAAGTAAACTTTAAAATTAAAATCCGTACTGTGCAATATTGTTAGACTGACGCTGGCGGTCTTTTCTGGACAAAACTCGCGTCTTGGGTACAACATTTTGATAACTACATGGTATATATATTATGAGATTAATTTATGCCTATTTTTATTTAAAAAAAATGCACCGAAATTTACTCCAGCTAAACAGTATTAGTAATCGCATTGCTATATAGCATTTTGTTTGGAGTTCACCCTTTATGAGTCAGTATATTCAGCGGCAAAAACAAAGCCCGGTCGTACTTGAACTGCTTTTATTTCACTTTATAGCCAAGCACGAGGAGTAACAAAATCTGTAAAAAAAGATGTAAGAATGCTTATCGACTCTGTTATTTTCGTGAAATTTTGCCCTAATGTTTATTTTGATCAGTGACTTGTCATAGCTTCATAATAATTAGGTTCCTGTTTATCAACAAGTGACTCACTGTTGGTTATTAGTCACATCTGTAAATCAATATTACCCCTCATGTGCCCCAATGTACTCGTGACGTCACACATCTGACAGCCATACTGCTTGAGCGGTTGTGTAGAGGTGAAAACATTTAGATTTACCATTTTTCTGTACCGTCTCGCTGTAAGAGCGAGGTAAAAGCGTTGACTGCGATCAATGTGCAGGAATATACTGGTAAGTTGAATTGACAACTTGTCTTTCATTGAAAATTATTTCACAATCAAGAGAAACAGATCCCAGATGGGAAATTTGTGTATTGCCCATTCATTCATCCTGTGCGTGTTTCGTGCGTAGGAAGCGAAATCAAAAGTTAAATTCCTATGTTTAGAAATTACACAACACCAGATAAATATTGCAGAATATACCTTGAAACTTAAAATGAACTGAGAGTGGTATTATAACTACTATAACTTACATTTTTTGGGTGTTTTTTTAGTTATTACTATATTAGCATGATAAGAGACTAATAGAGACGTAAAAAAGTCCCAATTTGCGTCAAAGATATCAGCAATGACCAATTCTGGTTTTTACTCCACGGGACGTCTCTATAAAGTATTTCACATTCTGGGAATTTACTGTCATTACATGAGGTACCTTAATTCAATAATTGTTGATTGTTGCACAATATCCTCTTCATCTGTGAAATCAAAAATGTGACAGAAAGTGAGAACATGAACAGTGTTAATTTCAAAATCTGCACATGTTTATACACACCTTGATCTTTTGGCATATGGTAAGCACTGTTAGTTAAAATCAAAATTCCATTATGTCTGCCTTGATTTTCAAGCAGAGTCCTGGTAAATTTACAAATGCATGTTAGTTTTGAGAGTGGATGTTCTCTTGTTTGGTCCCAGGCTATTATTCTAACGAATGTTGAAAGATTTAAAAGTTGGTAATTTGTAGCTTCTCTACTTAGCAAGCAGCATTTAGAAGTAAGATCAAATATTGCTGATTAATGTGTCCAGTTAAGTTGAAATTTTTCATGTACAAATGTAGGCAGGGTGTAACCTACTCAGTGAGCTAGAATCCATGACAACTCACCACAGACCAAAGAGCCCAACTTTCAACCATCTCGCCCCACTTCCTACCAACTCCCCCAATCATATTAACCAACTCACCAATTTAGGAAAAGAGTTTTACCCCACTTAATTTGGGCCTGCCAACTCGCCCCACTATTGAAAAGTAGTTTAATCCCAATGAATAAAGGTCTGCCAACCAGCCCCACTTATGATATAAAAGAATTCGATTTCACTGAATTAAGGTCTACCAACTCGCCTCACTTATGAAAAGAAGTTTAATCCCGATGAATTATTATAAAGGTCTGTCAACTTGCTCCACTTATGAATAAACAATTGAATCGTACTGAATTAAGGCCTACCAACTTGCCCCACTATGAAAAGGAGTTTAATCCCAATGAGTAAAGGTCTGCCAACTTGCCCCACTTATGAAAAAAAGAATTAAATTGTACTGAATTAAGGCCTACAAATTCGCTCTTCGTAAGAATTAAATGAATACTGATGAAAACCTTAGATTTAGGCATCTTGTTTATTTTTAAAATGTTTGTTTTTGTTGAAACAAAGCAGAAAGAAGTTTTTTTGTTGAAAGCAGAAAGAAGTAAGTATCAGCAGGATTTAACTCTTTTTCATGAGTATGGAGAGGTCAAGGGCTATTTGGCAGTGGGGCAAGTTGTCTTGCTTCTGTGAGCTACATGTACATGTCGGATATAATAAATTGGATTAAACCTATTGGGTTCACAAATTTGTTAGACTCTTGTAGACTTGGTGCTGGACACATTGTATAGACAACTGTCGGTTGTTGAAGACAGTGTTTATATGTTGCACACTGAATCTCATTTGGTTATTTTTGTTGTGTCCCTGTCTCATTGAGTTATACATTTTTAAACCCCATATCCCTTTTTCAATGTTTTTAGTCCCCTAAATGAAGTTGAAGGGGAGTTTAGGTTTGCACTCTCTCTGTCTGTCCATCCGTCAGTCCGGCAAATCAGTTTTCCACACTTTTTTCTACGTGTTTGAAGATATTGATTTGAAATTTGGTATATACTTTTATCATGACAAGTTACAGATCTAGATCAAATTAAGTTCCGGTCTGATGATTTTGTGCAGAGTTATGGTCTTTGGACTTAAGAAAATTCACTCAAATAATCAGTTTTCCACTTTTTTTTGTCGTGCTTAAAGATATTGATTTAATAATTGGTAAATAGTTTTATCAGGACAAGTTACAGATCAAGTTCAAATTTTGTTCCAGTCTGATGATTTTGTGCAGAGTTATGGTCCTTGGACTTAAAAAATTCGTTCAAATAATCAGTTTTCCACACTTTTTTTCCTCATGCTTGATGATATTGACTTGATATTTGTTATATTGTTTACACCATGCAAAGTTATAGATCAAGTTAGCATTTTGTTCCAGTACAATGATTTTTAATCGGTAGGGGACTATGTATTGCCATGCAATACTCTCAGAATGCTTGTTTAATACATACATTGTACTTGTAAGTTTGTGTGCAAATGTACTCATACATGTATGATGTTTACATTGTATCCATCAATATGCATGTAATATTTTCCACTGGACTTACAGAATTCAAAAGTCAATCAGCCTTTTTCTAAAAAAACATTAACTGAGTTATAATTAAGGTACATGTAGTATTATGTGGGTCTTTTGCCATCTTGAATTGCAGTCTGCACAGTAAGCCACTAGTCCGATGCCCTAGACTAGTAAAATTTTATTTAGGCTAGTAAGTATTTGAAAAAATTTGTAAAGACTGACACACAAGAAAATTGTCAGAATATTGGTCTTTGGACTAGTACTAGATTTTGGTGTAGACTGGTATTGCAAACAACTGAAAATTATTGGTTATGATTTTTTTATGAAAGAAGCAAGTGTTAGGTGCAATTGTGAGACTTTTTATCTAAATGAAGCAAATTATGTGATTTTTATCTTATTATCACAACTGTTTTTACAAGTTTTTACAAAATTAATGTTTTTGATACATCTGTAGATTCCCTTTAATACAAGGGGAAATAAACTAGGGTTTTTAATTTAATATCTATGAATATATACTTGGTTGGCAAAGTATTACCCAGGGCGAGAAAATAACCCAACAAATGGTACTGGTCAAGATTTGTCATGCACCACCTACCATAGTAGTAGAGCTTTATCTTGTTTATGTTTTCTGATCTGTCCATCTGCACATTGTATCGGGTTAAAGTTTTTTGTTAAGGCAGTTTAGCATGAAGGCATGGTCAGATAAACTTGAAACTTAGTACACATGGTCAGATAAACTTGAAACTTAGTATACGTTGGTCATTATGATGTGGTCTGTTATAGCCGATTGTATTGAGTGTGTGTGTAGGGAAAGGTAGAATCCTTGGTTAGCTTGCTTGTTAGCTGAACCGTGAAGTCATTATTAAGTCAGATATACTACCCTCCTTTCGAAGTAGTCTAGTCCTACAGACCGATAAATTGGCTATCTGTCGGACTAGTCTTCTCTTAAAAGAGGATAATATACCTTACCTAATAATGACTACACGGTTCAGCTAACAAGCAAGCTAATCAAGGATTCTCCCTTTCCCTACACACTAAATGCAATCGGCTGTAAATTATATATGCCAATTTAAGGTTTTGACCCAATTACATGGTTCACTGACCATAGAAATGTTATAGTGGGAAATTATTACATGAGGTGAACTTTCAAAATTAAATGACAAATTACAATTTTGTCCCTAATTTCACAGTTCACTGAACATGGGCACATATATATTCTTGTTAAGAGCTTATCTTTACACCAAATACTTATTAAGTCCCATTATATTGCTTAGTGCATAATTTTGATATAGATACAATGGAGACATTGAGAGTCATTTACAGAGAATAAAATGAACATGAAGAAAAAAACAATAGTCATGTTAGTCATCATGGAAGTTAACCATTCAATTTTTTCCTTTTCTCCTCTGATTCTATTTAGACAGAAGATTTTGGATACCTTGTTTATTTCTCAGCTAAATGTGAATAAATCCAGATTTTTGGAAAAAATGTATTTTCGTGTACAGTGTAGTGTATTCATGGTATACATACATGTAGTGATGTACAACCACAGTTAATACTTATAATTAAACAGCCTTCGGGGACACGTCACCCACACTTTTAGAGATGAAAAGTCTGATTATTGTTATACTGTATATTTAAACAAATCTGTATTATATTTAATCTGAATTTATTTGTTTTTTAACTAGTAATGTACAAAAATGTTCATGTAAATGTCATGAATGTATTGATTTGTGCAAAATCTTTTTAGCAATGAACAAATATTGTTGAACTGAGAGTTGGTGGATCAATATTACTACCTGAGTACATTGTACCTTCTCAAATTACTACCCTACATGTAGATAACAAGTGCCAGACAAGTGAAATTGTCAATTAACACATTGTTCTCTGTATCTTTTATGTATTTGTAATTGATCAATTTGATTTTGAGACTAAGTTTTGGCACATGAAGTCTGGGTCTGCCATTTCCATATTTTCTACATTGACTGTGGTCTGTCCCAAGGCCTCTAATCCTAAACAAGGCTGCCAGATATCAGAGCAGTCTCGGACTAGGAAACAGGGTGATTGCCATTTGCTGGTGATTTGGAGTGCTGGCACTACTTTACAGCTGATATTCAATTGAATATTGTTTTTATTTTTAGTATAGAGTTCTTATTTCTGCTCGGATATTTCAATACAATATTGAAAATAAAAACTAAGAAAAAAAGTATGACTTTGATTTAAAGAAAAGAATTAGCATGTCCATGATAGTCTTCACGATAAAATTTTTAATCAATTTTGGAAAATTTTAGATAGATTCTGTACATATTGGCCTGTAGAGAAAAAATTATTTCATCAAGGAATTTCATGTCAGATATATATATCCAAGTACATGTATGTATACAAATTTGATGAAGTCTGAAACATGTTATTAAGGCAAAACATTTGAAGTGAGGTAAAAGTGTACCCCATATACTGACTTACAGGCGTCATTAGCATGATTATGGAGGGAAAAGTTTAGACGTAAGCTGAGTTGTAAAAAATGGTTGTAATATCTGTCATTGTTTATCTACTACATGTACATGTTTACAGCATAAATCACATTAGTCTATAGTAGTAAGTCTAAATGATTTTGATGCTGCAGACTGCTATAGTCATGTTAGTGTTAAGACAGAAAATCTTCAATGTCAACTGGCAATGAATAGTTTTTCCTATTTTCTCCAAGGATACACATGTTTACAGGTAAATAACTTCATTATGGTTGTTTATTTTTGTTGCATACCTTTTATTTTAATGTTCAAAGGACCACTGCATAGACAAATTTGGTAAATGTTTGAATATTTGATATTAGAGGGGACATTTTGTTTGTTTTGATAAAGGTCATCAGGTGACTTACAGATGTGTCTTGTTTACCTGACAGTGACAGAGTATATGTAAACATGTTTTCATTTTGTGAATGAAATTTGTCCAGGTATGTGATATCTTTTACACAAGATCAATTAAAAGCAGCAGATGTCTGCGAAGAATTTTTGTGAAGTGGGGAAGATATATGATTATCGTACATTTTCATTGAATAAAAATGCTGCTAGGAGACAGCCGAGACATGATGAATATCCCTGTGATCAGTGACGGATAGCATCAAATAATTAGGAATAGAATAATGTTGTTGTTTCATACTTAAAATTTAATGGATTCAGAACATTTACAACTGTTGTGCCCCTGTTTTGAAAATAAATGAATATTACATAGAGGAACATTTAATGTTTCTGGGTTACCAATGTACATTGTATCACCTTCAACCTTAAGCATTCATTTAGTCATGATCAGAAGTGATTCTAAAATCTTGCAGATGTTGTCTTTTTTCCCAAAATGCAGACCCTTTTTTATTATGATATATAATTTTCCCAAAATATGTCTACATACATATAATGCGCATTCTGCATCAGAAAAAACTCCACATTTTAAATCTCTTTCACAGATAAAGAATTTATGAAATACATGTACAGGACTTCACCACATTTTTTTTTTTAAGGAAACTGTTGACGTTATTGAACATGTACGTACATTTGTACATCAACAATAAACATGATGTTCTCAAATACATCAAATAGTTTAATAACCAGTCGTGCTGAAAAGTGTTGACATTCCTTCACATCAATATAGGATTGAGGACATTAACCTCTACAACAGCAGTACAGGTGGATCAAGTGGTGTGTAGTTGTGCATGTTGTATCGATTGGTCCATTGATAAACCTTGATTGTATTCATTGCATTGTATGGCAGTGCACTATCTCACTATCTGGCTGTCATGTACCAGTAATTGTTATTTTCCTTTCGTTGGCATTTACTGTGAAAATGTAAGAATGGCCTTAAATTTAACTTTTAAATATAATTATAAATACCAGATATATAAATTAATTAAGATGTCTGTAGATTTAACTTTTAAAAATGTATAGATCCCGGTCTATTTATGTTAATTTGAATGACAATTACCATGATTACATGTGTGTGTTCACAGTTTCATGATTTTTCATATAATGATGTATATAATGCAATATTGTGTGGCACCTATATCTTTAGTTTATGTCGACTTTTTGATGAAGGACATGTGACATGAATAATCGTGTGATCTTACCACTTGGTACAGAATGATATCTGTACATCAAAGAAATTCAGGTTTGCCCTAGTTAAAAGGACATCCATGTATAGCAAGTTTAATGTAAAATGTAAATGTAATAAATCAGACTATAAAATCTTAGTTATAATGTGTGTGAGAATGTGAGGGTTTCAAAAAATGAATTGAAGCAAATTTTTGTTTTCATTATCATGATTATGAAAAATTGTTGAGATTGGAAGAAAAGTGCACAATATTTTGCTGGAATAAGAAAATTTTCAAATATATTTGTTTTTTGAAAAAAAAAGAAGACTGAATTGGATTATTATCAGAGGGTGGTAACAGGGGGCTTTGAACACGGAAACACTTGAAATAATAATCGCAAAAACATTGCACGGAAAATAAAAATTGGAAAAAACGAAGCACAAGAAATAAAGAAAAAGTAATAGAAGTTATTACTCAGCGGCTGTTCTTGGAGATCATGCAGTCATTATTAATGGACAGACAGACCCTGCAGTCACCTTTTAGCATCCACTAGTTGCAACTGATTTGAAAGAAAAATATTATTCATAATTTGATAGCAATTAATATCCTTTTATCACATAATTCAAAAAATCTCCGGACTAACTTTGAAATTAGTCCCGGTTTACTTTTTAATGAAATTTGGGACAAGCATGAGAAATTAGGAGTACCGACATGAAACACGAAAAATAAATAAGGGGAAACACAAAGCACGCACGTCGAACCAAACACGAGAAATAAAACGTCAAAACACGTGAAATAAAAAGGCTTAAAACATTGCACGAAAATAACCCTTTACCACCCTCTTATCAAACTACGTAGAAAATATATCTTTGTTTACAGGTGACTGGTGTCTGTGGGTTATATACATTATATATATGTACTTGTATAGGAGCTAAGGTTCATTAATCTGGTTAAAAGTGAAGACGTCTATATAATTAACTATATGCTCCTCATCTGTCAGGAAAATTGCAAAATGATCAGTAAAAAAAATAAGTTTAGATTTGCAAAGAGCCAATAAAAATAAAAGATTCACAAACATTCCATCTGACTTGTCTAAGGTACATATTTAGTACCAAAAAATCTCACTGCCTCAGTAACTGGCAAAAACACCCAAACTTTTCTAGTTAACATGTCAACTGATGGAATAAACAGAAAAAGACACATATACTCTGTATTACATGTATTAAGTAACAATATTTACACAAGGGTGCATTCATATATTCACTCATCTTTTGTTAATTACCAGCAATGTTCTTTACAGTTATCTTACATGTATACTGTGATGTCAATAAAAGAAAATATCATCAGCTTCTATACATCAGTGTGACAGCAAACTAACAACACAAAAAAACAGAAATCAACATCATTTATCTTTAGTGGTCGTATATAAGTCTCATTGACAGTCTTGCCACATCTCTTTATTTTTTATATGGGTGGGGTAATCACGAACTTTAAAACAAATAGAAAGCATTTACATCAAATTTAATTCATAAGAAAAATGAAAACTATTAATGACTTGTTAGACTAAATTACTTGCATGGAATTGTGACAATTGTTAAAATTTGATTGATGTTAATTTAGGTCTGTAAAGGAAGGACTATGAATTGTCAGATAAAACCTCAACCAAAGATAAATGTGTTTGAAGGTTTTAAAATGATTGTTAAGAATGTTAGTAGGTGGTATGTTACCTGTACAGAATGTATCAATGGATTTAAATCTTTGTCTTCATTCATGACCCATTTCTTTCCATTTTCTCACAATGGAAAAATGTGAGTGTAAGTTTTAACTGGGGCTGTGGATAATGAAATGGTCTTTATTCTGTAAATGTAAGTAAAAAAAGAACTTTATTCCCTTGTTTTTTGTAATGTAGGGTTGATTAACGGTCAGAAGTTGTTTATGAAGGGAATGTCTGACGTGTGAAACGTTTATTATATATGTTAACTAGTTATCAATCGTTGACATTTCACATTGACCACCTCCGATCAGAAATATATATACATGATCATGATGATATTATGACTTTTACCTTTTTCCTGTTGTTTCATATTCACACAATACGTCAATACAGCTTTAAAACTTCCAACAATAAACATGGTTTTAAAGAGGTTGAAACAAAATGCGTTTTACTTTGTAAACTTCAACAACTTTGACTTTGTCAGTATATACATGTATCAATTTGGAAATTAATACTCTTAAGTTTGGTAAGTGTTAATTATATTTTTACATCATTTCCGAAGTTTTCAGAAAGAAATGTTCATTTTGACAACAGTTTTAATGTACCCCATTGTTCTACTGATTGTACCTTTCATGTACACATTGAATTAAGAGTCACACACAGTATACACATAAATGCATATAAATTATTCTAGAGAGTGCTGAAGATCTTGAATGATTCATTTTTGAAAAAAAATATCTACATGTATATATATACAGTACATGCAATATATAATACAGTTATAAAGAAACACAAAAGGCAAGGCAAAAAAAAAATTACAAGTGAAAGAAGAACAGATAGTACCATGTGACCAAAAAGAAAAAAAAAACAATATTACCACTAATGAACAAAAAGAAAATCCGACAATATTACCATGGACGAACAGAAAGAACATCAGAAAATATTACCATGATAGAACAACAGAAAATATTACCATGATAGAACAAAAAGAAAATATTACCATGATAGAACAAAAAGAAAATATTACCATGATAGAACAAAAAGAAAATATTACCATGATAGAACAAAAAGAAAATATTACCATGATAGAACAAAAAGAAAATATTACCATGATAGAACAAAAAGAAAGTCACTTAGTCAGACATTATTACCATGATAGAACAAAAAGAAAGTCACTAAGACATTATTACCATGATAGAACAAAAAGAAAGTCACTTAGTCAGACATTATTACCATGATAGAACAAAAAGAAAGTCACTTAGTCATTATTACCATGATAGAACAAAAAGAAAGTCACTTAGACATTATTACCATGATAGAACAAAAAGAAAGTCACTTAGTCAGACATTATTACCATAAATGAACAAAAAGAAAGTCCGACAATATTAGCTTAAATGAACAAAAAGAAAGTCAGACAATATTACCATAAATGAACAAAAATTAAAACTAACAATACAATACCATAGCCAAAAAGAAAAAAAGCTAACATGTCCAGAAAACATCTCACTGAAAACTAGATGATTTAGCAACAGTAACCCTACTATGAATCAGGGGTCAAACCATATGATATTGTCCAGAAGGGTCAGCACTTTCTGTTTCACTAGTATAACAGAAGGAAAATCAAGGGAACTGTCTTACAAAGAGCCAAGTTTTAAATTCATTGCCTTATTACTGTTGTACCCTATTTACATTTTTATAAAAACACTATATTAAGAAGTGTTATGTTGTAATAGCAGAGGACAGTGTGTGTAGGAGGAGTGTCTTTTCTTTGAAATTAAACAGTATCCTCAGAAATTTGTATTTGAACATTGATTAAACATGTGAAAACAAGACTGAAGGAAATGCCACCATCTTTCATGACTTTTTTTTATCAAATATTGTCCTCAGTTTTTTTTGGTAATGTTTTTTTTTCCCCTACTAAACATATCTTTTAAAGGTTTCTTGATTGACCACTGCTCATGTGTTTTAAAGACTAGAATCTTGTCTGATCATGCTGATGGGGATGTTGATATAGGATAATGACCCAATATTTTACATATCATTACATGTATCTGTGTTTCATAAGCCAAGATCATCACATGAATTTATAAGGTTACCTCTGCTTGCATCAGACAGAAGATGTCTGATAATGTGTCATTTACCTGGATTTAAATAACCTGTCCCACCAAGACATAGACCTAGCACAAGTTCTGGTTTTACTGTAGAAGTATGATAGTTCAAATAAATAAGGAAGTCCTAAACCGAAACTACCAGGAAGTCTATTAATGTAAGGAGATGTTAAAGTTCCAGTGTACTTACAATTTAGAAGAAATTTTATGTAATCAAGTGTTGGTACATGTAATGAACCAAAGTTTGAGCTTTAAGATAGATTGCAATCAAAATGTTTCTGTGTTAAAAACTTTGTTTCTTTTTCAATAAAAAACACATATATATGTACGTTAATCTTAATACTACAATGTACACTGTACAAACTTCCTGTTTTATAATCGGATTAAGCATGCTTGCAAAAGAAACATATACATGTATTATGTTCTCAAATTCATGTCAGACTTTTTTTTATTAAAAATTAAATTATGACATGATTAACAATAATATTTGCATTGGATAATAAAAAAATTTATTTTCATGCTGTGACTCTGCATGAATTGGCAAGTATATAGATACAACTGACAGTGACACTACACTGTAAATTAAAATATCATATAAGATAGAAATTCTTCAAAGGAATACCTTTGTAAAATAATAGTGTCATTATTAAAGGTGATTTTGCGAAAGGAACACCTTGTGTATTGTATTATTGGGAAAGCTATCTTCCTCGTGTATTGTATTATTGGGAAAGCTATTGACATGTAATAATCTGATACAGACACTGCACACAATGTAGTAATTAGTCGATATCCTCCCATTGTTTTTTTGTTTTCTATTGTTTTTTTTGTTTTCTTATTGTCGTCAAAGTTTGTTGGCTTATTTTTCTTCAGTACAGCCTACCTTCACAATAACCAGAGATATGGTATTCTATAAATATATATTCTGTAGATAAATTGATAATATAATGACAATTAATACACAGATAGAAAAATCTAATTAGGAAGACTTAGATTTTTAGTCTGGACTTAAAAAATCTTATATGTTTACCTAGTCTTTTTATAGGCAAAGGTGATGTAAATGAAAGCTTAATTTATACCAAGGTCATCCACTTCTCGAATCATCTTCAGTGTCAGTTTGTAGTGTAAACATTAAGAACATTACAGCTAATGAAAAAAAACCTACTACATGTACATGTATGAATGTAAATTTATTCTGCTTAGAACCATGAGAGGTAGCGTATGAGTAAACACATATTTACATACATCAACAAATTGGTTTCCTATTTTGTAAGTTTCAGTTATTTATATTAAGTTTGATATAAACACTATATATGCATTAATTTTTTATACATTTTTTCTTTTTCAGTTTTTTGGAGTACATGGTCATACATTTATGGAGTTCGTTACAAACAGCGGGGACTATTGCCAGGCACAGCACGTGTAAACTAAACAGTCATTTACTGTGGTGCTTTATTTGAATCATACGTTCTGTGGCAGTATCAACACACTACTTTGAATGGGTTAATTTGACGGAAAAATTCCTCGACAGGGAAATTCTGCCGAAAGTCTTTCATTTCTGCTTTTCCTTGTATAGATCGTTGGATAAATAGTTCATCCTTGGGTACATTTTGTTCTCACGTTGTTTTATGTGAATTTATTTATTTTGTTCCGATTTTAAAGAGTTTATTTCGTTGTACATTTGTTGACGTAGAATTCTGAGGCGACGCAATCTCATATAATTACGTAAACAATATTGTATCTATGACAAACATGAAGTCACGAAGACCAGAACCTGCTGAAATTGAGTATAAGAACATGCGGTTCCTAATTATGGATCGACCAACAGATTCAACAATGGATAAATTTATAGAGGTTTGTTAAATTGAATTAATTGTGTATATGTGTTTATTGTGCATAGTTTATTACCCATTTGGCTATCTATGCAAATGAAAATCTTTTCAGGAAAAGTGAAAAGTTACTGTGATTTACATAAAAAATTATGTGTATACATGTAAATACATATAACCCCAAAACAGGAGCCAAACCTTCATCTCGAACAAGATATCTCTGTTACCTTCCTGACGACTGATATCATTATGACTGATAAAGAATAAGATTGGTGTAAATATATTTTCAATGGAGTAGCCTAAAAAGCCAACTAGAAAAACTTCTTAATCTTAAACATGCATATATATATATATATGCATTTGTATTGTTAACATAAGTTTTATCAGGGCAGTCAATACAGTTCCACAGTATTTCTATGTCATTTTTTTTTTAATTTAAAATTTTTGGTGGGGTTCAAGTGTTGCTTGATCTTTTTTTTTTAGTTTTTATACGACCGCAAAAAAATTTTGTGGTCGTATATTGGTATGACGTTGGCGTCGTCGTCGTCGTCGTCGTCGTCGTCGTCCAGCGTCATCGTCTTCCGGCGTCGTCGTCCGAATACATATTGGTTTTCGCACTCTAACTTTAGTTTAAGTGAATGGATCTTTTTGAAATTTGACCATAAGGTTAATTACCACAAAAGGAAGGTTGGGATTGATTTTGGGGGTTATGGTACCAACAGTTAAGGAATTAGGGGCCAAAAAGGGGCCAAAAATGAGCATTTTCTAGTTTCCAGACAATAACTGTGGAACGGTGTATGGATCTCTCTGAAATTATACTACAAGTTTCCATACCACAAAGGGATGGTTAGGATTTGCTTTGGGGGGTTATGGCTCAAACCGTTTAGGAATTAGGGGCAAAAAAGGGGGAAAAACAAGGTTGTCCTGGTTAATGGACAAATACTTTAGTACAAAACATAATTTAAAGCAGTGTAAGGGAGATAAATCAAATACATCATTGAAATTATCTCCCTTACACTGCTTTTAAATTATGTATAAAGTAATGGTTAATGAACAATAAAGATAATCTAAAACAGTGTAAGGGAGGTAATCCAAATACAACGTTTTGGTTACTTCCCTTGCACTGCTTTTAAATTATGTTTAAAGAAATGCATATTTTTAAAGAAATGCATATTTATAAAGGAAGACCAGTAAAAATATCTGCAAATGTTTTCATCTTTTTTTTTTACAAAAAAATCCATATGAAAGATTTGACACTATATTTTTATTAATTCTATTATAAAATAGATTAACATGATTAAGTTAGCACTATGGTAAATTTAAATGGGTAATTATGGTTGCCATCTCCATTGGAAATTTGAATTGAGATTATGACCATATCTTGAGGGAAAGAATTTTTTTGGGGGAAAAAGGGGGGGGGGGGGGATAAAAAGAAATTGTGGGGGGCCAATTTTTTCTCATTTCAGATTTCAGAAATTAAAAAGAATTATTCTTCAAATATTATTTTTTTTTTCAAATTTCAAATATTAAAAAATTTCAAGAAGTAATCTTTAATTACACAGTATCACTGTGTATCATCGCCACCGGAAATTGGGTACTAACGAAGCGGAGAGAAATGGAAAAAAAAGTAAACAAGGTAAGAATTCATTCAATTTAAAGCATTTCTACTGATTTGACGAGGGTACCGCTTAAGAAATGATTTTCTGATATATAATTCTTTAAATTATTAGGCCGATAAGTACAAAATTAAGACAAGATTTTGTGTTATACTCAAAAACTTGCCACTTAGTACCTGAAAATTTCGAGGTCGATCGTCTTCTGTCGCCCCATTGGCAAGATATTCAACTGTTTTTCATTATTTTTCCAGACACTTTTTTAGATTATTATAGTGTGGCATCATATTTACTGAAATTTGTTGTCAAAATGAACGTTTTTAAAGAATATAGACCATAAAAAATAAAGTCTAGGGTACGGCAACTTGCTCATGTTGACAAATTTACTGTATGGCATCTTGTTTTCAACTGTATGGCAACTTGCTAATTTCAAAAAATATTTATTTGCCGTCTTTTTAAAGAAAATAAAGTATTAGGTTCAAATATCTAATTATGCATTTGATAAAAATACAATTCGCTTGACACCATTTAAGATGTATACACAATATAAGGCTTGGACACAGTCCTATTACATCTTTTACATACCTGATGTATACAATATGAATACGGCATATACAAAAGCTGGCAAATGTTGTAACTTTCGGAAAGGCATGTCACTGTTTTACTGACCTGTTGTTCTGCCCTGACGTAGCGTTAAATGTTACCCATGTCCGTCCGACCCGTCTCTCCCGTCCGTCCAGAAAGTCCCAATAATTGGTTTCCGTTCTCTAACTTTAGTATGCCTTAACCAAATGTTTTAAAACTTACACGAAATGTTTATCACCACTAAACACAGATCAAGTTATATTGGGTAAATAAATTGGGTAGCGTCACTGTTACCGTTCTTGAGTTATGCCCTTTTATAAATGAAAAAAAGCTAAAGCTGTCGTTTCTGTTCTCAAACTTTAGATTGCCTCAACCAAATGTTTTAACCATACAACATTAGTCAGCATTTGCATATAAGTGATGAACATTTCGGGGATGGGTTGTGGGTGGAGGGAAGGAAGGAGGTAATGGCAGGAGAATTTTTCCGCATTGAATATTTAGAACCATTAAGTGAATGAATTTTCTTTCAACTTTCAGATGAAATGAAATATAAATGAATTATCATTCTCTGCAAAAACAAATGTTGTATTGCTACACCACGGCACCATGTTAAGGGATGTTTGAGTGCTCACAAACATGTTTAAGCCCGCCTCAATGTATATGTGTCTGTCCCTGGTCAGGAACATGTAATATAGCGGCTGTCGTAAGTTGCTGCCTGACATATTTGTTTATGATTTTGTCATAAATCAGGCAATTTTGATACGGTATGGGTTTTGTTCATTGTGAAGTGCATAGTAACCAATAGTTGGTCAAACCTATTTCATTTGGACTTTGTTTGAATGTCCTCTCAGTGAAAACCATTCCACGTCTCCTTTTTCAATTAATGTAACTGTCTTATTTGTAAAAGGCAGATACAGCCAATATATTAGAATAAAGAACATTAATTTTCTAAAAAAACAACTTCATCTCTATATAGTAAGAAATAAACAAGCTCGGTGGCTAACACTGTTTAAATTTAAAAAAAATATTAACCTTAGATTAATCATTTTTGGAAAGAATGAAAGAAGAATCCGATACAAGGGATACAAATCTGGCTGTGGCTACGGCATAAACTATTTATATAAACTTTCTACTTGAGAATAAAGATGACCTTGTATGAAGTTTTTTTTGGTTGTCATCTTAATATTATATACTTATTAATACTATTCACAAAAGCTAGCATCTTCGACTTGTAAGTTTAAAGAATTATAATGAAATAACATCTAATAACGACAGGTTGAAATATTTTTGAATCCTGATGGTGCATACTCATAAATTCTTTTGAAAAAATCCACGTAAATTTAAATGTTGATTTGATAGCGTTCATTTATTTATTTGCCTTCGTAAACAGTTTTGTTAAAATACCGAAATCGGTAAATTCTTATCGTGAACGAATAAGTCAGGTACACCTTTTTACATTCAGGCGTGCTCAAGTTGCACTTTTTTCTTCGTATTAAGAAAAATGATCATAGTTTTAGCATCTATCTTAAGATTAGATTATTTACACACACACAAAAATAGGGCTTACCGTTTATTTTGAAACTCTATGAATTCACATTTATATTCAACCAAACAGATAGGCCGAGATCCATACCTTTATAAGTTTCAAAACTGAGAAGGTGTGTTTGAAAACAAATAATCACGTACTTTTACTGAGAAATATTATACATAGTAATCATGAAAATGTACTACTGTAACAATGAAAATTCGGACGAATACACTCCTTTTCACTACCCCTCCATCTACTCATTTAAGTTTAGACCAAACAGCCTTAGCAACAGTCTTTTATTATTTTTTCCCTGTAAATAAAAAGATTGATTGAATTTACTTAAACTAAACAAAAAATACAATCTTATTTTCAATAAGAAACAAGAAAATTAATTCGAAACACAATTCATGATTTATTTCTCCTAATTTTCAATGAAAACAAAGAATTTTCTTCACTTTTCTTTGAACAAATTATTCATTTCAGAAATTTTAAAAATAAACAATAAACAATGTTGAAGACCGTACCTTGACCTATAATGGTTTACTTTTATAAATTGTGACTTGGATGGAGAGTTGTCTCATTGGCACTCATACCACATCTTCCTATATCTATTTAACCCAGCACATTCTTTATGTGTCTGTCCGAAGCCACGAGCCTGTAGTTTGGTAGTTGTCGTTGGTTCATCTCTATCATATTTGTTATTTTTCGTTAATTGTTTTGTTATGAGTTAGGCCGTTAGTTTTCTTGTTGAATCCTTCCACAATTTTCATGTCGGGGCTTTTTATAGCCGACTGTAAGGTACGATTTTTCGTTGTTGAAGGCCAAACGATAGCATATAATTGCTTACATACTCTTTATTTGACCCTGGTGGATAGTTATCTTATTTGCAATCATACAACATCTCCACTGTTTATATTTAAAAAAAAAACCAGCGCCAACAAAAGATGAATGGTCGTTTTTTTTATTGAACTTACAAAATTTCACCCTGACAACAAATAACTAACAGTCGTTAGTATTATAACGATATATGAATGTATAAAAATTTAGGATGATATGGTTGAAAAAAACCTTTTTGTCTTTAAAAACACAAAGTCAAATAGAGGTACGCAACGACGACTTCTGAACGAAATTAACGGCATATATTTTATAATATTTGATAAGTAGTTTATTTTGTATATTTGTAAGCCGGTAAAGCTTTGATACAGCCAAAATTTCGTCACTTGATATTATCTAAACAGTGATTAATTTCATCTTTAAATTACAATATATTGCAAGACGCCGTACAGACAAAAATTGTTATTTTGCAATTCGCCGTACAACGTCCTGCAATTCGCCGTACAATAAAAAAACAATGTTTTGGTCCATATTCTTTAAAAACATCTTTATGACAACAGATTTCAGTCAAAATGATGTCACACTATCATAATCTAAAAACGTGTCTGGAAAAATAATGAAAAACAGTTGAATATCTTGCCAATGGGGCGACAGAGGACAATCGACCTCGAAATTTTCAGGTACTAAGTGGCAAGATTTGGAGTATAACACAAAATATTGTCTTAATTTTATACTTATCGGCCTAATAATTTAAAGAATTATATATCAGAAAATCATTTCTTAAGCGGTACCCTCGTCAAATCAGTAGAAATGCTTTAAATTGAATGAATTCTTACCTTGTTTACTTTTTTTTCCATTTCTCTCCGCTTCGTTAGTACCCAATTTCCGGTGGCGATGATACACAGTGAGTATGGCGCATTAGATTTGTAAAATCTTTGATCACATTTATTTATTTGTTATGCCGAATCTAACAGTGTATTTAGATTTTTAATTTTGGGTCCAGTTTTCAAATTGGTCTACATTAATGTCCAAAGGGTCCAAAATTAAACTTTGTTTGATTTTAGCAAAAATTGAATATATGAGGTTCTTTGATATGCTGAATCTAAACATGTATTTAGATTTTTGATTTTTGGCCCAGTTTTCAAGTTGGTCCAAATTGGGGTCCAAAATTAAACTTTTTTTGATTTCAACAAAAATTGAATATATGAGGTTCTTTGATATGCTGAATCTAACCATGTATTTAGATTTTTTATTTGTGGACCCTGTTATCTAATTGGTTCATATTGAGGTCAAAAGGGTCCAAAATTAAACTTTGTTTGATTTCATCTAAAATTGAATTATTGGGGTTCTTTGATATTCCAAATCTAACCGTGTATTTAGGTTTTTAATTTTGGGTCCTGTTTTTTAAATTGGTCTACATTGAGGTCCAAAGGGTCCAAAATTAAACTTAGTTTGATTTTAACAAAAATTGAATTCTTGGGGTTCTTTGATTTGCTGAATCTAAACATGTGTTTAGATTTTTGATTATGGGCCCAGTTTTCAAGTTGGTCCAAGATAGGGTCCAGTATTTAAACTTTGTTTGATTTCAACAAAAATTGAATATATGGGGTTCTTTGATATGCTGAATCTAAACATGTATTTAGATTTTTGATTATGGGCCCAGTTTTCAAGTTGGTCCAAATTGGGGTCCAAAATTAAACTTTGTTTGATTTCAACAAAAATTGAATATATGAGGTTCTTTGATATGCTGAATCTAACCATGTATTTAGATTTTTTATTTGTAGGCCCCGCTATCAAATTGGTTCATATTGAGGTCAAAAGGGTCCAAAATTAAACTTTGTTTGATTTCATCGAAAATTGAATTATTGGGGTTCTTTGATATGCCAAATCTAACCGTGTTTTTAGATTTTTAATTTGGGTCCCGTTTTTTAAATTGGTCTTCATTGAGGTCCAAAGGGTCCAAAATTAAACTTAGTTTGATTTTAACAAAAATTGAATTCTTGGGGTTCTTTGATATGCTGAATCTAAACATGTGTTTAGATTTTTGATTATTGGCCCAGTTTTCAAGTTGGTCCAAGTTGGGGTCCAAAATTAAACTTTTTTTGATTTCAACAAAAATTGAATATATGGGGTTCTTTGATATGCTGAATCTAACCATGAATTTAGAATTTTTATTTGTGGGCCCCGCTATCAAATTGGTTCATATTGAGGTCAAAAGGGTCCAAAATTAAACTTTGTTTGATTTCATCGAAAATTGAATTATTGGGGTTCTTTGATATTCCCAATCTAACCGTGTATTTAGATTTTTAATTTTAAGTCCCGTTTTTTAAATTGGTCTACATTAAGGTCCAAAGGGTCCAAAATTAAACTTAGTTTGATTTTAGCAAAAATTGAATTCTTGGGGTTCTTTGATATGCTGAATCTAAACATGTGTTTAGATTTTTGATTATGGGCCCAGTTTTCAAGTTTGTCCAAGTTGGGGTCCAAAATTAAACTTTGTTTGATTTTAACAAAAATTGAATATATGGGGTTCTTTGATATGCTGAATCTAACCATGTATTTTGATTTTGGACATTGGACCATAATAGGTAAATTAAAAAAATTCAAGTTCTTAGACCACATTCTTTCTGTGTCAGAAACCTATGCTGTGTCAAATATTTAATAACAATCCAAATTCAGAGCTGTATCAAGCTTGAATGTTGTGTCCATACTTGCCCCAACTGTTCAGGGTTCGACCTCTGCGGTCGTATCAAGCTGCGCCCCAGCGAAGCATTTTATTGTGTCATGTTTTGTTATTGTTTGTCTTTTTAGTTGTCTCTTTGGCCATGGTGTTGTTTGTTCCTTATGATATTTGATTTTTGATTGCCATTTAGGTACATGTATCTTCCCTCCCTTTTACATCCTTGTCCTTTAGTCTCTGGTTGAACGTTGTCTCTGGCCATGGTGTTGTTTGTTCCTTATGATATTTGATTTTTGATTGCCATTTAGGTACATGTATCTTCCCTCCCTTTTACATCCTTGTTCTTTAATCTCTGGTTGAACGTTGTCTTGCATTCATACCACATCCCCTTATTTTATATATTATAATTTTAGCTATATAGATTTAACAAGTCTTCTGATTGGCTAAAAGTTTTTAGTCTATCAGCTCACAGACATAATTTTGTCATGTGACCATGATGTCATCAATGTTTTTTTCATGATTTACTCCTTAAAAATGGAATTTAGAATTAAATTATAAGGAATGACTGTAATGTTTTTTCTGTCTATTCGAAGTAACCTAAAAAAATGTGGTGTACACTTTAGAATAACCCGCTATGTGGGTTATTCAGTGTGCACCACATTTTTGATGTTATTTCTTCATAGACAGAAAAAATATAACAGTTATTCCTTAGATAACAGAAAAAATATACAGGTAACCAACCAACCATAATGCTAGTAATAATGATATTATAATTTTAACAGTTGTCTCCCCTGAAACTTTTAACTCCTCTTACGTAGGGTCAGTCGTTAATATCACAGAATAACAGGTAAAAGTTAAAAGAATTTTGTGTTGATTGATGCACATTCAGTCTAGACTTTGGATGATTTAGAGATTTATCTTATAGACATATATACATTGTACATGTAAATGTAGCACATGTCAGTTGTTGTAAACTGTATGCTGTCCTTGATGATGTGGTTTAGGGTTGGTGTCTCTTAGATGTGCACTTTTCCTAAAACTGCATATTAAAATGCAAATACATGTATATTCCATGTTTCTGTGGTCAAAAAATAGAAAAACAAAATTTTATTATTTTGTTGGCACTGTATATATGATGGCAATCACGTTTGATAATGTTGGAATCTTCTTTTTATTCTGGATGTTAAGTATAAAGCAACTACATTTTATCAGTCAGTAAATTCCTTTTATTCCATGACATTCATGACCTGCCATTCCAAGTTACCATGCACATGATGCATGGCCTTCCAATCCAATATAACAATTACTAGCCATTGTAAAGAGCATTTCAATGCTCAACAAATGCCTAATTGTACTGAACCGACTGTGCGAGGGCTTAACACGAACAGCCAGTCGAGGTCGTTAAACACCACCGAGTAGTAGTAGTTAATGGTTAACTCAGAAATAATGGTTACTGTAAATTCAGAAATTATTGCGTGCATTTATTATTGCGATTTTGTCATTTGAGACTAAAATGCGATTTTAATTTTTGCGATATTGAGAAAAATCTTGTTTAATTCATATAAAAAATTTCAAAATGCGAGTTTAAATCATTGCGAATATAACCTTGTCGCATTTTTCGCAATAATAAAAAAATCGCAATAATTTCTGAATATACAGTAACTCAGAAATATTTATGTGCATTTACTTTTTATCAATTATTATTTCAATCTTTCATAAACATGATAAACAGAATAGTTTTTTAATTGAATTTTTAATTGATATATATTACTTTCTTTTCCATTTTGATATAAAAAAAGTTCTTTTTAATATTACTAGATATTTAGTTAGTAGTTTCTGACAAGAGGACCTATATAATTGTGCAACTAGAAATGATAAACTGAAACAATTGTTACATGTACTTTAATTGTATACTCAGGTATACATTGAAAAATATAAAAAAAATAGATAAATAGGATACATATGGCCCTTTTTATTATAGTCAAAATCAAAAAACATTGTAGGGAGCATTTCTCTTTCAAATCTCACCACTTCTCCATATTAGTTTCAAAAAGAGAAGTCACTTCTCCCTATGATTCTGAAGTAGTGTGAGCCCTGTTTATTATTTCAATTTTTGAACAATGGACAAAAAATAGTAAATACAAAGATTGATTGTTATGATGTCAGGAAATCCTGCATAAAAATAATGCAATTAGAATTTAAAATGCAAGTTTCAAAAATCTAATCAGTCACAGTCTTTGCAAAAATAACACATTGCAAACATTTCTGAATTAACACTAGTGGAAAGAATGCAATTTCCATTCATCATAGTGCAAAATCTTTTATAAATACATTATAATAGTATATAAGGAATAAGGCCCTTCTTAAATAATATATAAACTGTTAAACAAATTATAAAATATTTTCAGGAACTGCATAAGAAAGGAGCTAAAGATGTAGTACGTGTATGTGAGCCGACTTATAAAACAGAGAAACTTGATGCCCAGGGAATACGGGTACTTGTAAGTATATTAATACTTCATTTGTATATAACCTCCTCTGTTCAGAAGTATTAGGTTATTGGGATTTCCAATAAGTGAGTTATGACCACAGAGTCTCAAACAAGAAGGCCACTTGAGGCAGAAATTCAAAGGCTTGACACCTTTCATAGTTACAGCAAGCTTCCCTTCCTCACAATGTGATTGCTAGCATTTCTCTACTCATTTCATTTTCAAACTGGTTTTCATGAGATTATAATTTTTTCAGAAAGTACCTCTTTTGACAATTTCAAAAGTTTTTACGCTAAAATGTAGTCATGATTGATATCAAAATTATATTATGAAATAGATTTACAAATTTTGCATAATTTTCTAATTTTTGTTTGGATTTGGCTGTTTACAATACCATGAGAAATGCTAGAAAATTTTAATACTATGGATACACACTGCTATGGACAATCAGGGACCTACACAATCTTCACTCTGAACCACTGGCCCACCAGCCCAGGCTTATAAAATTGATGTCGGGTCTGTAAATATCAGGTCTACAGGGCAATAGAATCTAACTGAAATTATAGTCAAATTGAACTTTGAGCCTGTGGATTCAAAAGTTTATTGTGAAGACTGCTTACAGGCTGTTATAATATGTTACAATTATAATTTAAGACATACAATCACATGTATTACAACACAAGGCTTAAAAAAAAATGATATGAAAAAACAGTATGCCTGTTTCATTTCAAGTGCTTGTTCAACTTTGAATAGGAAATTAAGTCCAGCAGTAAAATCTTATCTAGAGAAAAAATTAAAAATTAAATTCCAAAATGGTTACAATACTGAAACAGACACAGGTGCTTTAAAGTTATCTTATGATTCTATATATATATATATGTTGTTTGTGCTGTATTTACACCCCTCTACCAAGAAATTTGTTTTGCATGCACACGTTTAAAAATTGCGGTTTTTATCCAACACAATCATAGGTTTGAACGTTGTTTTCAATTTAGACTTATTTATATTTTTTCGTTTGGGCTTGTATTATATTTGCCTTCTGGTTTTTATGATCCGTTCATCCTATTTCGACTCTTTAAAATTCAAGAGTCCATCCTAAATTGAGGTAAATTATTTGGCCTTCCAAATACCTTTTCGGTTCCTAACATCACTGAAGAGACATTAATTGTCGAAATCGGGATATGGTGTACAAATTTTTGCACCTCATGTTTGCGGTATACCATCTTTTCCGCAAGTTTATTGTTTTCTGTTTGATATTATTGAATTAATAAATTAAATAAAGATCCATTTTGTTACATCTTGTGATCCGTTTATTTGGCAATCGCCAATGGCAGTCAGCAGGGTTTAAGAACATCCATTGTTCGACCTGTTAGTCAAATGCGTTTTGTTTAAATATACTTTTTCACTTTTTTGGTCTTTTGGGAAATGTTGTTTGTGCTGTATTTAGACCCCTCTACCAAGAAATTTGTTTTGCATGCACACGTATAAAAATTGCGGTTTTTATCCAATGCAATCATAGGTTTGAACGTTGTTTTCAATTTAGACTTATTTATATATTTATATATATAGCTACTTGTGTCTGAAAAGCATGTATATTTTCATTTCCATGGGAAAGTAATATAAGTGCTTTAGGGTTGTTTTCAAGAACTACTAGCATTCTCTTTGTCACTTTGTAATCCCAAGGGTTAACTCTGGTGTAGACATATGGTCATTTTTGGACTTCTCCTACATGATAGTCAAACTCCTGAAAAAGTGGGGTGTCCTTTTGGTTGTACAGGATGTTTGAACATGTTGATGGTTGTCTTATATCTTAATGGTTTTTGTCATTCAGAAGTTTTGTTTATGTCAATGACAGGTCTTTGATATTCTTTTATATATATTTATTCACAACTTTTAATAACTTTTGCTGATTTATGGCTGATATATATTTTACATGTTGTTAAGACACCTTTCTTTTTTTTCTACTGTAAGTTGATAGATGTAAAGGTGTTTTTGTTGATTGGTTGCTGTTTCATTGACATATAAACCTCATCTCTTTCAGTCTTCATGAAAAACTTCTGTTTAGCAAGTCAGAAAATCAGTCTTTCATAAAATTTCTTTAAAGTTATATGGTTTCTGAGGCCTCCAGGTAAATTTGGCTGACCAAACAACATTTTTGCTTGCCATGGGCGTAGCACTTGTGGTAAATCGTGAAGACTACTTCTTTTATTCAGATTTATGAATAGACTTTATATAAGGAAATAAACCTAGAAATACAAGCCTTAGAGAAGCAATGAGAATCTTTACCTGAGTAGTTTTATGTACATGTATTTATCATTACACGGAGCTTCCTGTTGTTTGTAACAATACCTTTTATACCATGCATACTTAAATGTAGTCAGATTACCAACTGTTTGTATGTTTAGTAGGAGATTGGCCTGTGAATTCTCACAGTTTAATCCTATTAAAAACAGAATATTTAATGTTTTGTCGTTTGGTTATGTATTTCTCTGTCTGAGGGTAATAGATTAGTATGTTTGTTAAGTACCCAATGACACGGGTATCTAAGGAATGAAAATGTACTGGTAGAGTACTTGTAGGTCGTAAATAATCACCTTAACTCAGTTCAAGACCATTAACAACTATCGGTCAGTTACGTCTGTCTGTCTGAGGCTTTCATTTATTTGGTGTTACGCCAAAATAAAAATACTTGTGTTATGGATTCCCTTACCTACCCAATTAATTATGCCTCAAAATTCTGATCTTAACGTTTTATTGGCACTTATGGTAGAAAATCTTCACCAAATTGCAAGTCTCTCCATTTACACTTAGTAGGTAAACACGGGAGCAAAATATAACATGCCCTACCTACCTACAAATGTACCACATACATATATATACAGTCTTCACGACGAACTGCTAAATCTACAGGCCTGGAGCTCAATTTTTGAAAATTTTTAGTTAGATTCTGTTGGCTTGTAGATATGATTTTTACAGGCCCGAGAGCAATATTACAAGCCTGGGCTGCCTGGGCTGCCACTCAGCGTGAAGACTGTATATATATATATGTATATATGCTTTCGTCTGGATTTACCAATTCTTGTCACTGTAGTATAATATAATACAAAAAGTTGAAATAGTAATAACGAGCTCAAAATTAATATTCAGTCAATGTATTAATCTCGTATACATGTATATTAATGATTTTTTGTTTTGGTTAATCCAGAAATTTCAATAATTAAGTTTCTTAATTATATAAGAAATCGTCCCCCAAAGAAATTAAACAGTGCAACTAAACACTAAGTCAGAAATTTTGTTACCCCCTCTACCCCCTCACAATAAATTTTTGGAAATAAATTTCAATATTAAATATCAAATTGAAAAAAAAAACATATTGCAAAATATTCATATAATTTCACAAAGAACTGCAAAATTTACACAAATTAATTTTTCGAGTTTTTCAAATCCTTATTCTTTTTTATGATTAATAGAATCAAACTTGTTTCATTATCAATTTAAAACAGGACACACATTTTCCAAAAAAACAAATGATTTAATATATACTTCCAAGAAATGGTTAAAATGACAGTTGCCAAAAAACAGAATGAGGAAATTGCATCTGTAGTATTTTTGATAATTTATCAAGGAAGTAAAATAGATATTAAACTTGTATCACTGTGTACCATGTCTTCAGGACATTCATCAATATGAATTCCCTTCTGGTACCTCTGACTATTTGTAGGACACACAAGGACACCTAATCCTATCTTATTATCCAATGACCTTGTATTCAGGTCATTGAATATTTACTCTGGTCATTTAATGACCAGATTATATAATTTTTGTAAAGGACCTTGTAGTTTAATTGAAAATATTGGCTAAGTGTGTTTCTCAAAATGTTAAGTTTAATATGTAGAGCTCTAGTAAGGTTGTCATATTAATGATTTAGATGTGAATTTTACATGTATGGTCAAGGCTGATGCTAGGCTACAGTCCCAGATATGTTAAGAACTTGAAACAGGGGGTGCCATTATATATTCTCTGTACGTTTCAGTTTTGTGAAACAGAGATGTGCAAATTCTTCTCTGATGCAGATGAGATAAATGTACATGTATATAATTTTGTATCAAGATTTGACAATATTTGGTTGAAGATGGTAAAAAAGATTGGCACTCATATGATATTCATGTACAAATCATGTTTATTTTTTAAAACAATACATTTCCTGGAAATTCTAAATTTATTGACAAACCAATTTTTCTTGGAAAGGTGTTGTTTACCATACAACAGAGATACAATATAAGAGAGACCTGTATACACATGTACATATATATGTAATAGAATTGTCTCATTGAAAAGGATAAATTCTCTCACAAAAACATGTTGCAAGAAGCAGAGCTCTAAATTTAAAAAAAAGCTTCAAAAATGCTGTAGACCTCTAACTGACACCCAGGAAGCCTCAAACTAACTGTAATTTATAACAGGGCATTTCAATTTTGGGTCTATATTTAAAAATACAAAAATTTTCTAATATAGAATTAGCTGTAGACTTTATTAAAAAACCTGGTTACTGTGGATTCATATATTTTCATAAGTACCAATTTTATCTGGATTGAGGAAAAATTGTAGTTTCCTGGATATGATTTTGTGGTTTTACCAAGGACAAGGTCTTCAAATACACCTATAGAAAATTTGTATTTCGTTGAACATTAAAAAATTTATGGTTCATGTTTACCCTTGAAATCCATGAAAATATGTATTCCACAAATAATAATCCACAGTATTAATTGTATATAAGACTCTAGTTACAGTTTCTATTTCCTGTCTAAACATGCATGAAATATTTGCCACTGGATGTTAAGCAACCAACAATAAATCAATCCTATTACATGCCTGAATGAAATTTATTTGTGTGCAAAGTTATCTTAGTTAGGGCATTCATTCATTTCTGGTTCAAATTTGACATGAATTTATATATTCAAAATGAAAAAAAAAATATTTGATTGCCTAGCAGGTTAAGTCATTGCTATTACTGATTATATTTAAATTCTTGGCATACTTTTTTAAAACTTTTCATCATGGGTATAAATTGTAAACATTCCTTTTACTTATAAATATGAAAGAGAATAATATTAGATATAAATTGTAAGTCTAAAATTAAATTTGCATAATATATCTTATTTTTACAAACAATATCCCGTGCATGAACATGAAATGTGATTATAAATATAAACCTTTGTCATGAATAAACGCTTCCTTGTATCACACCTGTCGCCAGGTATTACCACTGGTCTTTTGACCTAGATTTACCTGGAACAAGTATTTAAGGACATACTGATTAGCATACAAAAGCAAATCTGTCATAATTATTTAAATATCAGTCTTTTGATCAAACTTTAATTTAAATTTAGTCTGAATATTTTACATAATTTTAAAAGTAACGAGGGGCACATAATATGTCATGTAATGTTAATCAAGACGTTACCATATACAGTCATTGAAAGAGGGGCACATAATATGTCATGTAATGTTAATTAAGACGTTACCATATACAGTCATTGAACGAGGGGCACATAATATGTCATTTTATGTTAATCAAGACATTACCCTATACAGTCATTGAACGAGGGGCACATAATATATCATGTAATGTTAATCAAGACGTTACCCTATACAGTCATTGAACGAAGGGCACATAATATGTCATGTAATGTTAATCAAGACGTTACCCTATACAGTCATTGAACGAGGGCACATAATATGTCATGTAATGTTAATCAAGACGTTACCCTATACAGTCATTGAATGAGGGGCACATAGTATGTCATGTAATGTTAATCAAGACGTTACCCTATACAGTCATTGAACGAGGGGCACATAATATGTCATGTAATGTCAATCAAGATGTTACCATATACAGTCATTGAATGAGGGACACATAATATGTCATGTAATGGTAATCAAGACGTTACCCTATACAGTCATTGAACGAGGGGCACATTAAATATGTCATGTAATGTCAATCAAGACGTTACTGTATACAGTCATTGAATGAGGGGCACATAATATGTCATGTAATGTTAATCAAGACGTTACCCTATACAGTCATTTAATGAGGGGCACATAATATGTCATGTAATGTTAATCAAGACGTTACCATATACAGTCATTGAACGAGGGACACATAATATGTCATGTAATGTTAATCAAGACGTTACCATATACAGTCATTGAACGAGGGACACATAATATGTCATGTAATGTTAATCAAGACGTTACCATATACAGTCATTGAATGAGGGGCACATGTATACAAAGTCATTGAATAGTATGATAATTATATACAAATAAATTATCAGTGAGACTGGAAGTGCCAAGTTTGTCCTTGCTGATTAAAATAGGGGGGAGGGGGTCAGGTTTTATATCGATATGGCTACAAATTTCACCTGAATCTATGGCAGGTACAAACGTACCTCCATTTTCATTTGGAGATGTTTTAACTATTATTATGGTAAATTTCATAAGGATATATGAAATTGTCAAGATTATTTTTGTCAAATCAATATTGATACCTAAAATTGTTCCAAGTGACGAATTATTATTGATGTATAAGCAAATGTATCAAGATATTTGCCCATCACATAATTTGATTGTGGCAACTAATTGAGGATACATGTAGTACTTTAACACAGCTAATTTTGCCTTGCTTTAAATAGATAAATAGCCAGTGCTTAAGTACTGGCTGTGATTTATAATTTATATTGTGATCAATATTACTTCTCAGGTAAAAATAAAGTATAAGGTTTAAAATGTCTGAGATAAAGTATACTTCTGATGATTTGTGTCCGGTCCTTACGAAGTCCCAGTGGGGATAATGAGTGTGCTGTTTCCATTGGCTTTGGTAGTGGCATCAATAATTTGTTTGTGATTTGGTCAGTTTTAAAGGGGAACCCTTAATGGTATGTCAATGATATTTAATATGCAGTTATATTAGCATTGGTACATCTCATGGTATGATGAAGATTAATTGCCCCACCCTGTACATCTGTGTCTATTGACTTTGACACTTTTGCTTAGTTTAAATGTTAAAGTATTGCCATTTTATTAATTTCAGCATTTGTACTTTCATTTCAAAATTACATACAAAGAAGACATATCTTTGTATGAACACTTTTTGAACAGTTTATTTATTATGTACCGAAGACCATAGATTCAGGTGAACACTCGTAGCAATTATGATATACCCGGGTCTTTTAATTAAGGTTAGCTGTTAGGTCTTTTAGAACTTGTGGAGAATAACGATGTCCAGATATTGATATTTTTATTTTGAACACCAGGAGATTTTGAACAGATTATTGAAACCAGCAGTTACAATGTACACAATATTAGTTTAAGCTGGTGATGTAAATGTTTACTGTCTGCCTGTTTTGCCAAATGATATGATATACAGCCCACCTACACATATATTGACATTGTTACCTATATATTTTTGGCTAGGGTTTCTGTAGGACATGAAAAGGACATCAGTTTATTTACATTAACATTCCATTCTCTTACACAATTAATTCATACAATATGTTCACATAATTTAGAGGCTGTTTAAGGGAAAAAAATCAGTTGGTGATGTCTCTTCCAATTTATAAGGAACCACTCTTTATTTGCACTCAAATCACTCTCCATATTTATACCCCATGCAACGAGTTGCGGAGGGTATAATGTTTTTGACCCGTCCGTCAGTCCGTCAGTCCTGTTTCTTGTCATCGCAACTCCTCTCAAACCACTCAACAGAATTTCACGAAACCTTTTTAGATAATAATGACATACTATGTAGTTGTGCATATCGACCGAAAATTACAATTCAATTTTTTTTTCTAGGAGTTACGCCCCTTTGAACTAATTTTATTTATTTTATACTTATTTACTCAGTTTGTCATCTCAACTCCTCTGAAACCACACAACAAAATTTCATGAAACTTTGTAGATAAAAAGGACATACTACGTAGATGTGCATATCGACAAGAAATTACGATTCAATTTTTTTTCCAGGAGTTACGCCCCTTTGAACTTATTTGCCCAATACACTACTGCAACCTTTTGTCATTGCAACTCCTCTCAAACCACACAACAGAATTTCATGAAACCTTTTCAGATAATAAGGACATACTACGTAGATGTGCATATCGACAGGAAATTACGATTCAATTTTTTTTCTAGGAGTTACGCCCCTTTGAACTTATTTGCTTCAATAAACCTCTGCAACAGTTTGTCATCGCAACTCCTCTGAAACCACACAACAGAATTTCATGAAACTTTGTAGATAATAAGGACATACTATGTAGATGTGCATATCAACAGGAAATTATGATTCAATTTTTTTTTCTTACAGTTATTTTATTTCTCCAGTGACAATGTGGGGATGTGGGGTATGTGAGCACGCTCACTAAGGTTCTTTAATGAATTGAATATTGGAATGATGCAAATTTAACAGATTACATTTGTACCATCATGAATTTTTTCTGCTGATAGATTAGTACTGTTTGATTTTACCAACCTTGGAAACTTAGACACTGACAGGAGATAAGTGTTTTAGCAAATTTTAGTCCATCAAAATATGATCATGTTATTTAGTGGTCTTTGATGGGCAACGATCTCATTTACAGATACAACACATATTAATTTGATTATAATTTATATTACACATGTAATGGTAGGGATACATTAACCTCCTGTTGTAAAGCAATAGTTATTTTAACCCTACCTAATGAACCACATTTTCCAGTTGTACTTAACTGATCCATCCATTTTCTTGGTCTTCTTAATTTTGAGATTCCACCAATAGAACAGTATAATGTTAACTTATTCTCGTCTTGAATATATATATACATGAAATATTTGCCACTGAACTTGGTTTATCATACAGATAATTATGTTTATCTATTTAAAGAAATGGCTGTTCTTTCACAGTTTGTACACTGACTTGTAGAATCAAGATCTTTAGATATAAAGCCCAGTGATGCAGTGTTTAAGTCTTAGTCTGGTTAAAGGCTCTGTCTATTTACAGTTCACAATCTTGTATTAACAGTTATGTAAATTAATATATATATTGTAATTCAGTAAAAAGAGATTTTTGAAAACTAAAATATGAAAATTCAGATAAATTTTATAATGAGAGCAAATTGGAACAATTGTTTATAGGTTTCTTGAATGAAGATCTGAGAATGGAAGGAAAAAATTGTGAGGAGTCTGAGTAGTTACACGATAATGTATGATATGTTGGTTAAGTGCTGATATTTGGGATAATGACAGATAAATACACATGACACACACATTAAATCATTTGTTTGTACATGGACTTGGTGCAAATAACTTCAGTTTAGAACAAACATATTATAACAGATCTCTGTAATGATTTGTTACATCGTGTTTAGATTTAATTAGTAAGGGATTTCATTATAAAATGGTTTTTCAAGCCTATTGCAAAATTGCTCTTGGTTAAGACAAAAAATGCCACTACCTTGCTAAGACAATATTGTATATTATAATAATTGTATTTTCTAATGACTCTTATTTGTTTTTTGATGATATAATACCATTGGAAATTGAAACCTTCGTTTCAATGTATTGGAATATTGTGAACTTTTGATGATCAATTTGAACCTTTTATGAATGTTAGCATTTCAATATTGTAAAGTTTGCATGATTTATTTAAACTGTGAGTAGATGTAAAAGTTACAACAATATTTATACTTGGTGTATATATTTGAAGTGTAGGTAGTTTGTCTCATCCTGTTTGTAGCTGTGAAGTAAACAACATAGATATATTGTGATGTAAATAAACAAAGTGTTATTGTAGTTAATAACACATTGCTTTCATCAACAGGTCTGCTTCATTCAATTAGGTAGTACTGTTTTCATAAGGGTATTTAAAGGGGAATTACACAACCTACAAAGTATGTTAAACGTCGTATTTAAGATTTGAGTGGATGAATTTCTCTGTTTGTGACATTAATGATAGTTTCAGGGGCGGATCCAGGATTTTAGGTTAGGGGGGTGCAAACGGGTAAAATGAGCGAAATATTCTTTACTAAGCTGAGGACAACCCATGTTTTGCAAATCTTAGAGGGGTTGCACGCCCCCGCCAGAATCGGCCCTTGAGTTTTAACCCCACCACTTGTTCGTGTGCCTTTTCTAAGTCAAGAACCTCATTAATAGTATTAATTGTATGTCATGTCTAATTGTTTTTTCTTTATTTTGAGAGTTTGGTTTTTATGGTAGATCTTTGATGTTTTTATGTCCCACTTAGGGGCATTATGTTTTTCGGTCTGTGCGTCTGTCTGTTCGTCCGTCCGTCCGTCTGTCCCGCTTCAGGTAAAAGTTTTCAGTCAATGTAATTTTTGATGAAGTTGAAGTTCATTCAACTTGAAACTTAGTACACATGTTCCCTATGATATGATCTTTCTAATTTTAATGCCAAATTAGAGTTTTGACCCTAATTTCATTTTCACTAGATGTGTTTTTATACGCCTGTTTACGGGAGGTATTATGGTATACCTCTGTCTGTCCGTCCATCGTCAACATGTTGGACATTAACTCAAAAACGCTTTAACCAATTTGCATAAAACTTTGGTGAATTGTTTATATCTATTGACGTGAGCTCCCTTTCGTTTTTTATAAATTTTAGATTTTACGTTTCCGAGTTGTGGGGTTTTATTCATTAAAAAAAGGGGGATTTTCCAGTTTTTGGACAATTACTCAAGAATGCTTTCACCAACTTGCAAGAAATTGTGGTGAATTGTTTATATCTATTGACATGAGCTCCCTATTAATTTTTATAAATTTTAGATTTTACGTTTCTGAGTTATGGGGTGTTATTCATTAAAAAAAATGGGGTTTTCCAGTTTTCGGACAATAACTCAAGAATGCTTTCACCAACTTGCAAGAAATTGTGGTGAATTGTTTATATCTATTGACATGAGCTACCTTTCGATTTTTATGTATTTTAGATTTTACATTTCTGAGTTGCAGGGTTTTATTCATAAAAAAAGGGGGATTTTCCAGTTTTCAGACAAAAAATCAAAAATGCTTTCAGCAGTTCTTATGAAACTTTGGTGAATTGTTAATAATTATTGTTGTAAGCTCCATTTAGAATTTTATAAATTTTTCATTTGTCATTTCTAAGTTATGGGGTTTTATTCATAAAAAAAGGGGTGATTTTCCAGTTTTCAGACAATAACTTCAGCAGATCTTATGAAACTTTAGTGAATTGTTTATATCTATTGATGTAAGCTCTGTTTAGAATTTTATAAATTTTTCATTTATCATTTCTGAGTTATGGGATTTTATTCATTAAAAAGGGGGGATTTTCCAGTTTTTGGACAATAACTCAAAAATGCTGTCAGCAATTCTCATGAATCTTTGGTGAATTGTTTATATCTATTGATGTAAGCTCCCTTTACATTTTCATAAATTTCTAATATGACATTGAGTATTAATTGAACTTTATTTGTTTATAGTCTGACAACAGATTACAAAGTATTGCGCAACAGCACAGTGTATTGCACAACAGCAAGAAATCTTTAATTGAATATAAATTCAATTCATATAACCAATTTCAAGTTCATTGACTACATTTATTCAGAAACCTATAATATGTCAAATGTTTAATTAAAATCCAAATTCAGACCTGTATCAAACTTGAATATTGTGTTCATTTTTGCCCCAACTGTTCAGGGTTGGACCTCTGCGGCCGTATCCAGTTGCGCTCAGCGAAGCAGTTTATTGTTATTGTCATTGGGTTGCTCTCTGATCGGCATACTTACATGTAGCCACAGGCCCAGCAGCCTTCACGCTCAGCCACAGGCCCAGCAGCCCAAGCTTGTAAAATTGCTTTTCTGCATGTAAAAATCATCTCTACAGGCCAACGGAATCTAACTAAAATTTTCCAAAAATTGAGCTCTTGGCCTGTAAATTTTTAAGCTTATCGTGAAGACTGCATACAGACATGACAGACATTGTGATCTGTGATAAATTCCCTCTTTCAATTGTAATTTTGATATGATTTGAAATATTTGATTTTATAGAATTATAAAGTATATTTTGTCTCCTCTTTGACCCTGGTAAGAGAATATAAAGTAAAATGAGAGGTGTTGAAGAAATGAAAATTTACTGGTTTAGGCACACCCATCTCAAATAACTTAATCTTAAAGTCATGACAAACCATTTTTAAAGGCAGTGCTTTAATGCCTTTCTAGTTGCCGGGTTAATCCTTCCTTCCGCGATATCCAACTTATCTACGTGGGGGGTCATTAGACTCCAAGTAGATCCGGAAATGTTGAATTCTCTCCTCTTCTTATTGCGATATAAAATGTTTTTTGTTTCATTTCATTTACATTGGGAAATAGAGAAACGATCATTGTGTTTTGTTAGTTTTAAAAACTTTTGATATATTAGTATTTTGCATTATAAGCAGTCAACCGATTGACAAACTAGAATTATTTGAATTCCGTGTGGAAAGAGCTCGGGTTAATTTCGAGTGTTATCTGCAATCTAGATGTTTATAAATTATTTCAGTCGTTGATATAATAATTAAAGGTCGACTGAACATGAATTATATTATACAATTTAAAGCGCATTTCTGTTTATGCACGTGAATCCGTCTAACGTTATTTTCGCAGTTATATAAAGTAGCAGATTATCGTTCCTGAATAGGTGGCGCCGTGGTAGCGGATCCTGTTCCTCTTCTTCCGGTTTCTGCACTGTGCAACTATTTCAGTTATATTTTTAATTAACGATGCCAAGTACTTGTTGTTGTGTACCTGGATGTCATTTAAGAGGAGGACATGCATTTCCAAATGACTTAAAAAGAAGGAAAAGTTGGATCAACGCCATGGCCCATACGCAGATTGGACGAGAACACGATGATATCGTGGAGTCCATCTCAATCAGCTGTTGTTTGCAAGGCACGTTTTACTGAAAAAGACTACGTGCAGGAAACTATTCATGGTAAAACTCTATTTTCTTTGTGAAATATATAATTATATATGTAATCTCCATGCGAATAAACCAAAGTCTGTTTACAACCGCAATTATCGTTTTAGAATAAAAGGGGGTGGGTAATTCAAGACGTCATAATTTTTTGGATTACGATTCAATGTGATCTGTTTGAGATTTTTTGGTGATTGCTACAATTATAATGATTTCTTACAAGAGGTATATCATACTGAGAATTATTTTAGCAGTAATTATGCTAATGTAGTAATGACAGGAATGCATAAGCTATGCCTCATAGACTTTCTTGAAAAATATCAATGACAATGTTAACAGGAACAAAACAATGACATGCTCTCATCTATATTATAGTTATTTAGGTATAAACAATGTACGTTTGTTGCATAAGTCTCTCATTGTTTGTCCTTTGGATTTACATAACATACATTGAATCAGGCAAACATAGTTTTATCCAGATTCTAATGAATTTAAATCTAGTTAATATTTCGCCAGGTAGTACAAAGTATACATTGCTAATGGAAGTTCATTTAATTATAAAAAATCTAATGTTTTATAACCTTTTTCAGGGCGCAAACCCACCATACAGAGACTTAAGTCTACTGCAATTCCCAGCCTATTTTCCTGGACCAAGCAAGAGACTGAATCGTCCGCAAAAAGAAAAATCAGGGCAGTTTCCTGTGAAAACAAAAGAACTAAACTTGATGAATATTGTAGTAGAAATCTAGAGGAAAGTTTTGATTGTAAAGTTGGTTTTCCTGAAGAAGTCAATGACTCATTCATACTGCAGAAAGGATTTATGACTGTCCACCACCAACTGCCGAGCTAATGTTGAGCTTTACAGATGGAATTACGCAAACACCATCAATGCCTATGTTTTCAGCAGAGAATTTTGAAATGAAGACATGTGACACAGCCATGCATTTTTATACCGGTTTAGAGTTGTATACTAAATTTTTATTTGTTTTGACCACACTTGGTCCAGCAGCACATTGTTTGAGATACATATATTTTCAAATTGATAGGGTGTCAGTTGAAAATCAGTTTTTTTATGACTTTGATGAAATTGAGGCATCATACAACCAACTTTGAACTGTCTAGATTCTAGATTGAATCTAGTGTTAAGAATATTGTGTATACATGGATTGTTTTTATGTCTAAACAGTGGTGTGAGGCTAACACTTGGCCATCTAGTGGTTTAGTCAGGTATTTTTCACCATCCAACTTCAAATTAAAGTTTCCTACAACTTGGATTATTATTGACGGCACAGAATATCCCGTGATAAAACCTAAAGCTCCTAGAGCTCAGGCAATCTTTTCATCAAATAAAAACAGAAACACTGAAAATTCTTGAATATTCGACACCTGGTGGTTTAGTCAACTATATCTCTATGTCACATAGAGCGAATTATTGGACTTGGCAAAACATACAAAATTCTAATAAATCCTATGAATGGAACTGAAACAAAACTTTCAACTGAAATAACATTTAGTTGTTTTATGTTGTGTAATTTTAGAACTTGTATTGTGCCAAAGGATGCATAAATAAAAGTGACGCAATGAATTTTGTTCTGATATATATATATTTACAATTACATGCACATGTAAATTGTAATGCATATAAAAATAAGGAGATGTGGTATGATATTCAGTGAGTTTATCAAACTAAAGTGCATAAGAAATGGGTTAAAGCAGTTACAGGTGTTACTGTCACCGTACAATCTCCAACAATGAGAAAAACTCGTACCCTGTAAAAAATTTCAGAGATCTTACAACTAAGTTTTGTTGTCTCACCTTGACTTTGGTGAATTTTTTATATCTGTTGATGTAAATATAAAAAAGAAGATGTGGTATGATTGCCAATGAGACAACTCTCCACACATGCACAAGAGACCAAATGACACAGAAATTAACAGCTATAGGTCACAGTACGGCCTTCAACAATGAGCAAAGCCCATACCGCACAGTCAGCTACATTGTATAAAAGGCCCAGAAATGACAATGTAAAACAATTCAAACAAGAAAACTAACGGCCTATTTTATGTAAAAAAATGAACAAATATAACAAATATGCAACACATAAACAAACGACTGAATTACACTTTTATAGGCTCCTGACTTGGGACAGGCACATACATGTACATACAGAATGTGGCGGGCTTAAACATGTTAGCGGGATCCCAACCCTCCCCCTAACCTGGGACAGTGGTGTAACAGTACAATATAAGAAAGAACTATAAAAATCAGTTGAAAGAGGCTAAACTCATCAGATGGATAAATACAAATACAAGTGGACGTGGTCGGGTAGTTGTACATCCAAACAACAAAAAGACACTAAGTACAAATCTGAGAGTACTCGCAGTTACTGACAGCTAGTTCAAAGCCACTAACAACTGATAAAAAAATCTTGCATCTAAGACTAAATTATCAATCCGTAAGCTCCCTTTAGAATTTTATAAATTTTAGATTTTACATTTCTGAGTTATGGGGTTTTATTCATTAAAAAAGGGGGGATTTTCCAGTTTTTGGACAACAACTTAAAAATGCTTTAAGCAGTTCACATGAAACTTTGGTGAATTATTTATACATTTTGTAGCTATTGATGTAATCTCCCTATTGATTTTCATAAATTTCAAATATGACATTGAGAAGAAATTGAACTTTATTTGTTTATAGTCTGGCAACAGATTTATTAAGTATTGCACAACAGCACAGTGTATTGCACAACAGCAAGAAATCTTTAATTGAATATAAATTCAATTCATATAACCGATTTCAAGTTCATTGACTACATTTATTCAGAAACTATAATATGTCAAATATTTAATTACAATCCAAATTCAGACCTGTATAAAGCTTGAATATTGTGTCCATTTTTGCCCCAGCTGTTCAGGGTAGTACTTCTGCGGGTGTATCCAGCTGCGCTCAGCGAATCAGTTTATTTCTTAATTAAGAACTCCTTTTTATACGACTGCAAAAAAATTTTGTGGTCGTATATTGGTATGACGTTGTCGTCGTCGTCCGGCGTTGTCATCCGAAGACATATTAGTTTTCGCACTCTAACTTTAGTTTAAGTGAATGGATCTCAATGAAATTTTAAAATAAGGTTCAATACCACAAAAGGAAAGTGGGGATTGATTTTGGGGGTTATGGTACCAACAGTTAAGGAATTGGGGGCCAAAAATAAGCATTTTTGTAACTTCCAGACATAACTTGTGTGTAAGTGTATGGATCTCACAAGGTTCCATATCACAAAGGGAATGCTGGGATTGATTTTTGGGGGTAATTGCCTCCAAATTTTAGGAATTAGGGGCCAAAAAGGGGCAAAAAACAAGCATTTTTCTAGTTTCATGACAATAACGAGTGTGCAAGTCTATGGATCTCTCTGACATTGTATCACAAGGTTCCATATCACAGGGAATGCTGGGATTGAATTTGGGGGTAATTGCCTCCAAATTTTAGGAATTAGGGGGCAAAAAACAAGCATTTTTCTAGTTTCATGGCAATAACTTGTGTGTAAGTGTATGGATCTTTATGAAATTATACTACAAGGTTCCATATCACAAAGGGAAAGCTGGAATTGAGTTTGGGGGTAATTGCCCAAAAAGTTTAGGAACAAGGGGCCAAAAATAAGCATTTTTCTAGTTTCCAGACAATAACTTGTGTTCAAGTGTATGGATCTCTCTGAAATTGTACTGCAAGGTACCATACCACAAAGGGAATGCTGGGATTGATTTTGGAGGTAATTGCCTCAAAATTTTAGGAATTAGGGGCGAAAAAGGGGCAAAAAACAAGCATTTTTCTAGTTTCATGACAATAACTTGTGTGTAAGTCTATGGATCTCTCTGACATTGTATCACATGGTTCCATATCACAAAGGGAATGCTGGGATTGATTTTGGGGGTAATTGCCTCCAAATTTTAGGAATTGGGGGCCAAAAAGGGGCAAAAAACAAGCATTTTTCTAGTTTCATGGCAATAACTTGTGTGTAAGTGTATGGATCTTTATGAAATTGTACTTCAAGGTTCCATATCACAAAGGGAAAGCTGGGTTTGAGTTTGGGGGTAATTGCCCCGAATTTGGGACCAAAAAGGGGCCAAAAAACAAGCATTTTTCTAGTTTCCAGACAATAACATGTGTTCAAGTGTATGGATCTCTCTGAAATTGTACTGCAAGGTACCATACCACAAAGGGAAGGCTGGGATTGAGTTTTGGGGTGATGAATCATAAGGGGGTTCAAAAAATTTGGGGGGGGGATTCTTTTTCCTTTTTTTTCTTTAAAATTTTCCATTTTAAATTGGTTATTTCTGATTTATATATAAAAGCAAATAATAATGATATGGTTTGAATAGGTAAATTAAATTTTTTTAAGTATCTTAGACCACTTTCATTCTGTGTCAGAAACCTATGCTGTGTCAAATATTTAATTACAATCCAGCTTGAATGTTGTGTTCATACTTGCCCCAACTGTTCAGGGTTCGACCTCTGCGGTCGTATCAAGCTGCGCCCCAGCAAAGCATTTTATTTCATTCATAAATTACTTTATGCTTGGAAATATAATTTTGCTTGGAGTTGAAAGAGTTGACATGTTGCAATGTACATTTACTCTACATAGTTCTATGGTACCAAATCAAAAGTTTATATAAAGAAAGAAGTCAAAGGTTTCCCATCATAGTTTAGTTACATACATTTTTTTTGTACCTGAGGTCGTTGAATATAGATCATTATATAAATAAGGAGATGTGTTATGATTGCCAATGAAAAAACTAAGGATTTTCTTATCCAAGGAATAGATTTCCTTAGCCGTATTTGGCACAACTTTTTGGAATTTTGGGTCCTCAATGCTCTTCAACTTTGTACTTGTTTGGCTTTGTTACTATTTTGATCTGAACGTCACTGATGAGTCTTATGTAGACGAAACACACGTCTGGCGTATTAAATTATAATCCTGGTACCTTTGATAACTAATTTGACTATAAACATAGATAAAAAAGGTACAAACTGGACATTATGCACTAGTTCATAAACAAGTGAGAACAATCGCCTTCATATAGTGCTCAGAATATGACATTCATAAAACTTATTCAATATCATTAGAGAACTCTAAATCTTAAATACTGAAAGCCACCTCTGATAAGTACACTGTACTATGCAAGATAATGATATAACTGGACTTAAAATACACACAACCTGTAATTAACTGCCTTTACAGCGCTTTCGTGCTTTGATTTCCAGCTTTGTGAGTTGAACCAGTGCAATTCTACATGTTATCTTTTCATTCTGGTGGAACATAGGTTTTGTATATAAGTAATTTTAATTTTAGGGAGTGTGCCAATCCAATAAAATTTGTCAAAAATGCTGAAAATTATATTATATTCTGTAGTAAGTGCATATTCAAAGTCATTTACATTGTCCAGCAGTGTCGAAGTCATTTACATTGTCCAGCAGTGTCAAAGTCATTTACATTGTCCAGCAGTGTCGAAGTCATTTACATTGTCCAGCAGTGTCAAAGTCATTTACATTGTCCAGCAGTGTCAAAGTCATTTACAATTGTCCAGCAGTGTCTAAGTCATTTACATTGTCCAGCGGTGTCAAAGTCATTTACAATTGTCCAGCAGTGTCTAAGTCATTTACATTGTCCAGCAGTGTCAAAGTCATTTACAATTGTCCAGCAGTGTCTAAGTCATTTACATTGTCCAGCGGTGTCAAAGTCATTTACAATTGTCCAGCAGTGTCGAAGTCATTTACATTGTCCAGCAGTGTCAAAGTCATTTACATTGTCCAGCAGTGTCAAAGTCATTTACAATTGTCCAGCAGTGTCTAAGTCATTTACATTGTCCAGCGGTGTCAAAGTCATTTACAATTGTCCAGCAGTGTCTAAGTCATTTACATTGTCCAGCAGTGTCAAAGTCATTCATTGTCCAGCAGTGTCTAAATTATTTACATTGTCCAGAAGTGTCAAAGTCATTTACATTGTCCAGAAGTGTCAAAGTCATTTACATTGTCCAGCAGTGTTTAAGTCATTTACATTGTCCAGCAGCTGTGTCAAAGTCATTCATTGTCCAGCAGTGTCAAAGTCATTTACATTGTCCAGCAGTGTCAAAGTCATTTACATTGTCCAGCAGTGTTTAAGTCATTTACATTGTCCAGCAGCTGTGTCAAAGTCATTCATTGTCCAGCAGTGTCAAAGTCATTTACATTGTCCAGCAGTGTCAAAGTCATTTACATAGTCCAGCAGTGTCTGGTAAGTGGTTGATTGGGCTTAAGTGCCCTTTCAGTCAACTAAGCACCTTCTGCCCTGAGATACAAGCTGGAATACTGAGAGTAAGCTTGCACAATATCCTCTCATTCTAGATATTGTTGTTACATACCTTTTTGTGGAAATGGCTTGAATATGGTGAAAAAGCCTTGCAATTGGTTTTAAAAGTTTAATGAAACTTTAAAAGTTGGAAACTTTACTTTGAGAAAGATCTCTCTCTCTCTATTTCAGTGGTTTAAGTCATCTTATCAAAATTTTTGGTGTCCAGTCATTGATTTTTTTTGTCTGATTGTTAGGCCATTGTTAGGCAATGTTATTCAAAACAAAGCCAGGCCATGCATGCCATGAGGTGATTAGGATATTTTTACCACAAGTGAATTTAATTGCCTGGCACAATAGACCAGTAATTCCAGATACTAGATTGGTAACTAGCTCATTATGATTTTAAGTTATTGAAAGCTTTGTAGGCAACAGTGCCATTGTCATGATTGCTGTCCTATCTGATTGTAAGTTTTACATAGCAAAAACATCAAAACATATTTATAAGATCGAAATTTTCCTTCTGTTTGCTCATGAGTTGCAGAGTATCTCCACTCTCTTTGAACAGGCTCATGTTTGGCTAACAAGTTTGAATTGTGAAATCTAAACTTAACTATCTGGAGTTGGGAAATATATTCAATCTATTCACAACAGAAGGAAAATCTACATTTATAATTATACGGCATAAAAGGACAATATATTATGTTGATATCAGATAACATGAATTCGTTGCCATATATTTCATCTGGTAGATAATCAATGAGAGATTATAGACTTATGTAAACAAGATTTGTCACCTGCATGTTGAAACTATTGTATACAGTTCATGGGTATTAAAAGTTCTGAAATAACTAAAGCAATAATTTGGTCACGACTTTGAAAAGTTCTGAAATTCATAACTATATTGATAATTCGGACAGAAAATGGATGATGTTAATTTACGTCTTTATTTTGTTTACCAAACTACATTATGAGCATCTTAAAAAGTTATGTAAACAAAAGTTACTTGAAGGTACAAATGTACTCTGTTGATAATAAAGTTTATCAAAAAGGACATTATTTGTTGGAGTTTCCAGATTTAATTTGTCCTGATATTAGAATTGTTGCGACTAAAGTGCCTTTCTCAAGTCAGGAGCCTGTAATTCAGTGGTTGTCATTTGTTGCTGTATATCATATTTGCTTTTCTTCATTCATTGTTTGTTTTTAGGCCATTAGTTTTCTTGATTGAATTGTTTACATTTGTTATTTCAGGGCCTTTTATACATTTGTAGCTCACTATGGGGTATGGGTTTTGCTCATTGAAGGCAGTACAGTGACCGATAGTTGTTATCTTCTATATCATTTGGTCTCTGGTAGAGAGTTGTCTCATTTGCAAACATACCTCATCTTCTTATTTTTATATTAAGCTCAAATGTAGTGTCCATACTTGCCCCAACTGTTCAGGGTTTGAACTTTGCAGTCGTATCAATCTGTGCCGGCGTAGCATTTTATACAGAATATGCGACACTTTCTTATTTATTACTACAAAATGTTCCACAAATTGTCTGAATTAAAGATTTGAAGTCTATTTAGTTAAACAAAATATGCGTTGGTACATAAGAGAACTGTTTTGATGACATATTTAAAATTCTATTTTTGTCATAGAATGTCGCAGGATAAGACTGTCTGAATGTAAATATGTTGTAATGTAAACAAAATAAAATTGAACATTGATTATACTTGGAAGTAAGTCAACTTATTCATGTATATGGTGTAGGGATTAAGACAATATAGATAATTGAAATTATTGATTATTTCCAGAATAGATTTAATGGGATGAATGTTATATTGGATAGAAGTGAAACAGAAAATAGATGTTGTTATAGAGAGGTGTTTCCCCTGGCTGGTCCACTACCGGTAGTCCAAGGTGTTCCCCTGGCTGGTCAACTACCCGTACTCCAAGGTGTTCCCCTGGCTGGTCCACCGGTAGTCCAACAATTCTTCTTGTTTATGGATTACATTAAAGTCATTATTAGAACAAAGGTGCACAGAAATTACATGTAAACAAGGATATCCTAGTGCGTATGTCAGTATTGATAAAGTCATCTGATAAAGGAAAATGCATGACAAATTATACTATCAACATGATCAACAAAACAAAATTCAGGATACATTTTGAGGGTTTATTGAGGAAAGACACGAAAGAAGTCTTTATGCACATGTTGCAAGTTAGCACAAGATCTAAAAACAAGGAATTATTTGAATCTGGAATAATTTTGAATTCTGGAAAATTGATTAGAAATGTATGATGAAAACTAACCCAACTGAATAGGGTTAGCCATGCACACATGGTTAAGGTTAATTTTACTTTCACTGATATTTCAGTATGAACTAACTTACCCCCCTTTTGTTGGGTTAGTTTTCATCAAACATTTCTTATCAATTTTCCAGAATTAAAAATTATTCCACATTCAAATCACTCCTTGTTATACCCCACGCAACGAGTTGCGGAGGGTATAATGTTTTTGACCCGTCCGTCTGTCTGTCCGTCCGTCTGTCTGTCCGTCAGTCCTGTTTCTTGTCATCGCAACTCCTCTCAAACCACACAACAGAATTTCGCGAAACCTTTTTAGATAATAATGACATACTATGTAGTTGTGCATATCGACAGGAAATTACGATTCAATTTTTTTTCCAGGAGTTATGCCCCTTTGAACTTATTTGCCCAAAATACTACTGCAACAGTTTGTCATCGCAACTCCTCTCAAACCACACAACAGAATTTCAAGAAACCTTTCAGATAATAAGGACATACTACGTAGATGTGCATATCGACAGGAAATTACGATTCAATTTTTTTTTCCAGGAGTTACGCCCCTTTGAACTTATTTGCCCAATATACTACTGCAACCTTTTGTCATCGCAACTCCTCTCAAACCACACAACAGAATTTCATGAAACCTTTTCAGATAATAAGGACATACTACGTAGATGTGCATATTGACAGGAAATTATGATTCAATTTTTTTTTTTGATACAATTTTTTTTTCTTACACTTATTTTATTTCTCCAATGACAATGTGGGGACGTGGGGTATGTGAGCGCGCTCACTAAGGTTCTTTCATTTGAAGTATTCTTAAGAATGGAAGTCCTTAATGAGGATTCCTAAATAAGATATTTGCACTGACATGACTGAGGAACATTTAAGTGCAATTAAACTAAAATTTCAAGTTGAAAAACTTTCAGTATTAAAACTAGTAAATAATATATATATTGGAACATGAATTAAGACATAGTAGGGGAGGTAATAATTTATATATTTATCTAATATCAGAATGGTCAGTCAGCAAAAGGTCACTAAAGGAAAGGAACATAATTACATGTTTCTCCTGCTAACTTAAATATTTCCACTTTCCTTGCTCCCAAACTATATGCAATTCCCCCCTTTTTTCCAGTACAGTCTTCTACTAAGCTTTTTGAAAAAGTATATATGGTAACACCTTCAGTTATCTCCCTTTAAATAACATTGGTTTTCTCTCAGTGTCATTTTGTAGATTTGTTTGCTTTTCCTTGTAGTGTTTATTATGACTTTCTTTGGATTTGGGGATGATTTTGGATGTAATAGCATAGAGGATAGATTTAAGTCCTGTTCTAGATATTCAAGTAAGATTATTTATATGCTTGCTGTTCATTATATTATGCATGAAAAAAGCACATCACTTGTTGCGAGTCCTATCTGTATAAAATGACAAAAGATAATTATGTATTTTATGATGATTGTGTTTTGTAGGACTGGCAGTTTGATGATGGTAATCCACCACCAGGAGAAGTTATAGACGAATGGATTAATCTACTAAAAACAAGGTTTAAAGAGGAACCAGGATGCTGTGTGGCTGTACATTGTGTAGCAGGATTAGGCAGGTAAATACTAAAACAAGGTTTAAAGAGGAACCAGGATGTTGTGTGGCTGTACATTGTGTAGCAGGATTAGGCAGGTAAAAACTAAAACATGGTTTAAAGAGGAACCATGATGCTGTGTGGCTGTACATTGTGTAGCAGGATTCTGCAGGTAAATACTAAAACAAGGTTTAAAGAGGAACCATGATGCTGTGTGGCTGTACATTGTGTAGCAGGATTAGGCAGGTAAATACTAAAAACAAGGTTTAAAGAGGAACCAGGATGCTGTGTGGCTGTACATAGTGTAGCAGGATTAGGCAGGTAAATACTAAAAACAAGGTTTAAAGAGGAACCAGGATGCTGTGTGGCTGTACATTGTGTAGCAGGATTAGGCAGGTAAATACTAAAACAAGGTTTAAAGAGGAACCAGGATGTTGTGTGGCTGTACATTGTGTAGCAGGATTAGGCAGGTAAAAATCTGATTTTAATGTAGATTATTATTCATGGGAAACTGATAAATTGTCATCTTTTAGATCATTCGATAATACATTTTACCATAGCAGTAACAGAAGTTCATGTTGTCTAAAAGAATTTTTGTGGTACTTACACTAAGTGACTAATTTGGAATAATCTGAAAATCCTAGTATGGAGCAAAAGTATTTACTCATGTGTTGTATTTATAATACTTGAAAGGTATTTCTATCAATAATTGTCTGAAATACCTCACAGTACACAAATCACATCAACCACTAAAACCTGACTTCTCAGGAAAAAAACAGACAATTAAAGTAAGACAACAATGAACAACACATGGTCCAGATAGACTGACTTTGAAAATGAGGTGGGGTTGCGCACAAAATCCCCCCTTTGCATATTTAGACCATATGTTTTGTAAATAAATCACAATAAAAAACCCGCAATGGCAGCAATCATCATCTTGAACAAAGAAACGAAAGACTACCGGTACTTATAATTTGGAGAGCAAAGTATAATTGTATTCCCTACATTAGGAAGCCAGCTAGTTAGTACATTTTGTACTCTTAAGAAGAAGGAACTTCATACAACTGGATATTTATTAAATAATTCATACTATATTTTATATTTTCAGAGCTCCAGTTTTGGTAGCATTAGCATTAATTGAATGTGGAATGTTATATGAAGATGCTGTAGAACTCATCAGACAGTATGTATACAGTAGATATGAATAAAATCATCCCTATATTCTCAAATTTTCCTTTGATCTTTTTTTGTGCCAAATAATTTTCCATATCACGTTGCTCCTGTAATATTGAATTTTCTCAGTCGAGTAGAAAGAGAATGTATGACATCATAAAACTACGTCATTGACATTGCCTAGGAAAATAGTGATAAACAGATTATCAATTGGCTTTCAAACTGAAGGATGTGTCTGGGCTACATCTCATCTCAAGGCTGCTCTTCGATAAGATTTTAACCAGGAAACTCCCTTTCGTTTTAAAAACCATTAATGATATATAATTCTTCACGATAAACTTTTGAATCCACAAGCCTGGAGCTCAATTTTTCCAAAATTTTAGTTGGATTCTGTTGGCTTGTAGAGAAGAATTTATCAAGCCCGAAAGCAATTTTACAAGCCAGGGCTTGTGGTCTTGTGGTTAGCATGAAGACTTCATAAATATTAATAAAAGGAAAAGAGGGTTACATGTCAATGAGATGTGAATCAAACAACTAAAAACCAAATGACATCTAGTAGTCAACATAAGGTTATAGACATGCTGTTTTAACTATATCAGATATTACCTACAAATGACATCTAGTAGTCAACATAAGGTTATAGACATGCTGTTTTAACTGTATCAGATATTATCTACAAATGAAATCTAGTAGTCAACATAAGGTTATAGACGTGCTGTTTTAACTGTATCAGATATTACCTACAAATGACGTCTAGTAGTCAACATAAGGTTATAGACATGCTGTTTTAACTGTATCAGATATTACCTACAAATGACATCTAGTAGTCAACATAAGGTTATAGACATGCTGTTTTAACTATATCAGATATTACCTACAAATGACATCTAGTAGTCAACATAAGGTTATAGACATGCTGTTTTAACTGTATCAGATATTGCCTACAAATGACATCTAGTAGTCAACATAAGGTTATAGACGTGCTGTTTTAACTGTATCAGATATTACCTACAAATGACGTCTAGTAGTCAACATAAGGTTATAGACCTGCTGTTTTAACTGTATCAGATATTACCTACAAATGACGTCTAGTAGTCAACATAAGGTTATAGACATGCTGTTTTAACTGTATCAGATATTACCTACAAATGACATCTAGTAGTCAACATAAGGTTATAGACATGCTGTTTTAACTGTATCAGATATTACCTACAAATGACGTCTAGTAGTCAACATAAGGTTATAGACATGCTGTTTTAACTGTATCAGATATTACCTACAAATGACATCTAGTAGTCAACATAAAGTTATAGACATGCTGTTTTAACTGTATCAGATATTACCTACATTTCTACTTCTCAGGAAGAGGAAGAAGACATTTAAGTTTTTGTTTTGATAACTTTTTTTATAAGGAAATGAGGAAAAGTTAAATAGATCAAGTTGAAGAAAACTTATATCTGACATGTAGGATGCCCTTAGAACAGGATCATAATTTATGTTTACTCAGTGCTTCCTTCTTATTGTGAATATTTTTAAGGTTTCATTTTAATAAGAATTATTCTAAAACATTGACTGAAAATTAATACGTAACATTACAATTCATTTACCAATAATACCAGTGAAGACCAGGGGCCTTAGTCTTGCGCATTCAGAAAATCGGAAAAATTACAAATTAAAACTTTTTTTTTAACATCACCTTTAAAAGTGTGATATTCTTGTATATACTGCAGCTGTGCTATTTGCGCAGTCAAATTGCATTGATCGTTTATCGCCTTGTTTATGACGTTGAGTTTTATTTATGACGTCAATAAACAATACAGGTCCACGGAAATTTTACGTCTTCCGCTTCAAATAAATAAATGATGGTTTTTACCCTAAATATTTCATTTGGAACAGTTATAGGAGTTGCAGTATATAAAGAATAACCATACATTGTTTCCAAATGTCAATTTTATTTGTACTCGGCTCAAAACAGGATAGAAATACTCTGCAAAGCCTTGCTTTCTACCTGTTTCTAAGCCTTGTACAAATAAAATTTATATTTCGAGACAATGTATGGTTATTTTATATATATTCTCTGATAGGCTGAAATAAACTTTCTATATCCAAGTCACTTAATATCAGCAAGTCAAGAAATAATAAGGTTGACAATAAATTAACATGAATATGATGTTGAAGGGTAATATTTAAGGTTGACAATAAGTTAAGATGCGTATGATGTTGAAGGGTAATATTTAAGAATATATGTAGAAGTAAGGGAGTCTTTAAAGCTATAAAATACATAGATGATAACAGGAATGACCAAAAATATTTGACATTACTACAGACCACACTAACCAGCAACAGTTGATTACTTAATTACGAAAAATATATAAACGAGGAAAAAAAAATATTTAAAATGTATGGATGTTTCTGATTCTATGATTTCAAGGTATGCTAAATACTAAAGAAATGATTTCTGTTTTCAGAAAAAGGCGAGGAGCAATCAATGCAAAGCAACTTGCCTTCTTGGAACATTACCGTCCTAAATCAAGACTCAAACAGAAAGGAAACGGCCACAACAAGCCATGCTGTGTCATGTGATTGAACACAGACACACAGCTTAAAGTGTTCAACGCGATTATTGCCCTGTGTCAACCATACTCATTTGTTCATTATTTGTCTTTATAACATGATTAAATATAGGTGGAGTGTATGTCATCCACCATTTAATTGGGGAAGTGAAACTATTTTTATACTGTTTATTTTATTTATAGAACAGATATATATAGCAGCAACAAGGGTTCTCTCTAATTCTACCACTTTTGCTTTTATTTTACAATTGATTATAAAAATATGTTCCGATGATTTGTTCTGAAAATTAATTTGATTATATTTGCAGGACTGTTCCATTAAAACCTATATGTTATCAAGGAGAGACACTTTAAAGATAAAGCCAAACAAAAATATAGTTCTGTTTCCTACCCAAAAATTTGATGCCTATCCTATCACATTTATGGACATTTTTATATTTATTACGTTTAAGTCCACATTTGAGTTAAGCACTCTTAAATTCTAGCACATTTTCCTATAATCTACAAAAATGTTTAAAATTATAAAATTATTTGACCCATATTTCTTTCTTATTTCTTCTTCCATGAGTATATACATGATATATATATATAACCACACTACATATTAATTTTCAACACTTAAGGTTGGGCGTGAAATATAAAGTCCTACAATATAAGTTTAAAATGTATATCTTGAAATCTGGTTACCTTCCTTGGTTTCCATGTATGTTTTATGGAACAGCCCTTTGTATTTTCATATGCTTGATATCATCACACTTATGTTTTATTGTTATTCATTAGAAGAACTCTAGTAGGAGTTAACAGTAAGACAAATCCATGGTTTAGAAAAACATTTAATTTTCATATTTGTCTAAAAATGATGTCAGTATCAGTAACTTTGACTGCTAAACATATAATGATTTAATGACTAAGACATTTAAATGTTGTAACACAATAATACATAATAATAAACCTGGCAGAAATTCTTATGTCTTCCTGATATAGTACCAGGAAAGTCCTGGATCTCCAAACATTTTATTAAATTTTTGGTATTTTTGGGAAATGATTTTGCAATATAGAAATTCTTAATTTGACGAAGTTTTGTAGTTGTCGAATGAAAAGTAAGAATTCACAATAGCTTTTGTTGAAAAAAGAAATATTAATAATTTTTAGGCAGAATTAGGGATACTTGAAATTCTATTTTATCAAAGTGTATATAAATTATATATGTCACCACAGTTTAGTGCTATGTATAGTAATAAATGATTCAAAGATTAAAACTAATTACAGATGATTTAATAGAGGGAAAATGGGAATTTGTCACTATCAGTGAAGAGGCTACTTTGGGGTAATACATCTTTTATCCATTTATATTTCCAGTAATTGATTCTCCATGTCATTTCACTTTTTTCATATTTTAGCGTCATAAGGCTAGCGTTACAAATTTCAGTAGATTTTCATCAATAACTGATTTCTAGTTATACAGAAGTGTGCTCACATGTATTACTTCCCTTTGCAAATTTAATATAAATATAACATAATTATATAAGGAGCTGCATATTTAGAGGAATTTGATATTAAAGAATAGCATTTTTTTGTATTGAAAAAAAAACACCCGAAAAAAACAATAGAAAATATACGTTGATCATTGCATATATGCCTAAAATTTTCTTAAAAATTTATTATTTATGTATTAAGATTTGAATAGGGACTGTAAACAAGATACTTTAACCTCATCATTCCAAGGTATTCTCTTTATATTATCAACATTTTTTAAAATTGTATGTTAAATCCTGATCATTGCAGATAGGAGAAATCAGGAATTCAATTTTTTGTTTCAAGTGGCAGAAATTTTCAATTTGACATCATTAGTTTTGATATCATAAAAATTGTTAGTATGCTAGACAAAAAGAAGTACAAAATATGTAGTCTGTTTAAATCATAAATATAAAGGAAAAAAATCCTTTACTCCTGACTTGACAGAGGATGTATGAAAAATATCCTTGACCTTTAACTTGAAAAAAAACCAAACTAGTAAGGTGTTAGTTTTTATTTGTGATATATTAATACTAAATAACCAAAGTGAAATAATGTATTTTTGTTAATATTTATTTCACAAGTTGTTTGAAAATTAGATACCCTTGAAATCAAATTAATGAACGAATAGAAATGGGGAAATCCATGTAATGTACATACGAAAAAAGATGAGATACTCTTCAGTGAGACGGCAACCAAACACAAATAACAAATAGACATCTACAGGTTATCATACAGTGTCCAAATCTTACTTTCTGGATTCTAAAATAAAATGTCTTATAAGCAAGGGAAGTAAAATATGTAACCTATAAATAGATTTAGAAGACACTGAATAAATCTCAAGTTATGAGAAAAAGAATGGAAATCTAGAAATAAATAAATGCATTATTACATAGCCTTAAAACTTGCCTTGAGACATGTATACTCCATACTCAATCCAATGACCATTAGATTGGAATGTGGTTAGGTTTTAATCCCATTATTTAGTGTTTTATTGTCAAGCAAAACTATCAGCTATTTATATCATATTGTGTTTTAATTATTTACATGTATGTCATGTGAAAAAAACTTTGCCCTTTTTTTCATTTATATCATGAATTGTATATGTAGATGCAAGTGCAGATTTATATGCCAGAATACTTTATGATTCTAAAGCCATGTCCATTTTCATTGGACACCTGAAAAATTTATGTACAACAAAATCCAAGGATATTGAATATCCACTTGTATAGAACTGTATTGAGTTGAAATTTTTATAAATTAAAAATATAGCTTGTGCATTGTAATTGGTGCATTAATATGGTCTTCAATGTCAAAGCTTATTTTTACAATTGCAGTAAACTGTTTTATACATCCAGTTTTAACAGTAAATTGAAGATAGCAAGAATTAAAAAAAAGTACATTTAGTATCCTTTAGTTCCATCAATTAATTCTCATTTGTGTACCCCTCCAAGGAAAAGGTGTTTTGAGGCTTAGAAATGCATAGGTGTGGGATACCATTATTGATCACAATTGTCAATCAATTTGTAAAACTGTAAAACATGTAGCAAACTTAACACCAAAAATAGTTTTATTCCCAGTGAGTAGAAAATAACTTCTTTGTTTAAAATATCTTTTTTGGCAAAGGTTTGACATATGTTATTTATTTCTTTAAAAAAGTTTTTCATCAAATTTCTAATATTTTGTGTAATTTGCCTCTATTCTAAATTTACTTTAATTTTACAGCTGTGATTTCTAAGCATATATGGTATATTGAAGTATAAGATTTCACCTTTAGGCTTGCAAAATTTGAAAAAAAAAGAAAATTCAGTTTGTGTCTTTTGTGTGGCATAAATTTGTTGTTTTTTATGGGGTAGTTGTTAAAAACACCAAATTGTCTATTTAAACATCAGTTTATAAATATAATGTCTTCATGGTAAATTCACTGTATTCTGTAGTTAATATTAAAAAAAATACAAGAATCTCAGTTCCTAAGAATTTGCCCTTGATTAATGACCTTGACATACACCAGACATTCCCTCCCAAGTTGCTGCCTGTTTGAACATGATACGTCAAGGTTCCATATTTATTTTTCTGATTCATTGTTTGCACATATAAAATCATGTTTTATATTTTAAAGTTCAAATTGAGATTGGTTTGATTGGTGCTTTTATTGTAAGAAACCAGCCAATGAAGTCACTGGTTTCAGTCAGCCAATGAAATTCTTTGTTTTAAATATTTATATTTATCAAAATTGCTGTAAGTTTTGTTCCTAAAATTTGTACATATATATTACAAGGGCAATATGAATTCTGAATAAATTTTGAGTCTAATTTTTTGTTTGTTCTTCTTGTCACAGTTGAAGTATTCATTTGTATTTCATTAAAATTATCAACTTCAATATTTTTGAATGATTTGTAATTTTATGACCCGTGGTAGACAAAGATTATATCAATTTCTGTTTGTCTGTCTTTCAAAAATACAGCAGTTGTCTAGACTACCACAGGAGATTGAATATTTGTGTTTACTTATTGAATGAAGTATTTGTAGTTATTTGATGAGACACTAATCAAGTTTCCAGTTAGTTGTAGTCAACATATTTTTTCTGACTTGGTTTAAAGTTACTATACGCCCGTTTACGGGACGTATTATGGTATACCATTGACCGTCCGTCCGTCGTCAACATGTCGGACATTAACTCAAAAAAGCTTTAACCAATGTGCATGAAACTTTGGTGAATTGTTTATATCTATTGACGTTAGCTCCCTTTCGTTTTTTATAAATTTCAGATTTACCATTTCCGATTTTTGGGGTTTTGTTCATTAAAAAAGGGGTGATTTTCCAGTTTTCTGACAATGACTCAAGAACGCTTTCACCAACTTGCAAGAAATTTTGGTGGATTGTTTATATCTATTGACATGAGCTCCCTTTTGGATTTTTATAAATTTTAGATGTAACGTTTCCGAGTTACAGGGTTTTATTCATAAAAAAAGGGAGATTTTCCAGTTTTCGGACAAAAACTGAAAAATGCTTTCAGCTGTTCTCATGAAACTTTGGTGAATTATTTATAGCTATTGATGTAATGTCCCGATTGATTTTTATAAATTTCAAATATGACATTGAGAAGAAATTGAACTTTCTTTGTTTATAGTCTGACAACAGATTTTCTAAGTTGCGCAACAGCACAGTGTATTGCACAACAGCAAGAAATCTTTAATTGAATATAAATTCAATTCAAGTCATATAACCAATTTCAAGTTCTTTGACTACATTTATTCAGAAACCTATAATATGTCAAATATTTAATTACAATCCAAATTCAGACGTGTATCAAGCTTGAATATTGTGTCCATTTTTGCCCCAACTGTTCAGGGTTGGACCTCTGTGGGTGTATCCAGCTGCGCTCAGCGAAGCAGTTTATTAACCAGTCTGTCATATAAGTCAGTCCATCAGTCGTTTTCATTTCAAGATGCCTACTCAAATGCTTTAGATCACATAACAACCTTACTTGGATATGGTCACATATAATACAAGGAAGATCCCTATCAATTTTGAGGTTACTATGTCAAAGGTCATCGTTGTAGTTACTAAAAGTAGTATGAAACTTGTGCAGAAAAGTGTTTCCACATGCTAATCAAATGCATGTGCTACACCTTGGATTGCAACCATACTTGGATATAGGGTCACATATAATGAAGATTTCTTTTTGAATACCTCAAAGCTAAGGTCAAGGTAAGTAAAAATAGACCAACAAATGTGTGCAGATACTTAATCAACTACTACATATGGGATTGCATCCTTTCTTGGATACATGGTTACATATAATGAGAGGAAGATCTCTATTGATTTTGAGGTCCCTCAAGGTCATGGTCTAGGCACTAGATATAGACCTTAATTTATGCAGAAAAGGGGTTAACATGCTAATCAAATAACACATATTGGATTTCAACTTACTTGGATATATGGTCTTGTCACATAAAACAAGAGGCAGATCTATATTGATTTTGAGGTCAGTATGTCTAAAGTCAAGGAAAAACTTATTTTTTAGAAATTTGCTCAGAACAGTGGTTTTAGGATCCTTACTCAAATACTACATATGGAACTGCAACTTACTTGGGTAGTCGAATATATCTCTATTGATTTGATGTCACTTGGTCAAGGTCATAGTTACTAAAAACAGATTATGTTATACATTATTGCTGTCTGAACAGAAACACATTTCCATGCTCTGTAAACTGGGAAATCATGGTCTAAATCGCAATTTGGCAAAACCTTTTAAAAGTTCACATCATAATGACCATGTGTAGAATATATCATGTTGATGGGTAGTATGTATCATATTGATGTGTAGTATATCACTACAAACCAGTAAAAGTCTGAAATGGCCTATATCTGTACTCGACTGTACTGATTTTTACTCGACCAGTCTGAATTGGTCTGAATTTTACTTAATATTACTCGACCCAGTCTTAACCATACTCGACTGTACTGATTAGTACTTGACCCTTATCTTTGCTATTGAAAATAGTCTAAACTATTACTCGACCAGTCTGAAACAGTCTTAACCCAGTCTGGACCAGTACTCGACCAGCTCTCGACCTATTTTTTCAGTCTGAACCATACTCGACCAAAGGTCTGAACATTACTCGACCAGTCTGAACCATACTTGACCAAATAACCTCTTCTTTATAATTTTGATTGTTTAAATAACTTTCTCTTTAACTTATATGACAACAGCCACAATTAAATAAAGATATATATAAAAACATTTTTTACATTCTTTAATAATACATGATTCTCTTAGATTTGGCAAATCAAGATAGTTAAATTATCTTATTTTAAAGTCTGAGTCTTGTTAAATAAAAGACTTTTTTTACCTGAAAACCACACCTATACTGAGGGTAATAAAACCTTATTAAAAATAAGGTGCTTTTTGTTTGGCATGTGTTTTTTTTTTAAACAAAACTTGATTTTCCTAAATTCCTAAATAAAAACGAATGTAGGACAGAAAGTCACAGGACAAAAAGTCACAATTCAGTTTTGAGGTTATTTTTCTTTGAACAATAGAACACTTATTTTTAAAAAAACATTTTTGTATTTTTCTTGAAACAATATCAATAATGATCAAATAATTGTTAAGAAAACAAAATGTTACAATGTCTTGGTACTTAAATGGCTTCATGGTGCCAAGAAATATATCCTTTGCATGATTAATATTTTATAAATCTTTATTTATCAAATTAAGTCTTATGAACAATTTCCTAAACTGTAAAATGAATATGTGTCATAAAAAGTAAACATTTCAAGATCTTTCTCATAAATATTCAATCAATTGTATACAAATTATTTGTGACTTTTTGTCCTATCAAATTTGTGACTTTCTGTCCTGTGACTTTTTGTCCTGTGACTTTCTGTACTTAGGTTTCATGGTTATATACAATAGTTATATAACTATCTTTTTCATGAGGTAACAACAGCCAACAAAATCACTGACATTGTTTAACCTTATATCAGAAATATATCTATTCCTATTCATAATTTGGGATATATATATATATTTTAAAAGGGATAAAAAATTCAAGAAATGAATAAAATTTTTCTTCTGATTAGGGGTAAACTATAAAGTAATATATCCTGCTTGACACACACTGATTAAAAAGATCACACCTGGTCAGAGAGTAATAAATTTTAAATAACATCCATTGAAAATTACAACATCCTGTAAAACTTAAATAACAAGGCCTTTGAATTCACTAGATAAGTAATACACGAGTTTAAGAAAATATGGTTTTCTTTTTACCTGTAAAACACCTGTACTGAGGTAATTAAACCATTAAACCTTATTAAACTGCTTCTTGTATGCCATGTCTTTAATTTTGACAAAACGTATTTAAATTTAATTAAAATAAATTTCTACTGCAACTTTGGAATACATTTCCTTTTTTAAAAGGTTATCAAGGATAAAAAGATGAAAGTTTTATTATTATTATTATATTAAATTTTTGATTTTACAAAACAAAGGTGTCAATTCTAACATTTATTAAGTTGCTTTATATACTATTTTATATATATTTTGATAAAAAAAAATTGAATAACATTTAAGATATTTGAATAATGGTTGAAAGTTATAGTATTTTTGATGCATAAATCAATGTGAACATGATATCATGTATATGAAAATTCATTTAACGAACTTAATTTATTACATGATATTTTTTTAATCCAACCAGAAATTTGATCACCTTGTTTTATTTTAATTTTAAATGTGATATACATTTTATATATATATATATATATATATGAATAACAGTTCCTAAATTAATGAAAAAATAATATAGATAGATACAAAAAATAGGTCTAGGTTGGTTAAGACTTGGTCGAGTATGGTTCAGACTAGGTCGAGTATGGTTCAGACTAGGTCGAGCATGGTTCAGACTTGGTCGAGAATGGTTAAGACTATGTCGAGTATGGTTCAGACTCGTATAAAATGGTTAAGTACTGGTCAAGTACAAGTTCAGACTGTTTAGTATGGTTCAGACTACAGTCGAGTAATATCAAGTAAATTTCAGACCAATTCAGACTGGTCGAGTAAAAATCAGTTCAGTCGAGTACAAATATAGGCCATTTCAGACTTTTACTGGTTTGTAGTGTATATCATGTTGATGGGTAGTATGTATCCTGTTGATGTGTAGTATATATCATATTGATGTGTAGTATGTATCCTGTTGATGTGTAGTAGGTATCCTGTTGATGTTTAGTATATATCATATTGATGTGTAGTATGTATCATGTTGATGTGTAGTATGTATCCTGTTGATGTGTAGTATATATCATATTGATGTGTAGTATGTTTCCTGATGATGTGTAGTATGTTTCCTGATGATGTGTAGTATGTATCCTGTTGATGTGTAGTATGTATCCTGATGATGTGTAGTATGTTTCCTGTTGATGTGTAGTATGTATCCTGTTGATGTGTAGTATGTATCCTGTTGATGTGTAGTATGTATCCTGATGATGTGTAGTATGTATCCTGTTGATGTGTAGTATATATCATGTTGATGTGTAGTATGCAACCTGTTGATGTGTAGTTTGTTTCCTGTTGATGTGTAGTATGTATCCTGTTGATGTGCAGTATATATCCTGTTGATGTGTAGTATGCAACCTGTTGATGTGTAGTATGTTTCCTGTTGATGTGTAGTATATATCATATTGATGTGTAGTATATATCATGTTGATGTGTAGTATGCAACCTGTTAATGTGTAGTATGTATCCTGTTGATGTGTAGTATGTATCCTGTTGATGTGCAGTATATATCATGTTGATGTGTAGTATGCAACCTGTTGATGTGCAGTATGTATCATTGTAAAGATTGTTCTCAATCTTTCTTACAATACCTTTAGTCTCTAGATATTTATTCTATTCAATAGCTTTTCGAAATATCTTAGCCAGGTTTTCTAAATAAAATAACAACTAAACTACTATTTCAAGAAATAGAAATTATTATTATTACTATAAATTACTACAAAGAATGAAAGTACAATATGTTTAACGGTTTTCTGTGATTTTCGTGCGTGAAGTATTTACCTATTAAGTTTCTGTAAAGATGAGTTCAAATTCGTTTTGCTGTTCGGAAAATCCCCTTTTTATAATACTTATCACGCCTTATCCTTGCGCGTAAGAAAATAGGTCGCTCCTGGTCAAGGTTAATCATATAAATCACTGTCAATACATACGTAAATATTGGATTATAAAGAAAGCAATCACGATTTCATACGTCTCGACACCGATTTATCAATATAAAGCATATAAATACAAGTAACTAAAGAAATGTAGGATTAATAACAAGTTAGAAAACAAAGATGTTATTCGAATGCCACATGTTGGCGGAATTTCGTAACGCTAAATCGGCAACTGCCAATTTTGCCGGGAACGACGTTACGTTAACACAAAGGTAAAACCGCGTTATTGAATGTTTACAACACTGCCCTCCGTCAAAATAGAATTTCGTCTCGAAATTTAAATAATTGCGAAATATTAAATCATTAGATACAATTAAACAAAATCTAATCAAGCACCTGCTATCTCAATAGAATATTAAAATTAAGAAAATTTGTTTTTGTCAATGTTGACTAGATCACGAATATATCACAATTCTTGACACGTATAATAATAAAAGTGTACCAATGATATATAAAACAATATACATATAAATAATGTCAACAATTTTGTAGTTTTGTGTCTTTCAATATAATAAATAAACTGTTTATAAAATTTTCAATGTTTTCTTTGTCCAACAACTTCACTGTATTATTGGTTCGTCTCTTTTTGTCTTTCTTTCTGTATCCTCTTCTGTTCTTTTCTCTTTCTGTGTCCTCTTCTGCTCTTTTCTTCCTTTTTCTCCAATCTTTTTGTGTGTCTTGAGTTACCTGTTTTTCATTCTCATGTTCTTTCTTAGTTTGGTCTAAATCTGTTTCACGGAAACTTTCTTTCAGTTGACTTATTTTTTCCACCTGACAGAAAAAGTTTCCATCCTCTTTTTTAACTGAAACATTTACAATTTCTTCCGTAACTGGAATATTTTGATTTTCTTCTGTTACTGGAACATTCACAATTTCTTCCGTAACATTTACATTTTCTTCTGTAACATTTACAGTTTCTTCTGTAAAATTTATATTTTCCTCTGTAACATTTTCATTTTCTTCTGTAACATTAACGTTTTCTTCTGTAACATTAACAATTTCTTTTGTAACATTAACATTTTCTCCTTTAACATTTACATTTTCTTCTTTAACATTTACATTTTCTTTTGTAATATTAACGTTTTCTTCTGTAACATTTACATTTTCTTCTGTAACATTAACATTTTCTTCTGTAACATTAACGTTTTCTTCTGTAACATTTACATTTTCTCCTTTAACATTTACATTTTCTTCTGTAACATTTACATTTTCTTCTGTAATATTAACATTTTCTTCTGTAACATTAACGTTTTCTTCTGTAACATTTACATTGTCTCCTTTAATATTTACATTTTCTTCTGTAACATTTACATTTTCTTCTTGCAAGAGCTCAGGCAACATCTGGACATCGACCTTGTCCGTCTGTGTACCCTTATAACTTGTACTGGTAATATTTCCTATATGTACATGTACATGCATGTCCTGCGTACTTGCTACCATGGGTTTTCTGTCATCGGCCATTACCGGCTCTACTATTGAATCTCTGATTGACAGGAACTCACTTCTTTCCGCTTCTTTGTCAATGATAAGCCCAGAATTGGTGTCCTTTACTCCGACTCTGGCTTCTCTATCAGTTTGTCTCTTAGTCTCACATTCAATCCACTGACCATTAAACTGTAAGCCTTGCTTAGGATTGATTGTGATATTCATTTCATCAATTAGGTCACAACCTAATAACATGTTATCTCCAATGGGTGCTACATAAACTGGCCATTTGAAGGTTTCACTTCCAAGATTAACTTCCACCTCTGTAATCCCTCTTGTTGTCAAGTTCTTACTGGCCTCAGCAACTACCAAATTTCTTGCTGCTCTCCTTAGTTTTGGCCGTTTACTCCCAGGAATCTGATTATACAACTTCTCACTTAGAACCGTCACCTCTGCTCCAGTGTCAATAACTGCATTCGTCACAATCTTGTTAATGACCACTGGAACTGTAATGCTAGCTGCTGTCACCCGAGCAATGATAATATTTCCTTCTATCCCGTTGATCGGTTCTGCACTACCCATTACCTCCTTTGGTGTGTTCTCTGGTGTGTTCTGTTGTATCTCCTTAGACTCCTCAAACAACATCTCTAGGCTTAAATCTAGGTCCCGTATATCTAGGCTATCTTCTTCAAATGATCTCTTTATATAAGCTGTATTCACTGATTTTTTCGGTTCAACCAAATGCTCTTTCATTTGGCAATGTTTCTCTTCATATTTCAAATTATTCTCTTTAACTTTTTCTTTACCATGTTTAGGGGCTGACACTTGGTCGATAGTCTCAACCCTTAGCAGTTTAAAGACTCTTCATTTTGGTTTTGACTCCTTTCATTATTCCTTATAAAACCACCTCTATTTTCTTTATGATTATGATAGGGGCTTCTCTTTTCTTTTGGACAATCTCTGATGTAATGGCCTTCCTCATTACAGTTAAAGCATCTGGAATTCTTCATCTTGGTCGTATGGTCTCTATACACTTGCTTATTTTGCCATGGACTACTGTCATGATCCTGTTGTGTATAATACTTTGCCATTTCTCTTTTAATGGTTGTCTCTAGTGACTCCGAAATTCCTCTTTCAAACTGAGTCAATCTTTCCTCTGTTACAAATCTTTTTCCTCCTACTTTTCTGACCTCTATATCTTCGGACCCTTAATTATTTCTATAACTGTCCTCTGTTGTACCAAGCTGACGGATGTTTCTGTCTCTTGAACCTCTCTTGTAAGTCTCATATAGCGTTACTTGGTGTATTGCCTCTGTTATGCTAGTAATCCTTTTTGTCAGTAGCTCAATAGCAATACTCTGGTCCGGCAATCCTCTAAGCATATACTCCACACTGAGTGTACTGTGTGTTGCTGTGTCAATTGTGGGGAAAGACTTCCTGACCAACATCTCGACCCTTGAAGCATACTCCTGAATTGTTTCTCTATCATACTTTTTCAGAGTATGAAGCTCTTGTCTGTATGTTTCCGGGTACCCATGATCTCCAAATCTATTTGACATGGCTGCACAAAGTGCTGAAAATGATCTTTTTGTCTCTGGTGTAAGAAATGAGGCATATACCATTGCTTCATCTTTGAGGGCTGTAACCAGTTCTTTGGCTTTGGTTGATGGAGTCCAATTGTTCATTTCCGCAATCAGTTCAAATTGCATCATATATGCGTTCCATGCATCCTTTCCGTTATAGAATGGCACTCTGGTTCTGCGTCCATTATCATTAAATCTTGGAACTTCTGATGTATTGATATACTGTGGTCTACTGGGATGCTGCATTGGTAACAAGTTTGGCTCTGTGATTGGTTGATACTGTTGGAAATTTCTATTTTGAACTGGATATTGTGAAAAATTACTGTTCGGGGCTTGATTTTGTATATATCGGCTATTCTGTACTGTATTTTGCGAATAGTTACTTCTTTGCATTGTATTATGAGGATAGGTGTTGCTCACAAATTGACTCTGAGTATACAAGTTCTTGTTAAGAACTGGATTCTGTGAAATATTGCTGCTAACAATATCATGGTTTACATGGGTATGGGTACCAGCATATACATTTGGCTCTATATACTCTGTTGACTGGGTAATTGTGTTGTCCAGATTTTGATTAGGGTTTGTTTGACTTGAACTTGGTATCGGCTGTTTTGTTGGGCTGTTCTCTTTAATTCAAAATTTTCATTCTTTAAGGCATCTAATTGTCTTCTTAATTGTGTGAGCTCATCACTATCAGAATTGGTTGATCTTGAAATTAAAGCGCTATCACTTCGACTTTGAGTTGGAACAAGGAACGGATTAGTGTTATTCTCAATTTCTTTACTTATAGCAGGTAAGTTGATAGTATGATCCATGGTACAAGGATTTTCATCAGTCAAATGAGTTATCTCCCTTTCTCCTTCATTAATTGAAGTAGGCAATATATTTGGATACTTATCTATTGTCTCCCCATTACTGAATTCAGGGATATTAAACCTTGCATTAAAATAATCATGAGAGTTTCTAGATTCCCCTGAAAAATGGGCCTCCATATTCCCAGATGATATGGCATGGTTGGGAATGGCTAAACTACTTGGTGGGTTTATTCGAGATCCCCTTCCTCTTCCCCTTCCTAAAGACATTGATCCCGTAGACATACTAGGTTGTCTATTTCTCAAATTCTATTCAATAGCTTTTCGAAATATCTTAGCCAGGTTTTCTAAATAAAATAACAACTAAACTACTATTTCAAGAAATAGAAATTATTATTATTACTATAAATTACTACAAAGAATGAAAGTACAATATGTTTAACGGTTTTCTGTGATTTTCGTGCGTGAAGTATTTACCTATTAAGTTTCTGTAAAGATGAGTTCAAATTCGTTTTGCTGTTCGGAAAATCCCCTTTTTATAATACTTATCACGCCTTATCCTTGCGCGTAAGAAAATAGGTCGCTACTGGTCAAGGTTAATCATATAAATCACTGTCAATACATACGTAAATATTGGATTATAAAGAAAGCAATCACGATTTCATACGTCTCGACACCGATTTATCAATATAAAGCATATAAATACAAGTAACTAAAGAAATGTAGGATTAATAACAAGTTAGAAAACAAAGATGTTATTCGAATGCCACATGTTGGCGGAATTTCGTAACGCTAAATCGGCAACTGCCAATTTTGCCGGGAACGACGTTACGTTAACACAAAGGTAAAACCGCGTTATTGAATGTTTACAACAATCATGTTGATGTGTAGTATGTATCCTGTTGATGTGTAGTATGTATCCTGTTGATGTGTAGTATGTATCCTGTTGATGTGTAGTATGTATCCTGTTGATGTGTAGTATGTTTCCTGTTGATGTGTAGTATGTATCCTGTTGATGTGAAGTATGTTTCCTGTTGATGTGTAGTATGTATCCTGATGATGTGTAGTATGTTTCCTGTTGATGTGTAGTATGTATCCTGTTGATGTGTAGTATATATCATGTTGATGTGTAGTATGTATCATGTTGATGTGTAGTATGTATCCTGTTGATGTGTAGTATGTATCCTGTTGATGTGTAGTATGTATCCTGTTGATATGTAGTATGTATCCTGTTGATGTGTAGTATGTATGCTGTTGATGTGTAGTATGTTTCCTGTTGATGTGTAGTATGTATCCTGTTGATGTGAAGTATGTTTCCTGTTGATGTGTAGTATGTATTCTGATGATGTGTAGTATGTTTCCTGTTGATGTGTAGTATGTATCCTGTTGATGTGTAGTATATATCATGTTGATGTGTAGTATATATCATATTGATGTGTAGTATGTATCCTGATGATGTGTATGATGTATCCTATTGATGTGTAGTATGTATCCTGTTGATGTGTAGTATATATCCTGTTGATGTGTAGTATATATCATGTTGATGTGTAGTATGTATCCTGTTGATGTGTAGTATGTAACCTATTGATGTGTAGTATGTATCCTGTTGATGTGTAGTATATATCCTGTTGATGTGTAGTATGTATCCTGATGATGTGTAGTATATATCCTGTTGATGTGCAGTATATATCCTGATGATGTGTAGTATGTTTCCTGTTGATGTGTAGTATGTATCCTGTTGATGTGAAGTATGTATCCTGATGATGTGTAGTATGTTTCCTGTTGATGTGTAGTATGTATCCTGTTGATGTGTAGTATGTATCCTGTTGATGTGTAGTATGTATCCTGATGATGTGTAGTATGTATCCTGTTGATGTGTAGTATATATCAAGTTGATGTGTAGTATGCAACCTGTTGATGTGTAGTATGTTTCCTGTTGATGTGTAGTATGTATCCTGTTGATGTGCAGTATATATCATGTTGATGTGTAGTATGCAACCTGTTGATGTGTAGTATGTTTCCTGTTCATGTGTAGTATATATCATATTGATGTGTAGTATATATCATGTTGATGTGTAGTATGCAACCTGTTGATGTGTAGTATGTTTCCTGTTGATGTGTAGTATATATCATATTGATGTGTAGTATATATCATGTTGATGTGTAGTATGCAACCTGTTAATGTGTAGTATGTATCCTGTTGATGTGTAGTATGTATCCTGTTGATGTGCAGTATATATCATGTTGATGTGTAGTATGCAACCTGTTGATGTGCAGTATGTATCATGTTGATGTGTAGTATGTATCCTGTTGATGTGTAGTATGTATCCTGTTGATATGTAGTATGTATCCTGTTGATGTGTAGTATGTTTCCTGTTGATGTGTAGTATGTATCCTGTTGATGTGCAGTATATATCATGTTGATGTGTAGTATGCAACCTGTTGATGTGTAGTATGTTTCCTGTTCATGTGTAGTATATATCATATTGATGTGTAGTATATATCATGTTGATGTGTAGTATGCAACCTGTTGATGTGTATTATGTATCCTGTTGATGTGTAGTATGTATCCTGTTGATGTGCAGTATATATCATGTTGATGTGTAGTATGCAACCTGTTGATGTGTAGTATGTTTCCTGTTCATGTGTAGTATATATCATATTGATGTGTAGTATATATCATGTTGATGTGTAGTATGCAACCTGTTGATGTGTAGTATGTTTCCTGTTGATGTGTAGTATATATCATATTGATGTGTAGTATATATCATGTTGATGTGTAGTATGTATCCTGTTGATGTGTAGTATGTATCCTGTTGATGTGTAGTATGTATCCTGTTGATGTGTAGTATGTATCCTGTTGATGTGTAGTATGTTTCCTGTTGATGTGTAGTATGTATCCTGTTGATGTGTAGTATGTATCCTGTTGATGTGTAGTATGTATCCTGATGATGTGTAGTATGTATCCTGTTGTTGTGTAGTATGTATCCTGATGACGTGATCACACTTTCATGGTTAACAACTACCTTGACCAAAAACATTTTACCTGAGAACGGATTCACAGTATCATGTTTCCATGATCAGTGATGAATGAAATCAGGGTCAAAACCATAATTTGACATAAAATTTTAAAAAGTTAAATCATAATGAATATGTGAAATGACCACAACTTCATGGTGAACTACCTTGAAACAAAAACTTTGATCTTAGCAGGACAGACTAACCGGCAGACGGAAGGATGGATGCACAGACAAAAAACAAAAACATAATGACCCTTATTTTAGCCAGGACATAAAACAGATGCAAGAAAAATAATACTTTCAAGAGGATAACACATCAGCATACAGTAAAGTTATGTTTGTTGCACAGCTATATGTAATATATTAGTTTTATATTGGTTTATAAACATGATTAAATATTGAGCAAAGTCTTGATATATCTATTACAGCTCCAAATGTAGAAAATAATCATTAAGAATACCAAATATAGGATTGTAATCAATTGATTAAATGACTAGGAAAAACAGCCAGTTTTTCTAGTGGACAGGAGGGTATTGGAAGTTTATATTCATACATTTATAATATTAGAGAAAATTTGTGTAAATAACTCCAAAAATAGATAATAAACCTGGGGTTGATAAGGGTGTGATATTTGAAGAAAAACAACACCATTTAATATTTTCTATATATTCAATTTAGGGATTACAAAATATTGTTAGATATTTGTTCATTTCTGTTTTATTTAGCTTGTATATACTTGAATCTAATTTTAAAGTTATAACTTCTTAGTTTCTTTCGATTGTCTTGTCTATGTCTTATTGTTGTTTACTGAATATCTTCTTTTTCCTTCAATTTCCCATTTCAGTAATTTCTTTGTGTTTAAAGTTACCAAACCTATAGCAAGACACCAACCAACCCCCTACCAAAATTAAACAAAACAAAACAAAACAAAGAAAACAAACATGGGTCAAGGTCTCAAATGGCTTGGTTACAATATTTGTGACTAATCAATGTAGAATTTTTACAATGTAGTTGCAATTACAGGAAAGGCAGATTTTTTCTTAAATATCTTAACAAGATGAAGAACAGCAAGTATCGTCAAGAAGAGTGCTGTAACCACGGGCGCGGGGGGGGGGGGGGGGGGGTCCTCAACTTGGGATTTTGGGTACAGTTGTGCAGCTGGGATTTAAAAAACACCCCCCCCCCCCCTTTCATATATTGAATAATTGTGAAATCCCTACCTATACATATATTTCACAGCGAAATCATAATCCATTCATATATTTATCAGCTCAAATAGTACCTAAATATATCACAATTAGTCAATTTCTACCTATTGATATATTTCCTCGGTAAAATTGCATTGATATATCCCCCCTCCTCCCCCCCCCCCATCAATCCCCCCCCCCCCCCCCCCCCCCGCCCCAATCAATCACCATAAAAACTTTCAAAATATAATTTTGGCAAATAACTTTTTATAACAGAACATCTACAAAAACATTTATACAAATATAATGAACCTAAAATTATATATGAAACAAGAATATGTCCATAGTACAAGGATGCCCCACTCGCACTATCATTTTCTATGTTCAGTGGACCGTGAAATAGGGATCAAAACTATAATTTGACATTAAAATTAGAAAGATCATATCATAGGGAACATGTATACTAAGTTCAAGTTGATTGGACTTCAACTTCAGCAAAAACTACCTTGACCAAAAACTTTAACCTGAAGTGGGACAGACTGACGAACGGACGGACGGACGGGGACGGACTAACGAACGGACGCACAGATCGAAAAACATAATGCCCCTCTACTATCGTAGGTGGTCATAATTATAGATAAAATTATAAATAGTGATAAATTCTATTTAATTATGATTAAAAACTGTGAAATGCACAAACTGTCACAAAGTTTTCAATGGTTATTATAATAAACTGCTTTATTCAAACCATTTCAATAACATATACACAATTCATTCTAAAGGAATGAAAACTTATGTATTAAGTAATGTTTCATTGTTAACAGAAAGTGCTAAACTGTAACAGGATTTTGTGAGCTTCTTTCACTAATAGTATTTTAAAACTATCAAAATGAACTTTAGAATAATGAATAACTATCGAGCATTGACATTTTAATGACGCAAACTGAGTTACAGAAAATATATAAGGACTTTAGTTACAATTAAGATACTTATATGAGTACTTATAGACCGTTACTATAACCTTTACATTAGGATCTAGAACAGCTTTAAATGTTGTTTGTTTAAGATTTGATAAGTGTTTGTTTTTCATGGTTTTTTTGTCATGCATTGAAATATGTTATTTATAAAACACTGTAGAATCATCAAAGGGGATATGTTTTGTCTGGCAAAGTGGACATATGAGCCCAAAGCCTCTATTAAGACAAAATAACAAATATATTATACTGGAGTATCCTTATTTCAACATTTTATACCATTGTAATCTGAGGAGATATGAGCTGTTATCCCCTAACAGGGTAAACAATCAAATTGCATCATTTGCCATATGTCACTTCAGTATAATAATAAACTACTAGTAATGATACGCCTTCTTTTCCATTACAAAGTCAGAATATGCAATTACTGCATGCATCAAGAGTATGTACATTTTATGTTGGTTGTCATGTCTGTAAGATAGCAAAAATATATCTTCATTTGGAAGAAATGAATGTTGGCGTCTATTACAGAAAAGTGGGGGGGGCTATTAATACCCCTTTCTGTTAACCTGTTTTGGGCTATTTCAAGGTGTTGTTAACTGTTATTTGAAATATATATGAACTGTTAACTGTTTTCAACCCACTGCCTGTTATCTGTTCTGTTAAGATTGGCAATGTTGTAAACTGTTTTATATGAAGTTGGGATTCCTATTATCTGTTACTGGACACTTAAAGTGTTCCCTGTTTTTGAAATAATTTATCTCTGTTAACTGTTATTTACAAGAATTTTTAAGATGGACACTAATCACATTAAATTTGCTGTTAATCTCTTTCTTTACGGTGCTCCCTCAAAGGAGTAACATAAACAGCATATATGTATCACATCAGAATGCGAATTAAAGATGTATAAAGACAATGGGACTATACTAGAAGGCTCATTAAAAAAGCAATATCTTTATCATTTTAAATTTGTTTAATCACAATATTTTCACCACTTTGTAAGTTGGTTGATAATATGAAGGTTACTAAGGTATTAACTGACAAACATTAGGCCGGGAAAACAGACGCAATCGCGTAATATCCGAACAAAGTGAGATCAGATGGGTTTATTGAGGATCGGTATCTGTTGTCTTCTTTACTCGTCATACGATACTAATGTCATATCCCGAGTAACAATCATAATGGTCTCGATAGTGTTCACAGGTTAAGGGGCAAATAAAATAAAGATTCGAACAGATGGTAATAAAGATAATTTAAAGAATAAAGTTTGGGGTGTTAACTCTTGAAGGTGTTAAAAAAAGAATTAGGAGATAACTGTATTGTATTTTAAGCTCCGATGGCATCAATTGGTGATTTGATGATCGCAAATTAAGTTTACTGGAGACTTGTAGCGGAGCAAGTAAACGGGTATTTGCGACCATCAAATATCAATTGATGCCGTCGGAGCTTAAAATATAATATCTCCATTCTAATGAAACTGACAGAAAACAACGTCAAATCATACATTTAAAATTTGTCATACGTCGTTTGCGCTTGTGCGTATGTTTTCATAGTATCAATTGTGAATTGATGCCATGAAAATTGGTGACGTTATCCAATCAAAATGAACGTTACAATGTTGCATTAGAATCTCTATTCTTTTTTTTTTAATGTAAGAAGATACCAACCGAGGGTGCAATCAAAAACCGTAGTTCAAATGAAATATAGCCAACACCATGGCCAAAATGGAAGCAACTGTAGTTTTCCTATGTTCAAATAAGAAAAATAAAAAATCCATTTAATGTCAGGATGAGCGTCCCGCCATCTAGGACTAAAAGTGCTAATCCGCAAAAAAAAGACCAACAAAAAACTTAAATATTGACGAAACCCACCCAAACCAATTAAGGTGGACTCAGGTGTTCTAGAAGAGTAAGCAGTGTTTGCTTCACTACTGAAACATGTGGTGTTCATAAAGAATTCCTTAAGTCACAATTAAAGTTGGTGATAACTGTTATGAGCATTTTATATTTGTTGTTAACTGTTTTTGCCAAAATCGAGGTGTTGTTAACATGTTAATGGGACCCCTACCCCCCCCCCCCCATTACAATATAAGAATTTATCAGTTTAGATGACTGCATCCAGGAAAAATATTCATTCAAATTGCAACTCGAAGGCGGACATTTCAGCGAGGGGTATGTAAGGCATAGAATCAAATAATTGATACTGATGCAAAGATTCTGGAGCATCAATTTCCACAGATTTTATGTTACAAGCAAATCATGAAATCAGTTGCCTGATAAAATACATATTTTCCAATGAGTTCGGTAATGTACTAATCTGAAAACCATGTCATTTTGATAACGGTGAAACAAGGATTTCATTTAAATGGTGCAGATGAATAAATTTTGACAGCTAGAATCACTTCATGATACATATGTTCTATCTAGATATCTAATTTGGTTGAATTCAACAACTTTGAAACTTAACATAATTTAGTGGCCATTTTGAAAACAAGAGTGCACATGCAGGAATGTCTCGCCTGTATTATTTATCATGATTGATCTTATGTTGAGTCTGTAATAAAAGGTTCAACTACAAGTATCACATAATCTTAACATTATCAATGATCTTGTAAATGAGGTCTAGGTCATATGAACCTGCCAGACAGAAATGTACACCTTACAATCATACCATACACCAAATACAGTTAACCTATTGCTCATAACTTCTAAAAACAGATCTTATTACTAAAACTTAACATTGACCCAATGAACCATAAAAAATAAGGTCAAAGTAAGATGAATCCTAACTACACAACATGAATACCATGCAATCATTCCATACACACAATATAGTTGACCTATTGCTCATAGTATCTGAGAAACAGACATAACCATAAAAACTTAACATTGACTAATGGATCATGAAAATGAGGTCACGGTCAGATGAACCCTGCAAAACAGACATCAATATTTGTATATTAGTTGTCATTACTATGCCTTGAATAATATATATGCCAAATGACATTGATGTGTCAGGAAGAATATATTTGTCAGATCTCATTACAATATCAGAGACAATATGTATGTCAGATCTCATTACAAAATCGGAGAGAATATGTTTGTTAGATTTCATTACAATATCAGAGAGAATATGTATGTCAGATCTCATTGCTATATCAGAGAGAATATGTATGTCAGATCTCATTAAAATATCAGATAGAATATGTATATCAGATCTTATTTCTGTGTCAGGGAAAATATGTATGTCAGATCTAATTACTATATCAAAGAGAATATGTCTGTCAGATCTCATTACCGTGTCAGGGAAAATACGTATTGTCAGATCTCATTACTATATCAGAGAGAATATGTTTGTCAGATCTCACAACTATATCAGAGAGAATATGTTTGTTAGATCTCATACAATATCAGAGAGAATATGTTTGTCAGATCTCATTACTGTGTCAGGGAAAATATGTTTGTCAGATATCAATACTTTGTCAAGATGCCATTACTATGTCAGGATAAATATTTAAGGGGGGGGGGGGGGGGGGGGGGGGGGGCTAGGATGAAAAATTTTCCTGCCTTTTTATTTTCCCCTCTATTCGGTCCTGCCTTTTTATTTTTCACTCTATTCGGTCCTGCCTTTTTTTTTTTTTTTTTTAGTTTATCCTGAATTTTTTTAATACATCAATTGTCATCCTGCCGTTTTTTTTTGCAAATAATCTCATCCTGCCTTTTTTCACACAAAACTCCTGTCCTGCCCATTTTTTTCAAATTTCATCCTAGCCCCCCCTAAAAATCAAATGGTAGCTCCCTTACTGTGTTAAGAGAGAATATGTTTGTCAGATGTCAAAACTATGTCATGGAGAATATGTTTGTCAAATGTCATTACTAGGTCAGGTCAGATATCAACACTATATCATGGACTAAGTTTGTCAAATGTCAATACTATATGAGGGAGAATATGTTTGTCAAATGTCATTACTAGGTCAGATATCAACACTATATCATGGACTAAATTTGTCAAATGTCAATACTATATGAGGGAGAATATGTTTGTCAAATGTCATTACTAGGTCAGATATCAACACTATATCATGGACTAAATTTGTCAAATGTCAATACTATATGAGGGAGAATATGTTTGTCAAATGTCATTACTAGGTCGTCAGAAGTCAATACTATATCGGGGAGAATATGTTTGTCAAATGTCATTACTAGGCCAGATCTCAATACTATATCAGGGACAATATGTTTGTCAAATGTCATTACTGTGTCAGGTAGTATATGTATGTCAGATGTCATTAATGTATCATGGAGACTGTTGTTATCAGATGTCATTACTTGTTAAGGGAGAATAGGTATGTCAGATGTCATTACTATGTCAGGGAGAACAGGTATGTCAGATGTCATTACTAGGTCAGGGAGAACAGGTATGTCAGATGTCATTATTCGTTCAGGGAGAATGGGTATGTCAGATGTCATTACTGGTTCAAGGAGAACAGGTATGTCAGATGTCGTTACTATGTCAGGGAGAATATGTATGTCAGATGTCATTACTAGGTCAGGGAGAATAGGTATGTCAGATGTCATTACTATGTCAGGGAGAATAGGTATGTCAGATGTCATTACCGGTTCAGGGAGAATAGGTATGTCTGATGTCATTACTATGTCAGGGAGAATAGGTATGTCAGATGTCATTACCGGTTCAAGGAGAATAGGTATGTCAGATGTCATTACCGGTTCAAGGAGAATAGGTATGTCAGATGTCATTACCGGTTCAAGGAGAATAGGTATGTCAGATGTCATTACCGGATCAGGGAGAATAGGTATTTCAGATGTCATTACTTGTTCAGGGAGAATAGGTATGTCAGATGTCATTACTTGTTCAGGAAGAATATGTATGTCAGATGTCATTACTTGTTCAGGAAGAACGGGTATGTCAGATGTCATTACTGGTTCAGGGAGAATAGGAATGTCAGATGTCATTACTATGTCAGGGAGAATAGGTATGTCAGATGTCATTACTAGGTCAGGGAGAATATGTTTGTCAGATGTCATTATTTGTTCAGGTTGAATAGGTATGTCAGATGTCATTACTAGGTCAGGGAGAATAAGTATGTCAGATGTCATTACTAGGTCAGGGAGAATAGGTATGTCAGATGTCATTACCGGTTCAGGGAGAATATGTGTGTCAGATGTCATTAATAGGTCAGGGAGAATAGGTTTGTCAGATGTCATTACTGTCAGGGAGAATAGGTATGTCAGATGTCATTACCGGTTCAGGGAGAATAGGTATGTTAGATGTCATTACTAGGTCAGGGAAAATATGTATGTCAGATGTCATTACTTGTTCAGGGAGAACAGGTATGTTAGATGTCATTACTAGGTCAGGGAGAATATGTATGTCAGATGTCATTACTTGTTCAGGGAGAACAGGTATGTCAGATGTCATTACTATGTCAGGGAGAATAGGTATGTCAGATGTCATTACTATGTCAGGGAAAATATCTTCGTTAGTATCAAAAATGTCAATACTGAGAGTTTTATGTCAGATGTCATTTCCGTGTGAGGGAGAATTTATTTGTGAGATGTCAATACTATTTTGGGAAAAATGTGTCAGATGTCATTACTGTGTCAGAAAAGTATTCAACACGAAAATAGTTTATTAATGCCAAAATACATTCACAAAATAAATTTCACATAACAGCCCCTTCCTTTGGCTGTATTTTGTAAAAATTCAGTTATTTTGTATCATATTCTTCTTTTCCGTTTTAGTTAGTCCCCATTTTGTAACTCTACTAAACCTGTTTCAACCCAGAGTTGATGTTGAGCTAACTTTGGTAGTTTCAATAGGTCAAACTTGGGGGGGGGGGGGGGGGGGGTCAACTGAAACTCTACAAACCCGAGATGGACAAATCGAAGAAGACCATAAATATCAAATGCCAAGAAAACTATGTCAAGAAAAATTTGTTAGTGAGAAATAATTAATTTGTTAGATTCCATGTTTGAGCCAAAAAATAATGTTTATTCTTTAATATTACAAATGTTAATCCTGTGATGTTTAGAACTACTCTTTCAGTCAGTACGAAATTTTTAGTGGGGTATATTGAATTAGACAGAAAATGTTCTTGAGGAGGCTTTACAGTGTATCAGATAAATATATCTGTATTCTGTCATAATGCTCTTTGGGAGAATATGTGACATGTCATTTTAGTTTCAGGGAGAATACTAAGGCAAAAAAACTCAGGAAGAAAATGTGTGTTAGATATCATTATTGTGAAATATGAAAGTCTGATGTCAATAGTGTCAGAGGATATGTTATGCATGCCTAAAGTCATCACTTTGTTAAAATGTGTACATCATTGAGGGCCTCAGGGAAGATTTGTTTATTGTAACTAACTGAGTTTACCCTCTTTAAATAAATAATTTATTATTATCATTATTATTATAAATATCATTACTGTCTCAGCAAGAATATGTGTCAAATGTCATTAAGGCATCAGAGAATAAGCATGCCAGATGTTTTTGCTGTCAGACAATCAGAAGTCAAAGTACCATGAGACATCAATGTGTCAAAGAATGTCCCTAACATTAATGATACCAATTTTTCTTCACCAGATGGGCATTTTAACATTAAATGTCATTGCAGTAATGATCTAGACAAAATATTTGACAACCCAAAGCTTATTAAAAATATGAAGAGCTATAAACCAAAAAGGACAAAAAGTATAGCCATAACAGATGTTACTAATCAGTCAGATGTCATAACTGTTTCAAACAGTATCTATGTCAAATGTGACTACTATGTCAGACAGTCAGCTGTCATTAATGTGTCAGAATATCCCTGACAGATGTTACTACTGTGTCAGACAGTCATTAATGCGCCAAAGAGTACCTATGTCAAATGAAACAAGCGAAACTGAGAGCTACTGCTCACTGATGAAACCCTGCCCAAATACTTGACGGTAAACAGGAAGTTGTTGAGTGATGTATCTGAAAATGCATCACATGATATAGCTGACTTATATAAACCCTGAAACCAAATTTCAGAAATCCTTGTAATGTAGTTCCTGAGAAAGATGAGACGAAAAATGTTCATGGGATGAACGGACGGACTGACGGATGGGCGGGGGTATAATTACTGTGTCTGACAGTCAGATATCAAGAATGTGTCAGAGTATCCATGACAGATGTTACTACTGTTTCAAAGAGTATCTATGTCAAATATGACTACTGTGTCAGACAGTCAGATGTCAGTAATTATATATATATAATGTGTTAAAGAGTATCTATGTCAAATATGACTACTGTGTCAGACAGTCAGATGTCATTACTGTGTCAAAGAGTATCTATGTCAAATATGACTACTGTGTCAGACAGTCAGATGTCATTAATGTGTCAAAGAGTATCTATGTCAAATATGACTACTGTGTCAGACAGTCAGATGTCATTACTGTGTCAAAGAGTATCTATGTCAAATATGACTACTGTGTCAGACAGTCAGATGTCATTAATGTGTCAAAGAGTATCTATGTCTATTGTTAATACTGTTTCAGACAGTCATATGTCATTAATGTGTCAGAGTATCCATAACATATGTTGCTAATCAGTCAGATGTCATTGATGTTTCAAAACAGTATCTATGTTAAATATTACTACTGTTAAATATTTGGGCTTAACAAATAGCCTTCGTCAGTGTTAATAATTTTAACAATACTGATAATATTGTTAAAACTATTGACACTGATGAAGGCTATTTGTTAAGCTGAAATATTTATCAACACGATTTTATAACATCATCTTCGTATATCACCATCTTATATTAGGACCGTTGTGTAAATCTTTAGACTTACATATATATATATATAAATACAAGTTCTTTAATTCTGTCAGTATGTTAAATTCATGTTATACGTCATAATTGTGTCAAATTTGTATGTCAGATGTCATTCCTCTTGCATAGCCAGAGACAATATGTACGTCCAATGCTAGTTATACGCCATACAAATATTTATGTCAAGCATTACATTAATTTCTGTTTAAGAGAGGATGTAGGTGAGGTGTTATCACTGTGTGAAGGAGAATATAAATGTCACATGCCAAACCTGGGAAAAATACTAATTTACACATATAAATTATCAAGGATTTGTCAATTATCAATGGATGTTAACATATCTTGACAAAGATGCCAACCTCCTTTTGGTGCAATCAGTAAAAAGGTATTAAGATTTCCGTAATTTGTGTATTTTGTCAGTAATAATATTTTCTTCGTAAAATTTCATAATAACCATATAAACAACTTGGCACACAGTGATATGATTGATTGATTATTGGTTGCTTAACGTCCAGTGGCAAATATTGCATGCATGCTCTAGACAGGAACAAATGAGCAGTAAATACAAGTTAAATCCTGTGATATAGGCCGTTCGGGATGACGGTCGGGGGAATTTATAATGTCAATGGAAAATGAGAGTATATTGGATATGGGATAGACATTTAGCATTACAACAGGCCACCTACGGACCCCTGAAAGATTTGTTACAACAGTTCTTAATGTGCAGAGCGCATGGCACTCTTTGAACACGAGGCATTGGATTTAACGTCCCAATTCTGATCGGACGTGGCTACGTACTTGTACATCCCGCCCAACCAAATGGATGCTTCACTTTGGCAAGGGTTTTACAGCCAGTCGGAAGTAGACCTGTAGTGACCATATTTTTATTCCCCAGTAACCCTTGAGATTGGTACACAATAACTTATACATGATTTCCTTTATTCATCAAAACCACGATTCAAAGTTGATGAACAAGTGAGGAACACCCACCATCTTATTCACCAAATATTTAAAAGGCATAATGTTCTGGTTTTTATTTTCGTTGTCAGTTTTTTTTTCGTGCATCACAAATTTATTTGTTTCACCAGACATTGTAAAATTGAAATCAAGGACTTATTTCGTTCATGAATTATTTTTATTACCACAAAAATCTGAATTGTTAAAATTGAATATAAAACAACAACTCAATAAAACTTTTCTTTTTTTGTCTAAAAATACATTTTGTAACAGTTTTGGTTAAATACAATAAAAATCAATTCATATCACAGAACAACATGACAAGCAATATCACGGAACAACTTTACAAGCAATATCACAGTTCAGCAGTAAAGAAACAAAACTTGATAAGTTCATGAAACCAATTTTCATGGTTTAACATTATGTTTTTCAGTTAAAGTTATTTTTGTCATTTTCTCTATGCAATGGTTTTCTCTTACTCATGAATATAAGTACTGGTATATGAAAAATAATACTGATTCATCAGTTGACTAGCAATAATAAACAAATCCTTATTTCACCAACAATAAATAAATTTGAATTTCACTTACAATAATAAAAAGAACATAATTCAATAACTACAATAAAAAAACATTATTTCAATAACAATAATAAAAAACATTGTTTCAATAACAATAATAAAAAAAAAACATTGTTTCAATAACAATAATAAAAAAAAACATTGTTTCAATAACAATAATAAAAAAAAACATTGTTTCAATAACAATAATAAAAAAAAAAAAACATTGTTTCAATATAAAGGCGAAAAAAAAATATACCCGGTATATCTGTTTAAGGTTACATCATTACAAAAAATAGGGTAAGTAGGTCGTTATTTCCATTTTATTTTTGGCGACATGATTATGAGTCATGTGGTCCGTCTTGCCGTGGTCCGAGTTGTCCATGGGGCAAGTCTACCTATATTTTAATGATAGGATTAATTCCCTTTGTTATTGATTGGAAAAAAATGGCAGCAAAGTGTTTATTTCATCAGACGAGTCATGAATTTCCTTAAAACAGCTGTCATATTCACGTTTGTGAACATTAAGATGTATCAGGCAATTGATTTCTTTTATTGCCAACTCTAAACTTCGCTTTTGACACAAGTTCAATTAATTTTCACTTTAAGATGGAAATAAAATGACTTAGGGTCGGCGCTCAAATGCAGGGTCGGTCGGGTAACCTTAAACAGACATATATTTTTTTTTGGCCTAACAATAATAACAAAAAACATTGTTTCAATAACAATAATAGACCAGAGTGCACACACTAAAATGTCTCACCTACTTTACTGACCATTGATTTTATGTTGATAGCCCTAAATATAAAGTTTTACTACAAGTATCATATTAACTTATCATGATCCAAGAAAATGAAGTCAAGGTCAGATAAACCAAGCCATAAATACATGTACACCTTACAATCATGCCATACATTGAATATAGTTGACCTATTACTTATAGTATACAAGAAACAGACCAAATAGATATAAGAAGATGTGGTATGAGTGCTAATGAGACAACTCTCTATCCAAGTCACTATTTGTAAAAGTAAACCATTATAGGTCAAAGTACGGCCTTCAACACAGAGCCTTGGCTCACACCGAACAACAAGCTTTAAAGGGCCCCAAAAATGACTAGTGTAAAACCATTCAAACAGGAAAACCAAAGGTCTAATCTATATAAACAAGAGTGCACACGCTGAAATGTCTCGCCTTCTTTACTAATCATTGATATTATGTTGATAGTCCTAAATATAAAGCTTTACTACAACTATCACATACACTTAACATGATCCAAGAAAATGAGGTCAAGGTCATATAAACCAAACAAGAAATACATGTACACCTTACAATCATTAAATACACTAAATATAGTTGACCTATTGTTTATAGTTTCTAAGATACAGACTTAATCAAGAAAACTAAACATTGACCAATGAACCATGAAAATGAGGTCAAGGTCAGATGAACCATGCCAGGCAGACATGTACAGCTTGCAATCCTTCCATACAACAAATATAGTTGACCTATTGCTTATAGTATTAGAAAAACAGACCAAAACACAAAAACTTAACACTGAGCAATGAACCTGCAAGACTGACATGTACATCATAAAATATTTCCATACACCAAATATAGATGACCTATTGCATATAGTATTAGAAAAAAAGACCAAAACTCAAAAACTTAACTTTGACCACTGAACCATGAAAATGAGGTCAAGGTCAGAAGACACCAGCCAGCTAGACATGTACACCTTACAATCATTCCATACACCAAATATAGTAGACCTATTGCATACAGTATAAGAAAAACAGACCAAAACACAAAAACTTAACTATAACCACTGAACCATGAAAATGAGGTCAAGGTCAGATGACACCTGCCAGTTGGATATGTACACCTTACAGTCCTTCCATACACCGAATATGCTAGACCTATTGCTTCTAGTATCTGAGATATGGATTTGACCACCAAAACTTAACCTTGTTCACTGATCCATGAAACAAGGTCGAGGTCAAGTGAAAACTGTCTGACGGGCATGAGGACCTTGCAAGGTACGCACATACCAAATATAGTTATCCTATTACTCATAATAAGAGAGAAATTAACATTACAAAAAATGTTTAACTTTTTTTTCAAGTAGTCACTGAACCATGAAAATGAGGTCAAGGACAATGGACATGTGACAGATGGAAACTTCGTAACATAAGGCATCTATATACAAAGTATGAAGCATCCAGGTCTTCCACCTTCTAAAATATAAAGCTTTTAAGAAGTTAGCTAACGCTGCCGCCGCTGTAGCCGCCGGATCACTATCCCTATGACAAGCTTTCTGCGACAAAAGTGGCAGGCTCGACAAAAATGAGAAACACTTATGAACCACATCAACAAACGACAACCACTGAACATCAGGTTTCTGACTTAGGACAGGTGCAAACAAATGCAGCAGGTTTAAACGTTTTTATAGGCGCCAACCTCCATCCTACCTGAAACAATAGTGTAACATCACAACATAGAAAGACACACTATAAAATATCAATTGACCATGAAAACATTATATTGACCAATGAACCATGAATATGAGGTTAAGGTCAAATGAACCCTGCCAGACAGACATGTACACTTAACAATCATTCCATACATCAAACATAGTTGACCTATTGATTATAGTTTAAGAAACAGACCAAAACACAAAAAACTTAACATTGAGCAATGAACCTTGAAAATGAGGTCATGGTAAAATAAAACCTGCCAGACTGACATGTACATTATAAAATATTTCCATACATCAAATATAGCTGACCTATTGCATATAGTATTAGAAAAAAAGACCAAAACACAAAAACTTAACTTTAACCACTGAACCATGAAAGTGAGGTCAAGGTGAGATGACACCTGCCAGTTGGACATGTACACCTTACAATCATTCCATACACCAAATATAGTAGACCTATTATAGTATCTGAGATATGGGCTTGACCACGAAAACTTAACCTTGTTCACTGATCCATGAAATGAGGTTGAGGTCAAGTGAAAACTGTCTGACAGGCATGGAGACTGTGCAAGGTACGGACATGCCAAATATAGTTATCCTATTACTCATAATAAGAGAGAAATTAACATTACAAAAAATCTTAACTTTTTTAAAGTAGTCACTGAACCATGAAAATGAGGTCAAGGACAAAGGACATATGACTATCCCTATGTCGTGCTTTCTGCGACAAAAGTTTTTGTCGCAGGCTCCACAAAAAGCCCTTTGTTTCAATAATAATAATAAAAAAAAACAAACATTGTTTCAATAACAATAATGAAAAAATCATTGTAATGTTTCAATAACAATAATGAAAAAAAAAAAAAAATTGTTTCGATAGCAATTATAAATAAATTGACTTTTTCATTAACAATAATAAATATATAACATGTACAATACACATATCAATCAACAACAACAAAAATGGTTTTATAACAAAAATCTCTATCCATGTCTCTCAAAGATAATTTGAGATTTAAACATTTTCCCCCCACAATTTAAACATTTAATATTTTGAAGACATAAAAAATAAAATTTCATTTCACTGTTAATGACATTTGGAGAGAATCTTCTTAATTATTTTTATTTGTAGTATAATATTTAGTACTGACAAAGTTGACTATTTTTAAGCTTTGTATTCCTGTGTTTGTCTTTGATAGTGGCCCTGATGTCTGTTATCTTAGATACAACCATATCAAACCTCAGCATCAGTTCTCCAGTCCGCACAGGACCTCTTTGTGTACTACAAATCAGTTGATCTATCTGAAACACCTGAATATAATAAAACAATTAAATGTTATTCCTAAATCAAAAACAGCTTTAATATACGCCTGTCCCAAGTCAGGAGCTTGTTAGTTATTCAGTGTTTGTTGATGTCTATTGTAGTGGTACTTTTTTTAAATTGTTAACCTTAGATCAGGTTGTCTGTTTCCTTGTTTGAATGTTTCACATTTTCTCATGTTGGTGCCTTTCATAAATTACTATACCGTACAGGTTTTGCTCATTGTTGAAGGCCGTATGGTGATCTATATTGCTTACATCCACTTCATTTGGACTCTGTTGGATAGTCTAATCTACATGTCTCGATTTTATATATAAGGATAGTATACCTTGTTAGACTAATTGTTTATAAATGCACCATTTATCACTGTTTTCTTAAATTTTGCTAGATCTTTTCGTGTGATATTTTTCAATTGTTACTCGACTAAGAATGGGTTTTCTTGAGTGAGAACACTATGACATGATTATCCAATGTCATTTACATTGTCCAGGAAAATAGCAATAAATGGATTAACGATGGTCTTTCAACTCGAGGAAATTCATGGCTACATCTCATCCCAGGTTTGTCACCCTTCGATGAAATAGTTGTTTTGTCATAAATCAGCCTGTTGGTTTTTCTCGTTTGAATTGTTTTAAATTGATAGCTTATTATACAGTATGGGTATGCTGATAGTTGAAAGCTGTATGGTGACCTATAGTTGCCTAAATTCACATCCTTTGGTCTCTGGTGAATAGTTATTTCATAGGCAATCATTTCACATCTCCTTAATATTATATAATATGCCCTGTTCAGATTTTGTTGAAATTTTATATGCAAACCTTATTTTTGGGGGGATTTCAGATTAGTTGTAAATGAAATCCAATGTAGCAGTGCACAAATTATTTGTTCAGTATATTCTTTCAACGGTTTTGAACATATAGATTTTCTAAAGCATATGTGTCTGTTTTCCATTATAGGATATTTTTCTTTTTTTTAATGCATGCTTTTTACTTATACCAATATCTGTTCATCATTTCAACTTTGAAAATTTGACTGTACACAATTTTATAATAACCTTTTCTAATCTAATATTGTTTTAATGCTATTATAAACCCTGACCTGTTCCCATGTACAGAAAGTCTTCAGTATTCCTGGGTACCTCTTCATGACATTCTTTGGGATCTGACATTTTGGTTGACACTGTTTACTAACCAGAGGCAGGACATCTCTTGATATGGTGTACTTGTATCCATTGACAAGGACATATGGAATGGTCCAGCTTTCATAGAAAATCAATCCACTATTTGTCTCCCCTGATTTGTCAAAATCTGGTAAATGTCTGTAGAAATATAAAACAAGGGAGATAACTTCATGCATTATTACAAGAGAATCACAATTATAGTACTGTGGATTTTTATTTTCATGGGAAACCAATTTATGAATATTTGTAAACCATGATTTTAAATGTTCAATGTAAAACACATTTTGCATACTGGCTTTTATGCCGACTTTGGCAAAATTTCCCATAACTGATTTAATGATGTTGTTGATTTTTCTGCGTATTGTGCATGCTTATCATTAGCAAAGTTGCAAAAACAACGCGTTAAATTTGGATGGAGTACTATCATTCATTGCTACTGTATTGTATGCTTTTAGAATGGACAAAGGGACTCGTAAGTTTTTTCAGGCAAATAGACGGAAATATAGACAGATTCCTATGTACACCCCAAACTTTGTGTGTGGTAGGTATGACTACTGTAAAACAACTTATTTTTCAGGGATACTTATTTAACATTAAGCCATTTCTCTCCTACTTAGCCGTGATTTAATTTTGTGACTTTCAAATATATTTGATGTAGTTAAATAGGAAAGATCCAAGTTTTACGTATTCAGGGCAAATTATTTTCGTGTTATTTTTCTTCTCGCAAAAGTCGCAAAAATAGATCTCACGCGAAAATTAGTTGGTTTACAGTATGTATCATAAGTACTTAAGATTAAATGAGTCCAATCAGAAATCTAAACATTAAGTGTTGAAGACGATGACAACAGTGGAAGTGTATAATAATAAACCATGTCTTGCTTCAATATAATTGTCACATGTATATGGAAGACAAAAAATATTTGACATCCTACCTGATTCCATTGGTATCCACCGTGATATGTTTGTTGTTGTTGTCATCTAATGCTATGGTAATCTGCTCATCATTCTCATTTATAACATCCCTGCTGTCAACTGATGAAACAGTAAAATCTGAATCACTCTGGAATATCTTAGTTTTGGTTAAGTCTGGCATGGTTCCACCAATGTTTATACTTGACAAATTACCTTCTACACCATTGACATCATTTGTAATATCAGATGAGGCTAGGTTTCCAATAATTGTTGATGTTGTTACATTTGATGTATTGCTAATAAGATCAAAAGCACTTGATGAAAGGTCTGGCAAACTGGAATCTCCACTAACTGTAGACTCTGTTACATTTGTTGTGCTACTCTCTCCACCGTTGAGCGAGTCCGTTTCATTTGACACGCTGCTATTTGTACCAATGGCTGGTATTGTTACATTTGACATTGTCTTCAGCTCTCCTTCATACACATTTGTTCTATCAGTAATTCCACTGTGAGAACGACAAATATTAAGCGGATCAATGTCTGAATTCTCTTTGTTTCCCACCTGTACAGTTAATGTAACATCTTCCTCTGAGTAAGACTCATAAAAATTGTCAACATTCTCTGTGTATACCAATGTCTTATCTTCTTCGAGATTGTTAATACTTGTTTCAGAGTAAGAAATACCTTCATGTGCTTGGTCATCTGTTTGGTCAGTATAATCTACTGTATGAGGCAGTGTGATCTCATGGTCAATATCTGGACAAGAATTATCTTCAAATTCAGTTTTAACAAAGCCACTAGGTAACCAATTTCCATCTTGAACCTGGATGTTGTGTTGACTTACATTAATCTTCTCTGGACTTGAGTAATTACTTGTATCATTAGGATCACCATTTTTCAAAGTTCGTCCTAACAACTCCACCTTCGCCCAATCAAATATATTTCTCTCCTGAAGCAGGTGATTAAGTGTGATATTCTCTTTGTCATCCTGGGCGACAAGCAAAACAGGATATTCCCCATCTGAATCATCACTAATAATGTATATTATATCTTGATCAGTGGTCTGATCCTGAGAATCTGCATCGCAAAATCCATCAGAAATGCCTGTTTCTATGAATTCAGAAAGGTGTGTCAGGGATGTTGGAGTTTTGTCATTTATTGTAGAAAGGTTCGTCTGACTTTGATCAGAAAGCATATCCTTACCATCGAGGTCCTCTGTGCCATTATCGCAGCCTTCCCTGTCATGCCAATAATTCTGGTCAGTCTTAGTTAAATAATCAGTGACAAGGTTTCCTCTTGCAATCTCCTTATTGGAGGAATTTTTTGGTCTTGTGGTTTTATTTAAACGGACTGAATTTTCACTGACATTTTGACTTGAAGTATCGTATTTACTTTCGATATTGGCATCATTATTGTTTTCATCAAGCAAATTGTGTTTACTTGTGATTTGAGTACTGGTTTCTACACTCTCTGTACTGGTTCCAACCTGTTCCTGTAGTGCATCACTATTCCCTGTTTGCCTGTTTTGATTTCTCTGTAAACCACCTCTTCTCTTTATCAATAGAGACTTATTTGTGATAATGTCCAGTATTCTCTGCTGTTCTTTTATAACTTTATCCATGTAATTAACCTTGAGAATGTCTCTATCTCTGTCAGGGACTTTCTTTTGTTCAGTTAAACCAGATTCTATTTTCACTTGTATTTTTTTCTTTTTTCCTTTTGCTTTAGATTTCCATCCTGGTTTCTTTCCTGACCTTTCTGCTCTGTTGTTATTGATTTCATTTCTATTTTCTCCTTGACTGGTTTCCAGTCTGCCACTACTATCACTCAAGCCCTGTGAGTCACCTAAACTTTCTAAGCTACTACCGGTAGTAACAGAATTAAGGTCATGATCACCTTCAGATACTCCTACATCTGGAAGTTCATCAGAACTGACGTCATCATGATCTGTTTTGGGTGACGCAACATCCTCTGAACTATCTGAGGAGTTTTTAAGCATTAATGGTGGAACTACAATATCTCCTTCACATGTAGATCTCAGCTGTGGATTGTACAGACTATCTCCACTGCTTTCATCACAAGCAACAGGTCTTGTTAACTTAAATTTTGTTTTAGTTCTCCTCTTTTTTCCCTTCCTAGTGGTTTTTGGCTGTTTCTTGTCAGCCTCATCAGTTTCTATATCATCATCACTGCTCATCTGTATTTTGGGTTTATTTGGAGTAAGAATTGACCTTAAGCTTCTGCGAAGAATGTGTTGATTTCCTTCCCCAAGGTCATTATTTAGAACAAAAACAGATCCCTGTAATGACCAATCAATATGCTGGAGGTCATCTTCAGGTAATGGATCAACATTTTCTACCTTTTTCTTGGGTCTACATCTGCTGTGACATTCCTTAAGTATTTTCTCATTTTCTTTCGACATAATGTCACTTTGCTTTAGGCTACAGACATCTGTTCTAGTGGTGGAGCAATCTGAAGCTGTCACAATACCTCTCACTGGTCCTCCTTCAATAGTTTTCTTGTCTTGTTGAATCTTAACACTCTTTTTGTTTGAAATCTTTTTCTTCGTTTTTCTTGCCTTAACGTCTCCATTGTTATGAAGATCAATATTATTTTCCTTTCCTGCCAAATCAGTCGATGTTCTTGCCCTAACTACTTTGCAGGATTTCTTGCATGGTTTACTGTTGTGGTCAGATTTTATTTCTCCCGAAACCCCAACCTGATCTTCTGTCTGGCTATTGTTTTCATCATCTACTGTCTTCTCTTGATTCAAAGCTTTAGTCAAATCTTTTTTATTAACGTGTTGACCACTGCTTTTCGTCTGATTATCTTTGGATCTCTGTCTCTTTTCCTTGATTTTATAAAATGTCAATTTCAAATCATCACATTTGACTTTGTACTTTGCTTTCTCAGAATCCAACAATGGAGATGATACACTTTTCCTCGGTCTTTCTTTCTTTTCACACTTAATCCTTCTGTATGATGGCAAGAGATCACAGCTCTTAGATATCAAAGGTAATGATACTAAACTTTTCTGTTGACTTCCTACCTGATCAAGTTCCTTGTCATTGGCTGGACATGAAATCTGATTTTTGTTCTTACTTAGGTGTGAAATATACTGACTGTCATACAAATTCAGCAATTTCCATGTACTCTGACTATTAGGAGCAAACGGACTAGCTGATGCCAATGCCATCAAATTACGTTGGTGTTGTTGGTCTTTGTCAAACAATATTTCCCTGTATGGTGCCTCTCTACTTATACTACTTGATTTACTTTTAGATGTTCCTCCTGTTAACTTTTCAAGTCTTTTCTGACTTGACATTGAATCTTTAAGGATAGATCCAACAATATCCACAGTTTTACTCTGAATGATTCGTTGTCCAATCTTGGACTGTTTATCTTTACAGTGGTTAGTAAATCCTGCCTTAGCCACGGGTAAGACCACAGCTCTGTTTGTTGTCTTTACATGAGAAATGTCCTTTTTTCTATCTATGAATGATTTCTGATTCTGGTTTTGGATCAAATTTCTTTTGTCGGTATTCAAATCAGCTTGTTTAAATACAAGAGGTTTCGCAGGACAATTGATATCAGTTATGACTGGTGACTTCTGCCGAAGGTCAGAGTTCATGCTATTTTTAACAGTGGTTTTCTTACTTTTGGTTCGCTCCAATGATTCACTATGTATACTGTTAGTCACAGGTGCATCATTACTATTGCCAGTTTTATAAAACAGGCTGTTGTCATGGTAATTTTTTTTATAGTTATGAGCTTCCCTTGCAGAATTGATGATAATGTTACCGTTTACATCTTTGATGTCATTTTTCATACTACCCTTTATGTCTGACACTTTATCAGTTATATCTTTGCCTGCATTCTTCACCCTAAATTTTATAACTGACACTTTACCAATCACATCTTTTTGCTCCAAGTCAAATTTGGTCTTCAGTCCATCAAAATGGTCCTTCACTTTATTTGGCATTCCTTCATCTGTCTCCGAAAATACTTTTGATTCAACCGGATATTGCTGACAAATAGTTTTACTTTTCTTCGTGTCTTTTAATTCAGTTCTACTTTCCTCTGCCAATTTTTTACTTTCAACTGATGGCTTCTGGTCTTGTTTTTCAGCTTCATCTTTGTATTGCTGTTTTTCATCTGATTTCTCTCTCATTGTGATTCCATTTGTTGTGGTATCTCTCGTCTGCTCTGACACCAACTTCCCCTGCTCAGGTTTGAGAACCACAGTTTGCTGTTTCACCTCAATGTTTTGCTTTACTGTATCATTTTGTGTGACAGGAACTTTCTCTTCTTTTACACTGGCCATAGTCGCAACAACTGTCTCGTTTGATAATGTCTGATCTGTTGCTTTAATTTTCTGGGGTGTTACAAATATGAACTGCTTTGGTTTTTGACTTTCAGCTCCAGTATTTAATAAGTGGTTGTTAGTTACAATTATCTGTAACTTGTTACTGTTTACTAACTTAGACCCATTTGTTGTACTTTCATCGTTGGTATTCCGGTTGAGCAGTATTATCTTTTTACCATCTTTCCCATAGCCAAGAAAGGTTCCCTGCACATGTGTAAACTGCTGTGGCTGATTGAGGCTCTGTGAACTTGGAGGGAGGTCAACATTGTCCACTTTCTGATCCCTAACAGAAATTTGTGCTGACCTATTTATACTCGGCTTTAAATTTCCATTCTGGGAAAGAGAATGTTGAATCTGCAGTGTCCCATGGCTAAATTCAGATTTTGGCAGTATTTTGACATAATTTTTCATTGGTGTTATTTGACCAGTTGAGGGAGGATGTCCAGGCTTTCTTTGTTGCTGTTGTCCGGTATTATCGGCATTCATCCATGACTTATCACCTCTGTAGTATGAATCTTTGATTCTGCCATACTGAGGTTGGTCGTTTTCTGTGTCATAAAGAATCTGAAATAAAAAATCTTGTAATTTTTTTTTTAATATAACAAACTAAGGAACTATTGGTTTTGATTAACAGACGTTTTGCTTTAAGGCAAGTATACGTAATTGCATGCCTCTAGCGGAATTTTGGATACAAAACGTGCATCAGTAGTTACGCGAGTCATCTCCCATACTCCAAGAAAGGAAAAATTGTGAGTAAGGTTGACTCTATTACCACTGTTTTTGTTTTATACACACAGGAGCAGGTACAGAAAGTAAAAACGCCTAACAACAAAATTATAACCAAATAAATAAATAAACCAGTGACAATTCTGCTTCTTTTCGTATCAAATTCATTAAAATTAAACCAGAATTGACCCCCCAATATTTTTTGAAAAACCATAGTTTTGAATGAAATTCACAGTGTATCGTAAAATTGTAGGTAACGAATAATTATATTGCATGTGAATTTGTGTGTTGAACTAGAAAGACGTTAGCATGTCCGTTTTTGTAAAAAGTATAAAAGATTTTAAGGGGTAATTGACCACTAGTGCAACATTTGTAAGTCAAAGAACAAAGCCAACAGCAAAAAAATTACATCAGATTCCCGTCCACAAAACATTACACAGAAACTAAGAATTGAGCACATAACATTTATCTCAGAATAAGTAAAATCTATGTCATCCAAATCTCTGTTTTCAAGGTTAAGAAAATAAACAGGTGTCTTCTATTCCGTCCGCAATTTTTGGGGAAAGTAAAATCTAAATTTAGAACCATGGTTGAAACTGAAACTACACATGTATGATAAAAATAGAACATGTTATTTTTTTTCTTTATCAAATTCCAATTTCGAAGGGATAGCGAAATTTGTTTTCTTTTGTTGTGCTTTTGTGTCATTCCGAAGTAGCGAATACAATTTTGAAGTAAAATTTTTCTTCTCAAGTCTCAATTGAAGATTATGATAGAATAGAGTATAAGAGTATAAGGTAGGGGAAGAAGGGGGAGGGATGAAGAAAATAATGTATACAATGTCGGGGCATTTTATAGCCGACTGTACGGTATGGATTTTTCTCATTGTTGCAGGCCGTATGGTTGCCTATGATAATTGCTTACATCCATTTCATTTAAGGTAGCTGGGGTGTCTAAATGTTCGCCGATAGATTTTTTCTTAAACTTCTGTAAAAGACTTCTGGGTTAATGTAATTTGAAATTACAATATATTTTTCGTAATAATACATTGAAATTCACGAAATTTGGGTTATCTTATATTGTTTATATAGGGGAAACTTAATTTTTCCTTATCGAGGAAACATTAAACGATAGAATTGGCTAAAATTCGATGAGAGAATTGCTTTTCATTAATACTTCTGAAATATCAAATAAAAATAGGGGGGCACGGGCCTTATTTTCTTGAAAAAATCCCTAAAATATTTAAATTTACTTTGCAACACTTGATTTTTGATAGTTCAATCTTTAAATTACAAGTTTTAGGTATTTTGTTGTATATTGAATGATACTTGGTAAAATATTTTTAAAACAAAAAAGTATTTCTGCAACATGACCAGAACGGACACTCAGAAAAAAGACACCCGATCTACCTCAAACTGTCGCAGATAGTTGTCTCATTTGCAATCATACCACATCTCCTTATTTTTATATTATATTAACAAAAAAGCAATTCATTTGCATTGTATACAGGCACAATTCGTATGGCACTTCACTAGGTAAACTCGTATAGCATTACATTATGAACAGTCTCCTTAAGCTTGCATTACACTAGGTACATTTTTTTAGCATCATACTGGATGGATACATTCTCATAACATCGCCCTTGGTACATTCTTATAGCATTACATCAGTACATTTATAGCATTACACCAGTACATTTATAGCATATCACTATATATACACAAAGCTTTAGCATTACGATATACACAATGCATAGGCATAACACTGGGAATTTTATCTGCGCTACAGGAAGTTGTATCAAAAACTCCGATCTGTTTTATTTTGCTGAAATTCATATGCGGGTTCTTCTTTAAATTTGACCTTATTACAGCCATAAAAATTCTCAAGATAATATGCAGATGCAGTTTTCTTATGTTTTGGATGTGGATATTTAACAAATTCCGGCAAACATTATATGCTTTATCGTGTAGTTGAAGAAAAGGGAAAGCGATCGACACAGGAAATTTTTTAAAATAAAATTGCAGAGTTGTGTCATGTGCACGTGTGTGAACCTGACAAATAGAATGGGTTTTGTGCGCAATACCTTGAATAGGGCTGAAAACGGTGAGGATGAAAAGATGCAGAAAATTATATTTACCCTTTTTAAATACAAACATGCAGAAATAAGATTTAAAAAAGACGTTTATACGCGATCCCAATATTATAACCGATTATTTAGATATGTATAGAATCATTCTGTCAACGCTGTGTTAACAGGGACAATTTCAAACTCGATATTTGATTCATAAAAATTAGAACAATACAAGCATTTCAAAAAAGATGTGGAACCCTGTCTAATTTAGAAAAGATGGAGTTAAAGTCTATACAGTAACTTTCTTTCACTTGCAGTATATCTATTTGCCAATTTGCATTTTTTTTGGCACCAGAAATATCTTTAAAAATTAGTCAGTTTATTTTCTTATGAATTGATTACGCTTAAGCATTTGCAATAATTAGGAAAATGGGTTATACACACTCACGATTTTGTTAAGACACTGTACGGTATAATAGCGTTATAGAGTAGAAGTTGTGGTGACGTTACAGTAGACATTGATAACGTCGCCGAATATTTTAATTTTTTTCCGCTAAAAATCAAACTTCCACAGGATATAGCTTGAAAACTAGCACAGTGGCTAAGGACTTTCTTTGCACCAATGGATTCGTCGCTCATTTTTGAATCGTATATCGATTTTTAAAAAAATTGTGTGGACCAACGAAATAGAAAATCTTGATAAAGTAAAAATATCTGCCTATTTTTATGATTTATCCTATATATCCTTTATATTTTTGGCGTATCGTGCTGTTGATTTCAATAGCTTGTATCTAAAACACGAAAACGGTTATCCCCTTTTTTTATTTTATTTTCTGATGTATTTTTACAAGCAGAATCCATATGAAAAATTTTTAAAAAATCTGTGGAGTAGTTAATTACGTACACTTCGCCTTAAGTAACAATTATACTTTTTTATTGTTTGATCATTAAATCTGGTATTTTTTATGAATATGTATTATATTCTAGACTGTCAAAATTAAAGTATGCTAATCATGGATCCAAACATTTATTTCACACAATTTCGGTCATTTTGAGATGACTTCAAAGTTGTGCCCCTTTTTCTCAAACTGTCGAAATTGTTCACACTAGATTCATACCATCATTGTGAAGTAACTTGTGTTGACTGTTTCATCACATTTACTTCATGAATTTTCTTACTGTTTTTCTAAAAGTTAATGCATGGAATGCAACAGTATAAAATTAAAATGATTTTAATGACTCAAAATGTTAAATTTCTCCAACATCGCTAACGTTTCTTTCGATTTTGAAGAGGAAATTAAAAACGGAAGTTTCACAACAATACTACAGTAAGAGTAATTCCGGATTCATTTTATGGATTCATTCTGTTTATCAAACTGACAGGAAATCACAGCATTTTTTATTTTATTACCTTTAAAAGTGTTTGAATATATCAGATAATTGTTGTGCTTGTTTAATTTAGCATGAAATCATTTTGCAGTTTAAGATTAAATGTCTAATCTGCTGAAGACAATTCCATGCATGCCTATTACATAGTAAATAAAGCACACGTTTGACTCGTGCAAAATTACTTTTTTCTACACAAATTAAATCAAGTTTTAATTTTAAACAGAATTGTCGATTGTCTTTGCTGAAAAGTAATTAAATAATGAAGAAAGTTGTCATGGAATTTTAATTTCTTTATAATATTAGTTTTGAGCTTATGATCACTGTAGGTTTGAATAAAATCACATGTAGAAAATGATTAGTGATCATCACCCAATATTTCCTGGAGGTATTAATATGGTTATTAGGAGGGCCCTCAGGATTATCATACTATACTGGAGAAACAGTTTTATTACAGAAAAAGGATAACAAAACAAAAACAAGTGCAAAATGGGAAAAAAAGAAACCTGATCTCAATGAAATGACAGAAATTATTTCTGTAAAAAAATTAATTTGTTCTAAATCCCAATCTGCCGTTTAGGACAAATAGCTTTGTGTAGGTCATGACTGGCAAATATTAGCGTTTTCGGACCCTTGATGCTAATGTAATCGGAGAGCATGAATTTCATTACAAAATTGCTTGTCTCCACCAGGACTGAAACCCGGGACCTCTGTGTTACAAGGCAGCGTGTATACCGACTGAGCTAAAGAAGTACTTCCTTAGCTCAACCTTTTACGGCTTATTCATCATAAGCATAGCAAAAGCTAACGTTTTAACAATTATCAATGCATATTGCTTGTTTAAATCAAAACATTACTACCATAGTTATCAGTTATTTGTTTTGTTTTGGTACATTGATACCCCTGTGTGTGTTCTGTTTTGGTACATTGATACCCCTGTGTGTGTTCTGTTTTGGTACATTGATACCCGTGTGTTTTGTTTTGGTACATTGATACCCCTGCATGTGTTTTGTTTTGGTACATTGATACCCCTGCATGTGTTTTGTTTTGGTACATTGATACTCCTACATGTGTTTTGTTTTGGTACATTGATACCCCTGCGTGTGTTTTGTTTTGGTACATTGATACTCCTACATGTGTTTTGTTTTGGTACATTGATACCCCTGCGTGTGTTTTGTTTTGGTACATTGATACTCCTACATGTGTTTTGTTTTGGTACATTGATACCCCTGCGTGTGTTTTGTTTTGGTACATTGATACCTCTGCATGTGTTTTGTTTTGGTACATTGATACCCCTGCGTGTGTTTTGTTTTGGTACATTGATACCCCTGCGTGTGTTTTGTTTAAGATAAAGGTCCTTCAAACATTAATATTATATATTTAACAGTATTTAACTAAAGAATGGAACTGTTTTACTTTCAAATCATATTCTTTAGTGTATCTGTTCAGTTTAGATTTCACTCTCACTGTATTTAAAATTGAGAATGGAAATGGGGAATGTGTCAAAGAGACAACAACCCGACCACAGAACAGACAACAGCAAAAGGCCACCAACAGGTCTTCAATGCAGCGAGAAATTCCCGCACCCGGAGGCGTCCTTCAGCTGGCCCCTAAACAAATATATATACTAGTTCAGTGATAATGAACACCATACTAAACTCCAAATTGTACACAAGAAACTAAAATTAAAAATAATACAAGACTAACAAAGGCTAGAGGCTCCTGACTTGGGACAGGCACAAAAATGCGGCGGGGTTAAACATGTTTATGAGATCTCAACCCTCCCCCTATACCTCTAGACAATGTAGAAAAGTAAACGCATAACAATACGCACATTAAAATTCAGTTCAAGAGAAGTCCGAGTCTGATGTCAGAAGATGTAACCAAAGAAAATAAACAAAATGACAATAATACATAAATAACAACAGACTACTAGCAGTTAACTGACATGCCAGCTCCAGACTTCAATTAAACTGATTGAAAGATTATGTCTTCATCATATGAATATCAGGCACAATCCTTCCCGTTAGGGGTTTAGTATCATACCATCATAACATATATGAGAAGAACATAACCCGTGTCATGCCAACAACTGGTTTTTAAATAAATGTGTTTAGTGCCGATGCAAAGACCCTATAAGTGAATCAATATTAACGCCAAAATATGCAATCTTTAATGACCTGACAACAGTATCGTAACTATATCCCTTCTTAATGAGTCTGTTTAAAGGTTTTGTTAGTTTCAGAGGTGAATACTGACATTTTTGTGCTTTATAAAGAATATTTCCATAAAAAATTGGATGTGAAATACCTGAACGTGTAAGAAGTCTGCATGTTGAGCTATATTTACGAATGATGTCCTTATACCGATGATAAAATTTAGTAAATGTTTTGACTAGTTTGTGATATCGAAAACCCTGGTGTAATAATTTTTCAGTAATACATAAATTTCTCTCGTTAAAATCTAAAACATTGTTACATACACGAGCGAATCGTACAAGTTGAGATATATAAACACCGTAAGATGGTGACAAGGGAACGTCACCATCTAAAAATGGATAATTAACGATAGGAAATGAAAAATCATCTCTTTTATCATATATTTTAGTATTAAGCTTTCCGTTAATGATATAGATATCAAGATCGAGGAAAGGGCAGTGGTCATTGTTAGTATTAGCTTTATTTAAAGTAAGTTCAACAGGATAAATTTCTTTAGTATACATACTGAAGTCGTCATTATTGAGAGCCAAAATATCATCCAAATATCTAAAAGTATTATTAAATTTGTGTATCAGATGTTGTTTCGATGGGTCTTTACTGATTTTTGTCATAAATTGTAACTCATAGCAATACAAAAAAAAGGTCTGCAATAAGTGGTGCACAGTTAGTCCCCATTGGAATTCCGATAACCTGACAATATACGGAATCTCCAAAGCGAACAAAAATGTTATCTAGTAAAAATTCAAGGGCATATATAGTATCAAAGCATGTCCAATTGACATAGTTTTTTTGTTTATTGCTACTAAAAAATGACCTAAAAGAGTTTGAACATATATATTCACATTCTGACTTTTTAAATGCCCATTTAATTAGGTGTGTGAATTTTTTCTTAATGAGAATGTGAGGCAATGTGGTATATAGGGTAGAAAAATCAAAACTTTGAACAGATTCAAAATCACCAATATATGCATGCAATTTATCAAGTACTTCCAACGAGTTCTTGACACTCCAAAAGTAATTAATTCCACTATTTTCGAAGGCCTTATTTGAACAATTTATTATCAGGTTCTTTATTGTACCAAGTGTACTGGTAAGAAGAATAGACAATTTAGTAGTGGAACAATGGCTTGAAGACGAAATGAATCTATATTTGTAAGGTGTTTTGTGTAGCTTCGGAAGCCAATACATAGTTGGGACTTTCATTGTATTTGGTTCTGCTTGTAAAGCGGTAGCTAAAAGTTTATGTTTGTTACAGATGTCGTTTTCTGAAAATGGAGTCAGTTGGAATGTTGGTGAATTGGTGATTTCTTTTTTTTGTTTGCAATTTACACAAGCTATTCCTATTTTCGGTTTAATAATGTCAAACACAACTTTTTCAATTGTTTTTTTTTATTTTTTATTTGAGATGCTTAAATTACCTGTAATGGTGTTACCATAGCAACATTATGAGACAGATCTGGACTCTCAGTTGACAAACTTGGAGGATTCTTCACATGTTTACAGAGTTTCTGCCAATCTATCATCAGGTCACGTGATGTAATGTGGTGCCAACTGGCTCCTAAAAAATAGCAATTCAAATATCAATATGAAGAGTATTAGTAGAGTATACTAATGTTCTCCTAAAATAAGGACCAATGGAGTCTTTAATATGCATCACTCATCTACAGGTTGAAATATAACTGATTCAAACATATATATGTGATGTAGATTATTTTTGAGTTATATGAAAGATGAATGGGTTTCATGAAACATGATGCTCTCATTTTAAAATCATATCTGAGTTCAGCAAACTTTGCCATTTTACAATACTGAGCAAAAATTGCAGTTACATAATTTGTTTATAACTTTAAAAGATTTGGTTGAGGCATTTAGAAATGAATATATATAGCTAAGTATGTATTAGTATTACCAGAAGTCCATTACTAGACGAAGTGTGCAAGCTGTACTATATAGTAAGGCAATCATGATGTCCCCATTATCAGTGGAAAGCCCCATAGGTGGTCCTCCCAAATCTCGTTTTATAACTATGGAATCATGGGTACAAATATTATCATCAAACAGATAGATGTTAATTAGTCTCCTTGAGTGTTTGATTAATTATCAGTTTGCTGTAAATGAAGGGAGCCGACTTAGTCATGTTAGTGCGGTGGTTTCTTATTGCCAGTTATTTAACTTCATTTTAATTCAACATTTAGAAAATGATATAAAATTTTATAAACGAATACATTGGTACCATTTTTCATCGCGCAAAGGCAAATGAGAACTATAAAATCTGATGTGTGTCACTAAAAATGTATCGTCTGTTCAAAAGATATAGTTGTTTTTGTCAAAATATAGTCATAATTGCCTCTTTTTTTTTATATAAATTTAAATTCAGAGGTAAGCACATGCATTAGCAAAAATAATTCTTTTCCGACTTTTGTTTGATTTCATATGATAAAGCTTATCATCATTATCCTATATACAAGAAGCATTTATTTTGCAGTCTGAATCATTCAACAAAATTGGTCCTCCTGCAGTCTTCTCAAGATTTTCTTTTCAGCTGAAATTCTTTTCAATAACTGAACATGCTAAGCACATGCTCAATCAATCTACGATTGAGGTCACATCACAGGAAGCATACATCATGAGACATATGTAGTCAAACGAAGTTGAATTGATGTCTTGCTAGACAAATACCCTATTCTTGTAACTGTTTCAAACAAAGAAATCATACTTTATACTGTCAAAATGCTAAAGCTTACCCCATCCTTGTTGCCTAGCAATATAACTGGACATACAGTTTGCCTCCAGGGGAGATAGACAAATAGTAATGTCACTGCCTGTTCCTATCAGATGGTCTCTACTCAGATCAAACAAATAATTGTAGAACTGTCTAAAGTAGGGGTAGACAAGTGACATAGGAACATATGGTCTGACACCAAGCTTCATTGAAGGAATCAAGTACCGTCCATTGTAGATAATTGGATCAGATTCTATAATATGTAAAAAACATTACAAATCATTATTTATCCAAAGTTTTTATTTTTTTTTACGGGAGTATTCTGTAACCATTGATTGCAAATTATGACTGTAACTGTCTGGTCAAGATTTTCACTAAAAAGGCATTAAAGGAGAAATGCAGTTCTGCATCGAAATTGCTAGATTTAAACAAATTCTGGTACAGAACGGTGTTTTATTTTTAAGCTATTTATTCAAATCATTTTATCATATTAATGATATGGGGGGGGGGGGGGGGTGAGAGGGATCCTGATCCCGAAATCCCGGTCTTAAAAACATGAAATCCTGAGGTCCTGAATTTAAAGAAATTTAAATCCCGACATCCCGAAATTGGAAAAAAGAATTCCAGGATCCCGAAAGGATCAATCCCGAAATCCCGAACTTAAAAACACCCGATCACGGAGTCCCGATAAAGGTCCTATCCCCCCTCTGATATGGAAGGTTTTTGTTTTAATTTTATCAAAAATAAAAACTTAAAAAAGATATAAACATGATAAATGAAGGCAAAATCATACTATGACAGTGAGATTGGATTAGAATTATTTTTTTACCTCCATCTTTTGAGATTTCTTTTTCTTGTCTCCATGGTAAAACACACCAGCAGAACTTATTATTTGCCACTAATTTCATTTTCTGGAACTCACTGGTCACTTTCTGATCAGGTGTCAAAAGACTGTCATGACTGATGTGCTCCTTCGAATAATGACATTCTCGACTGTGGACTTCCTCAGTAGTGATATGACGGGTTCTAACCATGCTTTTCAAGGTCTGAATCTTTTCTTGTATTGTTTTGGTGTTGACCAAAAGTGTTCCACATGGAACAATCCTAAAATTCCTTAAAAATGCCATCTGTTGTTTTGGAGTGCATGGGCTGGCATTTTGTTCGTTTTGGGGGTAGTCCAGAATTTCTTTTAATACAGTCAATACAATGTCACACAGTGAATCAGAACATGATGGGAAAATTATTTCCTTGATGTCTGTCCATACGGCCATTTGTTTGCCATCCTCATGAATGACTGGCATTTTCTGTATGTGCATTTCTGCCTGTGAAATGGATTGCCTTTTATTTTTTGTTTCTTTGGAACTGTTAAAGCTTACAATAGACGAAGTTGACTGAATACCATTCACCTCTACATTATTAGTTTTCATACCATTTTCTTCATTTTGAGTAGAACTATGCTCTCCATCCCTGTGTTCTGTTTTCAGTCCATTATCTTGCTGTGTTACAACTCCCTCCAACTCACTTTGCTGTTCTGTCATATGTTTAGGCTCATCTTGTGACAGCTGAATATTTACTCTGCGACACTTGGGGTTTGTCTGATTCCTGTTTACTCTAGTTCTGACATGGTCACCAGTTTTACCACTATTGCTATTAGATACTACCATTTTCGTATAATTAGCAATCTTTTCACCATTACTAAAAAGATAGGTAATGAAACCTGGTTAAAAAAAGCTTCTCTGTAATAGAACAAACTTGTAATCTTTATGTTAATGAGAAACAAGGCAGCTAATTTCAGAAAAGAATTATGTTTTGTTTACTCAATTGCAATTGACAAGTAAAATTATAAGCTATGTAAGAAATGAAAAGGATTAAAATCATTAAAAAAAACAGTTTTTTATCATTCAACATGTTCAAAAACATTCGTTTGATTTGGTGAATTATGCAAATGAGATAAACCATAAACAATGGTATCCTGGAGACACCATTGAAAAGCCCTTACATTTCTATTTATGCAAATGAGATGACCATTGATATGATGTGACCAGAAACTGGTATGAAATGGTACATCTTGCATGGTTCAGGTGCCTCAAACAGAAAGGGAAAGTTGCTGTGTTTATCAGAACTGCTAAATAAAAGAATTGCTCACTTCTTGAAAAATTTAATAAAAAAATAAAAATTGGTTTAGTTAACTAAGAAAAATGATAACATTGACTTTTACTTTTGTTTTTTTCCTGTATATTAATTTGATTAATTTATATAGCTAATTAATCTATAAAGGCACATTCCATCTATTATGATGAGATTTAAAATCTTTTAATAACTCACTTGGTTTTTTTTTTCAAATTATTATTAGCTTTAATTGATATAGGGAATCAGCCTTATGGAATTCTAACTACTTCAAATTTTCCATGTAGAAGTGACCTTATTTTCAGTGTTAGACCAAAAATATCCCCATTTCTGCCTGCTGTCTTTCCAAAACTTGACCCTGAAAACACTGATGACATCATAAATTTTTTATGACATCACTACATTTTTCAGTTTGTGACAGGTGCAACCATTTATCATGGCTATTAACATACACCTTATCGCTATTTGTCCGCCATTACTGAACATCACACAAGTTCCCGTAAAATTTTGACGTCATAATAGAAAATGTCTGACGCCACAATGGAAAAGTGATGTTTGATAATGACGTCAAAAGTGCGAGCAGGACACATTCTCGGGTCAAGCGGGAATAGCGATAAGGTGTATTGTGTACAAAATAAAAGGCAAATAAATGGATTTAAAAAATTTGTAATGGTTCTGTGGAACCCAGTGTCTCGCCTACTTTTGCTGTTGTACGTCTTTGTTTTCAAGTGTCACAGATTCTCAGGTCAAGTGTCAAAGATTCCCAAATAGTGATAAGGTTTATAGCCCCTCCCCCTGTGAGATCTAATTCACTGTAAATAAGCTACAGCTTATCTGAGACTATTAATAGTATTACAACACATGCATTTATATATCAATAGTAGCTCAGAGACATTGATGCAGTAGTAAACTGACTCATTGATTTGAGTAATCAAACATGATAACTTCCAACTAACTTATTTGGTTCTGATATGTAGGCTGCATTGTCGTCTATGAAAGTTAGACATGTTTCTTCCTTTGAAAATAAGTCGTTATTTCGGGAAATTACACGTGTGGTGACTTTCATAAACTCCCGCCAAATACTTTCGTCATGGAAAGTCTAGAGAGTACCGAAGGTCATATTTACAACTAAAATGCGATGCAAACAACCGTTTAGTTTACCAAGTAGTTAATTATAGATTTTAAAAAATTGAAGAATATTAATATTCTAATGAACATTTAGTTCTTTTAAAAGCATTATTCCTGATTTGAAAAGATACAGAGAGATTTGCAAGATTGAAAATAGAGGTCACGTGATAATCGAAAATGGCGACTGCATAATGTGGGAAGTTGTGTAAATGAATCAACTCTTTATTTGCAATATGACACGTTTACACGTTGTCGTTTGCATTTGGATTTGATCGGACTTTAATGTTTTATATTGTGATGAAAAAGGTTTGTATATGAAGTACCTTTAGTTGAAAGTTGTGTCCTAATTGCCGACAAAAGAGATTTCAGTAAGCCATGTGTTTTGACTGACCCTTGTTGTTTACAATAAAGTCTGCATTTTCCTCCAGAAAACATTTAGATCATGTTATAAGAGGCGACAAGCAATTAGATATTATAACACTAATTCACTGACTTTATTCAAATTATGCTTGTCATTGGAATTAATCTCTGATGCAACTCAATCAATTTCTAAAACTTAAATCTGAACCAAACATCCCACATCATGGCACATGGTTGGCAGTCTCAAATGCAGAGATTGTTGTCAGTGCTCTGAGTATGGGGATTGGACGACACAATATCCTTGATGCTTCTTCGAGATACAGCATTAGCCCCCTAGATAGGAAAGTAAAATGTCCCTTTGTTTTGTTTTTATTTTTTTTTACACATCATAAGAGGTTACGACCAGCATGACTAGTCACCCAAAACCCGAGCTTATGTGCCCACTACATACAATGTACCTGTCAACTGTATGGCTGTGTTTACACCACAAAGTCTATAATAATAATAATAAATTCTTTATTTAAAGAGGGTAAACAAGAATCTACTCTCGAGTACAGACAAACCTATGCATCTAGAAAAGTGTTAGGCATGGCTGGACCTAGATATATAAATGTTATATGTAGTTTATGTTTCAGAAAATTAAAAACTTATCTGCATGGATTTTGATGTGCATTTTTTTCCAGTCTGCAGAAGATAGCAAAATAAACTAACACTTGAGTTTCATTTGATACGGTCCACTCAGTTACACAGTGTAAATCTATTGTATGCAGGTATTTATTTTCCATCTATTGTCCATTTAAATCAATACAACTCACAACACTTATTATATGAGGGGAGCTACTCAAAACTCTTTCCCAACTTAGTTAATTTTGGCACCTTCTGCAGGATGAAAAAAAATGTATAGAATAGTTCCAGCCATGCTCTAAAACTTTTCAAGGTTGACAGGTTTGTCTGTACTCAGCGTGAAATTTGTGGTGTTAATACGTCCATATTTGCTATAAGGTTATGATGAACCTTAAGAGCTCACCCAAGATTTTTCTGTAGTTTCCTGGGTGATCAAATAACCTGTAATTTCGGCATTTGACCCGTTTTCAGTGGTCTTTTTGTCTCAAGACTTTTTGGTGGAAGAAGACTTCAAGTCTTCTGAAAGCCTTTACTGCCGGCTGTAAGATCATTGAACCGTTACCAGGTTGTATGCCGTATCCCTTTCTCATGTTTCTGCGTATTACAATTTCATAACAACTTCCGTGCCATTTCTTGACACCAAATTTTACACATGATTAAGCAACTGCATCATTTTCATTAATAAGTTAGGCTTGAAAAACAATCACTATCGTTAGTGTTATAGTTTATCATGTTTAATGTAGTAATATATACCCTTTTATTTATGTAAATTTTTAGATTTCCTCTCATCTTACATGAAGGTTATTTTTTAACTTGTAAGCGGATTTTTTTAATGTATATTTTTGTAGTACGCATGCGTGAATTTGGTATTGGGTCAGTTCGCCCTGTTTACATGTTCGCCCTTGGTCTGTTCATCCTGAGTTCTATCGCCTATAGAATACGTTCGCCCTGGGTTCCTTCTTCTTACTTTTATCAAGGATGTTTTATACGTCCTTGCGTTTGTTAAAAAATATTTAAATTAAGGGTATTCAAGTATAATAAACTTATTCAGATATTTATATGGTATAAATTCTCGAAATTCACGAAAACACCTGAAAAAAAATTAATTAAAAGTTGATGGCTTGTTTTGGAGCATTAATAGGTCATGATAATAATTCTCTGATTGTTGTAATAATTGTCTTTAGTAGATTAATGATTGGAATTATTGGAATAAAACAACTGGATTATTTGGGTTAATCTAAACCATGTTGGTTACACATCTGTGCATGTGCACAAATGGGAAATTTAATTGACAATTTGTGCATACGAAAGGTTCAAAATATTGATAAGTCAAGTATCTACGTGGAGAGTACGACTTCAAATCAATGATGCTTGAAAAAATACACGGATTGAGTTGTTCCGTCTACATTCAGATCTTTAATGCAATCAAGTCATATTCCAGTTTTAGACAACATGTGTTTCTTTAAACGAAAGTTAGAATATTTATTATGTTATGGCGATAATAAAGATTCGAGCGCACACGTGAATCTGCTGGTGTGTTACACATCAAACGATGCACTGTAAGTTGACAGAAATATCAATGAACAAACTAACGTCAGTTGATGGATTCCATTTCGAAAGTACGAAATGTCCCCAATGATTGCCTTTATTGCCTTACGATTCAAAATTTTATAAGTGATAAAAAATGGGATCTTAACAACTAAATAGTTCAGCTCTTTACAGTTATTCGTCATTTAGATACGCCCATTATCGAGGCTCGAATACAGAACCAGTTTGAAATGCTATTAAGTGCCAAAAACACAATTCTTGGCCTGACACATACATGTATCTGCATTGGATATATTTAGAATTTTTCAATATATGTTTATAATGAAAACCGTAGTTTAAGCAAAATTGACTAAAATCTTGGTAGCCAGTTTTTTTTAAGGTCAACTATCTACCTTTGACAGAAAACTTTCAAGTGAAACCTAATCAATTACTGTTATGATTGCTTGGCGAAGTTGCATTGCTACGAGTTGACCATGCTTAGACGAATGTATGGAATCTAGTTATAGAAAATTTTAATTTGAATCAACGGTATTTGCAGATTTTTATGTTAAGTACAAATGTATAGTGAGTTTTGGTTGAGTTCAGAAAAAAATATGTCAAAAGCAATAATGGGACAAAGCAGGCTGGGTTGGTGGGGCTGCTTTTATGGTAATTCAAGTTACCTTTTATGCATCTTCTTCAACCTCAAAGCAATCAGCTCTTTGATTAAGTTTTATCGTGATTTTCTTTTGACATGTTTGAAATACCAGCAAATTTGTATATTTCAAAGATGTTTGACAACTAAATCGAGTTACTCCCCCTATTTTGCCACACTATATACATTGTTCTTGTAAAATTGATGTTTCTTTGTAAAAAGATTTAATTCTAAGGCAAATTGAATGCAAAGAATTTAAGAATATTACTTAAGTTAAATGATTTTTACTTTCGTAGGACAATTTAAAAATTAATATTTTGAAATAACTTTTTCATCTCTACGTCTTGAAAATGCTTAAACTTTAAATTATATTATCTAATACATGTATAAGCTATTATAATTAGAATATGAAGAAAACTATAAAGAGTTTCTTCATGTTCTTTGCTATATCAAACCATGAAACAAAAAGGTTATTACAATATAAAGAAAAGCTATAAAGAGTTTCTTCATGTTCTTTGCTATATCAAACCATGAAACAAAAAGGTTATTACAATATAAAGAAAAGCTATAAAGAGTTTCTTCATGTTCTTTGCTATATCAAACCATGAAACAAAAGGTTATCATGGTTATGGGTTGATTTAAAGCAGTGTGAATGAAACAATAAGAGGGGGTATGGCTTAAATTGATAATATAATAAATTTATATTTCAATGATTTAACAAATGATTAATAAATGCAACAGTCAGGGGTACTACTTAAACAAGTGATTTCATTATCACCTATTTCAGTGATTTGATGAATTCAGTTATCACCTTTTTAAGAGATTTTGGTGTTTCCTTTGATCTTCAAATGCTAATTTCACTGATTTTCCATATTTTGACAAACTTTTCTATAATTTTCCTACATAGAACCATGGAAGTAATATTGAAAGGAATAAAAACAACGTCAGTTCAAAGGTTTCATCTGCGTTACCGCCTATCTTTCGATTACTCGTTAATCAGTTTACGATATGGAATGGTACATTTTGGTAGTTGATTCTCCGTATGTGATCGATCAAATCACTGACACTTTTCGGTCGTTTTCGTGTTCACGGAAAATTACGAACAGACAAGTTGTTGTCGTATATACGTCCAAAGTAACCTGAATAGTCCACTCGTTACATTCCGCTGATGTACGCTGCCGAATAGAGTAATTTGTTCAATGTTGATTTTAGTATAATTTTCCTATTTCTGTTTATTTCAATCTTAAAAACTGGAGAACATGGGTGGATCGTTTTTAAATTTTAATATTTACAGACAGTTAAGACGCCATTTCTTAAAAATTTAAGAATATGATTGTACAAAAATATGTTTGGACCCCCTTTTATTAAATATGAATAATCCAAGTCATGCGTGTAAACCAGTCAATTAAAATATTCACAAACGTTTCTATTCTTTAAACTAATTGGTATAAATGAATTTGCGGTTAGGCAGATAGGGTCAAGCTCATTTTGTCTGTTTGTTTTTATTTTTGCTGTAGCGTGTTATATTAACTGTATTAAAACATTTTTTTAAAATAGATATTTACGAACTTATTATCCTGATTTTAGTTGTCCAGTTTCAATAATGTAATCAATGACATTTATTACATATACATAAATTCAAAATACTTGAAAGTAAATATCCTTTTTTAAATCTCGATAAACTTTGCACAATTCGATAGTAAAAAAATCTATGTCTTCATATATTTGTCTTCATTATTTTGTTAAACATCATGTGAAACCTGATCGCTTCGTCAGTATTACCTGTTTTACTCGGGATTCGCTTTCAATCGGAAAATACTTTTAGATCAGTTTAAAATGAACGGTAAAAAGCAAAAATATGCAAAAATAAATACAATTTTCCATGTTTAACTGCTGTAGTGTAAACAATTCTCGTCCATTTTTCAATTTTTTTACATCATTCGATCATCCGCGGTATCACAGATAGTAACCAAAGGGGTCTTGGCGCTGAGACTATAATTGGATAAAATCATATGACTTTAGTACAGAGCTGTGCATGCCATTAATACATGCTAATTAGTCGTTGTTATTCCTTTCAATATTACTTCCATGATAGAACTAATTATCCCTTTCTTTTGTATATCAATTTCACCCGTGTGCTTGGACAGTAAGTTAGTGGGCTAAAGCTTTTAAAAGTACCCTTGGGAATTTTTCTATAATCAAATATCATTAACTACTCTTACTGTATCAGACAAAGATCAACAATATTAGGTAACCTGATTGGTTTTCTTTAGAGTTATAATGATCTACTTCAAGGTATGTCCTGATCTACAAATTATCCCAGTTTTTGCATATTTTCAATAAACTGTAAAAACTGACAGGCTAATCAAGCAAAAGACAATTTCTGCATGTACATAGTTTGTTTTTTCAATGGAATTTTTGTCTTTTTATACGACCGCAAAAAAATTTTTGTGGTCGTATATTGGTATGACGTTGGTGTCGTCGTCGTCGTCCGAAAAAAACACATTGGTTTTCGCACTCTAACTTTAGTTTAAGTGAATGGATCTCTATGAAATTTTATCATAAGGTTCAATACCACAAAAGGAAGGTTGGGATTGATTTTGGGGGTTATGGTACCAACAGTAAAGGAATTAGGGGCCAAAAAGGGGCCAAAAATAAGCATTTTTGTAACTTCCAGACATAACTTGTGTGTTAGTGTATGGATCTCTCTGACATTGTACCACAAGGTTTTATATCACAAAAGGAATGCTGGGATTGATTTTGGGGGTAATTGCCTCAAAATTTTAGGAATAAGGGGCCAAAAAAGGGACAAAAAACAAGCATTTTTCTAGTTTCATGACAATAACTTGTGTGTAAGTGTATGGATCTTTCTGAAATTATACTACAAGGTTCCATATCACAAAGGGAAAGCTGGAATTGAGTTTGGGGGTAATTGTGGAAACGTTTAGGAATTGGGGGCCAAAAAGGACCAAAAATAAGCATTTTTCTAGTTTCCAGACAATAACTTGTGTTCAAGTGTATGGATCTCTCTGAAATTGTACTGCAAGGTACCATACCACAAAGGGAAGGCTGTGATTGATGATGGGGGTAATTGCCTCAATATTTTAGGAATTAGGGGCCAAAAAGGGGCAAAAAACAAGCATTTTTCTAGTTTCAGGACAATAACTTGTGTGTAAGTGTGTGGATCTTTCTGAAATTGTACTTCAAGGTTCCATATCACAAAGGGAAAGCTGGGTTTGAGTTTGGGGGTAATTGCCCTAAACGTTTTGGAATTTGGGGCCAAAAAGGGGCCAAAAAACACATTTTTCTAGTTTCCAGACAATAACTTGTGTTCAAGTGTATGGATCTCTCTGAAATTGTACTGCAAGGTACCATACCACAAAGGGAAGGCTGGGATTGAGTTTGGGGGTGATGAATCATAAGGGGGTTCAAAAAATTTGGGGGGGGGATTTTTTTTTTTTTTCCTTTTTTTTCTTTTTTTCCTTTTTTTTTCTTTTAAAATTTTCCATTTTAAGTTGGTTATTTCTGATTTATATTTAAAAGCAAATAATAATGATATGGTAGGAGATAAACACCAAACAGGAAGTGTAAATTATTATATAATAAGTATTGTGCAATAGCAAGAAATTTTCAATTGCACAGTATTGCACAATAGCAAGAAATCTTCAATTGCACAGTATTGCGCAATAGCAAGAAATCTTCAATTGCACAGTATTGCGCAATAGCAAGAAATATCCAATAGCACAATATTGCGCAATAGCAAGAAATTGTCAATTGTACAGTATTGCGCAATAGCAAGAAATATTTAATTGCACAGTATTGTGCAAAAGAAGATACTTCGTATAAATTGCTTATTTCTTGACCAATTTCAATGGGGTTTTATACTTGAATTCTTGGGGTTCTTTAATATGCTGAATCTAACCGTGTATTTAGTTTTTGGATTTTGGGCCCCATTTTTAAATTGGTCCACATTGAGGTCCAACGGGTCTAAAATTAAACTTTCATTGATTTCATCAAAAATTGAATTATTGGGGTTCTTTGATATGCCGAATCTAACCGTGTATTTAGATTCTTAATTTTTGGTTCCGTTTTCAAATTGGTCTACATTAAGGTCCAAAGGGTCCAAAATTAAACTTAGTTTGATTTTAACAAAAATTGAATTCTTAGGGTTCTTTGATATTCTAAACATGTATTTAGATTTTTGATTATGGGCCCAGTTTTCAAGTTGGTCCAAATCGGGGTCCAAAATTAAACTTTGTTTGATTTCAACAAAAATTGAATATATGGGGTTCTTTGATATGCTGAATCTAACCATGTATTTAGATTTTTGATTTTTGGGCCCCGTTATCAACTTTGTCCACATTGAGGTCAAAAGGGTCCAAAATTAAACTTTGTTTGATTTCAACAAAAATTGAATTCTTGGGGTTCTTTGATATGCTGAATCTAACCATGTATTTAGATTTTGGATATTGGACCATAATAGGTGAATGTCCAATTTAAAATTTTTAAGTTCTTAGACCACATTCATTCTGTGTTAGAAACCTATGCTGTGTCAAATATTTAATCACAATCCAAATGCAAAGCTGTATCAAGCTTGAATGTTGTGTCCATACTTGCCCCAACTGTTCAGGGTTTTACCTCTGCGGTCGTATCAAGCTGCGCCCTGCGGAGCATTTTATTTACCAATATCAAGAAAATGTTATAAACACTTGTTGAAGTGATTACATTTTAACTTCTCAAATTACTCGTTTCAGTGATTTTAAAAGTCTGTGTCTATTTTTGTCGAGCCTGCGACTTTTGTCACAGAAAGCTCGACATAGGGATAGTGATCCGGAGGCTCCGGCGGCTACGGCGGAGGCGGCGTTAGCTAACTTCTTAAAAGCTTTATATTTTAGAAGGTGGAAGATCTGGATGATTCATACTTTGTTTATGGATGCCTCATGTTACGAAGTTTCCGTCAGTTACATGTCTAATGTCCTTGACCTCATTTTCATGGTTCAGTGCACGTGACTACTTGAAAAAAAAGTTAAGATTTTTTGTAATGTTAAATTCTCTCTTATTATAAGTAATAGGATAACTATATTTGGTATGTGCGTACCTTGCAAGGTCCTCATGCCTGTCAGACAGTTTTCACTTGACCTCGACCTCATTTCATGGATCAGTGAACAAGGTTAAGTTTTGGTGGTCAAGTCCATATCTCAGATACTATAAGCAATAGGTCTAGTATATTCGGTGTATGGAAGGACTGTAAGGTGTACATGTCTAACTGGCAGGTGTCATCTGACCTTGACCTCATTTTCATGGTTCAATGGTTATAGTTAAGTTTTTGTGTTTTGGTCTGTTTTTCTCATACTGTATGCAATAGGTCTACTATATTTGGTGTATGGAATGATTGTAAGGTGTACATGTCTAGCTGGCAGGTGTCATCTGACCTTGACCTCATTTTCATGGTTCAGTGGTCAAAGTTAAGTTTTTGAGTTTTGGTCTTTTTTTCTTATACTATATGCAATAGTTTACCTATATTTGGTGTATGGAAATATTTTATGATCTTTATGTCAGTCACACAGGTTTTATTTGACCTTGACCTCATTTTCAAGGTTCATTGCTCAGTGTTTAGTTTACCTGGGTAATGTTAAGTTTATGTGACAGTTGTAATAAAGCTTTATATTTAGGACTATCAACATAATATCAATGATTAGTAAAGAAGGCGAGACATTTCAGCGTGTGCATTCTTGTTGTGAAGATTTTTAATATTTCACAGCCAAAATCACTTGAAGAAGTGATTCTGAAATCACTTGTTTAAGTAGTACCCCTGACTACATGCAATGAAAAGATTAAATTAAATTTTTTAATTATTTTCAGTAAGTTTTTTAAACATGTGAACATGAAAAAATGTCCCCTAAATACATAAAATTCAGCTGAAAAAAGTTTCAGTTTGACCTGAGATTTTCTTCTTTAATGCAGGTCATGACCTGCATTTTCATTTTCAGAGGTTGACAGGTATGCACTTAGACTTGTGCAAGCAACATGGTTCTGTCAATTTTTATACGACCGCAAAAAAAACGGCTGCAAAAAAAATTTGCGGTTGTATATTGGTATGACGTTGGCGTTGTCGTCGTCCGAAGACACATTGGTTTTCACATTCTAACTTTAGTTTAAGTGAATGGATCTCTATGAAATTTGATCATAAGGTTCAATACCACAAAAGGAAGGTTGGGATTGATTTTGGGGGTTATGGTACCAACAGTTAAGGAATTAGGGGCCAAAAAGGGACCAAAAATAAGCATTTTTGTAACTTCCAAACATAACTTGTGTGTTAGTGTATGGATCTCTCTGACATTGTACCACAAGGTTTCATATCACAAAGGGAATGCTGGGATTGATTTTGGGGGCAATTGCCTCAAAATTTTAGGAATTAGGGGCCAAAAAAGGGGCAAAAAACAAGCATTATTCTAGTTTCATGACAATAACTTGTGTGTAAGTGTATGGATCTTTCTGAAATTGTACTACAAGGTTCCATATCACAAAGGGAAAGCTGGAATTGAGTTTGGGGGTAATTGCCCAAAACGTTTAGGAATAAGGGGCCAAAAATAAGCATTTTTCTAGTTTCCAGACAATAACTTGTGTTCAAGTGTATGGATCTCTCTGAAATTGTACTGCAAGGTACCATACCACAAAGGGAAGGCTGGGATTGATTTTGGGGATAATTGCCTCAAAATTTTAGGAATTAGGGGCCAAAAAAGGGCAAAAAACAAGCATTTTTCTAGTTTCAGGACAATAACTTGTGTGTAAGTGTATGGATCTTTATGAAATTGTACTACAAGGTTCCATATCACAAAGCATGCAAAGGGAAAGCTGGGTGTAAGTTTGGGGGTAATTACCCTAAATGTTTAGGAATTTGGGGCCAAAAAACAAGCATTTTTCTAGTTTCCAGACAATAACTTGTGTTCAAGTGTATGTATCTCTCTGAAATTGTACTGCAAGGAACCATACCACAAAGGGAAGGCTGGGATTGAGTTTGGGGGTGATGAATCATAAGGGGTTTCAAAAAATTGGGGGGGGGATTTTTTTTTTTTATGTTTCTTAACAAGAGGTCATATCTCTTTGGTCAAAATATAACAAAGTTGTGCCTTGATGACCTACATGTAAACATGTTTCGCTATTCAAGACTTCTGTAAATATAGTAGTTTCTGAGATTATCCCTTAACAAGGTATAAGGTCAAGGTCAACCTACAAATTTGACCCTGAGGCATTTTTAAGGTGTCATGAAATGATGATCATTGGTAAAGGTCCTAGGTGTCTACGACTTACCATTTATGAGTTTAAGTGACCAACCGACATAGGTTAATTTTCAAAGGGGCATAAACGTATAGAAAGTGTGAACCTGAAGGCAACATGTCTTATGGCAATGTATGGTTACAGAGATAAAACTTACATGTACAAGTACATAAGACTTACTTTAAAAAGAAAATCTTTATCATGTTTATTTTATCCAAATCTTCAGAAAAAATTTAAATGCCATTGAATTGTTTTTCTGGATATACCTTTTACCATAAACTCTCATGCTGTTCTGATATTGAATTATTGTCTTCCCATACTTTCTTTTGCTGAAAGCTTTTCTGTATGACCTTACCTGAATCTTGACACCTTATGTGATCGCATAGGGGAAGCTCAAAGGGAAAACTGATGTAAAAAGAGTAAATTAAAGTGGTAGGAACAGAGCAGTTTATTTGTACAGATTGTTCAGAAATAAAGGTTTTTTTTTGTATGTGCAAAACATCACTCAAACAGCTGTGTGAATGCAGGCACAGGCTTTAAATTATTGAAATATTTTCTGTGGGAGGCGGATGCTCCCATACCCCCCTAGCAGATTGCATCGCTTTGCTACCTCACACTACTGACACATGTATCCTAAAATACCGACAAAAAGGATGCTGACTTCTGAACGCGTACAAAATGGATAAACAGCCTTGTTGGAAGACAGTCTGCACCATTAGCATGATTAGCCACTAGTCCGATGCCCCAGACTAGTAAAATTTGATTCTGACTAGTAGGTATTTGAAAAATTTTGTTGAGACACCTAAAAAAATATAGGAATATTGGTCTTCTGACTAGTAGTTGGAAAAGATTTTGGTGTAGACTGCCCAAGATATGAAAGAAAACAAAATTTTAATACATCAAATCATTTAACAACTCTTACGACAAAGTTTTAAGTCACTCATCAGTGACACAAAGCAGTTGGAAAACCATAACAAAAATATAGATGAAGACCAGCAAATATAGCTTGACTCATCAGATCAGAACTAAGTATAAAAACAAACAGTAAAAAGACACTAAGTACCAATCCCAAGAGCAAAGGCTGGTAGCATGGTTTGAAGAAAAATATTTTTTGCTTAAAAAATGTTCAATAGGATTTAGGGATACTTAACTTCTTATGTATTTCAAAATAAATGGAATGTATATATAACATGTATAAGGTTGTTATGCTTTAATGATTTTTTTTGTCTCGTTTTTAGAAAAACTCCATTGTGTGATGTCTACTGAATCCAGCCAGACGTCAGAGCGAGTCATTACTATAGTTCAAAGTTCACTTCCTGTAACTTCAGCAACAGCTTTGGATGTAGATCCCAGTGATGTGGAGCACATTGGCGAAATACCATTAGATGGTCTACATGGTCTAGGTGTAGGTATAAATATACCATTAGAGGGTCTACATGGTCTAGGTATAGGTATAAATACCATTAGAGGGTCTACATGGTCTAGGTGTCGGTATAAATACCATTAGAGGGTCTACATGGTCTAGGTGTCAGTATTAATACCATTAGATGGTCTACATGGTCTAGGTGTCGGTATAAATACCATTAGAGGGTCTACATGGTCTAGGTGTCGGTATAAATACCATTAGAGGGTCTACATGGTCTAGGTGTCGGTATAAATACCATTAGAGGGTCTACATGGTCTAGGTGTCGGTATAAATACCATTAGAGGGTCTACATGGTCTAGGTGTCGGAATAAATACCATTAGAGGGTCTACATGGTCTAGGTGTCGGTATAAATACCATTAGAGGGTCTACATGGTCTAGGTGTAGGTATAAATAAAGGCTGGAATTATTTATAAAATTGTTATGTCAATCCACATATTGATAGTTTTTCATCGGAGTAAAGAGTTCGACATGTGGTCCAAAAATTGCATATTATTGGTTTAATTTATTTTTCATGTATTGGAGAAAAATCAAATTTTTGTGGATATTTTTTTGTGGGTTCTATCAAATCTATAGAGGTTTCTATATGAAATTTGCATTTTGTTGAAACTACAATTTTCTGACAAAAACCATACATGTAGTTGCAAGAGGTTGGAAGTTATATAGTCATGTTAATGTCATACATCGTTTCATATTTTGAATGATCTGTGATCACTTATTGAACTATCAATTATATATATATATATATATATATATATATATACATGATACAATGAATATATATATGTATTGTAAAGAGGAACAGCGGAAGTAAAGAAAATCTTCAGTTTGTTTCACCAACTTTAATATGGATCTTGGAATTTTTTACAGCAAGAAAAGAATCCTTTCAGCAGTTTTTCTGAGGAACATCTGAGTCGACTCGATGATTTCCTGTCCACCGAAGAGGCTCAGAAGATCCTACAACAGACCACTGTAGAACCTTACAACAACACAGGTCAGAGGTCAGGGTCACCTGAAAGTGACACAGATGTGATAGGAAATCAGCCGGAGGACTTGATAAACATATTTGACGTGAGTCATTTTGATCAGTCAGAGCATGTTCATAGTCCTATCATTGTGAAGCAGGTAGGAAGTTGTCTATATAAAACCAAGGCATTTATCTTATTATTTTGTGCAGTCCACTTTTTATTTTACTTCGTGGCATTATAACATTATTATTATCCCTTTCACTAGAATTTTCTGAACACAAGCTTAAGAGGGACCATTATACCTTTGTTTTTGCCCAATACTTAATCTCAAACATCTGACTGAAAGTTACTTCAATATAATACCTACAGGGGACCAGACTTATCACAACCATACGCTCATCCTAACCTGAGTTTACTCCAAACATCTGACCGGAAGTTACTTCAATATAATACCTACAGGAGACCAGACTTATGACAACCATACACTGGTCTTACCCTGAGTTTACTCCAAACATCTGACTGGAAGTTACTTCAATATAATACCTACAGGAGACCAGACTTATGACAACCATACACTGGTCTTACCCTGATTTACTCCAAACATCTGACTGGAAGTTACTTCAATATAATAGCTACAGGAGACCAGACTTATCACAACCATACACTTGTCTTATCCTGAATTTACTCCAAAATTCTGACAGGAAGTTACTAAAACTATTGTTCTTTCACAGAATTCAAAGGTTTCAGATTTAACTTATGTAGAAGAGGATTATTTCCAAGATATAACAATGAACTTTTACCACAATGAAATGAAATACCTAGATTTCCCAGTAAAAAAACCCCAGATATTTCACTGAAATAATTCTTTAATTTATTACTCCTATGATATCCTATAAGAGTAGGTGCTGTCAATGATAATGCATCAGTACACAGTTAGAATGCCTAGGAAAAGATCTAATTCCTCGCATTTTTTACTTTATTGCCTTGCCTTGACAGAGTCAAAAGCGAGACTTAGGTACAGGCCTGGGGTAATGGTAATTTGTAATTGTAATGCATTGTAATATTACATTTTTTTTATGTAATGCAAAGTAATTTGTAATGCACATTTTCTGCATTACAATTACATGTAATGTAATGATTACTTTAGTTAAAAATCAATGTAATGCCTCCATTAATGTACATTACTTTTCATTACAAATTGGTAAAATACATAGAATTGAAGAATATAGTAAAATAAAAAGAAAATATTAACAAAAACAAAAGAAAATATTGAATATCATTATTTTCACAGTTAATTACTGTATTAAATCATTATAGAAAGTTTGCCCTTAAAAAATCTTCTAAAAATAATTATTAAACAAAACTATATAGACGAATGGACAAAATATGAAGATGAAATTTTCATAATTCTATACACACCTTACATGTATTTCAATGAAAGATTGAATATGTCAATCAACATTTTTACACCAAGCTGTGGTTGTTATTTTACCTAATTAATATCAGAATGTTTGGATGAAATCAAATCTTCTCAAATTATGTTTGTCCTCACAGAGCCCTTAGGCATTTAACAAGATAATCCTTTAATTGCACATTTATTATATCCCTTTGAAATCCCTTTATGATGTCTTAATGATTAAGTGATCAATGTTAGAAACAAAATTATATGATAATTTATTTATTTTTCAAGTATTTGAAGTCTATGTCACTAACACTGTATATATATGTACATATACCCCGGTAATATTTATCAATTTCTTATAAAAATCTGTTTTTTAAATGTTTTTATATTGAAAAAGTAATGTGTAATGTAATGCATTACACAGGCAAAGTAATTGTAATGTAATGCATTACATGTGAAAAAAAATGTAATTGTAATTGTAATTGTAATGGAAGAATCACAAAGTAATTGTAATGTAATGCATTACATTGCAATGTAATGGCCCCAGGCCTGCTTAGGTATGCTGTTTCCAAAGCCTTTGGTGGCATCAACGATGTATTGGTTTGTGATTAGGTCAGTTTATGGGGAACCACTAGTGGTAGGGCAATGATATTTGGTATGCAGTTGTATTAGCATTGGCACTATTTATTTACATGTAGATTATTTGGCCAAGCCCCCTCAGTCATGGTCTATTGACTTTGAAACTTTTTTTTACTTTACATGTATTAGTTTGCGATTAAGTCAGTTTATGGGGAACCACTAGTGGTAGGTCAATGGTATTTGGTATGTAGATGCATAAGCATTGGCACCAAGGGTCGGGAAACAGTCATATTTGCCAGTCATGACCTAAACTGAAAGCTATTTGTCCTAAACGGCAGATCTGGATTTATGACAAATTTTATTTTTCTACAGAAATAATTTCTGTCATTTCATTGAGACTGGGTTTCTTAATCGCCATTTTGTGCTTGTTTTTGTTTTGTAATCCCTTTCCTGTAATAAAACTGCCACTCCAGTATAGTATGATAATCCTGAGGGTCCTAATAACTATATTAATGCCTCCAGGAAATATTGGCTAATGATCGCTAATAACTTTTTACCTGTGTTTTTAAATCACACCTGATATTGATCACAAGCTCAGAACTAATATAATATCATAAAGAAGTAAAATTTCCATGAAAACTGTCTTCATTATTTAATTACTTATGGTCAAAGACAATCGTCGATTCTGATTTAAAAATTAAAACTTAATTTCACAAGTTACACATGTGCTTTATTTACTATAAAATATGCTTGCGTGAAATTGTCTTCGGCGGATTAGACACTTAATCGTAAAATGCAAAATGATTTCATGCTATATTAAACGAGTGCAATTGTTATCTGTTATATTCAATTAATTTCAAACACTTTTAAAGGTATTAAAATTTAAAAAGCTGGTGATTTCCTGTCAATTTGATAAACAAAACGAATCCCGGAAATGAATCCAGAATTTCTCGTACTTTAGTATTGTCGCAAAACTACCGGTTTTAATTTCCTCTTCAAAATCGAAAGAAATGTTAGCGATGTCTGAGAAATTTACCATTTTGAGACATTAAAATCATTTCAATTTTAAACTGTTGCCTTCCCCAAACTGTTCTTGAACGTTTTTAGAAAAATGGTAAGTAAATTCATGAAGTAAATGCGTTGAAACAGTCAATACAAGTTCCTTGATGCTATGAATTGAGTGTGATTTGGACAATTTGAAAAAAGGACACTAACTTTTAAGTCATCTCAAAAGGACCGAAATTGTGTGAAAAAATTTCCAGAACCTCGATTGGCACATCTCATTTCCAATGAGATTTTTGGCCCCACCCCCTTAGTCATGGTCTATTGACTTTGAATGTTTTTCATAGTTTACATGACAAAGTTTGTAATTAGATAAGTTTAAGAGGAACCACTAATGTTATGTCAATGCTATTCGGTATGCAGTTGTATTAGCATTTGCTAGTCTCTTTTCCATGGAGATTATATGGCCCCATCCTCTCATCATGGTTCATTGACTTTGAAACTTTTACATTGTGACTTCTTTAATGTAAATATGATAAGTCAGTAGTATTTAGTATGCTGTTTGTCATTTTCATGGAGGTTATTTTAGTCCTGCACATTAAATAATGGTTCAGTGACTTTGAACGTTTTGCATTATACTACCAAAATTACAAAAAGGCAAGACATATCTCTGTGTCAACAGTTTATTTAAGAAATAATTCATGAAAGCCATAGATTTGTTGGAAATTTACACATGGCCTGGGCCGTGATATTCGAAATTTATCCTGAGCGTTAGCGAGGGATAAAATTAATGAATATCACGGTCCGGCCATGTGTAAATTTACAACAAATCTATGGCTTCCATGAATTATTTCGATTCTAATAGGACAAATACGGTCATTAAAAAACTGAAGCGAGGGTGGGTATGCCGTGTGTGTGGCTGTTCTTTTTTACTCTCTGTTAGATAAAGCTAAAACATTCTAATAAATCTGTAGCTTGCATGAATTATTTCATAATCAACCGCTAGAAAAAATGTGCTTAATTCATTTTGTAATTCTTTTAATTCTCAAAACTAACATTTGCCATTTTTAATTTACATGTTTTTTCTCGTAAGCTACCGTCAAATCCAGAGTTGACATTTAGTAACTAAGGAGCCGCCACGTTGACTTGCTGAAATCAGTAAATATGCGAATAATGCAATAAAATAGAAAATAAAACAACACCTACCTCAAAAATCCATTTTAATGTAATATTATACGAATTTCGATGGTTCACGTAACGGAAAAACCTTCAGCTTTAGCGTTTTCATTTGTATGACGTCGTGTTTTGAAATGACTTAAATGGGCCAAAAGCATTAATTGACTTTCGCGGAATTTTATTTTATTTTGATTTTGTAGATTTCTCCGAGCTCTTGTGCATTAATTCTTTTTGCTATGCATCCGAATAAGAATAAAAGTTCTGTAGTCTTTTTTTCAATTGCAGTTTTTAAAACAATAAAATCGGCATAGCGTTTGCAAATAGGTTCCAATACATGTGGATTTACGAGGGAGGTATATTGTAACATCCATTATTATGGATATCTCTGAGTCTGCGCTTAGTATAGATATATCGAGAATTTTATCACTGTTTTGTTTACAAAGAGAAAGAAGCACGTCATATTAGAATTACATTTAAAATCTATGCTATAAAAAAGCATATATACATTTGAAGTCAATGTTATAAAAAAGACATTAACATTAAAACAGCAATGTAATAAAAAAAAAGTAAAATAAAAAAATTACCCAACTCCAAGGAAAATTCAAAAAGAAAAGTCCCTTATCAAGTCTATAAAAAGATACTTTCATTAGAATTCAATGTGATAAAAAAAGATATGTACATTTAAAAATTCAATATGTATACTAGTAGAACGAAAAAAAGAATTTCATGATTAGATTCAATTCAACTCTGACATGGGCTTGATTAGTTATTCCTTATATTATTATACATGTATTAATTAAATTTTTCAGACTAAAGCACAAGATCTTTCAGGTTTAGACCCTCATTTCTCTGATCATGCTTATGCCATACCTGTTAAACGTGTAACAATTCCTCCTGTTGCCTCTCCCCAGTCTCAGATGCCATCGCCAAGGAAAAGGGGCCAGGCAAAGGATGAAGTTATGATTGTATCAGACGTTGGTAATGACGTGGAAATCAGTCAAGAAGAAACAAAAAGTGGGAAAGGCAGAGGTCGTGGAAGGAAAAACTTTGGAGAAATTCCTCTTGGGAATTCTAATAACAGGTAAAAATAAAAACTGGTCAAGATCTGAACCTTTGATTATTTTAATAATGAGAAACTGTCTATGCGATTCATTTGGGAATCAGACTCAATTCAATTATCCCCTTTTCAACTTTCCTGTTATGACTTGGTGACAAAACCTCATGTTATGCCTTCTTCTGCACTGTATACTTGAGGGATGAAAAGAAGAGTTAAAAAATCACCAACAATGCAGAAGTATGAAGTTCAAATTGATTCCTTCCAATCCAATTACTGTTGATTCATATATTTTTGTTACCATTAATATAAGTAGATTGAAAAAAAAATGTAATTTTGTGGATACTTGATTTCAAATACTGCAATCAAGGGTGTGGGTAATTTGTATTATATTGAACAGTTCACCTATACCCTCTGAATCCACGGAAAATAAGTACCTAATAAACATCAATGAATCCACATTATATTTAACATATTAATACAAATAATACAATGTTTCAGTCTAAATTCATTAGAAAGTGTGACCTTCATCTCTACTCATTTTTAGGTTTTTAGCTGTTAGCTGCAAATCTAGCATATTTTTATGCCCCCGCCATCACCGGAGTGTTCATTAAGTTTTACCCTTGTCTGTCTGTCCATAATTGGTTTCCTTTCTAAAACTTATTCACAATGCTTATTACCACTAAACACAGATCAAGTTCAAAATTTGGGTTATGTCACTTTTACTGTTTTCGAGGTTATTCCCCTTTATAACGTTATATGCAAGCGGGGGCATCATATGTGTCCCATGGACACATTCTCCATTTTTATTTCTTACTGTAACCAGTCATTTAATGACTATTAATATATTAAGCATTGAAAAAATAGTTCTTCTTTATTTCTATAAAAATTATAAATTAGCAAAAAAAGTTCTACAAATATAGTGTTCCAGCTTGTTAGGGAAAAGTTGGCTTATTTTATATATTTATAAAACCAATTGCAATTTATCAAGGGAGATAAATTACTCCAAGCAGTACCCTTAGATGAAAATGGAATAACCCACTTTGACCTAGATTATGACCTGTCATAATCTAGGTCTCTCACATGTGGCATACAAGTAAATAAATGTTTTTAAATGTGGAGGACACATTTTTATGGATATTTCCAAGATGTACATCTCTTAGGAATTAATATTGATAGGTAATAAGGTTATAAAGTCATGAATTTTTAACTGACCCCATTTTTGGACAAATAATCACACTTACATGTACATAAGGTGTGTTTGATATCTAAGCACTGCAAGGTTTCTGATAATATGTTCCAAATTGACCATAGACCTGAACTGAATTATTCTCTTTGATTATAAATAATATGATAAAGTATTTGAAATTGTAAGTGGTATATAAGTTAGGTAATCATGGTAATACTTTGGCAGAATTGTTGCTTTACTATTAAGGTTCATCAAAAGGAATTGAAAAATGGCCGTGTTTACACCACAAAATCTACTTTGAGTACAGACAAACTGATGCATCTAGGAAAGTTTTAAGGCATGGCTGGACCTAGATATATAAAAGTTATATGTAGTCTTTGTTTCAGAAAATTAAAAACTTATCTAGATTTTGATGTGCATTTTTTCCAAGTCTGCAGAAGATAGCAAAATAAACAAACACATGAGTTTCATTTGATATGGTCCACTCAGTTACACTGTTTAAATTACCTTTTGTTTGCAGATCGTCTATTGTCCATTTATTGTCCATTTATATCAATACTACTCATAACATTTATTATATGAGGGGAGCTTCTCAAACCTCGTTTCAAACTTAGTTTATTTTTGAACCTTCTGCAGGAATGAAAAAAAAAGAGTAGCAAAATTCAGAAAAGTTTATAACTTTCTGAAACAATAAATGCATTAAAAATTTAATTATCTAGTTCCTGCCATGCCTTTAAAATTTTCCAGGTGCACAGGTTTGTCTGTACTCATAGTAAAATTTGTGGTGTAAATACGCCCATATTAGACCAAAGTTTATGATGAACCTTAAAGGGGCATTAGGTGTCAAATTCATGATCACCGATTTGACTTAAATTCTCATACATGTATTTGATTCTAATATACCAAAACGTAAATTTAAATTACAAAATTGGTTTCCGTTCTCTAACATGTCTAACTTGAGTTTGATCAAGTTTGAAATTTGGTGGCTTCACTTTAACCGTTCTAGAGTTATATATATATATATGCCCCTTTATAAATGCAAAAATTACAAAATTTTTAGTTTCTGTTCTATAACTTAAGTTTGCCTCAACCAAATGTTATGAAACTTATACACAATCATGACAATGCTTATTATCACAAAACACAGATCTAAATTGAATTTTGGTAGCGTCACTCTAACTGTTCTAGAGTTATGCCCCTTTATAAAGGGAAAATTTGCTAAATTTTTAGTTTCCGTTCTCTAGCTTAAGTTTGCATCAACCAAATGTTATGAAACTTATAAACAATGCTTATTACCACCAAACACAGATCAAGATTGAATTTTGGTGTCGTCACTTTAACTGTTCTAGATCTAGAGTTATGCCCCTTTATAAATGGAAAAATTACAAAATGTTTAGTTTTCGTTCTCTAACTTAAGTTTGCCTCAACCAAATGTTATGAAACTTATACACAATGCTTATTATCACAAAACACAGATCAAGTTTGAATTTTGGTGGTGTCACTTTAATCGTTCTTGAGTTATGCCCATTTATAAATGGAAAAAAATGCAAAATTTTTAGTTTCAGTTCTCTAACTTAAGTTGCCTCAACCAAATGATATGAAACTTATACACAATGCTTTTTACCACAAAACACAGATCAAGTTGAATTTTGGTAGCGTCACTTTTATAATCATTTTCGAATTATGCCCCTTTATAAATCGAAAAATTGCAAAATTTTTAGTTTCCGTTCTGTAACTTAAGTTTGCCCCAACCAAACATTATTACCTTATTACCTTAACACTCAGATCAAGTACAAATTTGGGTAGCGTCACTTTTATCAGTCTTGAGTTATGTCCCTTTATAATGTTGTATGCAAGTGGGGGCATCATCTGTGTCCATGGGGACACATTCTCCTTTTATCTTTCTAATAAACTAAACACGTTTAGGGCATGGGTAAGCCATCTTCAGCTAAAGGTCAAGTTAGGATTACATGAATACGGGTTCACCTAGGGTTGAATTATTGACTTACAAGTGAATAATGCATATCAACTATACATATGTAGTTACCAATACAAAAATCCTGTCGGATTTAAGATGAGAAATCCAGATCTTGTTGTAATGTGTGATCTAGTTTATTATAAAGATGAAGGAAAGCAATAAAAAGAATGCTTTTTATGCCACACCTAGGGGCATTATGTTTTCTGTTTGTTCGTCCGTCCGTCCATTCTTTCGTCTGTCCGTCTGTCTGTCTGTACCGCTTCAGATTAAATTTTTTGTCAAGGTAGTTTTTGATGAAGTTGAAGTCCAATCAACTTGAAACTTAGTACACATTTTCCCTATGATATGATCTTTCTAATTTTAATGCCAAATTAGAGTTTTGACCCCAATTTCACTGTCCACTGAACATAGAAAATGATATTGCGAGTGGGGCATCCGTGTACTATGGACACATTCTTGTTTGATATATTAATTGGTTATTTACAGGTTTTTGTTGGGGTTGGTGTTGCTAAGTCTTTAGTTTTCTAGTGGTTTCAACCTAATCTATTCCACAACACTGCACTTTTGATTGTTTGATATTTTGCTAGTAACTGTAGTGTCATGCTAATTCACTACACAGCATATCTCTTTTGATTAATTATTTATTTCTAATAATTTCATAGAAGAGTGGTCTCTTTCGAATCCATTTCTCAACATATATGACATGGTCTCTTTTGTTTGATTGATTATTTGCTAGTATTTCATGTGAGTGTGATTTCATGCTAATCCATTCCAAAACACTGCTCTTTCCGTAGATTAATTTATATTTATTTGCTAGTATTTTATAGGAGTGGGGTCTTATGCTAATTCATTTCACAACACTGCAATATTGATCAATTAATTATTTTTTCGAAAATTTCATGTAATTATAATGTGGTATAATGCTAATCCACAACCAACAACACTGTTCTTTTGAATGATTTACTATTTGCTAGTATTTTATGGGAGTGGGGTTTCATGCTAATACATTCCACAACACTGTTCCTTTGAAATACAATTAATTAACTGCTAGTTTTTCAATGGAGTGTGGTCTCCACGCTAATAGTTTTCCCAACACTGCAATTTTGATAAATTAATGCTGCTTTTTTTGTTCATTAACCATGTTAATCATTTTCTAGTATTAGATAGAAGGATGGTCTCATGCTAATCCGTTCCACAACACAGCTATTTTGTTTAATTAATTATAACTAGTGTTTCATGGGAGTGTGTTCTTGTGTTATCCATTGAGCATCCTTTCTTTTCAAAGAATTTTGGAAACTTTGCTTTAGATTTATCTATTTTACCACACCCCTAATTTCACTGATGATATTTAATGGCACAACATATCTCTGTGTTAAGGATGTTCGTTCCTTTTGTTTTTGAATTTTTATCAGATATTCGGAATCCTCAGGTTTTATCTTTGTAGTGCTAATAAATATTTTGCCCGCTAACACCTACTTCTCTTTTCATAAATTTTTTACATATAGTTTAAAATGCCAAATTTGAAAATCTTATAAAATCCTTGTTATTTTTTCATAGGTTTTAAAAGAAAAAAGGTGCCAATGTTAAATTTATGTATGAAAAATCTAGAGAGAATCATTTCCTGCCAAATTTTCAATGGCTTACATCTCGAAAAAACAAGCACACAGACCCTTCAATTTTTCTGCTTTTTTAGTTCCTTTATTTATATACTTTCAATTTATAACAGTCGTTTAAAAAGCTTGTTATTTTGAAACAGAGTAGCGAATATCTTTTACGCTAAATGATTTATTATTTTTGTAGACGATCCAATAGAATAAGTGATAACGAACAACGAGAAATGGCAGAAAAAATTAGGCAAGAAAATATACAGAAAGAAAAAGAGGCAATGGATGCATTGAATTCAGGACAATTTAGTGATGGTCAAGATGAAACACCAAAAAGGGTACTTAAATAGAAATACTGTGAAACCTGTTTTAAGAGACCACTTTAATGGAGAGCAAAACAGTGGTCTCATAAGACAAGCGGTCTTTAAATACATGTTCAATCTATATAAAATGCACTACAGGGGGATCTAAAATGAATGGTCTTATAACACAGGTGGTCTCTTAAGTAGGTTTGATAATATAAATCAATACATGGAAGAATTGTTATTTATAGTTCTCCTCAAAGAAGGTTAGAAAAGACCTTAGGACTGTTTCACAAAAACATACATGGGACCCAGGGAAGGCACTTCCAAATCTCAACTATGGGTGGGTGTCATCTATGTTTTAACATAGTGGAAATGTAAGTGAAATTTATTTTGCCTCTATAGGTAGTTACCCCATTTTTAAAGTGCCTTCCCTGGGTACCATGTATGTTTTAATGGAACAGCCCCAGTAGTACACTTTGCATATTCATATGTGCATTCACATATTTATGTAAATTTTCTTGGTTTCGGTCTTAAAATTATTTCAAAGGTAATACAGATGACTGATTAGTGGGTGCTATTGATTTGGAAAGACTAGGCTAGCAAAATTTAGTAAATATTTTTTATGCCCCCGCCGAAGCGAAGGGGGCATGAATTTTTACCCTTGTCCGTCCGTACGTCCCAAAGTTGGGTTTCCTTTCTCTAACTTTAGTTTGCCTCAACCAAATGTTATGAAACTTGTACACCATGCTTATTACCACAAAATACAGATCAAATTTGAATTTTGGTGGTGTCATTTTAATCGTTCTAGAGTTATGCCCTTCACAAATGGGAAAATTGCTGAATTTTTCGTTTCCGTTCTCTTACTTAAGTTTGCCTCAACCAAATGTTATGAAACTTATACACAATGCTTATTACTACAAAATACAGGTCAAGTTCGAATTTTGGTGGTGTCACATTTACTGTTCTAGAGTTATGCCCCTTTACAAAGGGAAAAATTGCTGAATTTTTCATTTCCATTCGCTGACTTAAGTTTGCCTCAACCAAATGTTATGAAATTTATACACAATGCTTATTACGCAAAACTCAGATCAAGTACAAATTTGGGTAGCGTCACTTTTACCGTTCTTCAGTTATGTCCCTTTATAACTATATGATATGCAAGCGGGGGCATCATCTGTGTCCCATGGACACATTCCCCATTTATTTTACTCTGATTTATAATAAATGTAGAATATACATAGATACATGTGTGTATAATCATGGTTATGAGATAAAAATGATTGGTTTAGATGCTTGAAAAGCTATATATTTGAAAAGAAATAAATTAATTTAGGAAATATACTTTTTTCTTCAGAAAATGCCTGTACCAAGTCAGAAATATGGCAGTTATTTTCTATTTGTTCCGTTGGTTGATAACGTTTTATTTTGTCCGGTTTTCTGGATCCCCCTTTTTTAAATTTACCTTGGAGTTCAGTATTTTTGTTATTCCTTCTTCACATCCATAGCCAGTGGTCAACATATGGTCACTGCCGTTATAAAAAAATAGGATTTGTTGGATATATGCCAAAGAAATTGCAACCTAACCACACAATTAAGCCATAGACATCTAGAGGTTACCATACAATATAACATATAGTCAAATGTGCACACCACCAAGTTTACCCAATACACAAAATTTACCTTATAATAGATAATTATTTTCATTTATAATGTTGATGGATTGAACATCTTTTTCTGTATTAAGGTGGTACAAAACACCTTTGACTTAAATTAATTTGGCTCGTTTAATTCTCATAAAATTTTGACAAACATATTTACTTTGACCCTTTTACAAAAATATAAAAATTTTAAAAAACTTGAACCACACACTTTATCGGAAAAATTTCATTGGATATATAGCAGTTTAACAAACACTAATTTTGATCATTGAGAAGCTTAATATTTCCTTATCTTTAGAATGTGATTAAAACATTAAACTGATTTTTACAGAGTTATCTCCCTGTAGTGTTATGTACCACCTTAAATGAAAGAAAATGCAATTCACTTTTCGTTTTGTCTAAGTTGAGAGAGAAAAGGGAGAGGGTGAAGTAACTTTTTTTGTTTATGGTTCATGCATCAAATTTAAATTCTTCATACCTAAAGAATTATTTTTTAAAACATTGACCAACGGCCAAATTTTATTTGATTAAGAGGTGATATAAAAAACTTCTGTTTACTTAGGGAAGAGGAAGACCAAAGAAAACAGAGGAAGAGGAAGAGGAGATGAAACAGGTTAACAGGCTATATTTTAAGGTTCAGTCTGATATTATAGTTTTTGTGTAGCCTGTGACGACAGTCGTAGAATGCCAGATAGGGATAACAATCTGGCAGCCCGACAACGTAAACTATTTGTATTAAGCTTCAGTTTTTTGAAGGTATAAGACCTGGATGCTTCATACCTTGTATACAGATACCTCATTTCATAGATCAGTGATCAAGGTTCAAGATATGTGGTCAAGTCTATCTCATAGCTATAAGCGGTAGGTCAACTGTATACATGTCCACCTGGCAGGTTTCATCTGACCTTGACCTCATTTTCATGGTTCATTGGACAATGTTTAGTTTTTGAGGTTTGGTCTATTTCTCAGATATTATGAGTAATGGGTCAATTATATTTGGTGTATGGAATGATTGTAAGGTGTACATGTCTGTCTGGCAGGGTCATATGACCTTGACCTTGTTTTTCATGGTACATTGGTCAATGATAAGTTTTCCTAATTTTGTCAGTTGTATCATATACTATATAAGCATTAAATACAGTTGCCAATCTCTTTTATTTTAAGTTGCCATTATTATAGAACATCAAAATTGGTATCAAAGATATTCATCTAATTTCCAAAATAAAAGTAATAGATATTCCAGAATTAAAAATTAAAGTGGGCATTGGAACACTCTGACCTCCCATAAGACAACATTTATTTTTACAAAATTCTAAGGAAAATACTGTGGATTCATTATTATTCGTTGGATATCAATTTTCGTGGATTTCTTGGGTACAGGGAAACCACAAATTTGAATGTTCAAGGTATTGCAAATTTGCTGTATGATTTTATGCCAACTTTTGGAAAACCACGAAATCAATTATCCACGAAAATGCAAGTTTTCTTAAATCCACGAAATAAATGAATCCACAGTACGACAATCCATATTTGATTAGTTTGAGAGCCTCCCATCCTCCACCAGATAATTTTAGAACAGCCTTTAATGGAATTATGATGTTGAAAGACTTCCTGTAGAACAACCTATGGTGGCAGAATAAGCATAGACATACATGTACATAATAAGGAGGCGTCAAAAGGAAGTCTTGCCATTGATGTTATATTCTATATTTTTAGGTGGAAAAGAAAGTAGGGCCAAAGTCCTTGTTAAAAGATGAGGAGGAAGAAACTTCAAGTGAGAATGAAGTTGACACAATAGATGAACAAGTTAAAAGAAAGAGGGGTAGACCTAAAAAGGTCAAAGATCAAGAATCTGAAAGTGAGTCAGAAAACAAGACAAATAAAAAAGACAAAAAAGGAAAGGGTAAAAAAGTGAAAGACGATTCTGATAGTGATGAAGAGACGCCAAAGCAAAAAGGGAAAAAAGGACGATCATTGAGTAAAAATAAAAAACAGGAGAATGACGCTGATGATGAAAGTGAAGAAAACTCACCGATAAAAGGGAAAAAGAAAGACAATTTGAAAAAGAAAGGAAAGAAAGAAGACAGTTCTGAAAGTGAAAGTGAGGAGGACTCTCCTAAAACTGAGAAAAGAAAGCCAGGAAGACCAAAGAAAAATAAAGGGAAGGAAAAAGAATCAGAAAGTGAAAGTGAAGAAGAATCACCAAAGAAAGGAAAAACAAAGAAGGGAAAAGGAAAACAGAAAGTTGACCAAAGTGATGATGATAATAAAAAGAAAAAAAAGACAAAGGGGAAAAAACAGGATGCTGAAAGTGAAAGTGATATTAAAACTCAAAAAGGGAAAAAGGGTAAGGGGAAACAAACATCTGAAAATGAATCACCTAAAAAGAAAGGAAAGAAAGGGAAAGTAAAGGAAGAATCAGAGGAGTGTAGTGATGAGGAAGAGTCTCTGAAGAAAGGAAAAAGGAAAAAATTAAAAGGAGGAAAAAAGCAAGGTAAAGGATCAGAACATGGCTCAGATGAAGGTCAAAAGGCCAAATCAGGAAAGTCAAAGGGCAAAAAAGGAAATAAGGAAGAACCTGAAGATTTATCAAGTGAAGAAGAAAATAGTAAAGCTCAGAAAAATAAAAGTGTCAAGAAGAATGGAGGAAAGGAAGAAAAAGCAAAAGCTGAGATGAAAAAGGACAATAAAGAAAGTAGTGATGAAGAGGATGAACCATTAAGTGCTATTAAATCAGAAAATACTAAGGTTAAAAGTTCAATCAAGAAAGATACTTCCTCTGATAAAAATATTTTTGAGTCATTATCAAAGCAAATTATGGAATCAAGTGCATTAAAACGTAAACATTCAGTAACAGACAGTGTTGATGTGAAAAAGGTCAAATCTGATAAAGTCAAATTAAAACACGAAAGTGGTGAAGATTCTCATATAACACGGCAAGATTCTCTTGATTCTAAGAAAAAAGAGGAAAACAGTGAAATGAAAACTCCAAAATCTGTAAAAAAGAAATTTAGAAAATCAGAAGAATATCTAGACCTTACAATGACTGATTTGTTCAAGCCTGATGGTGTGATCCGTAAAGATGAGGAACAAACAAAAACTGATGATACTGATAAACATAGTAATGACTCAGTTTCAAATGATCAGGATCATACAGTTGTTTTAAATGATGAATCAATTGTAGTTACAGTTGAAGTGAAAATTGATTCAGATGAAAAGGAAATTGAAAATAGTGTTGCAGTTGATGAAAAATCTGCTACTGAATTTAAGTCTGTTGAACAAACTTCACTGCATGAAAATGAATCTGAAGTTTCACCTTCAAAGGTGGGTAATGATGAAAATACTAAAATAAAGGAACTATACAAAAGAGTTGCTGAAAAATCGGATGATTTGAATTCTTCTGTTGATTCTAACTTTGGAATTGTATCAGTATCTATGGTAACTTCAGATTCTGACAAAGAAGAACCCATTCAGTTTGAGGCTACAATAGAAAATATTGAATTTGTCTCTCTGCCAGAGGAGGCTGTTCAGTTTCAAGCTGAAGTTGTTCCACATACTGAAAGTGTTTTAAGTGTACAAGGAAGTGAACACGTAGACGAAAATATAGTAGATGTAGGTACATCTAGTGTGACAGAAAGTGAGGTTCAGATAGATGAGAACAAAACAAAAAATAAAGATGAAAAAGTGTTGCAAAAAGATACTGCAGTGAGTAAAGCAAAGGTAGAAACAAAACCGGTGAAAACAGTGCAAAAGCGTGGAAAAGTTCCTGAAGTCAAGAGTTCTAGTGATATAGACACATCCGACATAACTGGATCAGAAATGGAAGAAGATAGTCGTGTTTTGAGGAGGAAAAGAGTACGAAATCCACTTGTTGAAGAATTTCTTAAAAAGGAAACAAGAAAACAGCGGAAGAAAACAACAAAGTCTGAAGATGAAGGTACAGATAAGGAGGTAGAAAAAGTTGAGGAAAAAAAGAAAAAGGGAAAAGAAAAGGAGAAAGAGAAAGAGAAAAAAGAACCAAGTAAGTTTGTGAAATTGATCGGCAATGTAAGGTTTAATAGAGGAGTAATAGTTCTTACCATATAAATATAGTGAGTTGTGGTATAATTGTCATTTAGACCAACTATCTACCGAAGACCAAACGATGAGGATTATAACAACTATAGGGCACTGTTGGGCCTTCAACAATGAGCAAAACCCATACCATATAGCAAACTATTAAAGGTCCCCGGAAAACAAAATGTGAAACAATTCAAAAGAAAAAGACCTACAGCTCATACCCCCCAAAAAATCAAACAAAACACCAAAAAGAACCCCAAATAAAGCAGATGGCAAACAACAACCAATAATTACATTACATGTATGTTTCACGAGAATCTGTTAGTTTGATTGGCTAACAACAAGTGCCCGCCATTCAAAAATTAACCTTCATATCAAAATGAAATGTTACATTCGTTATGACACGTGCTTCCACAAAAAAGTGCACAGGTAAATAAAAGAAAAACTTGATAAAACTTTTTTTTTCATGGTCTTGGCATAAAAATGTAATTATAAGAAATGAATGCTGCTTTTAGTAATTTAAGGTAGATTCATGGTATACCGCCATCTTGGATTGTACAATTGCAGTACAAAATCGGTCTAGTTATTTGCCCAAATCTGCAAATTTGGAGACAGATTTGCAATTTAATGGTTAGACTGTTTATTTATATAAAGAAAACTTGGTGATTTATTGTATTTTTGAAAATATTTAAACAAATATCAATTTTTTTTGTTTTAAGATTCATTTTTTTAAATGAGCTATTTCAGGGGAAATAACTCTTTTAGTAAAAAATTTATACTGGACTAATAGGGAAATTTTTAATTTTTACTTGTAGCAAGAAAACAAGTTCGGTGACACAATTTTTTCTTTTTATTTTCTTAAAACATATTATAAAACCTATCTTCTCACAATTTATTTCAAAATTCTATCTCATAGAATTTTTTTTATGCACACAAATGTGTTTTTTCATGAACAATCTAACCAAATTTAAGCAATTTTCAACGATTCATAGCTTGCAAAATAGCACGGTGACCCATACTTTTTATTATATTTTTGAAAAAAGCATAGTAAAATCTTCATTTTGGAAAATTATAAGAAAATTCTGTCTCAAAAAATATATACTTATGATCTACCTTAATAGGGTTGTAAAAGTGTTAATCGTGCTTACATTTTTAGAACATGTAGAATGAATCGTAGCGCTTCATACAAAATGTGCTTTGGTCAATACTTTTACACCCCAATAGAATTACAGAAAGAAGCATTCATTTCTTAACTTACATTGTAACTCAAACTCAGGATTACACATGTTAATTAGATTTCTACATCAAAACTTCCAAACAAAATCTACATTGTTTCTATCATAGAATTTAAGGGTTTAAAGCAATTTGTAGAAAAGATTAATAATTACTTACCTTAATAGATTGATATTACGGGGTCAATGAGACAGCAACTCTACAACACAAAAAAGGACAACATGTGGTCTAAAATCTTGTGATTGGCTAACAATGTCCTAAACAATGGAAATTCATCCAATGACATTACGCTATTGTTGTTTTTTTTTTTATGAACAATAGAATGCTCATAGTCCTTTTAAAAATTAGGAAACGGGGAATTGCAAACGTTTACTATTTCTATTAGTAGTGATAGAAAAAGCAAAAGAAAAGTCAGAAGAAGACGATGAAGAGGAGGAGGAGGAGGAGGATGATGAAGAAGATATGGACAGTGAAGAAGAATATGAGCCTCCAGATCGTAGATACTGTATCTGTAATAAACCATATGGTAACAAGTACGTACAGAGTTAGCCACATGTAGGGGTCTCATTAGGGGGGGTCTGAACCTGGATCCACCTTATTGTCAGATTCACATATCCAGCACGACTTTGTTTCCCTTTTCACGCACAATAATTTGACTTTCATATGTCAAGTTTACAAAAAAATCGGCCAATCCCATGCCACGCTTAGACCCCAATGAGACCCACCATGTAGTTGCATTTACTGGCTATTCTTTTATGTTACGGGGTACTCATTTTTGTGGTTTGAGCAAAATTTAAGGATATCTGATTTTGTTGTTTCGCAACAATTTGTATATAAGCCTATCATGCCTATAGAATATTTTTATTTTGTTGATCAATTAAATTCGTGGTTCAGCTATATCCATGAAATGAAATGAAAATGATATCCCATGAATAATAATGATTCTGATGCAATTTTTATTGACAATTATTAGGGCCCAGCTGAATGGCGGACACCCTATATTGGTCAGTCTGTCCGTCCGTCTGTCTGTCTGTCCGTCCGTCCATCCATCCATAGTCAGTTCGTCCATAACAAATCGTGTCCGCTCTATATCTAGAGAACCATTATGATTTCAAAGTTTATACTTGACATGTATATTAACCAACACCAGAAGGTGTGTCATAATGTATGTACAACTTCCTAGGTCAAAGGTCAAAAACTTTGGTTTTAGTTGACAGCCCCATGTCCTATGGTAAAGATCGTGTCCGCTCTATATCTTGAGAATTGTTATGATTTCAAAGTTTATACTTGATATGTATATAAACCAACACCAGAGGGTGTGTCATAATTTATGTACAACTTCCTAGGTCAAAGGTCAAGGTCAAAAACTTTGGTTTCATTTGACAACCCCATGTCAAATGATAAAGATACAATTTTTTTACCACACATTATTCACAGCGGGGCCCACAGAGATGGCTCCCATCTCAATGATATCTAGTTTTCATTGGTGAAAATTTACTGTCAAATCCACAGTTGAATGTCGTAACTAAGGAGTGAACCGCCATATTGAATTGATTACATATATTGAATCCTCTAAATGTCACTAGTAAAACTGTATTTGTGACCATCAAATCACCACTTGGCATACTGTTATTCCTTAAATCCACAGTAATAACCTTTTGCATATTCATAGTATTCGTTTATAAATGGAGATATGCAGTTTATGTTAGTGAGACAGCAACAAAACAACAAAATCAAGTAGATTCAATCAGCAAGCCATATACACATTTTAATTACCCCTGGTTTTTGTTGGGCTTCGTGTTGCTCAGTCTTTAGTTTTCTATTACATGTTTTGTAGACTTTTGTTTTTAGACTCATTAATGTTGCCATGGTATTTACAGATTTATGATTTGCTGTGATAAATGTGAGAATTGGTACCATGGTAAATGTATTGGGATAACCCGTGAGAGAGGAAAAGAAATGGCAGACAAAGAAGAGGAGTATATATGTGATGGCTGTAAGGGTAGGTAGAAATGTATTGGTATTAACCATGAGAGAGAAAACAAAGAGGGATATTGATGTGATAGCAGTCCAACATATATTGGGTTTATCATATCATGGCAGTCCAAAGTATACTGGGTTTACCAAAATATACTGGGTTTACCATATCATGGCAGTCCAAAATGTACTGGGTTTACCATATCATGGCAGTCCAAAATCTACTGGGTTTACCATATCATGGAAGTCCAAAATATACTGGGTTTACCATATCATGGCAGTCCAAAATATACTGGGTTTACCATATGATGGCAGTCCAAAATATACTAGGTCTGGGTCATGGCAGTCAAAATATACTGGGTTTACCATATCATGGCAGTCCTAAATATACTGGGTTTACCATATGATGGCAGTCCAAAATATACTAGGTCTGGGTCATGGCAGTCAAAATATACTGTGTTTACCATATCATGGCAGTCCAAAATATACTGTGTTTACCATATCATGGCAGTCCAAAATATACTTGGTTTACCATATCATGGCAGTCCAAAATATACTGTGTTTACCATATCATGGCAGTCCAAAATATACTTGGTTTACCATATCATGGCAGTCCAAAATATACTGGGTTTACCATATGATGGCAGTCCAAAATATACTAGGTCTGGGTCATGGCAGTCAAAATATACTGGGTTTACCATATCATGGCAGTCCAAAATATACTGTGTTTACCATATCATGGCAGTCCAAAATATACTGTGTTTACCATATCATGGCAGTCCAAAATATACTCGGTTTACCATATCATGAAAATCCAAAATATACTTGGTTTACCATATCATGGCAGTCCTAAATATACTGGGTTTACCATAGCATGGCAGTTCAAAAACATACTGGGGTTACCATATCATGGAAGTCCAGGAGATGTTGTTATTTCTCTATTAATTATGACAATCTCAATGCCAAAATGATAGATAAAACCATCTGTAACAATTGTATAGATAGACACAAAGGCCACAAAAAATTAAATCTATTTTCTTTTGCACAATTTAAAAAAAATGTGACATGAAGCATCTTTTTTTGCTCATATTGCTTCATGGGAATTTTTTTATTGCTATTGGACATTGCAATATATTTCAACTGTTCACCAAAATATTTCTTTTGTCTAATTTTATTTTTCTGTCACTATAGCAGATATTTAAGGCTCAGAAAAATGTTAAAAATATTTGTTTGATTACATGTAGATTTATACCATTGGAGGTCATGTGACAAGAACCACTGGGCTGCTGTAAAACCTTTACACATTTATCTTACAGAGAAAGAAAAGATAGAAAAGATCAAAGGCAAGTCCAAAACAGAAGACAGTAGAACAAGCAATGGGTCTAAACCTCTTATTGTAAAGATGCCTGGAATGAAAAAGGGAGACAAATCTGGTAAAACTGGTAAAGTAGAGATACAGGTAAGTATTTACATAGTTGCTAATTTGATAGGGGCACAAATTAGGCAAAACATAGATATCTACATTACATTGATGCTAAAAAGCCCTTGAGAAAACACTGTCCAAAATTTTGGTCACATGTGTAGCTAATGAAGTAGATGTGTTATGCAGTCAGAAATCTTCATTCCCCATAGGGGCAAGTGAGCTTTTCTCATCACCTCGGGTCAGTCGTCCTTTGCTGTTGTCTTCTACAAAAATCTTCTGCTCTGAAACTACTGGGCCAAATTCAAACAAACTTTGCCACAATCTTGATTGGGATATCTTGTTAAAAAAATGTGTGTGATAACCCCACCAACCAAGATGGCTGACATGTCTAAAAATAGAACATAGGGGTAAAATGCATGTTTTGCATCATTTTGAAAACCGCTATAAAATAAAGAAAGTATTAAGAATGTTGGGCTCTACCATTGTTCATGTACACCTGTCAGAAGATTTCTTATAGGAGTTATTTCCCTTGAATGACAAATTTTATCATTAAAAGATATTTGCCTTTTATCTCGAAAATTATAATAGATAGACAGAAATATTAAATGGCTAAAATGATCAGGAAGGCAAGATCTACAAACAAGTCAACATGACTAAAATCGTGATAAAATTCTTTATTAGAGTAATTGCCTTTTAATGATAATTTTTACCAATTTTTTGCATTATTTCTAATACCTTAAAAACTATGATAGATAGATAGAAATTTAAATAGCAAATATGATCAGTCAAACAAGATCTACAAATAAGTCAACATGACTGAAATTGATAGTCGACTCCATGTTGAAGTTCTTGCCTAATAATGATAATAATGAAAAACAAAGGATATGTGGTATCCGTTCATGACACAAAATCAGTACATGCACAGCAAAGAGCACAAAAAGCAAAGGAACAGCTCTTTTAATGCTGTTCTTCATCTAGAAAGTCACAGTGAGGTCTTCCCCATTTTTGCCTATTATCTTTGACAAGATCCAAGACAAAGGATATCTTATTTTTTCATATAAAGATCAGTTATGACATTCATGATACCAGTTGAATGTACTACTAAATTTATTGAGTAAAATGAATTAAGCTTAATCTAAATTAAGGTTTGGGGCTAAGTAGTAGCAGTATGCATTTCGAAAGCAATCATGTCCTACAAGCCTAGATAAACAGACTGAGATTAACTTGACTTACAGTATTAAACACCAAATAACGTCAAAAACATTAAACATTCATTGGCATTCATGAAAGGATGACTAATTATTCAAAACTTATTTAGAATTTATATGTACCTGCTGTAGGGGACGGGGGCATTAAGTGTTACTTTTGACCATACGTCTTTCTGTCCATTCGTCTGTCCGTCCCATTTAGTTGCAAAGCTTGAGCCAGAGCATTTTTTTTATTAAAAGTAATTTTTGAAAATAAACAGTAGCACCTTTTATTAATGCAATTCATTTTACTTCATTTTGTGAAAAAGGATGTCCTTATAATAAAGGTGGGCTCTCATAAGTATTTTCTAACTACATGTTAAAGAAAATGCTATTAGAATGTACCATTATGATACTAGTCCTGCATCAGAGCTAGGTCTACATTCTTATTTTAAGCCCTGACTATTTTTTTTTTTAGTCCAAGAAAAAACTCATGGAAGATAAGAAAAAAGAAAATAAAGACAAAAGTCCTGCAGCTTCACCAAAAGTTGAAAAGAAAACTGTCTCTGTTACAAAAATCAGTGACCAAAAACTTGCTGCAGGGTCACCTGCTTTGAAGACCGAGAAAAAGGTCACAATGCAAAAACCGGAGATTGCTATAATGAAAAAAGGTTCTAAGGAAGCAATTGGAAAAGTTTCCTTACTTGGAGGAAAAGTTCAAAAAGTGGTCGGTGCTAAAGGACAAGAGATAAAGGCCATGACCTTACCTGGAAAAACTGAAAAAGGAACAGTAAAAGGTCAAGAGGTCAAGGTAACAACTACCCCTGGAAAAGTTCAAAAGGAGTCTGGTACAACTGTAAAATCAGAAAAGACAATAAGCACACCTGGTAAAATTGAAAAAGGTGGGACAACTGGAAAATCTGAGGTCTCAAGCACCTCTGAAAAATCAGATAAAGTTTCAGTCACACCTGGAAAATCAGAGAAGAAAGCTGAAAAATCAGAGAATTTTCTGGAAATATTTACTCCTGATAAAGCTAAAATATTGGCACCTGTCAAGAAAATTTCAACAGAACAGAAAAAATCAGAGGTAACTACATGTATATATACTACAGGATTTTGTTTATGATTGAACTGTTTGTTTGTGTTTCTGTGGCAGTTGTTGACTTACAATTTAAGAGTTACTGTTTTTGTTTTCAGTTGCAGAATTTATTAACTGCTTTGAAAGATTTTAAAAAATGGATTGATGGGAACTATGAATCAGAAAATTATAGTCCAGTCCCACCAAATTCTGTGAAAATTATAGTCCGGTCCCACCAAATTCTGTTTGTTCCTGTCCCAAACCCAAGGCAGGACCCTGTAAATCACAATTCTCGAGCAAGAACTTTTATTATGTAGGATGTGAGAACATATATGTTAGAGGTGTCCATGTTATCCGCATTTTGATTTTCTTAAACAAATTTTGCTAATGACCTGATGTCAGGCTGTTTGACCTTCATTTTTTTTATATATATAAAGGCATGCAGGGTACATGGTTTGTACAGCTAATTTCTAAACATCTTTCATGCTAGAACTTTTATCTTATGCTCAGTGTTTGTTCATATATAAAAGGTTTGCATATTCATATTCAAGGATTTGGGTTTTCTTAAAAATACCACAAACAACAGAATGTTGAACATTGTCATTTTAATGAAATTATGCATACAGGGTGCATGGTTTGTACTTCTAACTCCTACAGTTTTCAAACTAAATCTTTATTGTTATGCAGGATACTATTTCGTTTATATATTAATAGTGTGCTTATGATCGGGATTTGGACTTTCTTGACATTTCCCACTTAATGACTTAAAGGTAAACCAAACTCCATCTTCTATTTGTTGGGTAAATACATGGAAGTTTGCCACTAATGTAAGTATCTCACAATTAAAGAATACATGGTATGCAGTATGGGTTTTGCTCATTGTTGAAGGCTGTATGGTGACCAATAGTTGTTAATTTCTATGTCATTTGGTCACTGGTTGCGAGTTGTTTCATTGTGAATCGTACCACATCTTCTTATTTTTATATGGTGAACTGATTACAAGTCCGTGTAGATCTTGTGAATACAGCGGAATCATCATTACACAACAAGATAACGATAATGAATATAATTAACAGGAAAACTTACCACGATGTATAGGACCTAAATGTGGCAAACTGTCGAGGTGGGATTCCGTGTATTGTAGTAACGAGTGTATCATCAATCATTCACAAGACTCGCTTAATATTATACATAGTCAGCAAGAACAGCCTGTCAAGGTAGTCACTTTAATCTCTAAACTCAATTGCATGTTTATCTGTATTGTCAAATATAACCGTGGTCTTTTGACTTCATCTCTAATACTGTGGATTCATGTATTTTCTTGGGTACCAATTTTTGTTGATTTTATTTTTGGATTTGGAAAAATTGTATTTTCATGGATATTTGATTTTGCTAAAATCGGTGTACAAGTCTGTAGAAAGTTTGCACATCTGTCAACATTTAAATAAGTGGTTCCTCTAAACCCTCAAAATTATCAAAAATTGGTATCCAACAAATAATGATGTATCAAAAGTAGTGTGGAATCATATGATATCATGGGTACTAATTTTAGAGAATTGAGTGAAAATTGGCATTTTCATAGACTCTTGAAATAATGGTTGTTACAAATGCTTTGAGCCTAAAGGGAATTTTGGTTTTGGTGCGCATTAAAATTCTAGGTTAACCCTTCGAACTAAATCCATGAAAATGAGTATCTTAGAATTGTAATGAATTCACACACGTGAACTTGAGGAAATGATAACTTCTTGACATAAAACTATTTCCTGTTATATATTTATTATAATCTATTCACTATAACTTATGGTAATTTCTAATAATTTATTCGGAATAAAAGTTTACAAAATAAATTACAAATGTATATTCACTAATTTCTAAAACAAGTTAACCTACAGTATTTGATAATGTGTTTATTCTAGAGAAAATTCAGTTGTTGGATGGTACAGATACAGTAAATGTTGTAAACAAATTAACCACATTTTATTTATTTATTTTAATTACTCTTGTCAGAGGCCTAATAAGGTAAGAGCACCTGCATGTTGTTACTTATCTAGGTTTACTCTCTTATAAATATGGGAACAGTCAACTGTTTATTTTTAATTTCCTCTCTTTGCTTAATAGTCTAACATACATGACAAGCATTTGTTAACAGAATTCCAATTTTGAAAAAAGGTTGAAAGGAAATCATTCATTTATTAATTAGAACATCATTTAAGGATTGTTTTTGTTTGCATCTTTTTTTGTAATCTTTATGAATATGCATATAATATTTGCTGCTTGACATCAAAACAGCCATAAATCAACATGATCAATCCATTATCCTTTTGTATCTGTAATTTCATTTAGAAGTAAAAACAATGACCATAGAACATAATGGTTGAAGCAAAGCATTAATACTTTTACAACTGTATAACACGTATAAAACTACAACAAATGTGTTGAATTCCCTAGTATTCATATTGTGTTTAAAAGTTTCTTTGCAATCATTGAGACATGTAGTGTCTTTGCTTTAAGCACTACATATAAACTGGTACATTGACTCTTATAGGGTTCTCTGAAATCATGAATAATTCTGTATTTTTCGTATTTCCACTTTTAAAATCCACAAATATTGGGACACTAAAAGTAATTTTTGAAATTCAAGAGTGACAATTGTTTTACAAATAAAGTTGAATAGTAAATAATTTAATTTTGGATGTAACATGTGTAACTCATCTTCTGATTGGCTGAAAGTTTTTTGTCTAGACATAATTTTGTCATCTGACTGTGACGTCATTAACGTATTTTCATGTTTTACTCTTTGAAAAGAGAATTTAGAATTAAATTATAAGGACTGACTGAAATTTTTTTTCTGTTTATTCGAAATAACCTCAAAAATGTGGTGCATACTTTAAAAAAACCCTGCTACATGGGTTATTCAGTGTACACCACATTTTTGATGTTATTTTGAATAGACCATATACATGTATATATCATCAATATTGTCATTGTCATTAATTGGCTAACACCTGCCTGCTGGTCTTTATTCTCTTTAGAAGATTTAATTCACTGTATAATAGGAAACAAGTATTTAATGGATCACTACAATGATCATTGATTAGTAACAAGCAAACTTAACATTGCTTAGTCAGATTTACACTGTACTTTGTGTTTGCTTTGTTAGTTGAACCATAAATTTTGTTTATTTTAATAGCTATTGTAAATACAAAAACATAGATTCCACCACTGAAACAAGTGTGTTACGATAATTCTCCTAGCTAGTCAGCTAAATTTTAATATTTAAAGAACGAGGCTTGCCGAACTTTTTAAATAATTGAAATTTAACTGTTGAGAATGGAGAAATATCGTAATACATGAGTTATAGTGGTGGAATCTGTTTCTCTAATGATTTATATCCTTTCTTTTTCAAAGATTTGCAGAAAGTTGTGTTCTTTATATTTGATGTCATCAGGCATGGTCGCCTTTTTATACGACCGCAAAGTCGTATATTGGTATGACGTTGGCGTCGTCGTCCGAAGACACATTGGTTTTCCCACTCTAACTTTAGTTTAAGTGAATGTGTTCTCTATGAAATTTTACCATAAGGTTCAATACCAGAAAAGGAAGGTTGGGATTGATTTTGGGGGTTATGGTACCAACAGTTAAGGAATTAGGGGCCAAAAAGGGACCAAAAATAAGCATTTTTCTAACTTCCAGACATAACTTGTGTGTTAGTGTATGGATCTCTCTGACATTGTACCACAAGGTTCCATATCACAAAAGGAATGCTGGGATTGATTTGGGGGTAATTGCTTCCAAATTTTAGGAATTTGGGGCCAAAAAGGGGCCAAAAAAACAAGCATTTTTCTAGTTTCCAGACAATAACTTGTGTTCAAGTGTATGGATCTCTCTGAAATTGTACTACAAGGTTCCATATCACAAAGGGAAAGCTGGGTTTGAGTTTGAGGGTAATTGCCCTAAAAGTTTAGGAATTTGGGGCCAAAAAACAAGCATTTTTCTAGTTTCCAGACAATAACTTGTGTTCAAGTTTATGGATCTCTCTGAAATTGTACTGCAAGGTACCATACCACAAAGGGAAGGCTGGGATTGATTTTGGGGGTAATCGCCTCAAAATTTTAGGAATTAGGGGCCAAAAAGGGGCAAAAAACAAGCATGTTTCTAGTTTCAGGACAATAACTTGTGTGTAAGTGTATGGATCTCTATGAAATTGTACTACAAGGTTCCATATCACAAAGGGAAAGCTGGGTTTGAGTTTGGGGGTAATTGCCCTAAACATTTAGGAATAAGGGGCCAAAAAACAAGCATTTTTCTAGTTTCCAGACAATAACTTGTGTTCAAGTGTATGGATCTCTCTGAAATTGTACTGCAAGGTACCATACCCCAAAGGGAAGGCTGGGATTGAGTTTGGGGGTGATGAATCATAAGGGGGTTCAAAAAATTGGGGGGGGGGGGGGGATTTTTTTTTCCTTTTTTTTCTTTTAAATTTTCCATTTTAAATTGGTTATTTCTGATTTATATATAAAAGCAAATAATAATGATATGGTTTGAATAGGTAAATTAAAATTTTTTAAGTTCTTAGACCACATTCATTCTGTGTCAGAAACCTATGCATTGTCAAATATTTAATTACAATCCAAATTCAGTGCTGTATCAAGCTTGAATGTTGTATCCATACTTGCCCCAACTGTTCAGGGTTCGACCTCTGCGGTCGTATCAAGCTGCGCCCAGCGGAGCATTTTATTTCATGACGTCACAATAGGAAATTCAGAAGAAATCAAGAAATCTGACGTCATAATTATACTTCAACCAATCATTTGCCGAGAACAGATATTTCACTTATCCTATTTCTCATTTTATCAACAAATTTATCATGTTTTTTTTCATTGTTATTTGGATACACTTAAGTTTATATGTTGTTATGTAATAAATATTGTTGCACTATAAAATTCATGTAATAAATATTGTTGCACAATAAAATTCATTTACCAATTTTAGGATGATATTTAATATGCTCTATAAATGAAATATACTCATTTTCATATATTTATGCAGTACTCTACCCCAAAATTTCATTTTCAAATAGCATTGTGGTGCAGAGGAAATGTTCATATAGATAATTTTCACACCCCCACTTTGAAATACCCCCGCTTTGAAAAAGTGGGGGTATGCTGTTTTACCTCTGTCTGTCCGTCCATCCATCCATCCCATGAATATTTTTCGTCTCATTTTTCTTAGGAACTACATCATAAGGATTTCTGAAATTTATATAAGTCAGCTAAACCGTGTGATGCGTTTTCAGATTCATCACTTAACAACTTCCTGTTTACCGTCAAGTACTTTAGCGGGGGTATCATCAGTGAGCAGTAGCTCGCAGTTTCACTTGTTTTTTTTTGTTTTTGGCATTATATAAGCTAAATTTTGAACTAAAACTTTAAAAAAGTTTAGTATTGATATGATCAGGATGAAAATCTACACTAAAGCTTGGGTGTCATTTTCATCTTAGAGTGAAGACAGAGTACTTTTATTTTCTTTTCATCCTTTAACATGAACGTAGAATACCTTAGGAAAATGTGTTAAACTGTCATGTCGAACATTTTTACACAGTCTGATGTTAAATTTAAGTGGTCAGGTGTAAAGACAAAATCCATGTTAAATAGTTGTCTATCAGAGTACTGTGGCACTAATATGCTTAAGGGAGAACACTGTTCATTTGACTATGAAACTAATACTATACTATAAAATTCGTAAAAGATTATGATAAATAATTCAATAGAGAGTAGACACTATAGACAGACTTAAAGTAATAAAAGTAGTGCCTATCAGGGGTGCGTTCAATATCATAGCTGCTACGTAGGGCTACGTAGATTTCGACTACTGAACGTATAGCTAGCCTAGCTGCTAAATAGATCTAGATAGCCTGAATGTTTTAGGCTATCTAGAGAATCAAAAATGGTGTCAGATAGGTAATTATTAATGACTTCATTTGGATAGCCTAGCTATTTAGCATATCATTCAACATAGATAGATATCTAGGACATGGAGGCTGTCTAGCTGCTATGGTATTGAACCCTGATTGTTTTCCCGTATTTGTACATTTCTTAATGATTTGTTCACTTAGTTAAGCATGATAACAGTTTATTACATCGATGACGATTAATTCTTCCCAATGAAAGAGGACTTCTCAGTAAGCTAGTTACAACAGCTATTCCAAAATGGAAACTTTTAGATATCTGAAATGATCTCTGAAGTACTATATTAATTAACAGCTGTAACAATGTTTGAAGGTGAAGACAAATATATATAATTAATTGTTCCACAAAGATGATCCAGACTTCTTAAAACATTTTTCGAACAATTTTATTTGTTTAAGAAGGTAAAAGTTTCCTTTAGAATTTCTTCAAGGGATATAGATTATTGTGTGACAAAAAATAAACTTAGTATGTTTGGATGAGTGTCCATTGTTAATACAATGTACCTATATAATTGACACAGGTTTTAGTGTAAACATATTTTATTAAAGAAACCGTTATGTATAGCTACAAGAGTAAAGAAATAAATACGGACTATACAAGTGATTCATTAATTGGGATTAGGAAACAAGAGCAAGAAACACAGGTTTTGTCTGACTTAGTCTCATGTTGCTCGATAGAACATAGGTCATTACAGAAAATAGAAACAATGGAATGGAATATAGACAAGAGTACAATTTAGTTATGTTGATTTTTTTCAGATAATGAATTGTTAATGGTATTTTAGGTGCTGTATAAACCATTTGTCAGTTTTTATCTTACTTAATAGAAGTGGTTCTAGCATAATTTATTTTTACCGGTATATTAAATTTTGATATCTGAATTAACGTTATCTGATTATTTGAAGTATTAAATTAATTAGAAGATTAATGTACCTTGCACATCAACTTACAGGTTTACATTTAAATACAAATATATTAACCAAACAACCCTACGTCAGTGTTAAACAATTCGCATATTTATGAAGGAAAATGTCCACAACTCCCTCTCAGATTTGTAAATAAGTTTCTAAATTTGAATCAGTGTTCTGTAGAAATTTCAAATTTGGAAGAATTTCATGTACATTAATTATGTTAAACTAGAACCTGCTAATAATAAATAATTGATTATATTAAACAAGAACCTGCTAATAATAGATAATTAATTATGTTAAACAAGAACCTGCTAATAATAAATAATTAATTATGTTAAACTAGAACCTGCTAATAATAAATAATTAATTATGTTAAACTAGAACCTGCTAATAATAAATAATTAATTATGTTAAACTAGAACCTGCTAATAATAAATAATTAATTATGTTAAACTAGAACCTGCTAATAATAGATAGCAAGAACCTGCTATTAATAGATAACAAGAACCTGGTAATAATAGATAACAAGAACCTGGTAATAATAGATAACAAGAACCTGCTAATAATAGATAACAAGAACCTGCTAATAAAAGATAACAATAACCTGATATTAATAGATAGCAAATTTAATAAGGACTAGACTTTTAAAGGATTTTATTGAAATAATTAAACATTTTGCTCACCTTAATAGCATGTCAGTAATGAAGTCAGGTGGGAAAATTATATTAAATGATTGTCAAATAATGTTAGGAACAATTTGCTTTTGTGTTTTACAGCTAACTGGTGACAAAAGAATTGTGGTTATTGAGAAGACAACTGGCAAAATACTTACTGGTGACAAGGCTCCCACAGAGGCTGAGCTATGTGCCTGGCTGGAGAAAAATCCTTCATACTCTGTGCTCCTTCCAAGTATTAAAAAGCTTAAAGCTTCTGACAGTAAGTATCTAATAAAGTCTGAGCGGTGTGCCTGGCTGGAGAAAAATCCTTCATACTCTGTGCACCTTCCTAGTATTAAAAATCTCAAAGCTACTGACAGTAAGTATCTAATAAAGTTTGAGCTGTGTGTCTGGCTGGAGAAAAGTCCTTCATACTCTGTGTTCCTTCCTAGTATTAAAAAGCTTAAAGCTACTGACAGTAAGTATCTAATAAAGTTTGAGCTGTGTGCCTGGCTGGAGAAAAGTCCTTCATACTCCGTGCTCCTTCCTAGTATTAAAAAGTTGAAAGCTACTGACAGTAAGTATCTAATAAAGTCTGAGCGGTGTGTCTGGCTGGAGAAAAATTCTCCATACTCGGTGCTCCTTCCTAGTATTAAAAAGCTTAAAGCTACTGACAGTAAGTATCTAATAAAATTTGAGCTGTGTGCCTGGCTGGAGAAAAATCCTTCATACTCTGTGCTCCTTCCTAGTATTAAAAAGCTTAAAGCTACTGACAGTAAGTATCTAATAAAGTCTGAGCTGTGTGCCTGGCTGGAGAAAAATCCTTCATACTCCGTGCTCCTTCCTAGTATTAAAAATCTTAAAGCTACTGACAGTAAGTACATTGTATCTAATAAAGTTTGAGCTGTGTGTCTGGCTGGAGAAAAGTCCTTCATACTCCGTGCTCCTTCTTAGTATTAAAAAGCTTAAAGCTACTGACAGTAAGTATCTAATAAAGTTTGAGCTGTGTGTCTGGCTGGAGAAAAGTCCTTCATACTCCGTGCTCCTTCTTAGTATTAAAAAGCTTAAAGCTACTGACAGTAAGTATCTAATAAAGTCTGAGCTGTGTGCCTGGCTGGAGAAAAATCCTTCATACTCTGTGCTCCTTCTTAGTATTAAAAAGCTTAAAGCTACTGACAGTAAGTATCTAATAAAGTCTGAGCTGTGTGCCTGGCTGGAGAAAAGTCCTTCATACTCCGTGCTCCTTCTTAGTATTAAAAAGCTTAAAGCTACTGACAGTAAGTATCTAATAAAGTCTGAGCTGTGTGCCTGGCTGGAGAAAAGTCCTTCATACTCCGTGCTCCTTCTTAGTATTAAAAAGCTTAAAGCTACTGACAGTAAGTATCTAATAAAGTCTGAGCTGTGTGCCTGGCTGGAGAAAAATCCTTCATACTCTGTGCTCCTTCTTAGTATTAAAAAGCTTAAAGCTACTGACAGTAAGTATCTAATAAAGTCTGAGCTGTGTGCCTGGCTGGAGAAAAGTCCTTCATACTCCGTGCTCCTTCTTAGTATTAAAAAGCTTAAAGCTACTGACAGTAAGTATCTAATAAAGTCTGAGCTGTGTGCCTGGCTGGAGAAAAGTCCTTCATACTCCGTGCTCCTTCTTAGTATTAAAAAGCTTAAAGCTACTGACAGTAAGTATCTAATAAAGTCTGAGCTGTGTGCCTGGCTGGAGAAAAGTCCTTCATACTCCGTGCTCCTTCTTAGTATTAAAAAGCTTAAAGCTACTGACAGTAAGTATCTAATAAAGTCTGAGCTGTGTGCCTGGCTGGAGAAAAATCCTTCATACTCTGTGCTCCTTCTTAGTATTAAAAAGCTTAAAGCTACTGACAGTAAGTATCTAATAAAGTCTGAGCTGTGTGCCTGGCTGGAGAAAAGTCCTTCATACTCCGTGCTCCTTCTTAGTATTAAAAAGCTTAAAGCTACTGACAGTAAGTATCTAATAAAGTCTGAGCTGTGTGCCTGGCTGGAGAAAAATCCTTCATACTCTGTGCTCCTTCTTAGTATTAAAAAGCTTAAAGCTACTGACAGTAAGTATCTAATAAAGTCTGAGCTGTGTGCCTGGCTGGAGAAAAGTCCTTCATACTCCGTGCTCCTTCTTAGTATTAAAAAGCTTAAAGCTACTGACAGTAAGTATCTAATAAAGTCTGAGCTGTGTGCCTGGCTGGAGAAAAGTCCTTCATACTCCGTGCTCCTTCCTAGTATTAATAATCTCAAAGCTACTGACAGTAAGTATCTAATAAAGTTTGAGCTGTGTGCCTGGCTGGAGAAAAGTCCTTCATATTTTGTTTTTCCTCCGATTATTGGCCCCCATCTGCCAAGCAGTGCAGGGAACATAAAAATACTAAGTATCTGTCGTTCAGTCTTGACTTGTAGGCTACCTCACAAAATGAAATCTTGTCTGATTTAATTAAATTTAAATTCAAGATTTATATCAACAATTTGTCTGGACAAGTTCAATAATCAGCACTGAAAAACTATTTGTACAGGAGTTATGCCTCTTGGTAATAAGAATTATTAGGCAAATTGGTTTGTTAGCATCCAAATTGGTTTGTTAGCAATCTCATGTTTTCATTTCCTTAAGGATATTTATGAAAAAAAATATACTGGAGTTATTGACCTTGGACAGATAAAATATGTGCATTGGTAGTGGACATTTGAGAGAAAATTTGTATACTTATTCCTTCTTCCTAGCGTTATAAAGGTCAAGGTAACTGTCAGTAAGTATCTTATACAACCCTACTCACCAATATTCCTTCTTCCTAGCATTATAAAGGTCAAGGTACCTGTCAGTAAGTATCTTATACAGCCCTACTCACCAATATTCCTTCTTCCTAGTGTTATAGAGGTCAAGGTAACTGTCAGTAAGTGTCTTATACAACCCTACTCACCAAAATTTCTTCTGCTAACATATTCAGGTTATTGACCATTCATTCCACTTAAGAATTTTGTCATTTTTACCACCTACTAACAAAGTATTTCATTAGTTGTAGGCAAACAGGAGAAAGAGTCACATCACAATCATCCTGAACAGCACGAAAAGAGCTCTCACAATGGCAATAAACATCATCACCATAGCAACAAAGATCATAATAAAGACAGAAAGGACGGCAGTAAGGATAGGAAGAGCGATTCATCTAAAGAACGAAAAAAGTCCCATTCAGATTCATCCAAAGACCAAAAATCACATAGTACTCATAAAAAACATGATGACAAACATTCCAGTAAAAAACCATCAAGTAAGAAAGAGGAAAAGACAGATAAAAATAAAAAGGAATCAAGAGATGAGAAGACAGACAAGGGGAAAACAGAGACTAAGGCAGAAGATAGCGGTCCTGATCCAATCAGACTCAATGTTAGAAAGTCACTTAGAGATGCTTTAGCATCAAGGTACAGAATGGTTTGATATGCTGTAAAACAGAAATAGAAGTTTGATATCTTTATTCAAGAAAAAAATGTTTAAAAAATATGGAAGTATATGTTGAGAAAGATATATTTAAAAGGATCTATAACTATAAAAACAAGCATTCTGTTAGTATTGCATGGCAATACATAGTCCCCTACCGGTTAAAAATTCATTGTAATGGAGCAAACCTACCACTAAATTCTTCAAACAATTTACTAAAGAAAAGGAAAAAAATCCAAAATGTCATTCATCTTAATACAATGTCTTTTACAAATCTTTAAAAAAAAAAAAATTAGTTATTTCCTCTTGAACAGAAATCTAGTAATTTTAAATAAGTATTTCATCAAAAATTTAATTCTAGGGAAAGGGGTTTAACTGAACAAGGAGAAAAGCTAAAATCGTGAAAATAGAACTTGACCTGTAACTTGTCATGATAAAACAATACACCAAATATCAAATCAATATCTTCAAGCATGAAGAAAAAAAGTCTGGAAAACTGATTTGCTGGACTGACGGATGGACAGACAGATGGACAGAGTGCAAACCTAAAGTCTCCTCTGACTTCGTCGGTAGGGGACAAATAAGGAGATGTGGTAGGATTGCCAATGAGACAACTATCCACCAAAGTTCAAATGAAGTGGATGTAAGCAATTAAAGGCAACCGTACGGCCTTCAACAATGAGAAAAACCCATACTGTATAGTCGGCTATAAAAAGCCCCGACATGTAAATATGAAACAATTCAAAGTTGAGAAAACTAACAACCTAATTTCTAACAAAACAAAACAAATATGACAGACTTGAACCAACGACAACCACTGAGCTACAGGCTCCTGACTTTGGACAGGCACACAAAGAATGTGGCGGGGATAAACATGTTTGTGAGTGTTCGACCCTTCCCCTAACCTGGCAGTGGTGTTACAGCACAACATAAGAACAAACTATAAATATCAGTTAAAAAAGGTTTAACTCATCAGATCCATACAAAGCAGAAAAAACATCAAACAAAAACACAGACCGGTCGTGGTTGGCTGACTTCAAATCACTTGTAAATTTTAGCAGATGAATATCCTTAATCTACTTCAGGAAAGAAGAACAAGTTAAACTTAAAAAAATTGAAAATTAAGATTTTCTATCTTTGTTGATGTATTCATATGTATATTATAGGTATCATAATATTGTACAATTTATTTAGGAGAAGATCCAGGTTTAACATATACTGAGTATAAAAGTTTAGCAACATATATTTTGATTATAAAAGTTGAAATTTAAAAATTTTCAAAGTTGCAGAAATAAATTTTAAAATCAAGTTTTTGTCAAGTTAATATAGTGTCTTATTGCTTATTTTCTTTTTCTGTTACAATAATTTTTTCATTGATATGATTAGAAGTATAGTAAAATATCAAAATATGAAATTAAAATTATTTGTTGTTAAAGTTTTTTACTCAGTATATTTGCATAAATTTGTTATTTTTCTTGTTGAAAGTCAAGTGGATTAATAACTCACCAAAATTAGTTGGATTACAGTAGTTGCTAGACAAAATATTTTAATGTATAAGGAAAAGAATTGAATGTGAGGGCTATTCCATTAAAATGTATGTGGGAGGGTAGGAAGGGAAGTTTAACTATTGAATGTTGGTCATGGGTCTTTTTTCAGTATGAGTCTATTGCCATTATGCAAAATTATCTAGAAAATGGTTCTTGGTTGTAGGGATATTTTGTATGTCCCTTCCTACCCTCCCACATACATTTTAATGGAATAGCCCTGAGAAGCAAACCTCCTCAAATAAAGAAGTATGTTGTTTTTTAGGGCTGATAAAGCTGATGATGTTATGGTGTCTCTAAGTGAGATAAAGTCACTGTCACTAGATATTGAAAATGAACTGTTCAGCTTCTTCAAAGAAACGGGTCACAAATATAAAAATAAATATCGTAGTCTGATATTTAACATCAAAGATATTAAAAACAAGGTAGGAATGGAGTGGAATTCCCTATTGGTTCAGTGCATCGAGGTTTAATGGTATCTAGTGAGGTTGTTCAACCCTCTTTTATAAATAAGTGAGATTACTACACTACAATATAAGTTATATGCATTGATCAAATGGACTGCAGAAAAACTTTTCAAGTATTTTCATTAAATCTGAAACAGAAAAAACTGCTGTTAAAGGTACATTTTTCAGTTTTAATTTAAAAACAATAGATCATACATAAAAAAAATTATAAAAGAAACAAATTATCAGAACACATTTAGAGTGCAACAAATAGTCTTAAACACCACATGTATCTATAGAATATGTCAAGCTCTTAATAGTTCTAGTGAGTAGTCTCAAAAAGATGTATAGATAAAAGCAAACAATACTGAAATTGTTTTCAAAAAGGATATTTTGATTAACAAATGACAATTCTATTGCAAAATAGCCCCCCAAAAATACCAAGATAGTAAACCAATTATTACATAGGAAAATATTATCAAACCCAACAAAATAGAATGTAAGTAAGTGAATTGTTTAAGATAGTGCCAAGTGCAATACCGTATAAATTTAAAAAAAAAGAAGATGTGGTATGATTGCCAATGAGACAACTCTCCACCACAGACCAAATGACATAGAAGTTTACAATTATAGGTCACCATACGGCCTTCAACAATGAGCAAAACCAATACAGCATAGTCAGCTATAAAAGGCCCCGAAATGACAAATGTAAAACAATTCAAACAAGAAAACTATCAGCCTGATTTATGTACAAAATAATGAACAAAAAACAAATATGATATACAGCAACGAACAACAACTACATAATTACAGGCTTCTGACTTGGGACAGGCACATACAGAATGTGGCGGGGTTAAACTAAATATATATATAAATACAAAATATAACATGGAAAATGATACACGGACCATGATGGCCCAGTAAATCACAATTTACCGGAAAATTCTTTAAACATGATATCACTTGTGACTACCTATTTTTTTCAGGGTTTATTTAGAAAGATATTGAATGGAGAGTTAAAGCCAAGTAAACTGATACGGATGACCCCAGATGAACTAGCCTCCAGAGAACTAGCAAAGTGGAGAGAGTTTGAAACAAAACATGTTAGTTTTACTTAATTATATTACCTACTTTATTGCTGATGCTCCTTTGTACATCTATTGCTGTTGATCACTTGGACTTCCAAAGCTGATTTAATGCTTTTGTAATGGTGTAAATGACACTAGAATGAGAATATTAGTTAGGCCCCTGGGTAGTTTGTTGAGCCTGCGATTAACAGCAAAAATAGGCGAGACACTGGGTTCCGCGGAACCCGTACAAATTTTTATTCCCCTCAAGTTCAGTTTAGTCATTATCTTTAAATCACAAGATTTCAAGAAATACTAAACGGGTACAATGCAAATGGTTGGGCATATTTTCTTCCAAATAAATGTATCATGTTCTCGTCTTGAATGTGCATTTAATTTGCCACAGAACATTAAACAGCCATCCATCCAAATAGATTTTAATTTTCATGTATTTGATAATAACTGTCTTGGCAAGCAAATATAGCACAGTTAAATAATTCTTTTAATGTTTAATTATCCTGATATTTATTTGAAAGAAACATCAATTTCTCAATTGAATATTTCAAATTTAGTTTAGAATTGAGCCACAAGTCTACACTGTATATCAGTAGCAAAAATGTCAGTTGCTTCAAAAATATTATTCTGTGTCAGTAAGATGCTTTACATTACAATGCTATTATAACGTTTTAATGACTCTAGGAGTTATTTTTAGGCAGTTAAGCTGCCTTATGCGAGCACCCTAGATTTGTGTTCTACCCAATAAATGCTGGTATACGTGCCATTGTTATTATCTAGCTGGCTATTATGTTATTTATAACTAATTGGACACTTTTTTAATACTTTTATTTCTGGAATACAAAAAATATGACCAGAAAAACCTTAAATGATCGTCGAACTACCCAAAACTTTTGAAGTTGCACATAGGAATAAGTGCTCAATAGAAATAAGTACGTAGTTTATTATCCCCTGTGCTTTTGGCTACGGTGTCAAAGAACAATTGTATGAAATATTTCATCGCCAAAAATCGGTAATAACAAGTCGTTTATATTTCCCAAATGGCAAAATGCGCAGGAATATTGTTCATGTACAACAAATCTCTATGATAGAGGAAATAAAGTTATATAAGTGGGCAGTAATTTTTAACTTATCTTGCCAAATAAGGTTGTTGTTATTTTATGAATGAAACGAGGTCATGAAACAGATGCGGAAATCGACGTTGATGGGATGTTTTAAGTAATGTGGACAACTCGTCCCCGAGACAAGTCAGACCGAATCCACTCAAACCGTCTTAAGAAGACAACTTTGACCGTTTATCAGATTTACTTAGGGGTTCATAAAATATTAGACTGACATGTCTAGCAGAGCCATTCATCTTTTGTTTGTGCATCTGGGTCTATTTAGGGGTATTTGGAGGGCCTGAAGAAGGGAGGGGTTTACTATAGAACCCTATGGGATTTTATTTTTTTAAATTTTCAAATGATTATTTCTCAAAAACAGTAAGTGATAGACACATGCAGTCTTCAGTAATGAGAACAGGACAATAACAAAAAATCAACCAAAATATAGGGTGAGTCCCTGGGGGTCATCCCAACTCCCTTCATTTTGAAAATGTACTTTTATCTTGTAAACCGTCGCGATCCCCACCCCTAAACAATATATATACTTGTATGGGACAATAAAAGAAATCAAATGAAAATAATTTGGGGGAGTCCCCGGTGTCATCCAACCCCTTCATGTTTGAGAACTTGGAAATGGTCGAGATCCCCACCCCTAAACCATATATATTCATGTATGGGACAATAAAACAAATCAAATGAAATATAGGGGGAGTCCCCGGTGTCGTCCAACCCCTTCATGTTTGAGAACTTGGAAATGGTCGAGATCCCCACCCCTAAACCATATATATTCATGTATGGGACAATAAAACAAATCAAATGAAATATAGGGGGAGTCCCTGGGGTCACCCCACCCCCTCCTGTTTGAGAACTTGTAAACAGTCAAGATCCCCACCCCTAAACCATATATATTCATGTATGGGACAATAAAACAAATCAAATGAAATATAGGAGGAGTCCCTGGGGTCACCCCAACCCCTCCTGTTTGAGAACTTGGAAATGGTTGAGATCCCAACCCCTAAACCATATACATTCATGTATGGGACAATAAAACAAATCAAATGAAATATAGGGGGAGTCCCTGGGGACACCCCACCCCCTCCTATTTGAGAACTTGTAAACAGTCAAGATCCCCACCCCTAAACCATATATATTCATGTATGGGACAATATAACAAATCAAATAAAATATATGGGGAGTTCCTCGGGTTACCCCACCCCCTCTTGTTAGAGATCTTGGAAATGGTCGAGATCCCCACCCCTAAACCATATATAATCATGTATGGGACAATAAAACAAATCAAATGAAATATAGGGGGAGTCCATGGGGACACCTCACCCCCTCTTGTTTGAGAACTTGTAAACAGTCAAGATCCCCACCCCTAAACCATATATATTCATATATATATGGGACAATATAACAAATCAAATGAAATATTTGGGGAGTCCCTGGGGTCACCCACCCCTCGTGTTTGAGAACTTGGAAATGGTCGAGATCCCCACCCCTAAACCATATGTATTCATGTATGGGAAAATATAACAAATCAAATGAAATATAGGGGGAGTCCCTGGGGTCACCCCACCCCCTCCTGTTTGAGAACTTGTAAACGGTCAAGATACCCACACCTAAACCATATTTATTCCTGTTCATCATTTCAAAGAGATTTGAATGACATACAGGGTCAATCTCCTAGGTGTCACATATACATATCACTTTACTACACCAAACCAATATGAACTGGACTTTGCCCAATGTCAGGAGACCATGGGAATGACTAATTATGGGGGCTTTGTTTGGGAGACTTCGTAACGGCATCCTGTTACAATTATTTTTTGTTTATTATAAAATTTTATTGATGCAAAAATGAGTCTAGGTTAATTGAATTTACTTTAATTATTTATTAAATTATTTCTGGGCCTTTAATAATTTTCATTTATGGCTCATTTTAAAGAAAACATATAAATCATTCAAGCAGTGTTAAGCTGAGAATGTTTGACTAACTGTTTTATAATCACCTGTCATTTTATTCCAAACTTGGTATGGAGTAACATCATGCACTTGGGGGTGAAGATGGGGGTCATTTACATTGATATATGAGTTGCTTTTGAAAACCTTGATGAATTATTAATTAATTTGCCTAAATAATCAATTCATTTAATGAACATAAATGTACAATATATGAATGTTTAATGTTTGTTCTTTCAAATCTTAAAAAAAAATTGAAGCAAGACTGCCACAGTTTTCATAATTACGTTTGCCTTGGTTTTTGGTTAACTGCCTACAGCACTTACAGTGCTTTGATTATCAAGTGTACATATTTATATAGATTGACATGACAGATCATCCATTCTTAAATTGTAGGAACTTGACATGATTGTTCAACAAGAGGAAGAACTCATGAAAGAGGGAGAACACTTTGTTAAAAAAACTCACAAAGGTGAAATAGAAATTGACGTGGTTAATGCCACAGAGGATGAGGATCTTAGTACATTGGAGGTATGTATATGTTAATGCCACAGAGGATGAGGATCTGAGTACATTGGAAGTATGTATATAGTTTCATTAAACAATAAGTAGTTTTACAGCAATGAACAGGTCCGTGAGATGAACTGCTTTATAAAACATTAAATAGATATCTTTCAAATTCGTGCTTATTCCTGTACATTTCTGAAGTCACAATGCTTATGTTATGACTTCACTGTAAGATTTGATAGTTCAGTTTTACCTCTCTATCTGATTGTCCATCCATCCTTCTGATGAAATGTTCCTACCTTTTTTTTTTCCAGTTACTTTAAATGAGATTGTCTTGAAATTTGATATCAGGCATGATATCATCAAACAATACTGTATGATGCATTTTCAGTGTCATCGTTGATCAGCTTCCGAATTGCCAAATACTTACATATTCTTACACCTTATGGCCATGTAGGAAATCTTCGTCACTTTTTTTCTCAGGAAGTACAAACTAGAGCACACTAAATTTTGGCATCATGTTACATGTGAGCATGCTTAACTGTAAATGTGTGATACTTTTCACATCACCATTGCTGATCTTGTTCACCAAATACTTCACAGTGGGGGTTTCAATTGTGAGCAATAGGTCATAATTTAACTTGTTTTTGTACCCCGAAAGTTGGATATATTTATTTGTATTTAATTGTAGGATCATGGTATTAAAAAGATAGAGCAGAAAAAAGTGGAAAAGACGAAAGCCGATACACAAGCAAAGGATTTTGTTGGAGGGTTAATAGGGGACACTACTCCACAACACAAAAATCATTTATTCGATCTGAACTGTAAGATATGTACCGGGAAAGAAGCCCCGCCTCTCAAAGATACCACACCTAAAAAGGTTCGTGTTGCCAGGAAAGTGAAGATAGAGGAACCTAGTTCAAGTGACAAAAAAGTGAAAATTAAAAGTGAAGAAGAACAAAAGAAGGAAGAGGATGTAGTGAAGGAAGTATTGAAGGCAATTCAGAAAGCAAAGAAAGAACAGATGGAAGAGGAAGCAAAGAGAGCAAAGGAACAAAAACCAGCACCTCAAGAGGAACCAGAGCAACACATGCCTGAGTCTCCAGTTGCTGATTCTACTGTTATTGTTAGGTGAGTCTTAGAGAGCAAAAGATAAAAAACAAATGCCAAAACACATGATACAGTCTTCAGTCATTGATTCTATAGTTATTGTTATGTAATAGAGAGCTAGGGAGCATAAACAAATGCCAAAACACATAATACAGTCTCCAATCAGTGATTCTACTGTTACTGTTAGGTTAGTTAGATAGAGAGCTAGGGAGTATAAAAAAACACCAAAACACATAATACAGTCACCAGTCATTGATTCTACTGTTACTGTAATGTATTATTGGTTTTTTTTTTAGATTCTTTAGACTTCTGTTATACTTGGAATCAAATTTTACGGCCATTATACACAAACTATATACCATATTATTTTTATTTCAGATCACCAGATTCAGCCCTGCAGTCAGGTTTAGAACAAAAATCAGATTTTACCCCAAAAGGACCTCAAGTGTGGAAAGGTTTTGTTTCCATGCAGGATGTGGCTAAGTTTGTTACCACAGCATACAGAATCTCAGGACCATGTGATAAACTGGTATGTCTGAAAACCAGTAAAAAATATGAAAATAGTAGAAAATATTAGGACTATGTTAATCCACTCGATTAGATTTTTTCGTTGTTGTATAAACATCCATGGAAAAAATTAAACACACATTCATGACAAGAAGAAGATAACCTTAGCTATTTTTGGCAAAACCTCTTTGTTTTTTCACATGTTCATAGTAATCCTTTTTTGTGTAAATAATGAAGAAACTACAAGTAAATCCATCCTAGGATTTTTTGTTTTTGGTGGGAAGGGTATATTACTCTGTTTATTTAAAACCACTGGGTCGATGCCGCTGCTGGGAGATTTTTCCTCCCAGAAGGTATCACTAGCCATTTTGAAGTAGGTAGCACTTCTGTGTTGACATGAATTATCATTAATACGGTCTTAATTTTAAATTAACTGTTTACAAAACTTTGAATTTTCAATATACTAAGAATTTGTCTACCGTAGCTGTTTTTGGCAAAACCTTTCGGAATTTTGGATCATCAATGCTCTTCAACTTCATACTTTATTTGGCCTTTTTAACTTTTTTGTTTTGAGCGTCTTTGATTTGATGAATCTTTTGTAGACGAAACATACATCTGGCATATTTTTCAAACAACATGTCTTAAAGGTGCATTAGCTGTCAAATTCATCGTTCACTGATTTGACCCAAAATCTCAACTTTAATTGGTTACATTCTAAAATGTATATCCTAATCACAAAAAGTCCAAATAAAACAATTAACAATGCATGGATTTGTTATAATGTATCAGCATTTCATACATGCTCTATTTGAATTTTTGTTGACTTTTTGTGAACTAACAATGACATACTAATTGTAACAGTTTAATACATTTTTAAAACATGTGTATAATTTTTGTACCTACACATTTTTTTTCAAGAATATACCAGACACAGTTCATGTTTGTGGTAGAATATCTCCAGAGCAAGTGTATGATTATCTGTCTAAGATGAGAAAAGTAGGAACAAAGGTAAGATAAATCATCAAATACAGAATTAGAATTAGCTACAAACATCTCATTTTTAGTATTTAGCTGATGAAAACATGAGCAAATAAAGTTAACATTAATATCTTCTAGCTATGCAAAATTTAAAAGTTTGCATATATATGTTAACAGAGTTAATGAATTTTGTGATTTTAGTCCTATTCCGCCAGCCCCACTGCCAAAAAATATAATGTAGGGGGCAAACTGCAGTTTTATGCCCCACCTAGGGGCATTATGTTTTTCGCTCTGTGCATCCGTTCGTTCGTCTGTCTGTCTGTCCTGCTTCAGGTTAAAGTTTTTGGTTAAAGTTTTTGATGAAGTGGAAGTCCAATCAACTGGAAACTTAGTACACATGTTCCGTATGATATGATCTTTCTAATTTTAATGCCAAATTAGATTTTTGACCCTAATTTCACGGTCCACTGAACATAGAAAATGATAGTGTGAGTGGGGCATCCGTGTACTATGAACACATTCTTGTTTGTGAATATATCAAAACTGTAGCAAATTCAAAATATTTTATATCAAACTGTTCGATTGTTGTACCTTAGTCATATGAAACTTCAAATTATAAAAAAATTTGAATTATGTTTTATATACTTGAATGGATAAGTTTTACTATAAAACAAGTGTGTTTGAACTTTCTTGTAAAAGAAATCCTTTATTTTATCAAAATCTACATAAATGTACTGCTATTGAATTATTGTCTTCCCATACATTAAATCCCCAAAATTTTCCTGTATGCAGTGACCTTCACTACAAGACCTTTCGTTAGAACTGCGACCACAGCACAAGTACTAGTGCAAGGGGAAACCATGATTAAAGAATAAAAAAAAACGTGCACCGGAATGAAAATAGTAATAACTAATTACTACATAACAAATTCAATATACCGAATCATTTAATAACTTTAAAGGAAAAGTTTAACTGACAAAAGGGAATGCATGGAAATTATAAAAAAAAATATCATGGTTCTCTCAATTCACTCCACTGCTCTGTGTTGATTGTTTATCAATGTCATGATTAGGTAAACTTCTACAACAAATTCGTAAACTGATAAGCTTGCGACCAACAATTGCTGAATGAAATATTATCTGTCGATAATAAGTTATAAATTCATCATAATAAATGTAAAAAAAACATGTACTGATTCATATTTTAGTCGTAGATGCATGATTTTTTTTATTAGTTGTTATTGGCTTTGAACTAGCTGTCAGTAACTGCGAGTACTCTCAGATCTGTACTTATTGTCTTTTTGTTGTGGGGATGTATAAGTACCTGTCCACGTCCACCCTGTGTTTTTGTTTTTGTTATCTGGCGGCGGCGGCGTTAACTAACTTCTTAAAAGCTTAATATTTCAGAAGATAGAAGACCTGGATGCTTCCTTCATACTTTGTATATAGATGCCATATGATATGAAGTTTCTGTCTGTCATATGCCCATTGTCCTTGACCTCATTTTCATGGTTCAGTGACTACTTGAAAAAAATTTAAGATTTTAAAAAAATTTTGCGGTCATATATTGGTATAACGTTGGCGTCGTCGGCGTCGTCCAGCGTCGTCAGAAGACACATTGGTTTTCGCACTCTAACTTTAGTTTAAGTGAATGGATCTCTATGAAATTTTACCATAAGGTTCAATACCACAAAATGAAGGTTGGGATTGATTTTGGGGGTTATGGTACCAACAGTTAAGGAATAAGGGGCCAAAAAGGGGCCAAAAATAAGCATTTTTGTAACTTCCAGACATAACTTGTGTGTTAGTGTATGGATCTCTCTGACATTGTTCCACAAGGTTCCATATCACACAGGGAATGCTGGGATTGATTTTGGGGGTAATTGCCTCAAAATATTAGGAATTAGGGGCCAAAAAAGGGGCAAAAAACAAGCATTTTTCTAGTTTCATGACAATAACTTGTGTGTAAGTGTATGGATCTTTCTGAAATTGTACTACAAGGCTCCATATCACAAAGGGAATGCTGGAATTGAGTTTGGGGGTAATTGCCCAAAACGTTTAGGAATAAGGGGCCAAAAAGGGGCCAAAAATAAGCATTTTTCTAGTTTCCAGACAATAACTTGTGTTCAAGAGTATGGATCTCTCTGAAATTGTACCACAAGGTTCCATATCACACAGGGAATGCTGGGATTGATTTTGGGGGTAATTGCCTCAAAATATAAGAATTAGGGGCAAAAAAAGGGGCAAAAAACAAGCATTTTTCTAGTTTCATGATAATAACTTGTGTGTAAGTGTATGGATCTTTCTGAAATTGTACGACAAGGTTCCATATCACAAAGGGAAAGCTGGAATTGAGTTTGGGGGTAATTGCCCAAAATGTTTAGGAATAAGGGGCCAAAAAGGGGCCAAAAATAAGCATTTTTCTAGTTTCCAGACAATAACTTGTGTTCAAGTGTATGGATCTCTCTGAAATTGTACTGCAAGGTACCATACCACAAAGGGAAGGCTTGGATTGAGTTTTGGGGTGATGAATCATAAGGGGGTTCAAAAAATTTGGGGGGGGGATTTTTTTTTTTTTTCCTTTTTTTTTCTTTTAAAATTTTCCATTTTAAGTTGGTTATTTCTCTGTTTTATATTTAAAAGCAAATAATAATGATATGGTAGGAGATACACACCAAACAGGATGTGTAAATTTTTATATAATAAGTATTGTGCAATAGCAAGAAATTTTCAATTGCACAGTATTGCACAATAGCAAGAAATCTTCAATTGCACAGTATTGCGCAATAGCAAGAAATCTTCAATTGCACAGTATTGTGCAATAGCAAGAAATATCCAATAGCACAATATTGCGCAATAGCAAGAAATTGTCAATTGTACAGTATTGCGCAATTGCAAGAAATATTCAATTGCAATGTATTGTGCAAAAGAAGATACTTCGTATAAGTTGCTTATTTCTTGACCAATTCCAATGGGGTTTTATTCTTGAATTCTTGGGGTTCTTAAATATGCTGATTCTAACCGTGTATTAAGTTTTTGGATTTTGGGCCCCGTTTTTAAATTGGTCAACATTGAGGTCCAAAGGGTCCAAAATTAAACTTTGTTTGATTTCATCAAAAATTGAAATATTGGGGTTCTTTGATATGCCGAATCTAACTGTGTATTTAGATTCTTAATTTTTGGTTCCGTGTTCAAATTGGTCTACATTAAGGTCCAAAGGGTCCAAAATTAAACTTAGTTTGATTTATAAAAATTGAATTCTTAGGGTTCTTTGATATGCTGAATCTAAACATGTATTTAGATTTTTGATTATGGGCCCAGTTTTCAAGTTGGTCCAAATCGGGGTCCAAAATTAAACTTTGTTTGATTTCAACAAAAATTGAATATATGGGGTTCTTTGATATGCTGAATCTAACCATGTATTTAGATTTTTGATTTTTGGGCCCCATTTTCAACTTTGTCCACATTGAGGTCAAAAGGGTCCAAAATTAAACTTTGTTTGATTTCATCAAAAATTGAATTCTTGGGGTTCTTTGATATGCTGAATCTAACCATGTATTTAGATTTTGGATATTGGACCATAATAGGTGAATGTCCAATTTAAAATTTTTAAGTTCTTAGACCACATTCATTCTGTCAGAAACCTATGCTGTGTCAAATATTTAATCACAATCCAAATTCAGAGCTGTATCAAGCTTGAATGTTGTGTCCATACTTGCCCCAACTGTTCAGGGTTCGACCTCTGCGGTCGTATCAAGCTGCGCCCTGCTGAGCATTTTATTCTAATACTGTATGCATTAGGTCAACTATATTTGGTGTATGGAAATATTTTAAAATGTACATGTCAGTCTGGCAGGTTTTATTTGACCTTTACCTTATTTTCATGGTTCATTGCCTATGTTAAGTTTTTGTGTTTTGCATGTTTTGGTCTGTTTTTCTTTAAACTTTAAGCAATAGATCAACTATATTCGGTGTATGGAATGATTGTAAGGTGTATATGTCTGTCTGGCAGGTATCATCTGACATTCACCTCATTTTCATGGTTCATTGGTCAATGTTCAGTTTTCCTGGTTAACTTTGTTTCTTAGATACTATAGCTATAAGCAATAGGTCAACTATATTTGATGCATGGAATGATTTTAACATGTTTAAGGTGTACATGTCTGTCTGGCAGGGTTCATCTGACCTTGACTTCATTTTCATGGTTCATTGGTCAATATAGAATTTCCATGGTATGGTCTCTTTCTTTTATACTATAAGCAATAGGTCATCTATATTCTGTGTATGGAATGATTGTATTAAAGCTGTACATGTATTTCTGGCTTGGTTTATCTGACCTTGACCTCATTTTCTTGGATCATAAATATTATGTGATACTTGTAAAACTTTTTATGTAGGACTATCAACATAAAATCAATGGTCAGTTTAGTAGACGAGACATTTCAGCGTGTGCACTCTTGTTATAGTTTGTTCTTATGTTGTACTTGTTACACCATTGTCCCAGGTTAGGGGAGGGTTGGCGCCTTCAAACGAGTTTAACCCTTGCCACATTCTGTTTGTGCCTGTCTCAAATCAGAAGCCTGTAATTCAGTGGTTGTCATTTGTTGCTGTGTAACATAATTGTTTTTTTGTTCATTATTTTGTACATGAATTAGGCCGTTAGTTTTTCTCGTTTGAATTGTTTTACATTTGTCATTTCAGGCCTTTTATAGCTGACTATGCCATGTGGGCTTTACTTATTGTTGAAGGCCGTACGGTGACCTATAGCTGTTAATTTCTGTGTCATTTGGTCTCTTGTCGAGAGTTGTCTCATTTGCAATCATACCACATCTTCTTATTATTATATATACTGGATTTATTTAGTATATATGCATACATTGATTCAATAATTTTTATTTCATTAGAATTAAAACGAAAAAACTTGTTTCATATGACTAAGTTTTTAAATTTGTAAAAATGGATGTTTCAGAGACAATAACAAAACAGGTGGCCAGATTTTTTTTGAGATTTTCATGGTTGATAAGGTCTTGCTGTGCTGATAATTTCCTTAAAGAATATAATATTTTTTAGTGAATGATTTATTATTTGAGAATCAGACGTAACGATTGACAAACCTAATAAATATTTGTGTTTATTCCTCAGGACATTATTGTATTAAGATTCATCCCTGGACCAAATGAAGAAAAGACATCATACATCAATTTATATTCATATCTCAACAGTCGATCACGATGTGGAGTGGTGGGGAGTGTCTCAAAGTACATAAAGGATTTCTACATCCTGCCTCTTGCATCTCATAGTAAAATACCATCAGTCATTAAACCGTTTGTTGAACAGGGTATGTATTAAAGCAATTAGGGAAAAGATACCAAGGGAATAATAAAAAATAATTTGAAGTAAAATAGACAATACAAAGGCCAAAAAGATGCAACAAACCAAAGCCCTCAGAACACTTAAGATTAAGGACATACAATACAGTTTTGATCCCAATGTTATTCTTTTACGAAAATTTACATACAAAGGTATTTTTCACCTAGTCTATTCTATTAAAAAAGCAATTTTTTCATTTTTCTTTCTTAGTAAAATAAAAAAAGAATAGTAGACACATGTTTTAGTAATATACATTTGTGTAACAATTTTCTTATTTTTTATCAAAGATTAATGATTTCAGCATCTCATAAAAATTGGTACAAATATTTTTCCTACATAATCAAACCAAATGTCATTTTAAAAAAGGGTCAATTTTCATTATATGCTACAGTTTGCAGTAGCAAAATATAACATTTTAGCAGCATCATTACCTCCTCTGTAACTGTTTTGTATGCCCTAAAGCAACTGGATCCCTCCCCACCAAAAACTAAGGGGAACTTATGTGCTCCATTAGGGAGGGTCCCTCCCCACCAAAAACTAAGGGGAACTTATGTGCTTCATTAGGGAGGATCCCACCCCACCAAAAACTAAGGTGAACTTATGTGCTCCATTAGGGAGGGTCCCTCCCCACCAAAAATTGGGAATAACTCATGTGCACCATTAGGGAAGATGCCTCCCCACCAAAAACTAAGGGGAACTTATGTGCTTCATTAGGGAGGGTCCCTCCCCACCAAAAACTAAGGTGAACTTATGTACTCCATTAGAGAGGATCCCTCCTCACCAAAAACTTGGGTGAACTTATGTACTCCATTAGTGGGGATCCCTCCCCACCAAAAACTGGGGTGAACTTATGTACTCCATTAGTGAGGATCCCTCCCCACCAAAAACTGGGGGTAACTTGTGTGTTCCATTACAGAGGATCCCTCCCCACCAAAAACTGGGGTAACTTATGTACTCCATTAGTGAGGATCCCTCCCCACCAAAAATACTAGGGTAACTAATGTGCTCCATTAGTGAGGATCCCTCCCCACCAAAAACTGGGGTCACTTATGATCTCCATTAGTGAGGATCCCTCCCCACCAAAAACTGGGGGTAACTTATGTACTCCATTAGTGAGGATCCCTCCCCTCCAAAAACTGGGGTAGACTTATGTACTCCATTAGTGAGGATCCATCCTAACCAAAAACTGGGGTAAACTAATGTACTCCATTAGTGAGGATCCCTCCCCACCAAAAACTGGGGTAGACTTATGTACTCCATTAGTGAGGATCCCTCCCCTCCAAAAACTTGGGTAACGTATGTGCTCCATTAGTGAGGATCCCTCCCCACCAAAAACTTGGGTGAACTTATGTGCTCCATTAGTGAGGATCCCTCCCCACCAAAAACTGGGGTAACTTATGTGCTCCATTAGTGAGGATCCCTCCCCACCAAAAACTGGGGTCACTTATGTACTCCATTAGTGAGGATCCCTCCCCACCAAAAACTGGAAGTAACTTATGTACTCCATTAGTGAGGATCCCTCCCCACCAAAAACTTGGGTGAACTTATGTGCTCCATTAGTGAGGATCCCTCCCCACCAAAAACTGGGGTAACTTATGTACTCCATTAGTGAGGATCCCTCCCCACCAAAAACTGGGGTCACTTATGTTCTCCATTAGTGAGGATCCCTCCCCACCAAAAACTGGGGTAACTTATATACTCCATTAGTGAGGATCCCTCCCCACCAAAAACTGGGGTAACTTATGTACTCCATTAGTGAGGATCCCTCCCCACCAAAAACTGGAAGTAACTTATGTACTCCATAAGTGAGGATCCCTCCCCACCAAAAACTGGGGTAACTTATGTACTCCATTAGTGAGGCTCCCTCCCCACCAAACACAGGGGTGAACTTATGTACTCCATTAGTGAAGATCCCTCCCCACCAAAAACTGGGGGTAACTTGTGTGTTCCATTAGAGAGGATTCCTCCCCACCAAAAACTGGGGTAACTTATGTTCTCCATTAGTGAGGATCCTTCCCCACAAAAAACTGGGGTAAACTTATGTGCTCCATTAGTGAGGATCCCTCCCGACCAAAAACTGGGATAATTTATGTACTCCATTAGTGAGGATCCATCCTAACCAAAAACTGGGGTAAACTTATGTACTCCATTAGTGAGGACCCCTCCCCACCAAAAATTGGGGATAACTTATATACTCCATTAGGGAGGATCCCTCCCCACCAAAAACTTGGGTAACTTATGTACTCTATTAGAGAGGATCCCTCCTCACCAAAAACTTGGATGAACTTATGTACTCCATTAGTGAAGATCCCTCCCCACCAAAAACTGGGGTGAACTTATGTACTCCATTAGTGAGGATCCCTCCCCACCAAAAACTTGGGGTGACATGTGTGTTCCATTAGAGAGGATCCCTCCCCACCAAAAACTGGGGTAACTTATGTACTCCATTAGTGAGGATCCTTCCCCACCAAAAACTTGGGTAACTTATGTGCTCCTTTAGTGAGGATCCCTCCCCACCAAAAACTGGGGTAACTTATGTACTCCATTAGTGAGGATCCCTCACCACCAAAAACTGGGGTGAACTTATGTGCTCCATTAGTGAGGATCCCTCCCCACCAAAAACTGGGGTTACTTAAGTACTCCATTAGTGAGGATCCCTCCGCACCAAAAACTTGGGTAACTTATGTGCTCCATTAGTGAGGATCCCTCCCCACCAAAAACTGGGGGTAACTTATGTACTCCATTAGTGAGGATCCCTCCCCACCAAAAACCGGGGGTAATTTAAGTACTCCATTAGTGAGGATTCCTCCCCACCAAAAACTGAGGTAACTTTAGCTTATGTGCTCCGATAGTGAGGATCCCTCCCCACCAAAAACTGGGGTGAACTTATGTACTCCATTAGGGAGGATCCTTTTCCACCAAAAACTTGGGTAACTTATGTGCTTCATTAGAGGAGATCCCTCCCCACCAAAAACTGGAGGTAACTTATGTTCGCCATTAGTGAGGATTTCTCCCCACCAAATACTGGGATGAACTTGTGTACTCCATTAGTGAGGATCCCTCCAAACAAACACAGGGTAACTTATGTACTCCCTTAGTGACACTCCCATGTTACTTCTGATAAAATACATTGTATGAGTCATATCCAGCGATTTTTCATTATTTAATAGCTAATTGACAAATGTCTCTTGTCTAACCTCACACCAAATTCATAAACCATCTAACCCTAATACTATATACTCAATGTCCAATTGCTAAGTAGTAATAGCTCTACATTCTGCTGATATATTCATGCAGGAATGAACAACTTTAGGAACATGGTTATGTGTTATATCTTACAAAGTCTATCCGAATGATTTTACAAAGAATTTTGCTCAAACTGGTGCTCGGGGTCGTCTTAAACTTGCAGTGAGGTGAGAGATTTTTTTGTTTGTTGCTCTGTGTTAAAAGCCTCACTGTGACCTCTGAGATGAAGAGTAGCAATTAAAGCGCTATTCTTTACTTTTTGTGTGTTTTTTTTTATGTGCATGTTCTGATTTTGTGTCATGGATGGATACCCCATATCCCTTGTTTTTCTATTATGTAAGAGAAATAACCATTTTTCATCAATTGCATCTGAAGAGAACTCCCATTTGACAGGTTTTGGCATACACTGACAGAAAAGGTGAATAGGGAAGGCAAACATTAGACAAAAGTACATAAAATATTGCTAAAATATTCTTAGTAAGGGAAAATTTGCAAAAAATATTCATAGGAAGGAAAAATATTGCTTAAAGTATATGATTTACAGAAAAAATATGCTAAAAATATTCACAGTATAGAAAATAAAGTGTGCAAAAATATTCACAGTACAGGAAAAATATGCAAAAGATATTCATATTACAGATAAATATGCAAAAAATATAATACAGAAAAATATGCAAAAAGTATTCATTGTATAGAAAAGTATGCAAAAAATATTCATAGTACAGATAAATATGCAAAAAGTATTCACAGAACAGAAAAATATGCAAAAAGTATTCATAGTACAGAAAATATGCAAAAAATATTCATAGTACAGAAAAAATATGCAGAATATTTATACCTCAGATAAAGAGACCCTCAAATAAAACTCTGCAATACCGATTTAACAATAGGTATAGTCTTCTAACAATAGGCAAAGTCTATGTTAATATCAATTTTTTGGCAACTTTGTTTCATCAAGTTGAACCTTCTTTAATTCATATGTATATCAAGTATGTCAAACAAAAGTGTTTTACTGTGCATATTTAATATTTGTTACAGTAACAAACACTTAAAAAATTATTTATAAATATATTTTAGGTTTGGAGTTGAACCGTCCTCATATGTTACTGGCAGTTATAGTGAGGCAGAAATTAAAGCCACATGGTGTCGAACCAGACCCTAAACCAAAACATCGACAAGGTCAAGTCAACAAAGTTCGTCAGCAGGAAAAACGACCATATACTCCTCCTGGGCAGAAATCATATGGACCACTTCCGAAAATCCCCAAAATAAGCAAGCCAGGTATAGGTTTGAAATACAAATCTAAATCTAGTACCATAACATCTACTACTAGTTCTACTGTGACATCAATGGTTACCATGACAACTGCTGCTTCCTCTATAATGCCATCTGGTGGCAGTGATCCCATTGTGGAAGTGTATAGTTCTGTTGTTGGTGGGTGATTAAATAACAGGAAATCTTTCTGTACCAGTTTGTCATAAGTTTGTTTATATTTAATTGATAAATTCATTTATTTTTATGGATACCAATTTTTGTAGATTGATGAAAACTGAATATTCCTGGATATTTGAATTTTTGGTCTTGACAAATTTGTATACCAGCCTATAAAAAAAAATTAGCTTTGTTCAACATTTAAATCTGTTAACCTATACCCACGAAAATTGGTATCCCAGGAATCAGAAAATAAATTTTATGATATTTACAATAAATTTGAATTCTTTAAAGATTATAAAGATTATATATAGTTTAAATTCTAGAAGCTTCAAATATTCATAATGTATTACATTGATAATATATATGATGCAAAATGATTTAAAACAATAATCTGTGTTCATTTAATGTATTTTGATAAGTGATAGTATATTGTGTAAGTGGAAGACAAACTGTTATAGTAAGGTTTCACTGTTACTTGGTGTTGTGAACCCATTAACTTCACCGGTCCTTGGTGTTGTGAACCCATTAACTTCACTGTTCCTTGGTGTTGTGAACCCATTAACTTCACTGTTCATTGGTGTTGTGAACCCATTAAATTCACTGTTCCTTGGTGTTGTGAACCGATTAACTTCACTGTTACATGGTGTTGTGAACTGATTAACTTTACTGTTCCAGGGTGTTGTGAACCCATTTACTTCACTGTTTCTTGGTGTTGTGAGCCCATTAACTTCATTGTTCCTTGGTGCTGTGAACCCATTAACTTCACTGTTCATTGGTGTTGTGAAGTGATTAACTTCACTTTTCCTTGGTGTTATTAACCTATTAACTTCACTGTTCCTTGTTGTTTTGAACCTATTAACTTCACTGTTCCTTGGTGATGTGAACCCATTATCTTCACTGTTCCTTGTTGTTTTGAACCCATTAACTTCACTGTTCCTTGGTGTTGTGAACCCATTAACTTTACTGTTCCTTGGTGTTTTGAACCCATTGACTTTACTGTTCCTTGGTGTTTTGAACCCATTGACTTTACTGTTCCTTGTTGTTTTGAACCCATTAACTTCACTGTTCCTTGGAGTTGTGAACCCATTAACTTCACTGTTCCTTGTTGTTTTGAACCCTTTTAAATTTAAGATTTAATTTTTATTTTGCATATTTTCCTGAATATGAAGGAATTAAATATTGTTAGTCAAAAATACTTTTCAACACTGACAACAGCATTCCCAGGAAAGATGCAGGGTTGGGTGGAACCATAAATGCTATTTTTTAAAAAGATTTCAGTGCATTTCATGCAGTTGGGCAATAATGAAAACATTCCTAGAATCATATGTATTACATGTTTTATTAACCCTGATAAATTTTCCACTTCAAGGGAAATTGTTATTGGCTTATTTTTTAGCTCACCTGAGATTTTCTCATCACTTTGTGTCCGATGTCTGCCATCGTTGTCTGTTAACGTTTACAAAAATCTTCTCCTCTGAAACTACTGGGCCAAATTTAACTAAACCTGACCACAATCATCATTGGGGTATCTAGTTTAAAAAATATGTCTAATGACCCCGCCTGCCAGACAAGGTGGCCGTCATGCCTAAAAATAGGACATGGGTAAAATGTAAGTTTTGCCTGTTATTTCGAAAACCGCTATAAAAAGAGAAATTCTGACAGGGTAAAAAATGTGCAGAATGTTGAGCTCTACCTATTGTCTATTTACGTCAAAACTCTCAATCGACTTCTTATAGGAGTTATTGCCCTTAAATGACAAATTTTACCATTTTTAAAATTTTTCCCCTATTATCAGTCAGGGGTGCTACTTAAACAAGTGATTTCATCATCACTTATTTCAGTGATTTGATAAATTCAGTTATCACCTATTTAAGTGATTTTAGTGTTTTCTTTGATCTTCAAATGCTAATTTCATTGATTTTCCATATTTTCACAATCTTTTCTTTAATTTTCCTACATAAATCAATTATCCCTTTTTCTTTGTATATTAATTTCACCAGTGCGCTTGGGCAGTAAGTTAGTGCGCTAAAGCTTTTAAAAGTACCCTTGGGAATTTTTCTGTAATCAAAAATTCATTAACTACTCTTACTATCAGAAAAAGATCAACAATATTAGGTAACCTGATTGGTTTTCTTTTGAGTTAGAATGATCTACTTCAAGGTTATGACCTGATCAACAAACTATTCCAGTTTTTGCATATTTTAAAAAAACTGTAAAAGTGTCAGGCTTATCAAGCAAAAGACAATTTCTGCATATACATAGTTGTTTTTTCAATGGAATTGTTGTCTTTTTACCAATAAAAAAATCAAGCTTGTGGGAAAAATATCAAAAAAATGTTATAAACACTTATTAAAGTGATTACATTTTAACTTCTCAAATTACTTGTTTCAGTGATTTTAAAAAGTCTGTGTGAAAATTTTTAATATTTCACAGCCAAAATCACTCGAGGGAGTGATTCTGAAATCACTTGTTTAAGTAGTACCCCTGACTGATTATCATGAAAATTATAATAGATAGACAAAAACTTTAAATAGCAAAAAAAATGATCCACAAGATAAGATCTACAAATGTTTTGCGTATTTGCCTATCTTAAAAACTATATTAGATAGATGGAAACTCTTAAGCAGCAAAAATGAATAGCAAGACAAGATCTACAAATAAGTCACCATGACTGAAATTGTTAGTCGACTCCTTATTGAAGTTATTGCCCTTTAATGATGATTTATCACATTTTTACTTAATATCTTGAAAACTGTAATAGATAAATAGAAACTTTGAAAAGGAAAATAATCAGCTGGATAAGATCTACAAACATGTCAACATGACTGAAATTGTCAGCTAACACTTAATAGAGTTATTCCCCTTTAATGATGATTTTTACTAAAAAGAGGCCATTGTTGAAAATGCAGGTGATCGACACAGGCTCTTTAGAGCCTCTAGTTCATAAATATTTTTGTAAACAATTTCTTAATTTAAAATTGGAAGACTGAATAGGAGAGAAAGAGGAATTGATATTCTTGAAATGATCAAATGGTAGGAAAAGAGGGGGCAATCAAGTTAATATATTGTAAGTGGTGGAGTGGTTTTGTTTGAAGGTTTGAAAATATGAAACAATTAGTTAGCAATTTGTGAATGGTGATGATCATCAAAGTTCTCTCACTAGTGAATGAAATCCAAATGTACAATAACTTGAAAATAACATTACCAAATATATAGTAACCAGTGAAAGTTATATTCCTTGCCTGAAAATTCTATTTACCTTTTTATTTTAACCCTATGATTGTTTTTGTATTGATATTTACACTTTTTAAATGTTGACTTACATTCTTGCTTGGGCAAAATTGTTGCCAAATGGTATATAAATGGCATGAATCTTGGAAGCATGTTGTATAACAGTCATACCCATGGTCACTGGACAATGGGCATAGACCAGTAAAAATTGGTTTGGTCCAGTTAAGTGATATGCATTACTGGATCAAATGACAAGTAACATTTTTGATATTGTCCAAATCATATGTGTGAATGTCCAGTAAAATAGAGTCAGGTCCAGTTAAGAAGAATGTTTTTACTAGACCAAATGTCCAGTTTATTTCACAATACCTTGAGAACCACTGGTATCAATAATTTTGTCACCAATGCTGCAGGTCTTAGGTTTTGATTTTTGGTCAGATTATACCAAATAAAATTGAGAATGGAAATGGGGAATGTGTCAAAGAGACAACAACCCGACCATAGAGCAGACAACAGCCGACGGCCACCAAAGACTGGCAAATTGGTATTTGCTACATCTGTACTAAACAAAGAGCATTTACGAGTCCGAATAATTTATTTTAGGTAGGGTGACATTTCTTTCTGTCTATATAAAAATAAGGAGATGAGGTATAATTGCCAATGAGACAACTATCCACCAAAGGTCAAATAAAGTGGATGTAAGCAATTATAGGCACCCTTACAGCCTTCAACAATGAGAAAAACCTTACCGTATAGTTGGCTATAAGGGGCCCGACATGAAAAATATGAAACAATACAATTGAGAATAGCCTTATTTATAACAAAACAATTAACGAAGAACAAATATGACAGACATGAACTAACAACAACCACTGAACTATAGGCTCCTAACTTGGGACAGGCACACAAAGAATGTGGCGGAGTTAAACATGTTTGTGAGTGCTCAACCCTCTCCCTAACCTGGGTTAGTGGTGTTAAAGCACAACATAAGAATAAACTGTAAAAATCAGTTGAAAAAGGCTTAACTCATCAGATCTATACAAAGCAGAAAAACATAAAACAAAAACACGGACCATATATGCAATTTTTGTTTTTCTTTGTAGAAATAGTTATTTGTTTTTATAGTGATTAAGATTATATTACAATGTTGATTGCTGTACCCCAATTTTTGACAATTTTACCTATTATGTCTGTTTATTTTACTCACACATTGTTGTCAATATAATTGAATTCTATGTGACTTTCATACAAGTGAAAGGTTTAGCTAGCTATAAAACTAGGTTTAATCCACTATTTTCTACATTAGGAAATGCTTGTACCAAGTCAGGAATATGACAGTTTTCCATTCGTTTGATGTGCTTGAGCTTTTGATTTTGCCATTTTATAAAGGACTTTCCGTTTTGAATTTCCCTTTGAGTTTGGTATTTTTGTTATTTTACTTTTTTCTGAGTTCTGATGCCTTGTGAACTAGCATGATAAAGAATTAAGCATGTCTGGCTAGTGCAAAGCAGAGTTCATATCATATCTGAATTATTATCATCATCAGAAGATGAAAACTTAGAACCAATAATATCAACAGGCTTTTTTTCCTAGAATATATCTTGTCAGTGGCCCCAAAATTTATTATACCCCTGCTAAAAAAGGAGTTTTGATATACTGTTTTACACTGTCTGTCCTTCTGTCTGTGTGTATGACTATCCCATTAAATTATAGTCACATTTTTCTCAGGAACTACAAACAATATCTTCCTAAAATTTGTAATCAGGTTTTATGTCAGCATGCTCTACTGTATGACACAGTTTCAGATTCATTTTGTTTTTCAACTGCCTGTTACATATATATACTTAAGGATGTTCGCTCCGCTGTTTCAAATAACAAGCCTTTTAGATGACTGTAATAAATTGATAGTATATAGATAAAGGAACATAAAAAAAAAGGAAAGGTCTGTGTCCTTGTTTTGAGATATACTCAATTGAAATTTGATACATTTAACATTGGCCCCTCTTTCTTTCAAAAAATGTGAAAAATTAACAAGGATTTTATAAGATTTTCAAAAATGGCTTCTTAAACCATATGTAATAAAATTATGAAGGAAAGTGGGGGTTAGCGGGCAAAACATTTTCATTGGTTTTACATGGATAAAAAAGGATTCTGAATATCTGACAAAAGGTCGAAAACAACAATGGCAAACATCCTTAAAGCAGGAGTATCATTATATAACTCTGTTATGGTGTTCTGAACATCTGACTAATATAGCTTTATTAAAACCTAAATACCCTGTTCAAAGTTGTATCATATACTGTACCAAACCTTGATTGATATCAATTTGTTGGTCTAAGACTATGTACTGATATTGATCTTTGAACTCTAGGGTTGACAGAACATGTTATCAAGAAATTTTGATGTATCATTATGTAAATATTAACATTTCATTTTCAAAAAGAGTGTACCATACGAAAATAAGGAGATTTGGTTTGATTGCTAATGAGACAACTAACAATCAGAGTTTTAATGACATGGATGTAAGCAACTATAGGCTCTCAAAAATAAGCAAAACCAATACTGTATAGTCAGCTATAAAAGACCCTGAAATGTGAAACAATTCAAGCACAAAAAAAACATACAGCCTGATATATGACAACACATTTACAGAACGTGGCAGGTTTAAACATGTTTGTGAGTGCTCAATCCTCCTACTAATGTTGGGCAGTGGAGTAACAGCAAAATATAATAACAAAATGAATGTTTTAATTTCTGATGATGTTCTTGGATTATTTTAAGCAGACGTTCATTTATCCTTAAAGGTAGTATATAGTCATTAGAATATATATTAAAACACACTAAATAAGTAGAAAAGAATAACAAAAAACCAAAATAAAATCTATAGGTATTGATTACTTTCACATCACTTTATTTGGTTTGAAAAGGTAAAGAAGAGAAGAAAATGAAACAACAAAAAATTCTTGAGAATGGCTGAAAAAACTTTTAATAAACATAGTTTTTTTTGGTGAAAATTCCTAGTTCCTAAATGTGTTGTATTAATGTTTTATTTTCGTATGCCCATGTTTGAAAACACAGTATAGATCAGCATATATAATTTGACTTATATTTTCAGAGGAGCCAGAACCTTATGACCCAGAGAAGCCAACTATGGATCCAGTACCACAAAAACCTAGTGATGAAGCTGTGTTCAAGAAACCACTAGCACCAGTGGTGAAACGTTCATCCCCATCGTCAAGTCCTGGATCAGTTAAAACATTGCCAGGAGCTGCCAGTATTGTATCTCATATGATGGATAAATTAAAACTGGCAACAAATCCCCTAGAGGCAAATGAAACAATTACTGGTGGATTGTCTCCAATGGCAACCATCACAGACAAGCAAAAAATATTGTTAGAACTTACTCAACGAGTGTGTGAACAGAAGAAATTAATTGAACTCAAGCATGCTGGGAAGTCTGTACAAGATCCAGCTCTTCCATTGGTTGCTGTGGCAAATGCTATGACAGCGATAAGTCAGATTTCAAAAACTCTAGTCTCAGCACCTAAAAGGGCGGCAATAACAGCTTCACAACAGAGTGATAAAACTCATGTATCTGAAAGTGATGGTGTTTCATCTGCATCTCAGCAAAGTGCAAAAACTGATTCTGAAATTAACTCTGTTTCATCAGCATCTTCTAGTGAAGTCAGTACTACATCATCTATAGAGACAGACACAGTGTCATCTGTTGCAGCTGAATTTTTCCCTTCAGTAACCTCTTCCAAAATGTCTGCTCCTACTGCTGCAGGAGCAGCAGATGTACAGCTACTTGCATCAAAAACAATTGGACTTTTGCCACATGAAGTTGCAGCACAATCAGAAAAAATGTCATCTATGCCTGAGGCTCTGAAATCATTATTCTCAAGTATTCCAGGAAGTTATAGTCATGTGACTAAATTTCAAGAAGCTGATCCAATAACAACTGATAAGAAAGAAGAGATCAGTGAAAAGGAGGTCGATAACATTGAAATTGAACAGGAACAATTAGAAATTCAAGATTCAGCAAAAGAAAAAGAAAACAAAAAACTAGTAGAGTCTGTAAAACCGGCAGATCCTCGTCAAGAAAAAATAGTCGTCAAAACGAAGCAGGCTGCAGCAGTGGATAATTCGAGAGAAGGACATAATAAATTTAATGTATCATTACTTGAATTTGATTACGGTGACTCTGATAGTGAGGCTGACGAAATTCCGTCTACTACACCAAGTGAAGAGCTAAAAGATGATGACACAAGGCCATCCTCTGTCATGTCATCTTCCAGTGAAGAGTCCCAAGATTCAGCTAATATTCCCCATCTGCAATATCCTCCATTACCTGCTGAACCAGAGGCTCCTCCCCCACTACCTGAAGAACCTCCACCACCTCCACCGGACCATGCTCCAGAGGAGGAGGAGGTATCTGAAGAAGAGGAAGAAACTGGTAAAAAAGGTAGAAAGAAAAAGAAAAAAAAGAAAAAGGGTAAAAAAGGTAAACCTGCTCCAGAAATTATGCTTGAAGCCAAAGATCCTATTAGCAAAGCTATACTTGATGCTTCATTCAGACGACTGATGGAAAAGCAGCAAGAATCAATGGTCCCACCAATGTCAGTCCCAATGTCTCCTGTAGTAGGACCACAGGCGGTTCCTATGACTGTACCTGGTATTCCAATTACTGGAGCAGGTGCACCTTTTCAGAGTCCAGCAGTGCAAGGTTTAATGGGCCCAATACCTAATGCCAAGCCAGCATTACTACCGACACCACTTTTAAATCCTCCTGTGGCAACAGTCATGATGCCACAAGCTGCTCCAATGGGTATGCCACAGCCTTCACAAACAGTACAACAACCACCTATTGTGCAAAAGACTATCCCAAGTTTATTTGAAATTGAAGTCACACCATCTAAAAGTCTTATTATGGGAAAAATAAGGAAAGATGAACCTGGAAATGAATTAGATCGTGAACTACTTGATCTAGCGGATAATGACTGGAGAGCCGAAGAGCCTCAAGACTTAGATTTAAGACAAGATCAGGATTTAAGAGTGATGGATGTTGATATGAGACAGGCCACAATAAACAAACCCCCTGTTATTCCCCCAAGAGTGATATGGCCAGAAGATGTTGACCATAGAAAAGGGGGTCGTTATACCCCAGATCCTGTATTTGGTTCAGATTTACAATTTCCATCAGAAGATAGCGATTTAAGAAATTTCTGCTCTCCTTTAGATCAGGACTATAGGCGTAGAGATATGCCACAAAATGAAATGGGCAAAGACAATTTTTCTAGTTCTGCTGAGGACCAGGATTTTAGAGTAAATCAGAACAAACGTGGACAAGGAAGGGGGTCACATGATCGAGATTCAGATGGTCACGATCGAGGTAGGAGGAGAAGGCATGAAGACTCCTCACACAGAAAATCTAAAAGGAGGCGAAGAGATGATGATCGCCATCATTCAAGACATGATGACAGAGATCATCGTCATCGTGACAAAGATCAAAGAAAAGGGGATAAAGATCAAGATTCATCTTTGCCTGAAGATGTAGACCAGCGTCCAAAATTAGAGAAGAAAGTTCCACAAGCACCAAGATTAGCAGATAAGGTACCAGTTCCACCTCCACAAGTTCTGGCACAGAAAGCCGCGGCTGAGATAAGTACCCAGAAGGTACCACCACTACAGCCACCACCATTGCCACCAGGAATTGAAGTCAAACCACTAACTCCTTCCACTCCAGTAAATCCTCCAAAAAGAGTTCAGCCCCCTCCCCCAGGCATTGATGATTGGTGAATTTTGTATTAAAAAACTGAACTTGGAAGATGTTATAATTCAACCTGTCCTACAGATGGTGTCTGAACACTAGTCCTGTTAACATCTAAATACACCTAACTGTTATTGAAGGTTTTTTAGAGTATGAATATTGCCATCGTAAAACATGCTGGTTTTTAAGAAATGAGGCTATATATTTTTTTATTGTCAAACACAACTAAATAAGAGAGTACTTTCTGATGAGAGAGGTGTAGTGTTATTGTCTTGTTAGTTTTATTTTTCTGAAAATTCAGAAATTTTTGTGATGTTTTTATTATTGCAAACATTGCAACAGGATAGGTTTTGCCAAAATTGAAAACTTGAATTTTAGATTTTCATAGAATTATTTGTATGCAGGATTTCCTGAATCGTAATAATAAATTTCACAATTCTGTCCATTGTTGAACAACTTGATAATCAATGCACTCAAAAATTTCAAAATTTACAGTACCATGTTGCTTTTCAATGTACAAAGTAAATTTAGCAGAGATCATTAGTCATGATATTCCATAATATTGCTTTAAAGCAGGGACAAAATAAATGTTTATTTATAAAACAATTAAAACTTATAATTTATAAGTAAAGTATGTGAATATTTCGTTGAATCTCATCTTGGTATTTGATTTGCATGAGGTACTTACATGTAAGTGTGTTACATCAATACTGTTTTTAAAATATTTTTTTTTAATTACTTCTCCATAATTGTGGGCTAAATGCACTTCAAAAGTCAAAAAGTCTGAAAAGACCAGTTTTTGTCTGAATTTGCATGAATTTTTACTCGACATTCTTAATTTGTCTGAATAATTTTTAAAAATTCTTGACATAGTATGAATTTGTCTAATAAGGTTCTTGATTTTTCTTGACAAGTGTCTTGACAGTATGAACATTGTCTTAAAATTTCTCGACACTTCCTGTATCATCTGATAAGAGTCTGGATTAGTCTCGACCAATTCTTGACTGTCTTAAATTTGTCTCGATCTGTCTTGACATATTCTTGACATTCTTAATAATGTCTGAATATGTCTCGACATATTCTTGACATTCTAAATAATGTCTGAATATGTCTCGACTCATTCTTGACAGTCTTAAATATGTCTTGACACTATCTCAACAGTATAAATTTCGCCTGAAATGTGAACAGACTTATTCTGCACTGTTTATGACATTCTATTGCTGTTATATACTCCTTTTTATTATGGCTAAACTAAACTTTGAAGAATCAAGGATTAATTTGGTATAGTAAGATACCCTTTTGGTGCAACTAAGTTGGAATACCCTGAATAATCCCCCATGACGATAATGTAGTTTAATTTTGATTTATTTTTATTAAACATTTAAGTAATTGTTTTCACTTGGAATATAAGTCGAAGGTATTGACAAACAGCATTTAGATTTTTGCCGTTCGCAAATCTGCCAGTCAAATTTGCTTTACTAAAATAGGTGTCTTGTATCTCTTTTGGACCCCACAATTCATCTTTTGGGTTTGTGTGGCTAAAAAAAGAGGGGGGGGGGGGGGGGGGGGGGGGGGGGGGGGGGGGGCTTTCGTTTAGATCAAAGAATTTGTTCCCATCTTGATTCAAAAACCTTATTCATTTTTTAGAACAACCCAAAAACATTTTTATTCAAATTTGAGTGTTGAATTTAATATTTTTTTTACCAAAAATAAATATTTGTGATAACTCCTTCCTGAAAAGAAAAAAATGTTTAGATCTATATTATGCATGTCTGTTTGAGAACCATTTCATAAGACCGATGATTTCTATAGAAATCATTGATGGGACCCATTGTAAATACATTTTTTTTATTATTCCGGGAGTAGATAATAATTTTCTTTTAATCTTTGGGAATTATTCAATTTGTTTTTATGTTAAAATAATTAACTTCATAATTTTGATGAAGAAAATCCATTTCAATTCAATTGTTTTTATCAAAATGATGATTTTCATTTTCATCTATCAACAAACTTTTTAAATTGTAGTGGCATGGTCGGTCAATTGATAAGTTGTATGGCTGATTACAGGTAAAGCAATAACTTCTATTTGACAGTTGCGTGTACTCTGGGGTTTGGAATACCTTAATTTTATGGGGAACATCCTGTCCATGTGTAATACTTAATATATTCCAACAGATGACATTACACAATTTTTTCTTCTGTTAAATGAATGATTTGTATATCATCATAATTTGCTATTTATATAAACCACATTTTGGTATAATAATTATTTACCATATCAACATTGAATATTATGAATGTAGAATGAAATATGTCTACAGTATGATTGGTTTGAATCATTTAATTTATAAGATTTAGGAATCAAAATTTGTAATTATTTAAAAACCCACATTGAAATTGTTTTATGTCAACACACCCACATTTGAATTATTTTATACTTTAGATTTCATAGCCATATTTGCATTTGTAAAAATATTTATATACCCAAATTTTCAATTATTTTACATGCCCAACTTTTATTTTTGTTGTAGAGAAGTGTAACTTGAAACAACAGTATATCATATAAAGAGAAATAAAGATTAAAGTTATATCATGAATATTGGTCATGATTTGTAAAACTCGGAACTGTCAAGTAAATTTAAGACACGATTCAAAATGTTCAGAATATGTCAAGCCATACTGAGAAAAAATAAGAATGTCAAGGATATGTCGAGAAATTTCAAGACAGTATTCAAATGTCAAGAATTTGTCAAGAAATTTTAAGACCATATTCAGAAGGTAAACGGACAGAAAGTCACAGGACATAAAGTCACAAATTTGATAGGACGAAAAGTCACAGGACAAAAAGTCACAAATAATTTTTTGACAATTGTTTAAATATATTTTGAAATAATTTCTTTTTATAACATATATTCATTTTTAAGTTAAGGAAATTGCTCATAAACCTTGATAAATGAAAATGTATGAAATTTTAATCTTGCAAAAGATATATTTATTGGCAAAATGAAGCCATTCAAGTACCAAGCCACTTTGACATTTTGTTTTCATAACAATTATTTGATCATTATTGATATTTATTGAATAAATTTTAATTAAAAAGTTGCGTCATATATAGAACTTCAAGAAAAATCCAAAAAAAATATTTTCAAAATAAGTGTTTTCTTGTTCAAAGAAAATTAATCTCAAAACTGAATTGTGACTTTTTGTCCTGTGACTTTTTGTCTGTGACTTTTTGTCCGTGACTTTTTGTCCTGTGACTTTCTGTCCTACATTCATTCAGAATGTCGAGAATATGTCGAGTAAATTTCATACAAATTTAATATAAATGAGAATTTGTCAAGAAAAATTAAGACACAAGTCATACTTTTGGAGAATGTTGAGTAAAAGTTCATGCAAATTAAGACAAAAACTGGTCTTTTCAGACTTTTAGACTTTTGAAGTGATGATAGCTAAAGGATTCCTCAAAACAATAACTACTTACTTTAATTTCAAAACTCAATGTGTGCATATGTTACTACAAATTATCAACAAGTGGTAGGAATAAGTGATCCATTAATGCAATGTCTACACTTATAGTAGCAAAGGGTTAGTAAAAATCTTGTTTTGATATTATCAGTCCCAATTTTTTCGCATATTGAAAATTGTTCCATTAATTGAGGATTAAACGATAGTAAAAACGATAGTAAAGGGGCATTATGTTTTTCGATCTGTGTGTCCATTCGTCAGTCCGTTCGTTTGTCCGTCTGTCTGTCCGTCCGTCCTTTCATCAGTTTTCAGTTTTGCATCCTATCACAAGTTCTTACCACCCTTTATATATAATTTAATTTTGAATGTAACACGTTTTCTGATTGGCTGAAAGGGTTTTGTCTATGAGCTCATAGACAATTTTGTCATGTGACCGTGATGTCATCAACGTTTTTATCATGATTTACTCCTTATTAGAATTAAATTATAAGGAATGACTGTAATACTATTTGAAATAACATAAAAAATGTGGTTCATACTTTAAATTTAAAGTGTGTACCACAGTTTTTATGTTATTTCTTCATAGACAGAAAAAATATTACAGTCATTCCTTAATAAATACATTTTACTCTTTCAATAACAAAGTAAGTGTGAAAAAGGGTAAAGTTCACATTTTAAAAAAAATGATACTGTTTGATAATGTGGGGGTATTCTTTGTGAGGTACAGTGAAGCCAATCATTAATGATATTGCAAAATTTGTGCTTGAAACACTAAATCAGTATTTTTATTGGTTGAATTCTGAGTCTTGAGTACGATAATCGTGCTCTAAATGTTTATGACGGCAAGGCCAGAGATTCAATCAATAAAGAACTTATTAAAAAGTTTTAAGATATACAGAATTATGTTAAAAGCAAGGAAAATTATGCAGGTTTAAACTCTTTAAATTTTATTTTTTCAAAAATCCTATACTTTGCCTTAAAAGAATTAAGGCCTTTTTTATTCATTTTTTTCATTTTGTCAGAATGAAGCTTTATCTTGACTGGCTGTAGATGCCAGGCATATGTGTATAGATTTTATATTACAATGTAATTAATATAAATAGTGATGTCCCAAAATGTTTCACACATAAATTATGCATTGTATATTCTGTTACACATTTTGATGTTTTTAATTGATTTTATGTTAATCAGTTTTGTTAAATGATACCTTCACATCATGTTGGTGTATACATTCAATGTACCGGTATATGTTGTCTAATCATGTAAAATATGAAAAAAAGATGTCTGTTTCCTGAATCCTGTCAAGAAAATGAAGAGAGATGGTATAAAGTTGGAAATTTAATTTTCCAATTTTATTTGGGGGGGGGGGGGGGGGGGGTATTTTCTTATCAGCGAAATGCTGAAAAATCATGCGTTTTCTAGTCTGATACAGAATTTCATTACATGACCAGTAATTTGCCCATGCAAGACAGAATTTTTCAAACAGTTTCACTAAATTTATCACAAATCTGGCTAAATAAGTAGAGGAGTAGTCAAACATCAAATCAGTTAAAAGACAGGAAACGTATATTTTATTAGCTTAATTTCTGTTTTACAAATTTCACACCTTTCAAAGTCTTGAACAACCTAAAAGCAGAGTTTAAATATTTTGCCAAAATATTGACAAAGTACTATTTTAATATTTCACTTTGAAATTGTTGTGAAAAAGGTGTTAATAGTGGCATTGTGAACATATCCATATTGAGTACAAGAAATATAATAACAATTTTTATGCATACCAACAGGTCTTTTGTAGGAATTATATGGTGTATAAAGTAGTAATTTAATTTTGGATGTAACACATCTTCTGATTGGCTGACGTTGTTTTGTTTATCAGCTCATAGACATAATTTTGTCATGTGACCGTGACGTCATCAATGTTTTTTCATGGTTTACTCCGGTTTAAAATGGAATTTAGAATTAAATTATAAGAAATGACTGGAATATTTTTTCTGTCTATTCGAAATAACATAAAAAATGTGGTGCACACTTTAAAATAACCCGCTACGCGAGTTATTCAGTGTGCACCACATTTTTGATGTTATTTCTTCATAGACAGAAAAAATATAACAGTCATTCCTTAATGAAAAGAATACAAACATGAAAGATTTTGGTACCTATTTTAAGGTGCATAATCGATTTTGTTTTAAGAGTTGAATTCTATATTATATTGTTGTATGTGAAATGAATAGCTTGTTATAAGTGTTGACTGACATTCTATTTCATTTTAACATAATCAAACTTAAATTGAGATAATAACTTTATTCCCATAAGTATAACTTAATGCTTGTTAAAACAAATTTAAACTTTTTGTTACAAAACTGTAAATTACCATTTAACATGTTTAACTGAAATTTCAAATGCTTAATAATTTTTTCCAACAATTGTATCCAAGAAAAATCATTGAATGAGTATAATCATGTAGCAAAGATGTAAATTCCAGTTTTCAAATTTTTGAGAATGTTAGCCTAAAGATGATAAGTATCAGATTATTTCATTTTATCATTATTATTTATGATTAATACAATTCCACATTACAAAAGAAATGTATATTCAGTAGATGTTTTCCTTTTCATGTCCATTCTTGAACAAATCCAAAGGTCATAAAAGGCAGTTAGGATGAACTGAAATTTTCAAAATTGCAATATTACAAATCAGATACAAACAAATAAACAAATAAATACATGAATAAGTTTTGACACATTGAACCAAATTGTGATCTTATTTTATGTTTAAAATATTGTTGTAAAGCCATTGTACCTATTATGATCTGGATACAAGTGTTTCTGGATGGAAGTTAGTTGGAAACGGATATGAAAATTTTGTTTGTTTGGAAGAACAAATTTGTTTTGAATGAGATGTTTTGTTTTACTGTGTTCTAGATACAAAGTTGTTGCATATTTTTATTTCAATTTGTAATTGATTTTTGGATGTATCATAGTTTGTTGTAAGTTTAAAGGTCAAAGTTGACCTATTTTCAATTACATTCTTTAAAAAAAACATAATTCATCTGAAGAATACTATCGGTAATAAAATCAAGATAAAGTTACTTAAAGCTTGAAATACTTGAGAAATTGACATACATGTACTATAGACATACTTAAGTGCCAATCTGCCTAGGAATCAGTGGTGAGTGGTGAAAACCTTTTCAACTTAACATTAATTTAAGTTCAAAATGTATAATGCTGAACAAATATAACATTTGTTTCCTTTTCCTGTTCTGATATTTCAAGATATAATTTGGTTGAAATGCACTAGAAATTAACAATTAAGGGGATACTCTGAAATTTGCTATCTTTCTAACCAAAAGTTATCCAGAGATTTCTCGAATTACCAGACAGGCAGAAACTAAAGACCTACAATATCTAACTCAGGATGAGGGTTACTTCAAAATAGGATGGTTAGGTCAGTGTGTTTTTTCTGCCATGTTTTTAAATTCTTCTAAATTGCCTGATTCTTACAAAGACTGGCATTTAAAACACAAGAATGTCATAACTTCACTGAATGTTGTTGGCTCAACATCAAGTGGCAAAAATGTCATATATATTCAGAACTACCCTACCACAGACAGAATGGAATAACAGAAATACACTTTGAGCAAAAGAATACTTCATTTTTAAGTTATTCAATATTTAAAAACAATTGAATAATTCCAGTTTTAGTTTGCCTCTCAGTAAACTTTAGAATAAGATAATCTTTCAGTTCATTGTTGTTTCAAATTCTGATTTTAACATCAGATTTCCTACCTCTTCTCTAGGTTTACCATTGCAATGTAAAGAGATTGTTTATGCCTTATGATATGAAGAACAAACTGATTAGACCGTTGGTTTTTCCGTTTGAATGGTTTTACACTAGTAATTTTTGGAGCCCTTTATAGCTTGCTGTTGGGTGTGAGCCAATGCTTTGTGTTGAAGGCCGTACCTTGACCTATAATGGTTTACTTTTATAAATTGTAACTTGGATGGAGAGTTGTCTCATTGGCACTCATACCACATCTTCCTATATCTATTGAACTTACCATGAAAGAAATTTAATGGTTTGTCTGGATGTTGAAAGGACAACACAAATACAACAAATCCTAATTTTCATCCTTCATAAACCATTAAATTATTAACTTTTTTAATATTGACCATTTAATTCCTTTAAATCATTGTCATAAATAATAGATAAAATTGAGAATGGAAATGGGGAATATAACATAGAGACAACAACCCGACTAAAGAGTAGAAAACAGCCCAAGGCCACCAATGGGTCTTCAACACAGCGAGAAAATCCTGCAGGTTTTCAACTGGACCCTTAACAATAATGTTTACTAGTTCAACAAAAAATAGAAGTCACACTAAACTTCGAAACATAACTGAACCAAAATTGAAAAAAAACATACAAGACTTAACACAGACCAGAGGTTCCTGACTTGGGACAGGCGCAAAAATGTTGCTGTGTTAAACATGTTTTGTGAGATCTCAACTCTTAATTTCACGATTTGTTATAATATTCTCATAAATCTTAATTTTTTATATCTATACTCTGATATCATCAGATCTTTTTATTGCTAATATTTTTGACTTCCTTATTAAGTTAGTTTATTTATTTTTGTGCCTTTTCCATTTTCAAAATATCTAATTGCACAAATTATCCAAATTTATAACTAGTTCATGTCCTGAAATGTAACATTCTATCTCCATGTGACAACTATTGCAATTTACCCCATTAATCTGTAGCATTTGCTGTAAGAATATAGGAATTGTATGTTTATAATTGCAATTCTTTGTGTACATTTACAATAGAATTCCATACAGGACCATTTCATGCAGTAACATAGTTTCATTCACTATCAGAATTGTACAGAATTATATGTACACATATATGTGTATAAAATTTTGTGTACACTTTATGTGTATAAAGTGTTATGTACATTATTATTTGTACTTTTGCTTGTTGTATTTGTTGAAATTTAACATAAAATTGTGAAGAAATAAAATGGGAAAAGTGAATAGAATTATATTATATTTCCACCAAAAGGCACTATATATATTATGGTATAACATTTTTTTCTGGTCATTTCTGATAAACATGCGTTTTTAACTTTTTTTTGTCTTGTGATAGAATGTTTGCCTCAAGTATGGGAGGTCTTAGGTTAAAACCGTGAATGTGTCAGACCAAAGACTTTAAAATTGGTATTTCCGACTTCTCCACAAAGCACATGACGTTAAGGAGTAAGAACAAAGATTGGTTGGCTCTTGAGTCAGAATAATATGTCTGTGTCTGACATATCCTTTGTGTTGCTTTGTTTTTTCTCTTTTTTGTAATTCTGTATTACAGTTTTTACCTTCAGTGAAGAATCACATCCGTTTGTCTGTCTGTCTGTCTGTCTGTCTGTCTGTCCATCCGTCAGTCCGCAAATCAGTTTTCAACACTTTTTTTCTTCGTGGTTGAAGATATTGATTTGATATTTGGTATATAGTTTTATCATGACATGTTACAAATCGAATTTTGTTCCAGTCTGATCATTTTGTCCAGAGTTATGGTCCTTTGACTTAGTAAATTCACTCAAATATTCGGTTTTCCGAACTTTTTTAGTCCTGCTTGAAGATATTGATTTAATAATTGGTATATAGTGTTTTCATGACAAGTTACAGATCAAGTTCGAATTTTGTTCCGGTCTAATGATTTTGTGCAGAGTAATGGGCCTTGGACTTCGAAAATTTACTCAAATCATCAGTTTTCCACAATTTTTTTCATCATTCTTGAAGATATTGACTTGATATTTGTTATATAGTGATAAGTTGTAGATCAAGTTAGCATTTTGTTCCAGTACAATGAAATTTTAACCGGTAGGGGACTATGTATTACCATGCGATACTCTCAGAATGCTTGTTTGTATGGTATTCTGAGACGTAAACACAACAGTAAAACAAGAAGCTTCTTTTGTATACTAACAATTCAGAAATTATTGCAAGGTTTTTTTAATATGAATAATGCGACTAGCTGAGTATTGCAATAAGAACTCACTTTCTGATATTTGATACGTATATCTGTATGCCTATATATCTTGTAATGTTATTGTTGGTTCATATTATCGCATCTTTTGTAGTTTTTGTCCTGCCTGCCAGTCTAAGGGATGTTACTCAGACATGCATCTTTTGAAGTTTTTGTCCTGCCTGCCAGTCCTAGGGATGCTAATCAGACGGGCATCTTTTGTAGTTTTTGTCCTGCTTGCCAGTCCTAGGGTTGTTACTGAGACAGGCATCTTTTGTAGTTTTTGTCCTGCCTGCCAGTCCTAGGGCTGTTACTCAGACATGCATCTTTTGAAGTTTTTGTCCTACCTGCCAATCCTAGGGATGCTACTCAGACAGACATCCAGTCCTAGGGATGTTACTTAGACAGGCATCTTTTGTAGTTTTTGTCTTGCCTACCTGTCATAGGGATGCTAATCAGACAGCAGTAAATGTATCTGTAAACTGATTTCAGTGATTATGCCTCTAAAAAAATCTTCACTGCCTCCTAAAAACTTTTTCAAGGTCCAGCACATTGAGGAATATGTAATATTGTTCTTGCAATTGTATTTGATAGTTACTGTAATTTCTATATGCGGTTTGTTTTAATAATGGAATATTTTATTTAGAAAAGAATCGTTATTCAGGATGTTCGCTACTCTGTTTCAAAATAACAAGCTTTTTAAAAGACTGATATACATAGATTGTATTTAAATAATGGAACTAAAAAAGCAGAAAAAATGAATGGTCCGTGACCTTGTTTTCGAGATATAAGCCATTGTAAAATTGGCTGGAATTGATTCTCTTTAGATTTTTCAAACATTAAACCGTTTTTTTTTTTCAAAATCTATGAAAAATATCAAGGATTTTATAAGATTTTCAAATATGGCTTTTAAACTATATGTAATAAAATAATGAAAGGAAAAGTAGGGGATAGCGGGCAAAATATTTATTGGCACTATATGGATAAAACCAGAGGATTCCGAATATCTAACAAAAATTAAAAAACAAGAGGAGCGAACAACCTTAATATAGCAAATAACAGTAAGTAGTACTCCCACAAAGTGGCACTATAGAGACCAATAATCATTACAGTACAAACTATAATAACAGTAAGTACTACTTTCACATAGTGGCACTATAGAGTCCAATTATCATTACAGTACAAACTATAATAATAAGCACTATATAGACCAATTATCATTACAGTACAAACTATAATTACAGTAAGTAATACTTCCACATAATGGCACTATAGAGACCAATAATCATTACAGTACAAACTATAGTAACAGTAAGTAGTACTTCCACATATTGGCACTATAGCGACCAATAATCATCCGAGTACACACTATAATAACAGGTACTATAGAGACCAATAATCATTACAGTACGAACTATAATAAAAGTCACTATAGAGACCAATAATCATTACAGTACAAACTATAATTACAGTAAGTAGTACTTCCACATAATGGCACTATAGAGACCAATAATCATTACAGTACAAACTATAGTAACAGTAAGTAGTACTTCCACATACTGGCACTATAGAGACCAATAATCATTACAGTACGAACTATAATAACAGGCACTTTAGAGACCAATAATCATTACAGTACAAACTATAATAACAGGCACTATAGAGACCAATTATCATATCAGTACAAACTATAATAACAGGCACTTTAGAGACCAATTATCATTACAGTACAAACTATAATAACAGGCACTTTAGAGACCAATAATCATTACAGTACAAACTATAATAACAGGCACTTTAGAGACCAATAATCATTACAATACCAACTATAATAACAGGCACTTTAGAGACCAATAATCATTACAGTACAAACTATAATAACAGGCACTATAGAGACCAATAATCATTACAGTACAAACTATAATAACAGGCACTATAGAGACCAATAATCATTACAGTACAAACTATAATAACAGGCACTATAGAGACCAATAATCATTACAGTACAAACTATAATAACAGGCACTATAGAGACCAATAATCATTACAGTACAAACTATAATAACAGGCACTATAGAGACCAATAATCATTACAGTACAAACTATAATAACAGGCACTATAGAGACCAATAATCATTACAGTACAAACTATAATAACATGCACTATAGAGACCAATAATCATTACAGTACAAACTATAACAACTGGTACTATAGAGACCAATAATCATTACAGTACAAACTATAATAACAGACACTAAAGAGACAAATAATCATTACAGTACGAACTATAATAACAGGCATTATAGAGACCAATAATCATTACAGTACAAATTATAATACCAGGCACTATAGAGACCAATAATTGTTATAGTACAAACTGTATTAACAGTAAGTAGTACTTCCACAGAGAGGCACTATAGAGACCAATAATAGTTACAGTACAAACTATAATAACAGTAAGTAGTACTTCCACATAGTGACACTATAGAGACCAATAATCATTACAGTACAAACTGTAATAACAGGAACTTTAGAGACCAATAATCATTCTAGTACAAACTATAATAACCGGTAAGAAGTACTTACACATAGTGGTACTATTGACCAATAATAATTACAGTACAAACTTTAATAAAATTCACTATAGAGACCAATAATCATTACAGTACGAAATATAATAAAATTCACTATAGAGGCCAATAATCATTACAGTACGAACTATAATAACAGGTACTATAGAGACCAATAATCATTACAGTACAAACTATAGTAACAGTAAGTAGTACTTCCACATACTGGCACTATAGAGACCAATAATCATTACAGTACGAACTATAATAACAGGCACTTTAGAGACCAATAATCATTACAGTACAAACTATAATAACAGGCACTATAGAGACCAATTATCATATCAGTACAAACTATAATAACAGGCACTTTAGAGACCAATTATCATTACAGTACAAACTATAATAACAGGCACTTTAGAGACCAATAATCATTACAGTACAAACTATAATAACAGGCATTTTAGAGACCAATAATCATTACAATACCAACTACAATAACAGGGACTTTAGAGACCAATAATCATTACAGTACAAACTATAATAACAGGCACTATAGAGACCAATAATCATTACAGTACAAACTATAATAACAGGCACTATAGAGACTAATAATCATTACAGTACAAACTATAATAACAGGCACTTTAGAGACCAATAATCATTACAGTACAAACTATAATAACAGGAACTTTAGAGACCAATAATCATTACAATACAAACTATAATAACAGGCACTTTAGAGACCAATAATCATTACAATACAAACTATAATAACAGGCACTTTAGAGACCAATAATCATTACAGTACGAAATATAATAAAATTCACTATAGAGACCAATAATCATTACAATACAAACTATAATAACAGTCACTTTAGAGACCAATAATCATTACAGTACAAACTATAATAACAGGCACTATAGAGACCAATAATCATTACAGTACAAACTATAATAACAGGCACTATAGAGACCAATAATCATTACAGTACAAACTATAATAACAGACACTAAAGAGACCAATAATCATTACAGTACAAACTATAATAACAGGCACTATAGAGACCAATAATCATTACAGTACAAACTATAATAACAGACACTAAAGAGACCAATAATCATTACAGTACGAACTATAATAACAGGCACTATAGAGACCAATAATCATTACAGTACAAACTATAATAACAGGCACTATAGAGACCAATAATCATTACAGTACAAACTATAATAACAGGCACTATAGAGACCAATAATTACAGTACGAACTACAATAACATGCACTATAGAGACCAATAATCATTACAGTACAAACTATAACAACTGGTACTATAGAGACCAATAATCATTACAGTACAAACTATAATAACAGACACTAAAGAGACCAATAATCATTACAGTACGAACTATAATAACAGGCACTATAGAGACCAATAATCATTACAGTACAAACTATAATAACAGACACTATAGAGACCAATAATCATTACAGTACAAATTATAATACCAGGCACTATAGAGACCAATAATTGTTATAGTACAAACTGTATTAACAGTAAGTAGTACTTCCACAGAGAGGCACTATAGAGACCAAAAATAGTTACAGTACAAACTATAATAACAGTAAGTAGTACTTCCACATAGTGACACTATAGAGACCAATAATCATTACATACAAACTATAATAATAGTAGGCAATACTTCCACATATTGGCACTATAGAGACCAATACTTATTACAGTACAAACTATAAAAGCAGTAGGTAATACTTCTAAATAGTGGCATTATGGAGACCAATAATCATTACAGTACGAACTATAATAACAGGCACTATAGTGACTAATTATCATTACAGTACAAACTATAATAACAGTAAATAGTACTTCCACATAGTGACACTATAGAGACCAATAATCATTACATACAAACTATAATAATAGTAGGCAATACTTCCACATATTGGTACTATAGAGACCAATAATCATTACAGTACGAACTATAATAACAGGAACTTTAGAGACCAATAATCATTCCAGTACAAACCATAGTAACAGTTAGTAGTACTTCCACATAGTGGCACTATAGAGACCAATAATCATTAGAGTACAAACTACAATAACAGGCACTATAGAGACGAATTATCATTACAGTACAAACTATAATCACAGTAAGTAGTACTTCTACATAGTGGCACTATAGAGACCAATAATCATTACAGTACGAACTGTAATAACAGGATCTTTAGAGACCAATAATCATTCCAGTACAAACTATAATAACAGTTAGTAGTACTTCCACATAGTGGCACTAGCCAATAATAATTACAGTACAAACTATAATACCAGGCACTATAGAGACCAATAATCATTACAGTACAAACTATATTAACAGTAAGTAGTACTTCCACAGAGAGGCACTATAGAGACCAATAAAAATTAAAGTACAAACTATAATAACAGTAAGTAGTACTCCCACAAAGTGGCACTATAGAGACAAATAATTATAACAGTACAAACTCTAATAACAGTAAGAAGCACTTCCGTATAGTGGCAATATAGAGGCCAATAATTATTACAGTACAAACTATAATAACAGGCACTATAAAGACCAATACTCATTACAGTAAAAACTATAAAAACAGTAAGAGGCACTTCCACATAGCAGCACTATAGAGACCAATAATCATTACAGTACGAACTCTAGTAACAGTCGGTAGCACTTCCACATATTGGCACTTAAGAGACCAATAATCATTACAGTACGAACTAAATTAACAGTAAGTATTACTTCCCCATAGTGACAATATACAGACCAATAATCATTCTAGTACAAACTATAATAACAGTTAGTAGAACTTCCACATAGTGGCATTATTGACCAATAATAGTTACAGTACAAACTATAATACCAGGCACTATAGAGACCAATAATTATTATAGTACAAACTGTATTAACAGTAAGTAGTACTTCCACAGAGAGGCACTATAGAGACCAATAATCATTACACTACAAACTATAATAACAGTAAGTAGTACTTCCACAGAGAGGCACTATAGAGACCAATAATCATTACAGTACAAACTCTAATAACAGTAAGTAATTCTTCCACATAGTGGGACTATAGAGACCAATAATCATGACAGTACAAACTATAATAAGTTAGTAGTACTTCCACATAGTGACACTATAGAGACCAATAATCATTACAGTACGAACTATAATAACAGGCACTAACGAGACCAATAATCATTACAGTACGAACTATAATAACAGGCATTATAGAGACCAATAATCATTATAGTACGAACTATAATAACAGTAAGCAGTACTTCCACATAGTGGCACTATGATACCAATAATCATGACAGTACAAACTATAATAACAGGCACATTAGAGACAAAGAGTCATTACAGCACAAACTATAATAACAGTAAGTAGAACTTCCACATAGTGGGACTATAGAGACCAATAATCATTACAGTACAAACTCTTATAACAGTTAGTAGCACTTCCACATAGTGGCACTATAGAGGCCAATGATTATTACAGTACAAACTATAATAACAGGCACTATAGAGACCAATAATCATTACAGTACAAACTATAATAACAGGCACTACAGAGACCAATAATCATTCCAGTACAAACTATAATAGCAGTTAGCAGTACTTCCACATTGTGGCAGCACTATAGAGACCAATAGTCATTACAGTACAAACTATAATACCAGGCACTATAGAGACGAATTATCATTACAGTACAAACTATAATAACAGGAACTTTAGAGACCAATAATCATTCCAGTACAAACTATAATAACAGTAAGTAGTACTTCCACATAATCATTACAGTACAAATCATATTAACAGTAAGTAGTACTTCCACAGAGAGGCACTATAGAAACCAATAATAATTTCAGTACGAACTATAATAACAGTAAGTAGTATTTCCACATAGTGGCACTATAGAGACCAATAATCATTACAGTACAAACTATAATAAGTTAGTAGTACTTCCACATAGTGGCATTATTGACCAATAATAATTACAGTACAAACTATAATACCAGGCACTATAGAGACCAATAATTATTATAGTACAAACTGTATTAACAGTAAGTAGTACTTCCACAGAGAGGCACTATAGGGACCAATAATCCTTACAGTAGGAACTATAATAACAGGCACTATAGAGACCAATAATCATAACAGTACGAACTATAATAACAGGCATTATAGAGACCAATAATCATTACAGTACAAACTATAACAACAGTAAGTAGTACTTCCACAGAGAGGCACTATAGGGACCAATAATCCTTACAGTAGGAACTATAATAACAGGCACTAAAGAGATCAATAATCATTACAGTACAAACTATAATAACAGGCACTATAGAGACCAATAATCATTACAGTACAAACTATAATAACAGGCACTATAGAGACCAATAAACATTACAGTACAAACTATAATAACAGTAAGTAGTACTTCCACAGAGTGGGACTATAGAGACCAATAATCATGACAGTACAAACTATAATAAGTTAGTAGTACTTCCACATAGTGACACTATAGAGACCAATAATCATTACAGTACGAACTATAATAACAGGCACTAACGAGACCAATAATCATTACAGTACGAACTATAATAACAGGCATTATAGAGACCAATAATCATTATAGTACGAACTATAATAACAGTAAGCAGTACTTCCACATAGTGGCACTATGATACCAATAATCATGACAGTACAAACTATAATAACAGGCACATTAGAGACAAAGAGTCATTACAGCACAAACTATAATAACAGTAAGTAGAACTTCCACATAGTGGGACTATAGAGACCAATAATCATTACAGTACAAACTCTTATAACAGTTAGTAGCACTTCCACATAGTGGCACTATAGAGGCCAATGATTATTACAGTACAAACTATAATAACAGGCACTATAGAGACCAATAATCATTACAGTACAAACTATAATAACAGGCACTACAGAGACCAATAATCATTCCAGTACAAACTATAATAGCAGTTAGCAGTACTTCCACATTGTGGCAGCACTATAGAGACCAATAGTCATTACAGTACAAACTATAATACCAGGCACTATAGAGACGAATTATCATTACAGTACAAACTATAATAACAGGAACTTTAGAGACCAATAATCATTCCAGTACAAACTATAATAACAGTAAGTAGTACTTCCACATAATCATTACAGTACAAATCATATTAACAGTAAGTAGTACTTCCACAGAGAGGCACTATAGAAACCAATAATAATTTCAGTACGAACTATAATAACAGTAAGTAGTATTTCCACATAGTGGCACTATAGAGACCAATAATCATTACAGTACAAACTATAATAAGTTAGTAGTACTTCCACATAGTGGCATTATTGACCAATAATAATTACAGTACAAACTATAATACCAGGCACTATAGAGACCAATAATTATTATAGTACAAACTGTATTAACAGTAAGTAGTACTTCCACAGAGAGGCACTATAGGGACCAATAATCCTTACAGTAGGAACTATAATAACAGGCACTATAGAGACCAATAATCATAACAGTACGAACTATAATAACAGGCATTATAGAGACCAATAATCATTACAGTACAAACTATAACAACAGTAAGTAGTACTTCCACAGAGAGGCACTATAGGGACCAATAATCCTTACAGTAGGAACTATAATAACAGGCACTAAAGAGATCAATAATCATTACAGTACAAACTATAATAACAGGCACTATAGAGACCAATAATCATTACAGTACAAACTATAATAACAGGCACTATAGAGACCAATAAACATTACAGTACAAACTATAATAACAGTAAGTATTACTTCCACATAGTGGCATTATAGAGACCAATAATCATTACAGTACAAACTGTAAAAACAGTAAGTAGTACTTCCACATAGTGGCACTATAGAGACCAATAATCGTTACAGTACAAACTATAATAACAGTAAGTAGTACTTCCACATAGTGGCACTATAGAGACCAATAATCATTACAGGACAAACTATAATAACAGTAAGTACTACTTCCACATAGTGGCATTATAGAGACCAATAATCATTACAGTACAAACTATAATTACAGTTACCAATAATCATCCCCATACGAACTATATAAACGGGCACTATAGAGACCAATAATCATTACAGTACTAACTATAATAACAGGCACTATAGAGACCAAGTATCATTAAAGTACAAACTATAATAACAGTTAGTAGTACTTGCACATAGTGGCAATATAGAGGCCAATGATTATTACAGTACAAACTATAATAACAGGCACTATTGAGACCAATAATCATTACAGTACAAACTAGAATAACAGGCACTATAGAGACCAATAATCATTACAGTACAAACTATTATAACAGTAAGTAGTACTTCCACATAGCGGCACTATAGAGACCAATAATCATTACAGTACAAACTAGAATAACAGGCACTACAGAGACCAATAATCATTCCAGTACAAACTATAATAACAGTAAGTAGTACTTCCACATAGCGGCACTATAGAGACCAATAATCATTACAGTACAAACTATAATAACAGGCACTATAGAGACGAATTATCATTACAGTACAAACTATAATAACAGGCACTATAGAGACCAATAATCATTACAGTACAAACTATAATAACAGGATCTATAGAGACGAATTATCAATTCAGTACAAACTATAATAACAGTAAATAGTACTTCCACATAGTGACACTATAGAGACCAATAATCATTACAGTACGAACTATAATAACAGGAACTTTAGAGACCAATAATCATTCCAGTACAAACTATAATAACAGTCAGTAGTACTTCCACATAATCATTACAGTACAAATCATATTAACAGTAAGTAGGACTTCCACAGAGAGGCACAGTAGAGACCAATTATAATTACAGTAAAAACTATAATAACAGTAAGTAGTATTTCCACATAGTGGCACTATAGAGACCAATAATCATTACAGTACAAACTCTAATAACAGTAGGTAGCACTTCCATATAGTGGCACTATTGACCAATAATAATTACAGTACGAAATATAATAAAATTCACTATAGAGACCAATTATCATTACAGTACAAACTATAAAAACAGTAAGTAGCACTTCCACATAGCGGTACTGTAGAGACAAATAATCATTACAGTACGAACTATAATAACAGTAAGTAGCACTTTCTCATAGTGTCACTATACAGACCAATAATCATTACAGTACGAACTATATTAACAGTTAATAGTACTTCCACATAGTGTCACTATAGAGACCAATAATAATTACAGTACAAACTATAATAACAGTAAGTAGTACCTCCACAGAGTGGCACTATGGAGACCAATAATCATTACACTACGAACTATATTAACAGTAAGTATTACTTCCACATAGTGGCACTATAGAGACCAATAATCATTACAGTACAAACTATAATAACAGGCACTATAGAGACCAATAATCATTACAGTACGTACTATAATAACAGGCACTTTAAAAACCAATAATCATTACAGTACAAACTATAATAACAGGTACTATAGAGACCATTATTCATTACAGTACAAACTATAATAACAGTAAGTCGTAATTCCACATAGTGGCACTATTGACCAATAAAAATTACAGTACAAACTATAATACCAGGCACTATAGAGACCAATAATCATTACAGTACAAACTATAATAACAGTAAGTAGTACTTCTACATAGTGGCACTATAGAGACCAATAATAATTACAGTACAAACTATAATAGCAGTAAGTAGTACTTCCAGTTAGTGGCACTATTGACTGATAGTCATTACAGTACAAACTATAAAAACAGGCACTATAGAGACCAATAATCATTACAGTACGAACTATAATAACAGGCACTTTAAAAACCAATAATCATTACAGTACAAACTATAATATTAGGTACTATAGAGACCATTATTCATTACAGTACAAACTATAATAACAGTAAGTCGTACTTCTACATAGTGGCACTATAGAGACCAAAAATAATTACAGTACAAACTATTATAGCAGTAAGTAGTTCTTCCAGTTAGTGGCACTATTGACTAATAGTCATTACAGTACAAACTATAAAAACAGGCACTATAGAGACCAATAATCATTACAGTACGAACTATATTTACAGTAAGTAGTACTTCCACATAGTGGCACTATAGAGACCAATAATCATTACAGTGCGAACTACAATACCAGGAACTACAGAGACCAATAACCATTACAGTCCAAACTATAAAAACAGGCACTATAGAGACCAATAATCATTACAGTACGAACTATAATAACAGTAAGTAGTACTTCCACATATTTGCACTATAGAGACCAATAAATATTACTGTACAAACTATAATGACAGTAAGTAGTACCTCCGCAGAGTGACACTATAGAGATTAATAATCATTACAGTACGAACTTTAATAACAGTAAGTAGTAGTTCCACATAGTGGCACTATAGAGACCAATTATCATTAAAGTACAAACTATAATAACAGTAAGTAATACTTTCACATATTTGCACTATAGAGGCTAATAATCATTACAGTATAAACTATAATAAACAGTTTAAATTAAATAAAGTTGAAAGTGAATATTTTTGCACTGATATACAATTAGATTTAGAAGACAATTCACTACCACTACAAAAGCTAACTTGGTCACTGTCAAAATCCATGCAGTTTACATGAGATGCTGAAAGGCACATGTCATTGACTTGAAAAAGGGACTTAGCTGGTTATTGAAACATTTAATATTGTTAAATTGTAAGTCAACATGACACACTCAAAAAATAGTGATGCAATTATCATTCAAGTCTACAGGCATAGCTGATAATCAAGGGAAATAACACACTTTGTACGAGCAAACAAATTTTACAAATAACAAGAAAGTGTTTTTCTCAGTGAAAAAGGGGGGGGGGGATTAAAACTTTTAAAAACAAAGTGCTTCAACTATTCAGCTATGAAGCTACTACTGATTGCTCTCATAAAAAAAGTTAAAATGAATATTGTGAAGCAAAAAGGGAGAAGCATCTCTCTTTTTTTGTGATTAACTTTCAAGAATTTGATTTTTTTCTCTCAATAATACAGTTTGTATTTAAATGAAATGATAACACAACCTGAATCAATTTTTGGTCTTATTTCTGTTTCAGACGTATCATTCCAGTTTAACCTGAGATGGCAAAATAGGGGTTTTAAAAAGTTCTGAATTCCTGGTAAGCATTTTATTTTGTTAAGCAAGGTTTTAATTGTTTATTTATGGTATTCATACAATTGAAATTACATTCAGGATGTTGAAAATATGCTGATATGAAAACTGTTGCTATGGTCTTGATATTATATAAAAACGCTTAGTTACTTATCTTTTCAACTCGACATTATAGAGACAGGTAGAATTGTGTGAAAGGACAAGTTTTGAACATTTGCACTTCATTGCGCTTTGATTTATATGATAACTGTAGTGAACATGAAATTATACGTTGAGATCTTTGTACGAATATAATGTCGTTCCCAGCAAATTCTACAGTTGCCGATTTTATAGCGTTACGAAATTCTGCCAGCTTGTGGCATACGCATAACATTGTTTGTTTTCCTCTATTGTTTTTAATCCTATGTTTCATTGGTAACTGCTATTTACCTGCTTCATATTGCTAAATCGGTTTCAAGAAGGATGAAATCGTGCTTGCTTTCTATTATCCTATGTATTTATGAACTCGCTGATAGTAATAAGCATGATTAACCTATTTTCTCACACGCAATGATAAGTCTGCTTGGATGTTCCAACTGCCAAAGGGAATTCGAACTGAGCATCAGAGAATATAGGTAAATACTTTGACAAATACTCTAATATATTGCCTACTTAAATTATTGAACTAGAAAGGGAGATAACTCATTTGACTGATCAAAATCCTCGTACCATTAAGTAATATGTCAACTTACCTGATAAATTTCCTTGTACAATGGACCATTCTGTCAACTTACCTGATAAATTTCCTTCTACAATGGAACATTCTGTCAACTTGCCTCATACATTTCCTTGTACAATGGACCATTCTGTCAACTTACCTGATAAATTTCCTCGTACAATGGACCATTCTGTCAACTTACCTGATAAAGTTCCATGTACAATGGACCATTCTGTCAACTTACCTGCTACAAGTCAAGGAATTGAGAATAACTCCAATCCATTCCTGGTTCCATTCCAAAGTAAGGCATCCTTGTTGCAAAGTAGAAGTGATAGCGATTTAAATTCAAGATCAATAAACTCTGATAGTGATGAGCTCACTTAACTAAGAAGACAATTAGATGCTTTAAAAAAATGAGACTTTGGATTTGAAGGGAACAGTCCATCAAATCAGCGTACATTTTCCAAGTACCAGTTCAAGTCAAACTAACTCTCACCAAAATCTGGTCAACACAATTACAAAGTCAACAATGTATTTAGAGCCGAATGAATATGCTGGTACCCATAGCCATGTTAACCAGGATATTGCAAACAGCAACATTTCATCAAATCCAGTTCTGAACAGTAATATATATATACAGAGTAAATTTTTTAGCAACACCTATCATTATAATACAACCCAAAGAAGTAATTATTCACAAAATACAGTACAGAATAGCCGCTATATACAGAATCAAGACCTGAACAGCAATTTTTCACAATATCCAGTAGGTATTTTTCATTGCATCAACCAATCACAAAGTCAAACTTGCTACCAATGCAGCATTCCAGTTGTCCACAGTATTTCAATACAGCAAAAGAGGTTCCAAGATTTAATGAAAATGGACTCAGAACAAGAGGGACATGCTATAACAGAAAGGATCCATTGTACACATACGTGATGCAGTTTGAACTGATTGCGGAAATGAACAATTGGAGTCCATGAACCAAAGCAATAGAACTGGTTACAGCCCTGAAAGATGAAGCAATGGTCTATGCCTCATTCCTTACACCAAGGAGACAGATATCATTTTCAGCACTTTGTGCAGTCATGTCAAAAAGATTTGGAGATTATGGGTACCCTGAGACATACAGACAAGAGCTCCATACTTTAAGAAAGAACCAGAAAGAAACAATCCAAGAGTATGCTTCAACGTTTGAGATGCTAGTCAGGAAGTCTCTCCCCACAATTGACACAGCAACACACAGTACACTGAGTGTGAAGTATCTTCTCAGAGGACTTCCGGACCAGAGTATTGCAGTTGAGTTGCTTACAAAAGGAATTAAAAGTATAACAGAGATAATACGCCATGTCACACTATCTGAGACCTTCAGGAGGGGTTCAATAGACAGCAACATTTGCTAGCTTTGTAAAATAGATTGCAGTAACACTGATGATCTTAGATCCAAAGACATAGAGGTCAAGAAAGTAGGAGGGAGAGATTTGTCACGGAGAAAAGATTGACTCAGTTAGAAAGAGTCAATGGCCAAATAAGCAAGTGTATACCATAGACAAAGATGAACAATTCCAGATAATTTAGCTGCAATGAGGAAGGGCATTTCATAAATGATTGTCCGACAGAAAAGAGAAGCCCTGTCATAAAGAAAACAGAAGTGGTTTTAAAAGGAAAAATGAAATGATTGAACACCAAACTGAAAAGTCTTTAAACTGTTAAGGATTGAGACTATCGACCAAGTGTTTACCCCTGAAGAAAATTTGCAGATGAGGATTTGAATGATGACATGAAACCTTGCCAAATAAAGAAGAATTTGAAGGAACAGTGAGTACAACTTACACACACACAGATCATTTGAGGAAGATAGCCTAGATATAAGGAATCTAGATGTAAACCTAGAGATGTTGTTTGAGGTGTCGCAGGAAATACAGAGGAACACACCAAAGATCACATCAATGGAGGTAATGGGTAGTGCAGAACCGATCAAAGAGATAGAAGGGAACATTATCATTGATCCAGTGACAGCAGCTACCATTACAGTTCCAGTGGTCATTAACAAGATTGTGACTAATGCAGCTATTGACACTGTAGCAGAGGTTGCGGTTCTTAGTGAGAATATGTATAATGAGATTCCTGAGAGTAAACGGCCAAAATTAAAGAGAACAGTAAGAAATTTGGTAGTTGCTGAGGCCGGAAAGAACTTGACGAGAGGAATTACAGAGATGGAAGTGGATCTGCAAAGTGAAACCTTCAAATGGCCAGTTTATGTAGCACCCATTTGAGATAACATGTTATTAGGCTGTGACCTAATATATAAAAAAAACATCACAATCAATCCTAAGCAAGGCTTACAGTTTAATGGTCAGTGGATTGCATGTGAAACTAAGAGGCAAACTGTTGGGGTAGCCAGAGTCTGAGTAAAGGACACCAATTCTGGGCTAATCATTGACAAAGAAGCGGAAAGAAGTGAGTTACTGTCAACCAGAGATTTGATGGTAGAGCCGGTAATTGCAGATGACAGAAATCTCATGGTAGCAAGTACGCTAGTTGATTCAATAAAGATAATCAAAGTTGATGACCACCCTTTCCAGTTGAAACCAAATCATGTTCTAGTAGAACTGTGCCCAATACAGGTCAAAACTGAGAAAAAGAAAGATAGGTTAAGAGTACAAAAGTCATGATCCCAGGACATGTTAGAAATATTACTAGTACAAGTGTTGAGGGTGCACATATTTCTTACTAGTGCAAGTGGTGAGGGTGCACAAACGGACAAGGCCGATGTCCAGATGTTGCCTGAGCTGTTGCTAGAAATTCCAGAGGAAATTGTTAATGTTCCAGTATGAGGAGAAATTACAAATCAAGTTTAAATTTTGTTCCGGTCCGATGATTTTGTGCAGAGTTATGGTCCTTGCACTTAAAAAATTCACACAAATAATCAGCTTTCCACACTTGTTTTTGTTATGCTTGAAGATATTGATTTGAAATTTGGTATATTGTTTTACCATGACAAGTTACTGGCCAGGTTTGAATTTTGTTTGGTTTGGGTGAATATTTTGCAGAGTTATGGTCCTTGGACGAAAAAAACTCACGCAAATAATCAGTTTTCAACACTTTTTTTCGACATGCTCTAAGATATTGAATTGATATTTGTTTTATAGTTTACACTATGACAAGTAATAGATCAAGTTAGCATTTCGTTCCAGTACAATTAATTTCTAACCGGTAGGGGACTATGTATTGCCATTCAATACTCTCAGAATGCTTGTTAAGATGTTGCTTTATTGAATGAAATGATTTTATATTTTGTAGATAATTATTTTAAATTTCGAGACAAAATTCTATTTTGACGGAGGGCAGTGTTGTGAAGTTTAAATTATACATTGAGATATGCGTGTGAACGTAACACCGTTCTCGTCGGAGTAGGCCCAGTAAGACCCCTTTTTGGCCCAAAAATATAGCAGTTTTACAAAATTGTGAAAATGTAAATTTGTAGCTATTTTTTGGAAAAAAGAATACTTCTGTTATATAAATATGGGCTGTTGTTGACAATAAAATGCACATGTATCGGGTACTAGCATCATTAAGTCATGCTAAATTACTGAAATCTTCGAAATTTTAGCATTTTGGTTAATTTTTAGACGGTTTCCGTCTGAAATGGAAGTGGCCGCATTTGTGTTCATTCTTAATATTTAAATGTAAGTTGTATTTGATGATAATACATAACATATATAAAGGTTGAAAATGAACACGGATGCGGCCACTTTCATCTTTGAAAAGTGACATATTATGGTATATTTGATAGATTTTTCATATTTAAGCTTGAATTTGAGCGTCTTTAATGACTAAATCAGTTCAAATCTTTCACATAAACTAATTGAATCGACTGAAGTAGACACTTAAGTGTTTAAAAAGTGTCAAAAATATTTCATCAGATGAACCTGAATTTTGAGGCCAAAATCGGCCCTTACCGGACCTACTACTTTGACAGTTGCCAATTTAGCGTTACAAAATCCGCCAACTTGTGGCATACGTATAACATCTTTTGTTTTCATTCTTGTTTTTAATCTTACGTTTCATTAGTAACTGCTATTTACCTGCTTTATATTACTAAATTGGTGTCATGACGACGGATGAAATCGTGCTTGCTTTCTATATAATCCTATATGTATGTACCCATTGACAGTAATACGCATGATTAACCTTAAACATTAGCGACCTATTTTCTAACACGCACAAATAAGTGTGCTTGGGCGCATAAAGAGGGGATTTTAAACTGTCAAAAGGAATTCAAACTGAGCATCAGAGAATATAGGTAAATACTTTGACATACAAACACATATACCAAAAAACCGTTGAAATATATTTATTGTACTTCTATTTATTGTATTGATTTAATGATAATATAGGTTTTATTTCCTGGAGATAATTTAGTTATTAATTTGCAAGAAAATACTTGCAAAGGTGTTTTGCATAGAGGTGTCAAACCACCAATTACAAATCCCTATCTATTCAATCAAATTCGTCAATTATCGCAGCTTTCTAAATATTTTACCTTAAGTTTAATTTCATAGAAACCAGGTATATCCTGAATTGCACATGTATCACATTGCTACATGCCAATTTTTCAACCCATGTTCAAAGTCTTGTAGAAAAATACCAACATGCTGAAGGTAACTACTACTAAAAATAACCCCTTGTTTTCTGGACATCTTACACAAGTATACTATGGATCGCATTAATTCCTAAATTTTTAATGCAAGCTCATCGACAAGTAAATTGTGGCTTAAAATGGTCTAAATATATTTATCTTCATCAACAGTTTCATTTCTGCAAAGTAATGGGTTAGTTTAAGCAAACAATGACATCAAAAGCACTATTTTTTGTCAGAGAAAGGATACTTTGTCATGCATTCTAAATTGGAGTGAGTGATTTGATGGTCTGACACCTTGATTGAATATCTAAAAACTATCTTTATAATCAGCATGACCTCCCATCCCATTTTTCCGTATGTGTATTGTTGGGTTTGAATTTTATGTTTTAATTCTGAATAGTATAAACATTTTCAACATATTACTTCACTTGAGAAACCGTGTAAAATATAGATTGAAACAATTTATCTTATCTGATGAATTGATGATTTATTAAATTAAATGACAAATTCTTTATTGTAAACGTTTAAGTCAATAAATGTTTTCTTAGACAAATATTTGCAAGATGTTACACATGTACATATCGTTATTCATACGTATCTTTATATTTGTACTACACGCTCTTTCTCAACTAAAAAAATGATAAAAATATTTTTCATGTTAAACCACTGAAACAACAGTAAGCATGTGTTACATCCTCGAACCACCCATGCGTTTATATTGAACATTTCATCTTTACCAACGTGTTATTTACGAAATCTACCTTCAACTGTTCGGTTGTGTGATCAGATTGTGGTCGTTATTATAATGTAAGTACAGTTATACATTAAAATATCATATTGTTCTAAGTTACTAACTTCAATAGAATCTATCATCATTGCCTTCTCATTTGTACAGACGACGATGTGTTTGAAATGTTTTGCTATCTTTTAGTGTTCTTGCCTTTTTTCCCCCGTCCTCAAATCATATTTGCATATCAAATAATTAAACGTAACATAATATCTACGTAGTGCTACGTGCATCTTACTAGCATTTTGACCCGTCTAAGTATGTTGGGTTTAGATTGTACTAGTAGTTTTGACTTTTCCCCAAATGTTGTTGGTTTGGAAATATCATGTCTTTTAATTTGTCCAAGAATGAAACAAAACCATTCCCCACTTATGTCTGTTTTCGTTACTTTTATGTATTTTTTTTTTGGCATGATATTTTTACGCATAATTAAGTATTCTCCCAATAAGAAAATTAAAAGAAGATAATAACGGTTTCAATTGATAACATTTATTATCATTAAAGTGTATACTTTTTTTCAACACATTTTCTATTCTGTTTATCTTTTGTACAGCTTCAGCATACCTCTACTTTATATTTTGAATTATTGAAGATGTATTCTTCTGACTGTTCAGTCTCGTTGAAATCTCGTTCGGGAATTATTTCCAAAACATGCAATACAAGTGGAAAATATCAATGAATTTAAAAAATATAATCAAACTGGACTCTGTGAAACAATTGTGATTTTACAATAAGTAGTTTTTGAGTAATAAATTTTTCAAATTTTATAACCAATCCGGTCGGTGTTAGCAGCCAAAATGTTGAGAAAATGGGTGAAGGGAAGAACAATTTTTTTTACCAAAAATTTGTTTCTTTTCAAAATTCTCAGATATGTATTTTTTCAATCATTTATACGACGAAGTTGAAATAATATGCTTTTATTCTGAAATAGAGAGAAAAATCCCAAATTTACAAAATTCACAGCATGGTCAATTTGATACAAAAAAACAACAAATTTTTATAAAACTTTTGTAATATTAACACCAACCTATAGTTTTTTTTAAGTTAGATTTATTCAGATTGGTCCGCAGTGTTAGTATGAAACAATTGTGAAAGTGTGATTTTTTTCATGATAATAGCCCCGAAATGGGTAAAAGTTGATGAAATATGAGAAAATCATTAAAATTGGGAACTTCGAAATGGCTGTAGTACACCACATATGATTTTTTCTTCATCAATTACTTTCTTACAGTCATTTAAACCCAAAAATCAGGTTGAGAAAAAGTTTAATTCTTGAAATTTTGGCTCCTCAGAGGTGAACGTCCTTAACTTATTCCATACTGTTTATATCTTACTCGCATTTATTGCGTTATGTTCACTATATTACAAGAAGTATCATATCAACAAATAGCAAGTATGTCTGATTTTTTTTGCAGTATATATTTTCCTTAGGTACATTTAAGATCTTCATTTCATATGGTTTGCATGACTTTTATGATGTTATCTAGTTATAAGATTAGACTGTTTTTTTTTTATATTACAGGAATGTACCTAAAACTTCTTAATTCTTTATATTTTGTAATAAAAATTTATTAGTATATATGATTGTATAACTTTTTGATGATGTTTCTATTATTCAATATTTTTGTCCCCCGCGCAACGCGTTGCAGAAAACATGGAAATACGGGGCATCCGTCAGTCCGTCTGGTCTTGGTAGCGCTCTCTCGTATAAAATCCTACCAGATTTGTTTGAAACTTATATCATAGGTTTATATTATCAATGTCTTGGACGAGATCGAAAATCAGTGCAGATCAATTTTTAAAAAGAGTTATGCCCCTTGGAAACATTATTTTATGAAAAATTGCATCGTTAGCGCTATCATGTGTACAATTCTTGCCAGATTTTTATGAAACTTATATCATAGGTTTATATCAGTAATGTCTTGGACGAGTGTCTTGGACGAGTTCGAAAATCAGTGCCGATCAATTATTTCTAAAAGAGTTATGCCCGTGAAAATATCGATTATATGGAAAATTGCAATAGTATCGCTCTCCTGTGTTCAATTCTTGGCAGAATTTTATGAAAATTAAAGCATAGGTTTATCAGTGCCGTTCAATTATTCAAAAAAAGTTATGCCCCTTTGAAATATAGAGTATTAGGAGAATTGCATTGTTAGCGCTCTCATATGTACAATTCTTGCTAGAATTTTATGAAAAAAAAGGAAAAAAAAACTTATATCGTAGGTTTATATTAGCAATATCTTGGATGAGTTTGAAAATCAGTGCCGATAATTTTTTTTTAAAAAGAGTTATGCCCCTTGAAAATATTGATGTCATGATGAACTCTCTTTAGAATACTATTACATTTTATAAACAGTAGATTTACAGAACTTTTTGGTCGACTTTTTATTCCAGCGCAACTTACTATTCTTATCTAGAGAAAACGCGCCTACCAAAGAATCATCAGTGCTTGAATCAAAGTGGCCGGAAGAGCAGAAATGAAATGAAATAGAAAAGAGCTCTACAACGGTATATTCCTAAAATTTCCCACGCATAAATTTTCTGAAAGGTTTATTTTCATTTTTTTTTTAGTTCGAAATAGAGAAAGAATTATAACTTTATTCTTATGTTGTTAGAGAAGGTGTTGTTTTGGATTGCTTTTAAAAAAAAAAATGTATTTAATATAGCATAATATAATACACTGTTTATAGTCAGCAATGTTGCTAATTAATAAACGCTTTATTTGGTCAGTCTAGCACTATCTTTCTACATCATCAGAAACAATTTTGATGGAAACCAATATTTAATGAATATATTGAAAAATAGTTTAATAAATCTGCATGGATATACCCATTTTCTAGTTTAAGTTACTTATCTTTGTTTAAACATCTTAGCCACTGCACTTTGTTGCAGTTAACACAAACACATTCAATCTATTCAACCACTTACTTTTAAAGTCAGCGGTAACACTGCAAATTATTTTTACTACTTATTTGGTTGAAAATTAAAAATTGTGAAAAATAGGATTGCAAATGTATTTGCAAGAACTCATATAATGCTGTAATGAAAAAGTTTTCGTAAATTGTTTTGTTATAAATTAGTCCGTTATTTTTCAGGGATGAGTTGATTCAAATTTTTCATTTTGGGGCCTTTTATAGCCGACTATACAGTATGGGTTTTTCTCACTGTTGAAGGCCAAACTGTGGCCTATAGTTATTTACATACGCTTCATTTGAACTCTGTTGATTGATGTCTCATATGCAATCTTACCACATCTTCTTATTTTTAAATTGTACAAATTTATTTGGTAACTGAAGTTTACTTTCAAAAATTAGAACAATTGTTCGGTTATCCCTTATTTTGTAGTTTTTAAAACTGAGATTGATTCAAAATATAAAAAAGTATACTAACAAAAAAGAAGAACTCCAAGGAAAATTCAAAACTGAAAGTCCCTTATGAAATGGCAAAATCAAAAGCTCAAACACATCAAACGAATGGAAAACAACTGTCATATTCATAGCTTGGTAGAGGCATTTCCTTGTGTAGAAATTTGTTGATTGAGTCTGGTTTTATAGCACACTAAAAGTACATTTAGCTCGTATTAAGCAACACTTTTGGAAAATCCTTAGTTTTTGAAAATCTAAGGATTTTCTTATCCCAGGCATAGATTACCTTAGCCATATTTGGCACAACTTTTTGGAAATTTTGGTCCACAATGCTTTGTACTTGTTTGGCTTTATAACTATTTTGATATGAGTGTCACTGATGAGTCTTATGTAGACGTAAATTGTAAATTATAATCCTGGTACCGTTGATAACTATTTACACCACTTGGTCGATGCCACTGCTGGTGGACGTTTCGTCACCGAGAGTATCACCAGCCCAGTAGTAAGCACTTCGGTGTTGACATGAATATCAATTATATGGTCATTTTTATAAATTTCCTGTTTACAAAATTTAGAATTTTTCGAAAAACTAAGGATTTTCTTATCCCAGGCATAGATTACCTTAGCCGTATTTGGCACAACTTTTTGGATTTTTTGGTCCACAATGCTCTTCAACTTTGTACTTGTTTTGCTTTATAACTATTTTGATATGAGCGTCACTGATGAGTCTTATGTAGACGAAACCCGCGACTGGCGTATTAAATTATAATCCTGGTACCGTTGATAACTATTTTGATTATTAACTAAAAACCATCAGACTAACATATAAGATTCTTTTGCATTATTGAAAATGCTTATAAATTATAAAAAAAATGAAAACTTATGGTTTGAAGTTTTGAAATAAATAATTTCTTTGTACCTTTCCATGTTCTAGCAAGGGACATGGCTTGATGCTGAGAAGTATGCGAAACAAAACAATATGAAATCGTCTAACAATTGTACGAACTTTGTTGTTTTGTACAGCATCATTTCATTTTAAATGGCTGAAAATATTAAGCTTCGAATTCGATAAATAATTTCTTGAGCTATTACATGCATACAGATAATTATACTTAACCAAACGTTTTGATCAACATGTTGAATTATGATTTGATAGAATGATTTACTTGTCCTCTTTGTAACTGAATTTGGCCTTCATGCTATTTTGGTGTGAGCGCCACTGATAAACCTTATGTGGACAAGACGCTTGTATGGTGTCTTATTTTTAAGCCTGGTTTCTGATACGAAATTAAGTTATTAGCAGTTATTTTAGACCTGGGCTACGGCAATCTCATTAAAATCCGATCTTTCACTTTGCTTCCTTAGAATTGTTTTTCGCTAGTGTGAGACCTGAAGACCGATCAAACACTCAAAGAAAAAAATGCACAACATATATAAATTGATTTATCTATGATATATATGGATCCGAAAAGATAGTAAGAAGAAAATTTTAAATTGGCATACACTGTGTAACAGGTCTTCTGATTGGCTGAAAGTTTTTAGTTTATCAGGACATAGACATAATTTTGTCATGTGACCATGACGTTATCTACGTTTTTTCATGATTTACTCCTTAAAAATCGAATTTTGAATTAAATTATAAGGAATGACTGTAATATTTTTTCTGTCTTTTCGAAATAATATTAAAAATGTGGTGCACACTTTTTTTTGAATTTTTTGTTTTAATTCTGAATAGTATAAACATTTTCAACATATTACTTCGCTTGAGAAACCGTGAAAAATATAGATTGAAACAATTTATCTTATCTGATGAATTGATGATTTATTGAATTAAATGGCAAATTCTTTATTGTAAACGTTTAAGTCAATAAGTGCTTTCTTAGACAAATATTTGCAAGATGTTACATGGAAATATTCTATTTTCATATCGTTATTCATACGTATCTTTATATTTTTGTATTTCACGCTCTTTCTCAACTAAAAAAATGATAAAAATATTTTTCATGTTAAACCACTGAAACATCAGTAAGCATGTGTTACATCCTCGAACCACCCATGCGTTTATATTGAACATTTCATCTTTACCAACGTGTTATTTACGAAATCTACCTTCAACTGTTCGGTTGTGTGATCAGATTGTGGTCGTTATTATAATGTAAGTACAGTTATACATTAAAATTTCATATTTTTCTAAGTAACTAACTTCTATAGAATCTATCATCATTGCCTTCTCATTTGTACAGACGACGATGTGTTTGAAATGTTTTGCTATCTTTTAGTATTCTTGCCTTTTTCCCCCGTCCTCAAATCATATTTGCATATCAAATAATTAAACGTAACATAATATCTACGTAGTGCTACGTGCATCTTACTAGCCTTTTGCCCCGTCTTAGTATTTTGTTTTAAGATTGTACTAGTAGTTTTGACTTTTCCCCAAATGTTGTTGGTTTGGAAATATCATGTCTTTTAATTTGTCCAAGAATGAAACAAATACCATTCCCCACTTATGTCTGTTTTCGTTACTTTTATGCAGTCTTTTTTGGTATGATATTTTTATGCATACTTAAGTATTCTCCCAATAAGAAAATTAAAAGAAGATAATAACGGTTTCAATTCATAACATTTATTATCATTAACAGTTTATACTTTTTTCAACACATTTTCTTTTCTGTTTAACTTTTGTACACCTTCAACATTCCTTTACTTTATATTTTGAATTATTGAGGATGTATTCTTCAGATGGTTCAGTCTCGTTAAAATCTTGTTCGGTAATTATTTCCAAAACATGTGATACAAATGGAAAATATCAATGAATTTAAAAAATATAATCAAACTAGACTCTGTGAAACAATTGTGATTTTACAATAAGTAGTTTTTGAGTAATAAATTTTTCAAATTTTATAACCAATCGGGTCAGTGTCAGCAGCCAAAATGTTGAGAAAATGGGTGAATGGAAAAAATTTTGTTTACCAAAAATATGTACATCCCAAAAAAATTTGTTCTATCAAAATTCTCAGATATGTATTTTTTCAATCATTTATACTAAGAAGTTGAAATAATATGCTTTTATTCAAAAATAGAGAGAAAATCCCAAATTTACAAAATTCACAGCATGGTCAATTTGACACAAAAAAGCAACAAAATTTTATAAAATTTTGTAATATTAACACCAACCTATAGTTTTTTTTTAAGTTAGATTTATTCAGATTGGTCCGCTTCATCTTAAGTGTTAGTATGAAACAATTGCGAAAGTGTTATTTTTTTCATGATAATAGCCCAACAATTTCTTACAGTCATATTAACCCAAAAATCAGGTTAAGAAAAAAGTTTAATTTCTGAAATTTTGGCTCCTCAGAGGTGGACGTCCTTAACTTATTACATACTGTTTATAACTTACTCGCATTTATTGCGTTATGTTACAAGTTGTGTCATATCAACAAATAGCAACTTTGTCTGATTTTTTTTTTACATTTAAGGCCATTATTTCATATGGTTTGCATGACTTTTATGATGTTATCTATAAAAATTGTACGAACTTTGTTGTTTTGTACAGCATCATTTCATTTTAAATGGCTGAACATATTTAGCTTCGAATTCGATAAATAATTTCTTGAACTATTACATGTCATAAAGATAATTATACTTAACCAAACGTTTTGATCAACATGTTGAATTATGATTTGATAGAATGATTTACTTGTCCTCTTTGTAACTGAATTTGGCCTTCATGCTACTTTGGTGTGAGCGCCACTGATAAACCTTATGTGGACAAAACGCTTGTATGGTGTCTTATTTTTTTAAGCCTGGTTTCTGATATGAAATTAAGTTATTAGCATTTATTTAAGACCTGGGCTACGGCAATCTCATTAAAATCCGATCTTTCACTTTGCTTCGTTAGAATTGTTTTTCGCTAGTGTGATCCCTGAAAACCGATCAAGCACTCATAGAAAAAAATGCACAACATATATAAATTGATTTATCTATGATATATATGGATCCGAAAAGATAGTAAGAAGAAAATTTTAAATTGGCATACACTGTGGCAAGAAATGGGTGAGAATTGTGTTGCATTTAAAAAAAAACTAAGAAAGGCATATCTTATTTAGCAACAATCAACCTTTCTTGAGGTACCGAAGCTTCTAATCATGTGTGAAATTTGAGTATATATCTCCCAGTTAATGCCATATGCAACTATTCCAGTCATGATTAATTTCGATAACTCTGCATGTTACTGGTTTAATTAGGATTATGTCCAATTTACTGGTTACCTTTATAATAAATTATTTAGAAAATTAAAAAAATATAGACATTTCACCTCAGTAAACATCAATTCGAGTTTTTTTTTTAATAATTCAGTTTTGGATGTAACAGGTCTTCTGATTGGCTGAAAGTTTTTAGTTTATCAGCACATAGACATAATTTTGTCATGTGACCATGACGTTATCTACGTTTTTTCATGATTTACTCCTTAAAAATGGAAATTAGAATTAAATCATAAGGAATGACTGTAATATTTTTTCTATCTTTTCGAAATAATATTAAAAATGTGTTGCACACTTTTAGATAACCCGCTACGAGGGTTATTCAGTGTGCACCACATTTTGTATGTTATTTCTTCATAGACAGAAAAAATATTACAATCATTTCTTAATTAATTCCCGTTGGAAATATAAATTATATGGAGAATTGCATTGTTATCACTGTTATTTGTACAATTCTTGCCAGATTTTTATACAACTTATATCCAGGTCAATATTAGCAATATCTTGGACGAGATCGAAAATCAGTGCCTATAAATTATTTTTAAAGAGTTATGCCCCTAGGAAACATTAATAATTTGGAAAATTGCATCGTTAGCGCTCTCATGTGTACAATTCTTTCCAGATTTTTATAAAAACTTATATCATAGGTATATATCAGCAATGTCCTTGACGAGTTCGAAAATCAGTGAACGTCAATCATTTTTAAAAGAGTTCTGCCCCTTGGAAACATTGATAATTTGAAAAATTGCACTGTTAAATTCTCATGTGTACACTTTTTTGCCAGATTTTTATGAAACTTATGTCATAAGTTTATATCAGCAATGTCTTTGACGAGTTCGAAAATCAGTGTAAATCACCTATTTTTAAAAGAGTTGCATTGTATGTGCTCTGGCATGTACAATTTTTGCCAGGTTTTATCAAATTCATATCAAAGGTATATAACAGCAATGTCTCAGACAATGTCAAAAATAAGTGCCGATCAAATAGTTGTTTTACCCTTTTAAATATTAAATATATCGGAAGTCTTCAACTCTGAAGTAAGAAGTTACCCTTTGAAATGTTAAGTATATCGGACGTCAACTCTCTAGTAAGATAACTTTAAAAAGTTTTAGAGAACAACAAACTTATTTTTTAATTATTGTCCTTGGACAGAACAGATACATTTGTAAAATAAGTGCGACCGACGCGGGGGACATTGGAACTATGTTCCTTTATTTTGTGTGTGAGAGACTGTTTTGAATAAATATACCAAAGGGAAGGTGAAATAAGTAATTTCTTGAAAACAATAAGACACACTAAAAATATTTCAAAGAAAACTTTTTTAATTATATACTAAATTGATACGTGTTGTGTCGTTGTTTACTTCCTAAAGCGGCCGCCATTTTAAGAATATTGCTAAAGAATGCCAAAATATGAACTTTGCAATCAAATTTAGAAGCAAAAAGTTGGTAGCTAATCTGATTTGGTTTTCGATTTCTTTGAATTAAATGTATTGTCGACCTTTAAATGGGTTTTTCAATAAATAAATTGAGAAAAATGATTTTATTAGAAGGTCCCATTGCAGTTTTATCGAGTGTTAACCTCAGATTTAAAACTTACTTTGAAACAAGAAATCATATTTCTGAACTGAAATTTAGAACAAATTTAATTATAAATAAGAAAAATCTTTAAAACGCGGGGTTGGGCGGTAAAAACACAATGTAACAAAAAGGTTATGATCGTTAAATCTATGTAGCCCGTTCATTTTCATTGATAAAACGAACGACCATTTATGATAAACAACTTAGTTATAAAAGTAACGTGATGACCGCGATAGTTGGATATGGATATTCCAGGGCTTGCATTTCCTATTGCGACTTCCTTGATAGAGGGCTTGCACAGGTCACAAGGAAGGTATAAAACCAAGAGTTCCAAGTGATCATCACGAGATGGTTGACCAGTATGGAATATCCGTTTTACAGATGACAACGGATATGTCCCAATTGTCGCAACTACAATATGTCCTCTTTTCCCCAAATGCGACCTAAAAAATTAAAATTAGCACCTGATTTGAATTAACATGAGCAACACGATGGGTGACAATGTGGAGCAGGATCTGCTTTCCCTTCTGGAGCATCTGCGATTACCCCAAGTTTTTAATGGGGTTCGTGTTGCTCAGTCTTTTTTTTTTGTCTCGCCTTGACGGAGTCAAAAAGCGAAACATAGGTATGCTGTTTCCTGCGGCGGCGGCGTCAACAATGTATTTTTTTCTGATTAGGTCTAGTTTGTGGTGAACCACTAGTAGGTCAATGATATTTGGTATGCAGTTGTATTACCATTGGCACATCTCATTTCACAAAAGGCGAGACATATCTCTGTTTAGCAGTTTATTTAAGTTGTGTTTTGTGTACTGTTGTTTTCCTGTTTGTCTTTTTCGTTTTTAGCCATGGCCTTTTCAGTTTAATTTTGACTTATGAGTTTGAATGTCCCTTATATATAATTAAGGGAAGAAAAATCTTTGAAATGGTAATATCTATGTATTTCTGGCTTTTTATCACGAAAATGCATGATTGTTTATCAGAATGAATGACTGTCTAGCAATAGAACATTATAGGACACTATTTTTTGTATTTTACAGATATATCAAGGAAAACGAGAAAAACGAAATTATCAAATAAAATGATGATCTCAGTTACAGTTTTAGTGTTTATTAGCTTATTAAAAGGGCATTTAGTCAATGGATGTCCTGCATCTTGTTCATGTACTGGTACAAGAGTTAATTGTGATGGAAGGAGTTTAGATGAAATACCGGCAAATATTCCTTCAGATACAACAATTTTGTAAGTACTATACATAACATATGTTATAATTCAAGGTTTTTGTGCATTTATTATGAAGGTAAATCTTAAGTAGCGCTGCGGACGCTATATTACTAGTATTATGCTTTTATTTTATCCATGATCTTCATCAATGACGATGATTTCTATCTATACATATAGCCTATTTATGTACTTCATTCACGACTTAAAACTATCCCATAATTTACCGTGCTGGCAATACTTTGCATCTAAATACTAATTGTTGTTAACTAGTCAGACGTTGTCTTTCACATTTTCAAAATGGTCCTAATTGTGAAATCTATCAGCAAACCGTCTTGAATTAACAATTAAATGAAAGGCTACCATAATAATGTCTATTTCATAGACTTCGTATTTTCATTTCATATTCATGCAATCGTTGCTCTATCATTTTACCAGTCCAAATCATATGATTTTAATATTCATTAAATAATGAATAACTTTCACTCAAGCTTCATTTATCATTGGCAACTTTTTTTATATAGAGATTTTCAATTGAACGAAATTTCTTGTGTAGATGCCAAAGAATTTTAGACCTGCGGAAAGTAACAAAGATGTAGGTTGTATATATCAGAATGTAAAATGTCGTTCTTTTATTAAACTAAGTCCTATGATCATTGATCGCTTGGTATCTTCTCTCTAGTTTGGATATACATGTAAAAGATTTAATTTTTATACTTTCAGAGATCTTTCTTCCAATAACATAACAGTAGTTACAAATGAGCTATCTGGGTTGACATCCCTTACAGAATTGTAAGTATTGATACCCAGGCAAGGAAGTAAGTTTTTACAATAATGATATTGCAATGATAAATAAGAAATTACTTTAAAAAATGTTAAAATAGACGGATATTAAACAACCTAACGACACATTTTATGTAAGTGGTTGTCAATATCCATCGTCTCGAGTTGGTTGGTCGTGACTTTATATATCAACTTAATATTGCTTCAACATCTAACTATTTGTATCGATTAATGTTGACCATAAACTATAGTGTATGAGTTGTATTTGTGTTCACGAAAGATAGGCGAAAGATACAATAGGGACATTCAAACTTATAAGTCGAATGTCTTTACTCCGTATGTAGGCGCTGCTGGGACGATGCTGCATAGAAATGGAAAGACCACAACTAGAAAATTGAAAAACATCTCTTTGTTGGTAGAGTTTAGTTCTGATCTGAGCCTCATTGATGATTTGAAGATGTAAGTCAAGATATGACATAGACTTAACTGTATCTATTATCTCCTATAGTTCAAGTTCATTTGAATCGATGCAGCAGCAAAGCCTTCAAATTTAAAATTTTTCAGTGGTGAAAGGAAATCATCTATCAGACAGGAAGTGAAATTAATATAAAATGAGAAGGATCGAGACCCGTAAGCTTTTCTATCTATCATATGCCATACGTAACTTCTTTCTGATAGAATATGCATACCCATTCGAGGCACCTGATATCACCCCCAGTTATTGGTTGATCTGTGTTGTTCAGTCTCGAGTTTTGTTTGTGGTGTTTTGTGAACTTGTTTGTCTTTTTTCGTTGTCTTTTGGTTTTTGTCATGACCTTGTCACTTTCTCTCGACTTATGAGATCTCTAGACTCTAGTATTGATAATTCGCTATTGCCTTTCAGAATGCCTAACCATGGCAGAATATATGACAGTTGTTTTCGATTAGTTTTGTTTGTTGATAGGGTCGAGCGTTGGATTTTTGTCAGGTTTAATTTACTTCCCCCTTTTAAAATTTACCTTGTTATAAATGGGAAAGTTACTTATCCTTTCATGTCGTCAGAACAAATTCCGCCTTGTTTTGGGATTTCTTTTATTATACTCTTATTTAACTGTGGATCATTCTGTGGTCAGTTGTTATTTTGCCGTGTTGTCTTTTTATAAAACTTATATCATAGGTTTATATCAGCAATGTCTAAAACGAGTTCGAAAATCAATGCCGATCAATAATTTTTAAAAGAATTTAGCCACTTGGAAACATTAATAATTTGGAAATTGCACTAGTAGCGGCCTCATGTGTACAATTCTTGCCATATTTGTATGAAACTTATATCATAGGTTTATATTAGCAATGTCTTTAACCAGTCCGGAAATAAGTGCTGATCAATTATTTTTTAAAGAGTAATGCCCCTTGGAAACATCTATTATATGGAAAATTGCATTGTAGGTGCTCTCGTCTGTACAATTTTTGCAAGATTTTTATCAAATTCATATCAAAGGTATAAAACAGCATTGTCTCAGACAATTACAAAAATAAGTACTGATCAAATATTTTTAATGAGTTTCCCTTGAAAATATTAAATATATCGCTCTCAAGTCTTCAAAGCTTTAGTAAGATCATTTTTAAAAAGTTCAAAAGAACACAAAAAAAATGTGTTTTCGTTATTGTCCTTATCAGCAATGACCTAGAAGGAGAGCGAGACCTTGTGACTTGACGTGTTATAACTATGTTTCTATGACGTTCTTAACTCATCGCCGTACGGACATATGCCAGTCATATGACTGAACAACAATCGTTTAAATACGTTTTGAGCTTGTGTTTGTGTGTATGTGAGTCAAACATTTATGAAATGGAAGTGTTAAAGGATAGTATATATGATATACCAAACGTGTTAAGTTATTGACCTGCCCATATTCCCAGGGCATTTATTACTATTATCAAGCTACTATTTTATCCATGATCTTCATAAATGAAGATGATTTCTATCTATACATATAACTTCATCCACGACTTAAAGATATCCCAAAATTTACCTAACTGCCAATGCTTTGCATCTAAATAACAATTGGTGTTAACTAGTCAGACGTTGTCTATCACTTTTTCAAAATTGTCCTAATTGTGTAATATATCAGTAAACTGTTTTGAATTAACAATTAAATGAAAGTCTTCCATAATAATGTCTATTCTATAGACCTCGTATTTGCAGTTCATACATTCAAATGTAGTGCATGCAATCGTTAGTCTATCATTTTACTGGTTCAAATCATATGATTTTGATATTCCTTAAATTCACTCAAGTTTCAGTTATTATTAACAACATTTTTTTTCTGGAGATTTTCAATTGAATGAAATTTCTCATGTAGATGCCAAAGAATGTTTTGACATTTGGAAAGTATCAGAAATGTAGATTATATGTATCAAACTTTGAAATATTGTACTTATATTGAACTACGTCCTATGATCGTCGCCCCTTTGGTATCTTCACTCTGGTTTTCGATATAAGATTTAATTTTCATACTTTCAGAGATCTTTCTGACAATGACATAACAGTAGGACCGAATGTTCCACAGAACCCCTAACAATTTTTTGAACTTACATTGGAGTGTGTTAAGACATATTTTATACATTACCCTTTTCAAATGTTGGACGGGATTTCGTTTTGTTCTACAGTTGACTTGTTGCCCAGTCCTTTAATTTGTCTATCCATCTTAGTATGGTATTCAATCAAATCATTTTAATATCTAATAAATTATGAATTCAGATGCCGACGCATTCACTGGCCTTAAAAGAGTAGAAAGTTTCAAAAATTAAATCACCAATATCAGTTTAGCGAAAAACATATTAGATCTATTGAATAAATGTTTTTGTCGAACACGAATCTTGATGAATTGTAAGTATGATTTGTGCTCATCTCAGACTTGATCTTATTATAGATTATATTGTATATTTAATCATTTACAAACTTATCTGATGTTCTTCAGTATACTATTGCGTTATATATTTAATGTGGAATTAGGGCAATCAGAATTACATCAACATTATCAGGTTGATGAAAATATATTTGATTCATTAAAATACGTTCTTACCCTGTGTTCTTTAATATACTTGTGTGCCAATAGCTCAGCAGGTTGATCACCATTGTCTACAAACACTACCTTCTTACATACCTATTTAACTTTTGATGTACTTCATAATTTCAAAATTTATCTTAGAATTCATTTTGGTAATTTGAGTATTATTGTCTTGATTAAGTACGTTCTTATATAATCAAGATGATTGATTGTCTTCAGAAAGTGTATCCAATAACATATAAGTAAGTTTACCAGATAGCCTGTTATCAATAAACACAAACATGACAAAGTAACAAGAATTGCACTTGGGATTTATGCTTATCACAGACTTTATTTTATCAAAGATTGTTTTGTTTATATAATCATGTATATATATAACTGATGTTCCTCAATAATCTTGTTTGTCAACAACTCAGAAGGTTTACCATCATTTTATTTGTACACAAACTTCCTTTGTACATACTAATCTTACTTTAAAAGAGGGGCGAAAGATACCAGAGGGACATTCAAACTCATAAATCGAAAATAAACTGACAACGCCATGGCTAAAAAGAAAAAGACAAACAACAGTACACAAAACTCAACATTTAAAAATAAAGACTAAGCAACACGAACCCCACCAATAACTGGGGGTGATCTCAGGTGCTCCGGAAGGGTAAGCAGATCCTGCTCCACATGTGTCACCCGTCGTGTTTAAACATCACTCAATATTTTAAGGTTGCAGTTGAAAGCTTAAAAAATGCATCAACAGTGCCAGTTTAAAGAAAAATATATATTAAACTATTGAATACACTGAGATCGAAATTGGAATCTTTGGTAAGTTCAGTATCAGTGTTTTAATAAAACTTGTTCTTACATAATCATGATAATTGATTTTCTTCCAGAGATTTAGAGAAAAACAACTTAGTAAGTTTACCAAAAGATCTGTTATCGTCGAACACGAATCTTGAAAGTTTGTAAGTATGATTTATGCTTATCTAAGACTTTATCTTATTATAGATTATATTGTATATTTAATCATGTTCACATATCTGAAGTTCTTTAATATACTCGGTTGCCAAGAACTCAGCAGTTTTGCCATCATTCTCTAATAATTTCGTTCAATATTTTATGTTGAATTTTAAATCAATGATAACTGCATCAACAATATCAGGTGGATGACAAATATATTTGATCCATTGAATAACTGAAGATATCCCTTTGAAATGTTTGGTAATTTGAATATAAGTAGGTTAATCAAAAATGTTCATGATCATTGATTTGCTATTAGATATTTACTGAATAACAAGTTAAAACGTTTACCAGAAGGTCTGTTAGCATTGACCACAAATCTTCTAAATTGTAAGTGTAATTGATATCTATATCAGACCAGGGATGGGGTAATCGTAATCTTTAATCGTAATCGATTGTAATTGATTACAGTTTTCCAAGTAATCGACAGTAATCTGTAATCGTCACCATTTTCGATTACATGTAATTCTAATTCAATTTAAAGACATCTTGACATTGAACCAATGCATTTTTATTCTAATTCAATACAAGAGACACATGAACTTGTATTCTGTTTTGACAAAAAAAATATATAGTGATTATGAGTTTAAATAGAGTATAAAGAATTTCTCAACTGCATCTTTGGCTTTTCTGATCAGATGATCAAAGTAATTTAAAGAGTGACACGCAGACTTTGTTTTGATTTCAATTATCTCTAATTAAGTATCAGATTTACATTATATGGCCCTAGGATATAAATGTTTACTCCATTGACACCTTTATAATCTATAATTAAGAAGATTATTCAAACAAAAATATTTAATCCATGCATATAATTAAATTTAAGTATTCAATTATCAAATTATCTAGAATAATCATTACACTTTTATTTTAAAGTTTCAGAATAAAAATCAAACATTTGTATAGTAATGAACATTATAAATTATCATCTAATAATTCAAATTTATAATCTGTAAATAAAGAGTTAAAACGAACAGCAAAATTTAAGTCAGTAAGACAGTATGTTATAAAATATGTGCAAAATATGAAGCAAATGACCCATAATAAAAAGATGTGACTGGTGCATTGGTGGAAGTCAATGCAGGAACTTTATCACCACTCTATCTTGTTGACCCATATTCCAAGAACTTGTAATTTATTTGGTTTATCGTTCTAGACAACTGTTACAAACAAGACATTTAAAAGCAGTTCTTGTGTAAAGTTCTTAATTTTCACTAACAAACTCTTTGACCAGTATAATTGTGGTAAGCTTTCTTTAGTTATTCAAAAAAAAAAAAGAAATGTGCATGTAATTGACAGTAATCGAAAAGAAATGTAATTATTTTTCATAAAGTAATAATTCGATTACACTAAAAACTCAGTGTAATCGATTACTAAAAAATCCTTCGTGTAATTGATTATTAATCGATTACAATTGACAGTAATCGTGCACATCCCTGTATCAGACTTAACCTTATTAAATATTATATTGGTTTTTTAAACTCGTTCATATGTACCCTGTGTTCTTTAATATACTTGTGTGCCAATAGCTCAGCAGGTTGATCACCATTGTCTACAAACACTACCTTCTTACATGCTTATTTAACTTTTGATGTAATTCATTATTTCAAAATTTATCTTAGAATTCATTTTGGTAATTTGAGTATTATTGTCATGATTAAGTACGTTCTTACATAATCAAGATGATTGATTATCTTCAAAAAGTGTATCCAATAACATATAAGTAAGTTTACCAGATAGTCTGTTATCAATAAACACAAAGTTACAAAAAAAGTAATTGTGATTTATGCTTATCACAGACTTTATGTTATTAAAGATTGTTTTGTTTATATAATCATGTATATATATAACTGATGTTCCTCAATATTCTTGTTTGTCAACAACTCAGAAGGTTTACCATCATTTCATTTTGTACACAAACTTCCTTTGTGCATACTAATCTTACTTTAAAAGAGGGGCGAAAGATATCAGAGGGACATTCAAACTCATAAATCGAAAATAAACTGACAACGCCATGGCTAAAAAGAAAAAGACAAACAACAGTACACAAAACTCAACATTTAAAAATAAAGACTAAGCAACACGAACCCCACCAATAACTGGGGGTGATCTCAGGTGCTCCGGAAGGGTAAGCAGATCCTGCTCCACATGTGTCACCCGTCGTGTTTAAACATCACTCAATATTTTAAGGTTGCAGTTGAAAGCTTAAAAAATGCATCAACAGTGCCAGTTTAAAGAAAAATATATATTAAACTATTGAATACACTGAGATCGAAATTGGAATCTTTGGTAAGTTCAGTATCAGTGTTTTAATAAAACTTGTTCTTACATAATCATGATAATTGATTTTCTTCCAGAGATTTAGAGAAAAACAACTTAGTAAGTTTACCAAAAGATCTGTTATCGTCGAACACGAATCTTGAAAGTTTGTAAGTATGATTTATGCTTATCTAAGACTTTATCTTATTATAGATTATATTGTATATTTAATCATGTTCACATATCTGAAGTTCTTTAATATACTCGGTTGCCAAGAACTCAGCAGTTTTGCCATCATTCTCTAATAATTTCGTTCAATATTTTATGTTGAATTTTAAATCAATGATAACTGCATCAACAATATCAGGTGGATGACAAATATATTTGATCCATTGAATAACTGAAGATATCCCTTTGAAACGTTTGGTAATTTGAATATAAGTAGGTTAATCAAAAATGTTCATGATCATTGATTTGCTATTAGATATTTACTGAATAACAAGTTAAAACGTTTACCAGAAGGTCTGTTAGCATTGACCACAAATCTTCTAGAATTGTAAGTGTAATTGATATCTATATCAGACCAGGGATGGGGTAATCGTAATCTGTAATCGTAATCGATTGTAATTGATTACAGTTTTCCAAGTAATCGACAGTAATCTGTAATCGTCACCATTTTCGATTACATGTAATTCTAATTCAATTTAAAGACATCTTGACAATGGACCAATGCATTTTTATTCTAATTCAATACAAGAGACACATGAACTTGTATTCTGTTTTGACAAAAAAAATATATAGTGTTTATGAGTTTAAATAGAGTATAAAGAATTTCTCAACTGCATCTTTGGCTTTTCTGATCAGATGATCAAAGTAATTTAAAGAGTGACACGCAGACTTTGTTTTGATTTCAATTATCTCTAATTAAGTATCAGATTTACATTATATGGCCCTAGGATATAAATGTTTACTCCATTGACAGCTTTATAATCTATAATTAAGAAGATTATTCAAACAAAAATATTTAATCCATGCATTTAATTAAATTTAAGTATTCAGTTATCAAATTATCTAGAATAATCATTATACTTTTATTTTAAAGTTTCAGAATAAAAATCAAACATTTGTATAGTAATGAACATTATAAATTATCATCTAATAATTCAAATTTATAATCTGTAAATAAAGAGTTAAAACGAACAGCAAAATTTAAGTCAGTAAGACAGTATGTTATAAAATATGTGCAACATATGAAGCAAATGACCCATAATAAAAAGATGTGACTGGTGCATTGGTGGAAGTCAATGCAGGAACTTTATCACCACTCTATCTTGTTGACCCATATTCCAAGAACTTGTAATTTATTTGGTTTATCGTTCTAGACAACTGTTACAAACAAGACATTTGAAAGCAGTTCTTGTGTAAAGTTCTTAATTTTCACTAACAAACTCTTTGACCAGTTTAATTGTGGTAAGCTTTCTTTAGTTATTCAAAAAAAAAAAAAATGTGCATGTAATTGACTGTAATCGAAAAGAAATGTAATTATTTTTCATAAAGTAATCTTTCGATTACACTAAAAACTCAGTGTAATCGATTACTAAAAAATCCTTCGTGTAATTGATTATTAATCTATTACAATTGACAGTAATCGTGCCCATCCCTGTATCAGACTTAATCTTATTAAATATTATATTGGTTTTTTAAACTCGTTCATATGTACCCTGTGTTCTTTAATATACTTGTGTGCCAATAGCTCAGCAGGTTGATCACCATTGTCTACAAACACTACCTTCTTACATGCTTATTTAACTTTTGATGTAATTCATTATTTCAAAATTTATCTTAGAATTCATTTTGGTAATTTGAGTATTATTGTCATGATTAAGTACGTTCTTACATAATCAAGATGATTGATTATCTTCAAAAAGTGTATCCAATAACATATAAGTAAGTTTACCAGATAGTCTGTTATCAATAAACACAAAGTTACAAAAAAAGTAATTGTGATTTATGCTTATCACAGACTTTATGTTATTAAAGATTGTTTTGTTTATATAATCATGTATATATATAACTGATGTTCCTCGATATTCTTGTTTGTCAAAAAATCAGAAGGTTAACCATCATTTCATTTTGTACACAAATTTCCATTGTGCATTCTAATCATACTTTAATTGTCACTCAATATTTTAAGGATGCAGTTGAAAGCTTAAAAATGCATCAACAATGCCAGTTTAAAGAAAAATATATATTAAACTATTGAATACAAGGAGATAGAAATTGGAAATCTGTGGTAAGTTCAGTATCAGTGTTTTAATTAAACTTGTTCTTACATAAACAAGATAATTGAATCTCTTCCAGAAATTTAGAGAAAAACAACTTATTAAGTTTACCAAAAGATCTGTTATCGTCGAACACGAATCTTGAACGTTTGTAAGTATGATTATGCTTATCTAAGACTTGATCTTATTATAGATTATATTGTATATTTAATCATGTTCACATATCGGATGTTCGTCAATATACTCGCCGACGTCAAAGTGAACTGCCCTTTAAAGCAGTTCATTAGCAGTTTTATAGCAGTTTCTTGAATTTTTAGCAGTTTTAGAGCCGTTTAAAGCAGTTTTGTTTTAAGCAGTTAAAAATAACTGCTACTGGTAAATGAAAACTGTTAATGCAAGCAGTTTAAATATTTACATAAGCAAGATGATTGATTGTCTTCCAAAACTATATTCAATAACAAAGAGGTAAGTTTACCAGATAGTCTGTTATTATCGAACACAAAGTTACAAGAATTGTAATTGTGATTTATGCTTATCACAGACTTTATGTTATTAAAGATTGTTTTGTTTACATAATCATGTACATATATAACTGATGTTCCTCAATATTCTTGTGTGTCAAAATATAAGAAGGTTAACCATCATTTCATTTTGTACACAAACTTCCTTTGTGCATACTAATCTTACTTTAAACATGACTCAATATTTTAAGGTTGCAGTTGAAAGCTTAAGAAATGCATCAACAATGCCAGTTTAAAGAAAAACATATATTAAATTAAAAACCAATTGTTCTCTGGAAGGTCTTTCCATATCAATTTTTAAAATAATAAATAACAAGCTACTTTCGATCACTCAAAATTACTATTGGCGTCAAATCATAGGTTTCTTCATACCTATTCAATAAGTATGTGGTGTATATATACTGTTGTCTGAAATAAGGGAGATAATTTGCTACATCCAGTTTAGGAAATGACACTCACGGTCTCACATAATAGCTTTATTCACACTGGTTCCAAAAATAAATGGTATCTATATATTTTTCCCTGAAATAAGGATGATAATTGCCAACTTCCGGTTTAGAAAATGTCACTTCTGGTCTCATATGATAGCTGCATTTACACTGATGCCAAAAATATATGGTTTCTATATACTTATGTCTGTAATAAGGGAGATTTTAGGTACTTCCAGTTAATTGAAGGTCACTTCCGGTATCAGATGATAGGTTTATGCATGCCTATTAAAAAAATATGTGGTTTCTTGGTATTTTTTTCCATTATATAAGTGCAAAAATGGCTACGTCCGGTTTATTCAAGGTCATTTCGTGTCGCTTCGGTCAAAATTGGACAATACATCTGGAGGATATATCTAGCAATTTGGTAAAATAGACTTGCCGATTTCTTTTACGGTTACGGAGGAGATGCACTCACAAGGAAAAAAGTGCTTGGAAAGATAACTCCTACAAAGAAAAGTATTCGGTTATGCAGGGTCAATTTCAAAGGCACATAAACTGTGCGATATCATATACCAAACAACTAAGCGACATCTTGCGAAATAAAAATTATACACAAGAAATTAATGTGGCGGAAGGAGGAAAAAAATAAATAAAAACCAATTGTTTAGAAAAATTAATCAAAACATCCTAAGGATATAACGAGCAATTTGGTAAAATAAATTTGTTTTTTTCTTATACAGTTGCAAAGTATTAGAAATAACAAGAAAAACAGTGTTCGGGGAGATAACTCTTACACGGAAAAGCATTCGGTTCAGCGTTGTCAGTTTCAAAAGCATATTAACTGTTCGATATCATATATAAAATAACTAAGCAACATCTTGCGAAATAACCAAACAGCACAGGAAAAAAAATTAGACGGAAGAAAAAAAAATAATCAGAACAAATGCAATAGGGCTTTCTACAGAATAGTGGAAAGACCTAAGTATTAAATACAAGGAGATAAAAACTGGAGATCTTTGGTAAGTTCAGTGTTTTAATAAAACTTGTTCTTACATAATCATGATAATTGATTTTCTTCCAGAGATTTAAGTGACAACAACTTAGTAAGTTTACCAAAAGATCTGTTATCGTCGAACACGAATCTTGTAAGTTTGTAAGTATGATTTATGCTTATCTAAGACTTTATCTTATTATAGATTATATTGTATATTTAATCATGTTTACATATCTGAAGTTCTTCAATATACTCGGTTGCCAAGAACTCAGCAGTTTTGCCATCATTCTCTAATAATTTCGTTCAAAATTTTATTCTGAATTTTAAATCAATGATAACTGCATCAACAATATCAGGTGGATGACAAATATATTTGATCCATTGAATAACTGAAGATATCCCTTTGAAATGTTTGGTAATTTGAATATAAGTAGGTTAATTAAAAATGTTCATGATCATTGATTTGCTACTAGATATTTACTGAATAACAAGTTAAAACATTTACCAGAAGGTCTGTTAGCATTGACCACAAATCTTCTAGAATTGTAAGTGTAATTGATATCTATATCAGACCAGGGATGGGGTAATCGTAATCTGTATTCGTAATCAATTGTAATTGATTACAGTTTTCCAAGTAATCGACAGTAATCTGTAATCGTCACCATTTTCGATTACATGTAATCCTAATTCAATTTAAAGATATCTTGACAAGGAACCAATGCATTTTTATTCTAATTCAATAAAAGAGACACTTGAACTTGTATTCTGTTTTGACAATAAAAATATATAGTGTTTATGAGTTTAAATAGAGTATAAAGAATTTCTCAACTGCATCTTTGGCTTTTCTGATCAGATGATCAAAGTAATTTAAAGAGTGACATGCAGACTTTGTTATGATTTCAATTATCTCTAATTAAGTATCAGATTTACATTATATGGCACTAGGATATAAATTTTTACTCCGTTGACAGCTTTATAATCTATAATTAAGAAGATTATTCAAACAAAAATATTTAATCCATGCATTTAATTAAATTTAAGTATTCAATTATCAAATTATCTAGAATAATCATTACACTTTTATTTAAAAGTTTCAGAATAGAAATAAAACATTTGTATAGTAATGAACATTATAAATTATCATCTAAAAATTCAAATTTATAATCTGCAAATAAAGAGTTAAAACGAACAACAAAATTTAAGTCAGTAAGACAGTATGTTCTAAAATATGTGCAAAATATGAAGCAAATGACCCATAATAAAAAGATACGACTGGTGCATTGGTGGAAGTCATTGCAGGAACTTTATCACCACTCTATCTTGTTGACCCATATTTCAAGAACTTGTATTTTATTTGGTTTATCGTTCTAGACAACTGTTACAAACAGGACATTTAAAAGCAGTTCTTGTGTAAAGTTCTTAATTTTCACTAACAAACTCTTTGACCAGTTTAATTGTGGTAAGCTTTCTTTAGTTATTAAAAAAAAAAGAGATGTGCATGTAATTGACAGTAATCGAAAAGAAATGTAATTATGTTTCATAAAGAAACCGATTGTAATCGATTACACTAAAAAATCAGTGTAATCGATTACAAAAAAATCCTTCGTGTAATTGATTATTAATCGATTACAATTGACAGTAATCGTGCCCATCCCTGTATCAGACTTAATCTTATTAAATATTATATTGGTTTTTTAAACTCGTTCATATGTACCCTGTGTTCTTAAATATACTTGTGTGCCAATAGCTCAGCAGGTTGATCACCATTGTCTACAAACACTACCTTCTTACATGCTTATTTAACTTTTGATGTAATTCATTATTTCAAAATTTATCTTAGAATTCATTTTGGTAATTTGAATATTATTGTCTTGATTAAGTACGTTCTTACATAATCAAGATGATTGATCGTCTTCAGAAAGTGTATCCAATAACATATAAGTAAGTTTACCAGATAACCTGTTATCAATAAACACAAAGTTACAAGAATTGTACTTGTGATTTATGCTTATCACAGACTTTATTTTATTAAAGATTGTTTTGTTTATATAATCATGTTTCTCTAATTCTATGGAAATTTATCCCTTTCCGAACCCATTGTATAAAAAAATTTAATCAACGTGTGGTTGCCGGTGATCTCAAAAGATCTTTGGATGATTTTAAGGGTCATAACCTTTTTAGCTAACTGGATGAATCAAAATATGCTAACAGGTGTTAATGAAATTGACAACTTCGTGGAATGTGAAAGGCACACGAAGGGGATTTTCGTTTAACAAAAAAAGAAAATTTATTTTTTAATCATTAGAGAAACAGATTTTTACATAGTTACTCGTGGATTATCGGATTTATCCAATCTTGATAGTTAAATTATAAATTTTAAAGTCCTCGCCGAGGCTCGGACTTTAAAATTGATAATTTAACTATCTCGATTGGATAAATCCGATAATCCACTGGTATCAATGTAAGAATCTATATATATATATAACTGATGTTCCTCAATAATCTTGTTTGTCAACAACTCAGAAGGTTTACCATCATTTCATTTTGTACACAAACTTCCTTTGTGCATACTAATCTTACTTTAAAAGAGGGGCGAAAGATATCAGAGGGACATTGAAACTCATAAATCGAAAATAAACTGACAACGCCATGGCTAAAAAGAAAAAGACGAACAACAGTACACAAAACTCAACATTTAAAAATAAAGACTAAGCAACACGAACCCCATCAAAAACTGGGGGTGATCTCAGGTGCTCCGGAAGGGTAAGCAGATCCTGCTCCACATGTGTCACCCGTCGTGTTTAAACATCACTCAATATTTTAAGTTTGCAGTTGAAAGCTTAAAAAATGCATCAACAATGCCAGTTTAAAGAAAAATATATATTAAACTATTAAATACACTGAGATCGAATTTGGAATCTTTGGTAAGTTCAGTATCAGTGTTTTAATAAAACTTGTTCTTACATAATCATGATAATTGATTTTCTTCCAGAGATTTAAGAGACAACAACTTAGTAAGTTTACCAAAAGATCTGTTATCGTCGAACACCAATCTTAAAAAGTTGTAAGTATGATTTATGCTTATCTCAGACTTTATCTTATTATAGATTATATTGTATTTTTAATCATGTTCATATATCTGAAGTTCTTCAATATACTCGGTTGCCAAGAACTCAGCAGTGTTGCCATCATTCTCTAATAATTGCGTTCAATATTTTATGTTGAATTTTAAATCAATGATAATTACATCAACAATATCAGGTGGATGACAAATATATTCGATCCATTGAATAACTGAAGATATCCCTTTGAAATGTTTGGTAATTTGAATATAAGTAGGTTAATTAAAAATGTACATGATCATTGATTTGCTATTAGATATTTACTGAATAACAAGTTAAAGCGTTTACCAGAAGGTCTGTTAGCATTGACCACACATCTTCTAGAATTGTAAGTGTAATTGATATCTATCTTGATAATGAACCAATGCATTTTTATTCTAAATCAATAAAAGAGACACATGAACTTGTATTCTGTTTTGACAATAAAAATATATAGTGTTTATGAGTTTAAATAGAGTATAAAGAATTTCTCAACTGCATCTTCGGCTTTTCTGATCAGATGATCAAAGTAATTTAAAGAGTGACATGCAGACTTTGTTTTGATTTCAAATATCTCTTATTAAGTATCAGATTTACATTATATGGCCCTAGGATATAAATTTTTACTCCGTTGACAGCTTTATAATCTATAAGTAAGAAGATTATCCAAACAAAAATATAAATTCATGCATTTAATTAAATTTAAGTATTCAATTATCAAATTATCTAAAATAATCATTACACTTTTATTTTAAAGTTTCAGAATAAAAATCAAACATTTGTATAGTAATGAACATTATAAATTATCATCTAAAAATTCAAACTTAAAATCTGCTATTGCAAATAAAGAGTTTAAACGAACAACAAAATTTAAGTCAGTAAGACAGTATGTTATAAAATATGTACAAAATATGAAGCAAATGACCCATAATAAAAAGATGTGACTGGTGCATTGGTGGAAGTCAATGCAGGAACTTTATCACCACTCTATCTTGTTGACCCATATTCCAAAAACTTGTAATTTATTTGGTTTATCGTTCTAAACAACTGTTACAAACAGGACATTTAAAAGCAATTCTTGTGTAAAGTTCTTAATTTTCACTAACAAACTCTTTGACCAGTATAATTGTGGTAAACTTTCTTTAGTTATTCAAAAAAAAAGCTTCTTTAGTTATTAAAAAAAAAAGAAATAAGCATGTAATTGACAGTAATCGAAAAGAAATGTAATTACTTTTCATAAAGTAATCGATTGTAATTGATTACACTAAAAAATCAGTGTAATCAATTACAAAAAAATCCTTCGCGTAAATGATTATTAATCTATTACAATTGACAGTAATCGTGCCCATCCTTGTATCAGACTTAATCTTATTAAATATTATATTGGTTTTTTAAACTCGTTCATATGTACCCTGTGTTCTTTAATATACTTGTGTGCCAATAGCTCAGCAGGTTGATCATCATTGTCTACACACACTACCTTCTTACATGCTTATTTAACTTTTGATGTAATTCATTATTTCAAAATTTATCTCAGAATTCATTTTGGTAATTTGAATATTATTGTCTTGATTAAGTACGTTCTTACATAATCAAGAAGATTGATTGTCTTCAAAAAGTGTATCCAATAACATATAAGTAAGTTTACCAGATAGTCTGTTATCAATAAACACAAAGTTACAAGAATTGTAATTGTGATTTACGCTTATCACAGACTTTATTTTATTTTATATTGTTTTGTTTATATAATCATATAACTGATGTTCCTCAATATGCTTGTGTGTCCACATTTCAGATGGTTTATTTTGTACACACACTTCATTTGTGCATTCTAATCTTACGTTAAATGTCACTCAATATTTTAAGGTTGCAGTTGAAAGCTTAAAAAGCTTAAAAAATCCAACAACAATGCCAGTTTAAAGAAAAAATATATAATAAACTATTGAATACAAGGAGATAGAAATTGGAAATCAGTGGTAAGTTCAGTATCAGTGTTTTAATTAAACTTGTCCTTACATAATCAGGATAATCGATTTTTTCCAGAAATTTAGAGAACAACAACTTAGTCAGTTTACCGAAAGATCTGTTATCGTCGAACACGAATCTTGAAACTTTGTAAGTATGATTTTTGCTTATCTCAGACCTTATCTTAATATAGATTATATTTTATATTTAATCATGTTCACATATCGGATGTTGTTCAATATACTAGCCGAAGTCAAAGTGAACTGCCCTTTAAAGCAGTTCATTAGCAGTTTTATAGCAGTTTCTTGAATTTTTAGAAGTTTTAGAGCCGTTTAAAGCAGATTTATTTTAAGCAGTTTAAAATAACTGCTACTGGTAAATAATAACTGTTAATTCAAGCAGTTTAAATATTTACATAAGCAAGATGATTGATTGTCTTCAAAACTATATTCAATAACAAAGAGGTAAGTTTACCAGATAGTCTGTTATCATCGAACACTAAGTTACAAGAATTGCACTTGTGATTTATGCTTATCACAGACTTTATTTTATCAAAGATTGTTTTGTTTATATAATCACGTAGTTTCTCAATATTCTTGTGTGTCAAAAAATAAGAAGGTTAACCATCATTTCATTTTGTACACAAATTTCCATTGTGCATTCTAATCATACTTTTATTGTCACTCAATATTTTAAGGATGCAGTTGAAAGCTTAAAAAATGCATCAACAATGCCAGTTTAAAGAAAAATATAAATTGAACTATTGAATACAAGGAAATAGAAATTGGAAATCAGTGGTAAGCTCAGTATCAGTGTTTTAATTAAACTTGTCCTTTCATAACCAGGATAATCGATTTTTTCCAGAAATTTAGAGAAAAACAACTTAGTCAGTTTACCGAAAGATCTGTTATCGTCGAACACGAATCTTGAAACTTTGTAAGTATGATTTTTGCTTATCCCAGACCTTATCTTAATATAGATTATATTTTATATTTAATCATGTTCACATATCGGATGTTGTTCAATATACCAGCCGAAGTCAAAGTGAACTGCCCTTTAAAGCAGTTCATTAGCAGTTTTATAGCAGTTTCTTGAATTTTTAGAAGTTTTAGAGCCGTTTAAAACAGATTTATTTTAAGCAGTTTAAAATAACTGCTACTGGTAAATAATAACTGTTAATTCAAGCAGTTTAAATATTTACATAAGCAAGATGATTGATTGTCTTCAAAACTATATTCAATAACAAAGAGGTAAGTTTACCAGATAGTCTGTTATCATCGAACACTAAGTTACAAGAATTGCACTTGTGAGTTATGCTTATCACAGACTTTATTTTATCAAAGATTGTTTTGTTTATATAATCATGTATATATATAACTGATGTTCCTCAATAATCTTGTTTGTCAACAACTCAGAAGGTTTACCATCATTTCATTTTGTACACAAACTTCCTTTGTGCATACTAATCTTACTTTAAAAGAGGGGCGAAAGATATCAGAGGGACATTCAAACTCATAAATCGAAAATAAACTGACAACGCCATGGCTAAAAAGAAAAAGACAAACAACAGTACACAAAACTCAACATTTAAAAATAAAGACTAAGCAACACGAACCCCACCAATAACTGGGGGTGATCTCAGGTGCTCCGGAAGGGTAAGCAAATCCTGCTCCACATGTGGCACCCGTCGTGTTTAAACATCACTCAATATTTTAAGGTTGCAGTTGAAAGCTTAAAAAATGCATCAACAGTGCAAGTTTAAAGAAAAATATAGTAAACTATTGAATAAACTGAGATCGAAATTGGAATCTTTGGTAAGTTCAGTATCAGTGTTTTAATTAAACTTGTTCTTACATAATCATGATAATTGATTTTCTTCCAGAGATTTAGATGACAACAACTTAGAAAGTTTACCAACATATCTATTATCGTCGAACACAAATCTTAGAGGATTGTAAGTATGATTTATGCTCTTCTCAGATTTATCTTATTATGGATTATATTGAATATTTAATCACATAACCACATATTTGATGTTCTTTAATATACTTTTGTTAGTCCCCAAAGGTATCACCAGCCCAGTAGCCAGTATTTTGGTACTGGCATGAAAATACGGATTTCGTGTTATTAAAATTTGCTGTTACAAGATTTGGGAAATTATTAAAAATCAAGGAATGCATCTCCCTCATGCAAAGCTCTGATTCCTTGCCCAGCTTTGGCTATACTTTTTTGTCCTTTTTGGTTTATAGCTCTTCATGCTTTTAATAAGCTTTGGATTTTCAAATATTTTGGCCTAGAGCATCACTGAAGAGAAATTGATTGTAAAAATGCGCATCTGGTGCAGAAAAATTGGGACCGTTTATGTTGTTACGAGAACTCAGTAGTTTTGTCATCTTTTTATTTTAATTTCGTTCAATATTTAATGTTGAATTTTAGGGCAATCAAAATTACATCAACAATATCACGTGGATGACACATATATTTTATCCATTGAATAACTGAAGATAGACTTATGACATGTTTGGTAATTTGAATATAAGTAGGTTAATTAGAAATGTTCATGATCATCGATTTACTATTAGATATTTATTGAATAACAAGTTAAAAAGTTTACCAGAAGGTCTGTTAACATTGACCACAAATCTTCCAATGTGCATGTAATTGACAGTAATCGAAAAGAAATGTAATTATTTTTCATAAAGTAATCGATTCGATTACACTAAAAAATCAGTGTAATCGATTACTAAAAAATCCTTCGTGTAATTGATTATTAATCGATTACAATTGACAGTAATCGTGCCAATCCCTGTATCAGACTTAGTTTTATTAAACATTATATTGGTTTTTTTAACCTCGTTCATATGTACCCTGCGTTCTTGAATATACTTGTGTGCCAATAGCTCAACAAGTGTATCACCATTGTTTACAAACACTACCTTCTTACATGCTTATTTAACTTTTGATGTAATTCATTATTTCAAAATTAATCTTAGAATTCATTTTGGTAATTAGAGTATTATTGTCTGGATTAGGTACGTTCTTACATGATCAAGATGATTGATTGTTGGGCTGGCTCGACCAGTCAGTTTAAACCAGGTGATTGGATTTTCTAAGAGATAAAACAATCAGGTGCTGACTTTTATTCTATCACCAATCCAAAAATGGTAAATAACTAAAAATTCAAAATAAAATACAATTTTACAATGTGTTAAATAATATTATTAAAGTTAATGATTCATCCGGTATGAGTAGCGGCGTAGTCCGGGATGTAGCAATTCAATGCTCCGACACGGTGTAGTTCAGAATGAAGAAATGAAATACTTCCAATGTAAAAATAGATAAATTATACTTTTGTTGCACAGTCAAATGTATCACGCGCAATTTGAAGGCATCAAACAAACTATTTCAAAAGTTACTCACGCTGTGGTTAGCCACAAATTGTGATTAAGAATGCATCCTGCGACAGTCCTTTGTCCAGTGATGTGACGATTTGCAAAAGACGGATGCGAGGCTACGGTAACAATAGAATGTTGCACGGTGAAGTCCAGATTTAACTCCGGTAAAATGTAAACTAATCGTGAATATAATTACACAAAATATATAGATAAATTAGGGAATCCAAGGCAACACACCCCCCGTCTGATATCAGACTGATATTACTATTCAATGATTAAATCACATATGAATATAGAATATATAAATCCCAATTGAAGCTTGGTACGGCACAGTTTCTCATTCTTTAAAAGGAAGTATCCGACGATATGATAGTCATCTGTGTACATTTCACATTGTTGTTGTTGCAACGGTAAGAACAATTTTTCCCAACGTTGAGAGACGGCGATCGAAGATAGTCCTCTTCTGACTTTGCTATAGTCACATATTTGTGAGTCTCTGGCGAAATAAATCGTTTCCTCTTAACGTTTAATCCTGCGGATCTAGTTGTTATATGACGATCTCGATTTTTGATTTTGTCGAAGTAATGTCTGCCAAAAGGTGTTACTTTGTAATGATGTCCAGATAAGATCACTGGTTCGTTTTCATTAAGATTCGAGTCAGATATGACGATACTACTTCCTACTCGGAGTAGTCCTAGCTTATTCAAAGGCAGATTGAGATTGGCAATTGGTCCTTGTTTCGGAATATGTTTTTGTTTCTGAACGCAACTTATTTCTTCTCCGTGATTTTCAGGTCTTGTTGATTCCAGAATGAAAGTTTCGTTACCCATAGAATTTTCAATTGAAGCCATAAATTTCGCTTCTGTTGACACAAGTGCTTCTCCTTTAGAAAGATTCGTGAATCTACCATACTTGGTACTAGGTCCAGTACACTGAAGAATTTTTATGGAATGGGTTTTTGCAACCTTGACATTCGATTTAAAGTTTAGGCCGTGATCCTGACTAACGATTGGATTCTCGTCCTTGACTGATATTTCCGGTCCTGAGTCAAGAAGTTGTTCTGGTTCCGTAAATGAAACGTTAGTTATCTTCGTGTTGAATTCAAGTGGAACAATTTGCTTGTCAACATATGTATTTCAAATTATGACCCAACCAAGTTTCAACTTTTGGGCAAATGGAGTTCTGGATGGTCATAGGCGTTGTTCAAGGACGTGGTGTGCCTCTATAAGGTCTCTTCCAATTAACAGTTGAATTTTGCACTTTTCCTCTATTGGTGGAATGCTTCCTCTGAGTTCTTTTAAATGAGGATGATGCATTGTTACTTCAGGAGTAGGGATTTTGTCCCGATTATTGGGAATATCATCACATTCGATTAATGTAGGCAGATCAAATTGTACGTCACTCTGTACAGATTTTATGAAGAAATCTCTTCCTCTCTTACCAGAAGTAGCTACTCTGCCGGAGCATATGTTAGAGAGTAGTTTTCCGGTTTTTCAAGAACGTGGAACTGTCTGAAGAATTCAGGCGAGGCAAAAGACCGGTTGCTTTGGTCGTCAATGATGGCGTACATCCGAATAATTTTGTCTGTCCTGTCCTTGTGGTACTCATCCACAGGTAATATCTTGGCATAAGATTTCTCACTCTTATGATCCTTGTAGATCTCTGTGCAGGTCGAACCTAGAAAGGTTAACTTTGTTTCAGCTTACTCTGTCTGCTCCCCGCCGTAGATTGTTCCAGGCGAATTATCTTGAGAAATGATGAGTGGTTGCATCCTTGTTATGTGTAGTGCGGTGGTGTGTCGTTGACTTCCACACTCGTTACAACTGATGCTCGCGTTGCAATCACGACTCCTGTGTGTGGTTAACTCACAGCACTTGTAGCAAACATTGTTCTGTCTTAACAGTTCTTTGCGATCCTCGATAGGTTTGGCTCGGAACGCTCGACATTCGTTTAAGGGATGCTTTGTATGATGCAAAATGCAAAGACTTTGTTGTTCACTGCTGTCTCCAGGTTGCTGTTCAGGTTCTATTTTATGGACGTTGACTTCAGAATACGTCTGAGTTGTGAACTTTGGCGCAGCACCTTTTGCATTTCGTGTGACTTTTGACCCAGAGATGAACCCAGGATCGTTCTTAATTTTGCTAATTTCCCTGATGAAGGCAGGGAATTCTGTGAAAGACGGAACGGTAACTTCGTATTTAGACCTGTATCTTGAAGCCCTTGTTATCCACTTTTCTTGGAGTCCATATGGCAGTTTTTCCACAATTGGATTTATCCCGGACGAAGAGTCGAAATAAGCTAGCAAACATCCCAGCTTGGGATTTTCCTTGTGATATTCTATTTCTGATAGAATGTCAGACAAGTCACTGTCTTTGTTCGTAAAGGTAGGAAAGTTGACGAGTTTACTTGTGAGACAGGCCTCCAACATTTCTGGAGCACCATATCGCTCATCCAGTCTCTGCCATAACCTCTGTAGGCCTCTTGTTGGGTTGTTGGCATTTGATGCCCTTATACTCATGGCATGTTTGGCAGATTCTGGCTCTAGCCACTTAATCAATAGGTCTATCTGTTCCGAGTCCGAAACATGTAATTCGTCTATGACGTTTTTAAAGCTGGCTTTCCATGTATGGAAGGATTCTGCCCGGTCATTAAAGCTTGTTAGCCGTGAGAACAGCAGGTCCTTACGTAGGAGAAATCTAGTTATCTTTGATGTAGGATTGATTTGTTGCAGGTGTGCAACAGGGGTCTCTCCTATAACGCCTTGTTTTTGGTATGCAACAGGGATCTCTTCTGAAACGCCCTGTTTTCCTATGCCTTTTATTGTTCCCAGATCTGGGAATTCATTAACGTCCGGTGACTTAGCATGTGTAGACAAGACCGCAGGTTTCTGTGATGGCAGGTTCAATGCCACGGAGGGCACGAAGTCTGGCGCTTCATGACTTAGCTCAATCTTAACAGAAGTTTGTTTTTTTCTGTTGAGGGGCTATCACGTCATGAATGGAAGTTGGTTCAGGATGTTTATTAACAAAGTCTTGCACACGTTGGAGCAGGTCTTCTGTTTCGTCAGAGAGATCGCTAAATGCTTGGCGGCCGTCGTATTCCAGGATACGAGCCTCGGCTTCTGCGGCTGCAGCTTCACTTTGTGCTTCTAGAAGGTTCAAATTGGCCTTTAGTTAAGCTCTTTCCCGGCTTACACGCGCAGCCTCTTGTTCCAATTGAGCTTTCCTGCGTATTTCGTGAGCTTTTCTTTGGGCGGCTTCCTGTTCTAATTGAGCTTTTCTTTGAGCGGCCTTCTGTTCTAGTTGAGCGTTTCTTTGAGCGGCCTCCTGTTCTAGTTGAGCTTTTCTTTGAGCGGCCTCCTGTTCTAGTTGAGCTTTTCTTTGAGCGGCCTCCTGTTCTGCTCGGATGGCTTCTTGCTCCATTTCGGCTTTGACTTCCGTTTGTGTGAACAGAGCTTGTTCTTCTAATAAGGCCTCCTGTTTAAGGATCAGGGTATGTTTTTCGGCAAAGGCAATTTTAGACTTAGCAGCCTCTTTTTTGGCACGCTTCCTCCGTGCAAGACTTGACATGTCAGAGACGTTGGAGCTCCCATTGTGCGAGGTTTTCTTGCTCTTAGATGTCTTTTTTTTCGTAGATTTAGCCTTTGTCAGGGTGAGGCGATGCTCGTGTAAGGTTTCAATTGCTAGACATTCGGATATCTGTTGAAAGTTTACATGTATCAATGTTTTGAAGGCTGTCTACCGTTCTTGTATTTTTAAGAAATTTCAAGTACTCGTCTGTGAGCCTGCGATAAATAGTACAGGCTTGTACAATTTTATCTTGTGCTGTTAGCAATTGCTGGAGGTCGTTAGAAGGCATGGTCGTTTCCAATAACTGCAATTCTAGGTCTGACCATAAGGCCTCTAAGTCATAATAGAACTTGTAACGTTTCTCTGTAAAAAACTCCTTGTCCCTTTTCGGTAAGTTCACGTACTCGCCTAGTCTTGGCATTTTCATCTAAAGGTGTTGTAGAAGACGGGTTCTCTATTTGTCCTTTAAAGACATCTCCCTCTGGGGGTTGAACCTCGTATTGCTGCTCCGCTTGACTGGGATCCATGATATAAATCAACTAACTGTAGGCAATGTTTGTTCAACGTTGTTGGTTTGCTGCCTAGGACACACAAGCTGTGTTGCGTAGTGTCAATGTAACAGCTACGAACGATGCTCCGTTGTATTTCCTGTTCAGGAGATGTGTAGACAAGTTGTTGTCAATTTACTGTGTACAGGAATGCACAGCCGACGTCTGGTTGTAAGTGTTGTCACTGCCGCAAGGTGGAGTATTCTTTAATACACAACAGACAAGTTGTAGCTTATTTACTGTGCTGGCTCGACCAGTCAGTTTAAACCAGGTGATTGGGTTTACTAAAAGATAAAACAATCAGGTGCTGACTTTTATTCTATCACCAATCCAAAAATGGTAAATAACTGAAAATTCAAAACAAAGTACAATTTTACAATGTGTTAAATAATATTATTATAGTTAATGATTCATCCGGTATGAGTAGCGGCGTAGTCCGGGATGTAGCAATTCAATGCTCTGCTACGGCGTAGTCCAGAATGAAGAAATAAAATACTTCCAATGTAAAAATATATAAATTATACTTTTGTTGCACAGTCAAATGTATCACGCGCAATTTGAAGGCATCAATCAAACTATTTCAAAAGTTACTCACGCTGTGGTTAGCCACAAATTGTGATTAAGAATGCATCCTGCGACAGTCCTTTGTCCAGTGATGTGACGTGGCAAGGTTTATTTGCAAAAGACGGATGCGAGGCTACGGTAACAATAGAATGTTGCACGGTGAAGTCCAGATTTAACTCCGGTAAAATATAAACTAATCATGAATATAATTACACAAAATATATAGATAAATTAGGGAATCCAAGGCAACACAATTGTCTTAAGAAAGTGTATCCAATAACATATAAGTAAGTTTACCAGATAGTCTGTTATCAATAAACACAAAGTTAAAAGAATTGTAATTGTGATTTATGCTTATCACAGACTTTATTGTATTAAAGATTGTTTTGTTTGTATAATAACGTACATATATAACTAATGTTGCTCAATATGCTTGTGTGTCCACATCTCAGAAGGTTTACCATCATTTCATTGTGTACACAAATTTCCTTTGTGCATTCTTATCATACTTTAATTGTCACTCAATATTTTTAGGATGCAGTTGAAAGCTTAAAAAATGCATCAACAATGCCAGTTTAAAGAAAATTATATATTAAACTATTGAATACAAGGAAATGGAAATTGGTAATCTTTGGTAAGTTCAGTATTAGTGTTTTAATAAAACTTGTTCTTGTAATAATCATGATAATTGATTTTCTTCCAGATTTTTAGGTGACAACAACTTAGACTGTTTACCAAAAGATCTGTTATCGTCGAACACGAATCTTAGAGAATTGTAAGTATGATTTATGCTTATCTCAGACTTGATTTTATTATATTGTATATTGTATATTTAATCATGTTCACATATCGGATGTTCTTCAATATACTCGGTTTGCCATCATTCTATATAAAATTTCGTTCAATATTTGATGTTCAATTATAAAGCAATACAATTACATCAATAATATCAGGTGGATGACAAATATATTAGATTCATTGAATAACTGAAGATACCCCTTTGAAATGTTTGGTAATTTGAATGTAAGTAGGTTACTTAAAAATGTTCATGCTCATTGATTTTCAATTAGATATTAACTGAATAACAATTTAGAAAGTTTACCAGAAGGTCTTGTAACACTGACCACAAATCTTCCAGAATTGAAAGTGTAATTGAAATTTATATCAGACTTAATCTTATTAAAGATTATATTGTTTTTTTATGCTCGTTCATATGTACCCTGTGTTCTTTAATATACGTGTGTGCCAATAGCTTAGCAAGTTTATCACCATTGTCTACAAACACTACTTCTTACATGCATATTTAACGTTTGATGTAATTCATTATTTCAATATTAGTCTTAGAATTCCTTTTGGTAATTTGAGTATTATTGTCTTTATTAATACGTTCTTACATAATCAAGATGATTGATTTTCTTCCAAAAGTGTATCCAATAACAACTAAGTAAGATTACCAGATAGTTTGTTATCATCGAACACAAAGTTACAAGAATTGAAACTGTGATTTACGCTTATCACAGACTTTATTTTATTTTATATTGTTTTGTTTATATAATCATATAACTGATGTTCCTCAATATGCTTGTGTGTCCACATTTCAGATGGTTTATTTTGTACACACACTTCATTTGTGCATTCTAATCTTACGTTAAATGTCACTCAATATTTTAAGGTTGCAGTTGAAAGCTTAAAAAGCTTAAAAAATCCAACAACAATGCCAGTTTAAAGAAAAAATATATAATAAACTATTGAATACAAGGAGATAGAAATTGGAAATCTGTGGTAAGTTCAGTATCAGTGTTTTAATTAAACGTGTTCTTACATAACCAAGATTATTGATTGTTTTCCAGAAATTTAGGTGGCAACAACTTAGTCAGTTTACCGAAAGATCTGTTATCGTCGAACACGAATCTTGAAACTTTGTAAGTATGATTTTTCCTTATCTCAGACCTTATCTTATTATAAATTATATTTTATATTTCATCATGTTCACATATCGGATGTTGTTCAATATACTAGCCGAAGTCAAATTGAACTGCTTATTTCATTAGCAGTTTTATAGCAGTTTCTTGAATTTGTAGCAGTTTTGGAGCAGTTTAAAGCAGTTTTGTTAAGGCATTTGAAATAACTGCTTACTGGTAAATGATAACTGTTAATTCAAGCAGTTTAAATATTTCCAAGCAGTTTTCCATAGCAGTTTTCTCAAGAGCAGTTATTTATTGACAGTTATCTTTTTTTTTCATTTCAACTTATATAAAGCTACCAGATTGATGAAGGTTATAATTGCCTTCCAGCTAAGCTTGGCAGTTATTTTTATATAGCAGTTTCATTTGCAAATTATTTCTTGGAAGTTGTATCAAACATAATTAATGTGAATTAGATAACAGTGGTCTTGTAGAAATGTGCCATCTGTTTTCAATTAACCTCTGTGTAGTGGACAGGAAGTACTATCTACAAAAAGATTGAGGACACATGAAGGAGAACACATATCTTAATACATTGTTCTGCAATTACTATCACTTTTAATAAAAGTATCTTAATGAAAAAAGTTGATATTTTTTTCTTAATAAATATATCACATTTTAAAGATTTAGGCAGTTGTTAGTAATCATTGAGGGAACACTTCAACAGAATCAAACAACTCCTTAAACATCCCCATGTATTGCAATATAGTAAAATTTGAATTTGGAATCAACAGGCAGACAACAAGAAAAGATGTGTCTTTTTTCATGAACAAAATGAGAATTTTATATGGGATATAATATTTGGAAATAGTTCTTTTCACAATGAATAGTGAAGATGGATCCTTCTAACTGGCATCAATGGTAATTTTTGAAAATTGGTGTTTTTTGGTGTGAATTTTGAATTACATCTTAGTTCTGGTACGTGCAATAAATTGGATACTACTATTTTGATTTTTTGAAATTGTGCTTGTTTTATTCAACATAACAAACAAATAATGACAAGTATAATACCTAGCTAGCATAATTCTTATTTTTGCTCCTGTCCGGCTGGTGTAGGTGTCATGTATTCCATACGGATTATATTAGAATGAAATTGATTCAGCTTACATATATATACTTAATCATGTTAAAATTTAAGAGTCTCTTACTAATCAAGTAATATAGTAAATAATTAATTTGAAGTATATAACATTCTATATTAATTTCTTTCAATATTTAATGTTGAATTTTGAAACAATAAAGATTACATCAACAATATCAGGTTCACGACAAATATATTTGATTCATTGAATAACTGAGCAAAAAAGTTACTTTCAGATCCGCCACTTTGCTTTGCCCGACCGTCAAAAGCGATATCTAGCTGCCCTGGTGTTCTAAATAGTCGTTTGCAGTCGCTTTCGTCATCGGCAATTTTCCGTTTTTACCAAGTCAATAAAACAGCTATTTTTCATTTCATAAGGTAAAGAACTTCAAAGACAGAAACAATTTATTTCTTTAGAAAACCTTTTAAAGTACTGACTTTATAGATTGGTCGTATGTTATTTTAAAGAAACAACTTTGATGAAGTATTTTCTTTCACTGCGCGTAATTGTTTCTCGAGAGCGTATTTCAAAACATTCTGATTTTCGGCAAATTAAGTTTGTTTTTTCACTAAAACGTGATAAAAAATGCCTTTAGTTAATGTTTCATCCATTTATTGCATTAAAAGCATCATATTCCTTCCAGAATCGCTTGTCAAACATTGTTTATTTTCGTAAATTTGTCTTCGTCCGCCATTGTAGTATTTGTACGAACAATGGATTTAGAGGCGGGATTGTTCGCAAGCGGATCAGCTAAGACCGAAATTCGTATTCTTACGATAATAACTACAGACGCACAAATGGAATACCTGACAGAAGAATAATGATCCCAAAAGTGACATTTTTGCATTCCACGAGCATACAAAACTTTTTTGAGATCTCCTTGCGAAATGTTTTATATTTTCATGTAAATGCACTGATTCAATTTATTGATTAAAGCTGCTTAAATTTGCTTAATCTATATATCATTTTAATGAGAAACAAAGAATTTCATAAACCTGATAAACAGAATATTTTATTGACTTTTAACTGATATATGACACTTTCTTCTTTTTTGCTATAAAAAAAGATCTTTTTAATCTTTTAAGTGCTAGATATATTGTTGGAAGTTTCTAACAAGAGGAAAAAATTTAATTAAGTAACTGTAAATGATTATTTAAGACATAAACTGAAACAACTGTTACTCAAATTGTATTCTCAGGTATGAATTGAACAATAAAAAAAAAATTAAATAAATAGGATACATATAGCTAGGTATGTTAACATTGAATGCAAATCTTCAATATTTGTAAGTGTAATTGATATTTATATCAGACTTTAACTTATTTGATATTGTGTGGAATTTTAATCTCATTCATATGAACCTGCTGTTTCTTTAATATACTTGTGCGTCAATAGCTCATCAGGTTTATCACCGTTCTGTTGTCTACGAACACTTTCTTCTTACATGCTTATTCAACTTTTAATTTAATTCGATATTTCAAAATTAATCTTAGAATTCAATTTGGTAATTTGAGTCTTATTGTCTTGATTAAATACCTTCTTAAATAATCAGAATGATTGATTTTCTTCCAAAGTTGTATCAAAGAACAACTAAGTAAGTTTATCAGATAGTCTGGTCTTCTCTATACCTTATGTTCTTAACATAGCAACAAATCTGCTATCAGTCAAAAGACTGCGGCTATATGAAAATAATTTGAAGACAGAAAAGAGTCTGAATAAACAAATCCGATTACGTTTGTATAGCCATACCACCTATATATAACAAAATTTTTTAACTTTAATGCTAATTTGAACATACTTATAAACAAAAATATTTTAAAAACGTTTCTTAACGTACATGTTAAAAACATGTTAAAAAATTTGATGTTCACTCAAGTAAGGCAGGGCTAGAAATGACCATATATACACATACATTTAACACAATACTTTTTCCCGCCCAAAAAATTCATACGCCTTCGAACTACTACGTGAGAAGACAATTAATTCCCGTTACACTACGTGCCACGGAAATTAGGAATTATCATCAAACACATTTCAAGAATTGTAGTTGTGATTAAAATGAAATTAAGAAGATGTGGTATAATTGCCAATTCAATAAGACAACTCTCCACCAGAGACTTAATGACAATGTTTATTACATACTACTTTTCATTATAGATTGTTTTGTTTATTTAATCACGTACACACATATATTTGATGTTTTTCAATATACTTGTGTGCTGAGAACACAGCAGTTTTGATATCATTCTATTTTAATTATGTTCAATATTTAAAATGTTGTAGTTGAAAGCTATAAATATTACATCAACAATATCAGGTTTACGAAAAACATATGTATTCAATTGAATAAATGAAGATACGCTTTTGAATATAAATATATATATTTACTGTGTTCATGATAATTAGAAAATAAAAAGTTAGAAAGTTTACCAGAAGGTCTGTTAACATTGAATACAAATCTTCACTATTTCTTAGTGTAATTGACATTTATATAAATCTTAAACTTATTTGATATTGTGTGGAATTTTTAACCTTGTTTATATGTACCCTGTGTTCTTTAATATACTTGTGTGCCAATAGCTCAGCAGGTTTATCACCATTGTCTACAAAAACTTCCTTCTTACATGCTGATTAAACTTTTAATGTAATGCAATATTCTAATTAATCTTAGAATTCCTTTTGGTAATTTGAGTATTGTTGTCTTGAATTAGTACGTTCTTACATAATCAAGATGATTGATTGTCTTCAGAAGGTGTTAACAACTAGGTAAGTTTACCAGATAGTCTGTTATCATTGAACACAAAGTTACAAGAATTGTAATTGTCATTTATGCTTATCGCAGACTTTATTTTATTAAAGAATGTTTTGTTATATAATCATGTACATATATAACTGATGTTCCTCAATACACTTTTGTGTCAACATCTCAGAAGGTTTACCATCATTTCATCTTGTTCAGAAACTTCCTTTATGCATACTTATCTTACTTTAAAGGTCGCTCATTATTTAAAGGTTGCAGTTGAAAACTTAAAAATTCATAAGCAATGTTAGTTGAAAGAAAAATATACTATATCTATTGATTACACAGAGACCGAAATTGGTAATCTTTGGTAAGTTCAGTATCAGTGTTTTAATTAAACTTGTTCTTACATAATCATGATAATTGATTTCCTTCCAGAGATTTACGTGAAAACAACTTAGTAAGTTTACCAAAAGATCTGTTATCGTCGAATACAAATCTAAGAGGATTGTAAGTTTGATTCATGCTCTTCTCAGATTTATCTTATTACAGATAATATTGTATATTTAATCATGTACACACATATCTGATGTTATTCAAAATACTTTTGTTCCCGGAACGCAGCAGTTTTGTCATCATTCTATTTTAATTTTGTTCAATATTTAATGTTGAATTTTAGGGCAATCAAAATTCCATCAACAATATCAGGTGGATGACAAATATATTTGATTCATTGAATAACTGAAAATTTTAATCTTATAATTCCTTTCATACTTTGAGTATTGTTGTCTTGCTTAAGTACGTTCTTACATAATCAAGATGATTGATTGTCTTCCAATATTGTATCCAATAACAACTAAGTAATTTTACCAGATAGTCTGTTATCATCGAACACAAAGTTACAAGAATTGAAACTGTGATTTACGCTTATCACAGACTTTATTTTATTAAATATTGTTTTGTTTATATAATCATGTACATATATGTAGGACTCTAAAGTGCGATGGGAACACTAAAACGCGACGGTCACGCTAAAGTGCGATGGTTTTTTACGCTAAAAAAGAGGGACCAAAGATACCAGAGGGACAGTCAAACTCATAGATCGAAAACAAACTGACAACGCCATGGCCAAAAATAAAAAGACAAACAGACAAATAATAGTACAGATGACACAACATAGAAAACTAAAGACTAAGCAACACGAACCCCACCAAAAACTGGGGGTGATCTCAGGTGCTCCGGAAGGGTAAGCAGATCTTGCTCCACATGTGGCACCCGTCGTGTTGCTTATGTTATTACAAATCCGGTAAATAGTCTAATTCGGTAAGTCACATTCATGAAAAGGGAAGGGTATTGTAGTTACGACATAAGGAACATATCCGATATCATCTAAAGTGCGATGGTCTGTGCTGTTCAATGGAACACGCTAAAGTCGATGCCTCAATACGCTAAAGTACGTTTTTCCGCGAAAATGCGTTTGTTAGCGAAAGTAAGGAAGTTAGCAACTTTAAACAGCATTCTGGTAATACAAGCCGTTTGTACAAACAAAAATTGACATGCCGGAAAACCAGAATATTTGTTCATGGTTTTTATTAAGGAAAAAAAAAATCCCAATCCGGAACATTTTTAGTTAGTGCTGACTTAACTTGATTTGGCTAATTTGTGTTTACCAAAGGGCCTCAACACGACTAGTGTAAAACAATTCAAACGAGAAAAATAACGGCCTGATTTATATACAAAACAATAAACGAAAAACAAATATACAGCAACTAACGGCTACCACTGAATTACAAGTTCCTGGCTTGAAACAGGTTCTTAAAGTATATACTAGCTACTGCAATGTAACCATTTCACTTTTTTAACAACTATCGTACATTAAATATAAATAAGAAGATGTAGTATAATTGTCAATGAGACAACTATCCACCCAACACCAAATGTTGTTGATGTTTAAAACTAATAACCATACGGGCTTCAACGTGGAGTCTTGGCTCACGCCGCATATGAAGTTATATAAGGTCACACAATGACCAGTGTAAAACATTTCAAAAGAGAAAGACAACTGCATGATTACTAACACAAAACAAATAAACGAAAAACTAACAGGAACACAGCAAAAATCAAAAACCATTGCCTGAACCCCATTTCCGTTACACCATCGCACTTTAGCGTGCTATGCCATCGCACTTTAGCGTGTCATATAATCGCACTAAAAAAACAAACAACCATCACACTTTAGCATGTCATATAATCGCACTTAAAAAAACAAACAACCATCGCACTTTAGCGTTTGCTACCATCGCACTTTAGTGTAGACCAACGCACTTTAGAGTACCATCGCACTTTAGAGTACCATCGCACTTTAGAGTCCTACATATATAACTGATGTTCCTCAATATGCCTGTGTGTCAACAACTCATAAGGTTTATCATCATTCCATTTTGTACACAAACTTCCTTTGTCCATTCTTATCTTACTTTAAACGTCACTCAATATGTTAAGGTTACAGTTGAAAGCTTTGAAAAATGCATCAACAATACCAGTTTAAAGAAAATATATATTAAACTATTGAATGCCAGGAGATAGAAATTGGTAATCTTTGTTAAGTTCAGTATCAGTGTTTTAATAAAACTTGTTCTTACATAATCATGATAATTGATTTTCTTCCAGAAGTTTAAACAATAACGGCTTAGTAAGTTTACCAAAAGATCTTTTATCGTCGAACACGAAACTACAAAGTTTGTAAGTATGATTTATGCTCATCTCAGACTTTATCTTATTATAGATTATATATCTATTTTTTTTTGTATATTTAATCATGTACACATATCGGATGTTCTTCAATATACTCGATTTCCCATCATTCTATATTTATTTCGTACAATATTTCATGTTGAATTTTAAAGCAATAAAAATTAGATCAACAATATCAGGTTGACGACAAACATGACAAATCCATTGAATAACTGAAGATAGACAGGGCTCACGCTAGCAAGAGACTGGGCCAAAAAAGTTGCTTTCAGGTCCGTCACTTTGCTTTGCCCGACCGTCAAAAGCGATTTCTAGTCACCCTGGAGTTCTAAATAGTCGCTTGCAGTCGCTTTCGTCATCTGCAATTTTCCATTTTTACCAAGTAAAAAAAAACAGCTATTTTTCATTTCATTAAGGAAAGAAATTCAAGGACGGAAATAATTTATTTCTTTCGAAAATCTTTTAAAGTATTGACTTTACAGATTGGTCGTATGTTATTTCAAAGAAACAACTTTGATGAAGTATTTTATTTGACTTACGGTTATTGTTACTCGAAAGGGTATAACAAAATTTTCTGATTTTCGGCAAATTAAGTTTGTTTCTTCTATATAACGTGATAAAAATTGATGATTATTTAAGACATAAACTGAAACAACTGTTACTTTAATTGTTTTCTCAGGTATGAATTGAACAATATAAAAAGAATTAAATAAATAGGATACATATGGCTCTTTATATTATGGTAAAAACAAAACATTGTAGCGCCGTGAGCGAACGAGCACTTCTCTTTTCAGTCTCACCACTTTTCCTTATTAGTTTCAAAACGAGAAGTCACTTCTCCCTTTGGTTATGAAGTAGTGTGAGCCCTGAGATAGACCTTTGAAATGTTTGGTAATTTGAATATAAGTTGGTTAGTTAGGAATGTTCATGATCATTGATTTTCTAATAGATATTTACTGAATAATAAGTTAAAAAGTTTACCAGAAGGTATGTTAACATTGAATGCAAATCTTCAATATTTGTAAATGTAATTGATATTTATATCAGACTTTAACTTATGTAATATTGTGTTGAATTTTAATCTCATTCATATGAACCTGCTGTTAATTTAATATACTTGTGCGCCAATTGCTCAGCAGGTTTATCTCCATTCTGTTGTCTACGAACATTTTCTTCTTACAGGCTTATTTAACTTTCAATTTTATACAAAATTTCAAAATTTGGCTTAGAATTCCATTTGGTAATGTGAATATTATTGTCATGATTAAATACGTTCTTACATAATCAAGATGATTGATTTTTTCTTCCAAAATTGTATCCAATATCAATTACGTATGTTTACCAGATAGTCTGTTATCATCGAACAGAAATTTCAATGACTGTAATTGTGATTAAAATAAAAATAAGATGTGGTATAATTGCCAATTCAATTAGACAACTCTCCACCAGAGACTTAATGACAATGTTTATCAAAGACTTTTTTTTATAATAGATTGTCTTATTTATTTAATCACGTACACACATATTTGATGTTCTTCAATATATTATTGTGCTGAGAACTCAGCAGTTTTGACACCATTCTATTTTAATTCTGTTCAATATTTAAAATGTTGTAGTTGAAAGCTATAAAAATTACATCAACAATATCAGGTTTACGAAAAACATATGTATTCTATTGAATAAATGAAGATAAACTTTTGAATATAAGTAGGTATATTTACTGTGTTCATGATTATTTATTTTCTTCAAGATTATTAAAGCATAACAAGTTAGAAAGTGTACCAGAAGGTCTGTTTACATTCAACACCAATCTTAGAACATTGTAAGTGTAATTGATATTTATATCAAAATTAAACTTATTTGATATTGTGTGGAATTTTTAATCTGTTCATATGTACTCTGTGTTCTTCAATATTCTTGTGTGCCAATAGCTTAGCAGGTTTATCATACTTCTATTATCTACAAAATTTTTCTTCTTACATTCCTATGCTTATTAAATTTTTAATGTAATTCAATATTTAAAAATTAATCTTAGATTTCCTTTAGGTAATTTGAGTATTATTGTATTTATTAAATACCTTCTCACATAATAAAGATGATTGATTTTCTTCCATTTAATATCCAATAACATCTGAGTAAGTTTACCAGATAGTCTGTAATCGTCAAACACAAAATTACAAGAATTGTAATTGTCATTTATGCTTATCGCAGACATTATTTTATTAAAGAATGTTTTGTTTATATAAACATGTACATATATAACTGATGTTCCTCAATATTCTTGTTTGTCGCTATTTTACGACATTTTCCTTTGATCTTACTGACTGATAATTTCCTTTCTCAGCACAGTAGAGTGATATGAAAAATTATCGCAAGAAACTAAGAGCGCACGTTCCGTTGTTAATGTAAACATCAACGTCGTCGTAGGCAAAATAGCGATAAACAGCGTATGATTGGTCAACTGAACTCGATTGTTTTTCTCACGTTCGCCGTACGGCACCGGTTCAAGCGAAAAAATCAATCTCCTTGAGATGACCAACGATAATCTATAAGTATCAACAATTCAGAAGGTTTACCATCATTTCAATTTGTACACACACTTCCTTTGGGCATACTTATCTTACTTTAAACATCACTCAATATTTTAAGGTTGCAGTTGAAAGCTTAAGAAATGCATCAACATTGCCAGTTTAAAGAAAAATATATATTAAACTATTAAATACACAGAGATTGAAATTGATAATCTTTGGTAAGTTCAGTATCAGTATTTTAATAAAACTTGTTCTTACATAATAATGACAGTTGCTTTTCTTCCAGAAGTTTAGAAAATAACAGCTTAGTATGTTTACCAAACGATCTGTTATCGTCGAACACTAATCTTTTTATTTTGTAAGTATGATTTATGCTTATCTCAGACTTTATCTTATTATAGATTATATTGTATATTTAATCGTGTTCACATATCGGATGTTCCTCAATATACTCGGTTTGCCATCATTTTATATTAATTTCGTTAAATATTTAATGTTGAATTTTAAAGCAACAAAAATTAAATAAACATTATCAGGTTGACGACAAATCTATTTGATCCATTGAATAATTGAAGATGGACCTTTGAAATGTTGGTAATTTGAATATATTAGGTTAATCAAGTATGTTCATGATCATTGTTTTTCTATTATATATTTACTGAATAACAAGTTAGAAAGTTTACCGGAAGGTCTGTTAACATTGACGACAAATCTTTCAGATTTGTAAGTGTAATTGATATTTATATCAGACTTAAACTTATTTAATATTGTGTGGAATTTTTAATCATATACATATTTACCTGGTGTTTTTTCTTAATATACTTGTGTGTCAATAGCTCTGCAGGTTTATCCCATTCTATTGTCTAAAAAAAACTTCCTTCTCATATGCTTATTTAACTTTTAATGTTATTCAATATTTCAAAATTAATATTAGAATTCCTTTTGGTAATTTGAGTAGTATTAAATACTAAATTGATTAAATACGTTCTTACATAATGAAGATGATTGATTTTCATCTAAAATTGTATCATAAAACAACTTAGTAATATTACCAGATAGTCTGTTATTATCGAACACAAAGTTTTAAGAATTTTAATTGTGATTAATGTTTATCACAGACTTTATTTTATTATAGATTGTTTTGATCATATAATCACATAAATATATAACTGATGTTCTTCAATATACTTGTGTGCCAACCACTCAGGAGATTTACCATTATTTCATTTTATACACAAACGTCCTTTGTGCATACTAATCTAACTTTCAAGTGGCATTAGCTGTCAAATTCATGTTCACTGATTGGACTCAAATTCTCATATTTAATTTATAACATACTAAAGGTATGTCCAAATGACAATAAATTTAAAATAAACAACTAAAATGGATGGACTTGATAATATACATCAACATTTCGTGTGTATTTTAGCCTAGACACCATCTCATTAACCATCTAGATGACATCTGAATACTGTTGACGGTCATCTTACTTAATATAAATATGAATATAAATAAATAGCTACGACGTGCTCAGCATGAGGCCGAATTATTCACTTGAAAGTCAATAATACATCATCGATGTGTTTGTCCACCATTTTTAATCTGCCATTTTCTAAATCAGGAAATGCAATCACCGAGTCAGGAATATGACAGTTGTTTTCCATTCGTTTGATGTGTTTGAGCTTTTGCTTTTGCCATTTGACAAAGGACTTTCCGATTTTGAATTTTACTTGGAGTTTGATGTTTTTGGTATTTTACATTTTTTTCAGCATATTTTGACAAATTTGGGCCGAACTAACTGCTTATAAAAAAAAATATTTAAAAATTCCGCTTTTATTAATACTTTAAACAAAAAAGTTCATATTTAAATTTTTGTCTAAATTGTAGCTAATGCCCCTTTAAAAATCGCTCAATATTTAAAGGTTGTAGGTGAGAGCTTATATAATGCATCAATAGTGTCAGTTAAGAGAAAAAGATATTTTATCTATTGAATATACGGAGATAGAAATTGGTAATCTTTGGTAAGTTCAGTATCAGTGTTTCAATTAAACTTGTTCTTATATAACCAAGATAATTGATTTTCTTCCAGAGATTTAGATTACAACAACTTAGCAAGTTTACCAAAAGATTTGTTATCGTCGAACAAGAATCTTGGATATTTGTAAGTATGATTTATGCTTATCTCAGACTTTGTCTTATTATAGATTATATGTATATTTAATCACGAACACACATATGTGATGTTCTTCAATATACATGTTTGCTGAGAAATGTACAGCTTTGTAATCTTTCTTTTTTACTCCGTTAAATTTTTAATGTTGAATTTTAAAGCAATAAAAATTACATCACCAATATCAGAATGACAACAAATATATTTGATCCTTTATTGTTCATCACTGCTCATGATTATTGATTAAAAATCTGTAGAAACAACATGGTACTTTGTCGTTGTTTCTTATAATTGCATCTTGTTGCCGTATCTTATATATTTCTTCCCTTCAAGATTTTAAATTATTTCCCAATAATGTGAAAAAGCAGACATGGAAATGCACATGACATTAGGATTAACCTTACATTAAATTTAATATTTAAGGTATATGAGAAGAAACCCATTCATATGCTGCCTCATGATTGAGTTTCAAGAATGGGCATCAAATCAAACACAACTGAATTATTACGGAAAATGTACTGATTTAAATAACACAATAGATATTGACAGTTTTAACACAGAAGAATGCATAATTCCAGGTAAGCAGATAAAAATATTCCAATTCACTCAGGTTTTGTAACAATAGACATTATACTAAAATAATGGAAATCCCCCTATGCCACCCTACAATAATTCATATACAGTATCACATAATTCTGTATTATCAAAAATATAAGAATGCCTTAAAGGCCGGGCCTAGGGTATAAAAGGGAGACAATTCATGAAAATATGGATTTTTTTTCAAATAAAGGGCATGGTTAAGAAGTGAGAAGCATTTTTTAAAATTAATTCTTAAATTGTTATCTTCATTGCTATTTACTTGAGCAGGTGTCAGAACATAAATAATGGTCAGTTTAAGCCAAAATGTGAGAAAGTAATATAACTTAAAATAAAGATATTTTAGATTAAAATCATGACGCACATCTTTCTTTCAAATTCAAATTCAAATTCCTGTGATTGACAAGTAGGAGGAGGTATCCATGACAACAACTTTCTGTTTATGTTTACAACGGAGGTATCATGCTACATATGGCTTTATTATCTATAATCTAAAGCATACATTTGTGAATTGAGAATCTACTTACATAATGCAGGGGATCAATCAATTAAATAATCCTTTCAAAGCTTCAGTATATAGATAGTGCCAACTAATGTTTTAAAAGTATGTTATACTAGTATCCCAACTAAATGTCACTTATAATAAATTTATGTAACTATTCCTAGAGGTGGCCCATATAAGTAATATTTTCAGGATTAGGATACCACCCCCTAATTAGTTTTAGGACACAATTAGGCATACTATCTCTTTAATGCCATGTGTAATTTTTGAATTAAGGGTCTCTTTCAAGAGAAGCTTGTTTTCGCATTAAATGTCTGTCTTCCTTGCAAGCTTCACGGTGAAAATTCAAATCACAAAAATACTGAACTCCGAGGAAAATTCAAAAAGGAAAGTCCCCAATCAAATGGCAAAATCAAAAGTTCAAACACATCAAACGAATGGATAACAACTGTCATATTCCTGACTTGGTACAGGCATTTTCTTATGTAGAAAATGGTGGGTTGAACCTGGTTTTATAGCTAGCTAAACCTCTCACTTGTATGACAGTCGCATCAAATTCCATTTTATTGACAACGATGCGTGAAGAAAACAAACAGACAAAATAGCTAAAAATGTCAAAAATAGGGGTACAGCAGTCAACATTGTGTTATCATCTTAATCACTATAAAAACAAACATCATTGTCCAGAAATATTTGTACTTTTCTTTTCGCAAACTATGATTTCTTTGATGTCTCCATTGAGGTTCCCTTTTCCATCACATTTGTCTGGTTTTTTTTTCATTAGTAATGCAAGGTTTACAAAAACAAAAGCGACATTCCTCACATTCTTGGTCTTGTTCTATGAGGAATTGGTTTTCTTCAATTCCATATTCTATCTCGTCATGTACAATGCCACTAGTTTGTGTGGATATAGTTGTAAATTTTGCAATCTCATTGTCAATATCTACTAAATTTACATCCCAGTTGTAATATCCAAATAAACTGTAAATAGTTTCTTTTTGTTCTTCAGTGACAAGAAGTGCTATTTTTGCCAAGTGTTTATTTTATATCTAATTTACACGACTTGACCTTTTATCAAACTATAGCAATAAAAAAACAATATTTTTTTCCCTCCAAATCTTAGCACCAAATATGTTGGATATCATATTCCCAGTGTTAAACACACCTCATTATATAAATAGCACATACCTGAGAGGATGATAGAGCAGATTGTTACCCTGAGGAAACATTGTCAACTGAGGCAAAGCCGAGGTTGACATTGCTTTTTCGAGGGGTACCAATCTGCTCTATCACCCTCTCAGCTTTGTGTTAATTAATTTATTATACTGAATGTTCTATCATTATTGTTTATTACTGTTAAATTTAAATTGATGTCCGTCACATACACAACAACGTAACAGATATTAGAAAAAACAACAGAATTGAAGCAAGACATTTTTATATTTTGACAGTCTACGAAAAAGTTCCTCTGAGGCCAAAAACAAAGACCATGAACATTGTCTTTAATTTATTGATGTAAATTAAAAATTCATTGTCCTTTAATTCATCGATTTTTTGATTGGTCTGTACGAGAGGGTGACATTAAAAAAATTGTCTCCCGCTGAGTCATGGGATAGAGAAAATTATCTCCCTCGTATTATCCAAACAAAATTTGGCATTTTGTCGTGAAGTATAATAAATTATAATAATGTACGTTCAGGAGACATCTCATTCATATATTTCTGTTTTACACTGAAAGATTCTACATATCGGAAAAAACTGACATGATGAAAATGTTTAAACATTTCTAACATACTTTTGTAAGACATTGCGTCTGTAATGCTTTGAAAATTATTTCCAGTACTCCTTTATAATCCCCTTTCAATTTGAGAGAGGCTATCATGCAGGGCAGTGCATGTTTAGTAAGGCTTTATTATCAATTTGTTTAATTCTTTCTGCGCCACCTCCTATAATTCAATATTTAAAAAAATGTCCATTGCTATAATGTAATTGTAAAATTATTATATCCATAAACATGTCCATTGCTATAATGTAATTGTAAAATTATTATATCCATAATATGATTCCTAGAAATTGTAGATAACAAATATAAATAAAACAATCCCCTGCCATGGTTCGAAATTTTCTTAGACTTGGTCAAATATACAACTGTTTACATATAGATCATGTAGATAATCTTCTAGATGTATAATATTATATTGCATCAGTAACATTTAGTATTATTCACTTGCTATTGAAAATGGAAAAAGAAACAAAACGACATCCTTGCTTCAAAATTTCTGTTCCTGGAGATGAAAGTAAAAAGCAATTAATACTTTCAAAATTACAAAATGTTCGGACTATACTGTGCAGCAACTGAATACCCTGTAAATAATGCTGACATCTTAGAGAAGGTCTGAGACAATTTTCTTTTTGACCACAATAGACAGTCCTCAAAGTCTGATATGACAACATTAGATTTGAATACCTACATTCAGGTGCAGAAAAAAGATGTTGATCAAAAAGTATTCCTAACGGCTGAAACATCACTCCTGAAAATCATCAAAGTTGTAGAAAACCACTATTTTATTTGCAATGGACATTTCAGTATGAAGAAGTTGACACCAAAAGGACATGTAGCTGCAGTGCGTTTAAATTGTGACAAAGATAAACACCATTCTATTTTATGGTCATCCTCTCCTTATTACCTAACGGTCAATACCTTGCAAACGTGAGGATGTTTCATGGATATACTTGTAGTGGAATGTTACAAGTACACTACAACAGATTTGCTAATGCTGCAAAAATTGGACAGATCAACAAACAAAAACAGCAATACATGTTTCAAAGATTCAAGCATCATATTGAACAGCAGTACAACGAAAGTATCGAGTCGACAGTATTAGACGAAATTGGAATGTATAATGACTTGACAGGAATTAACATAATGGCGGATGTTCGACATGGCTGGCGTAAAAACGCAAAAGACAGCAGTGTTGTTGCCATAGGAGAAAAATCCACGAAGTTCTTAAATAAAGGCAACAGTAGTATACCGCTGTTCGAAATTCATAAATCGATTGAGGAAAAAACAAATCCGGGTTACAAACTAAAACTGAGGGAAACACATCAAATATAAGAGGAGAACTACGACACAACAGAAACACATCAAAATGTAACACACACAGAAACGAACTAAAATATAACAAAAGCCATTTTCCTGACTTGGTACAGGACATTTTAAGAAAAAAATGGTGGGTTGAACCTGGTTTTGTGGCTAGCCAAACCTCCCGCTTTTATGGCAGTATTAAATATAACATTAAAATGACAACATTACATGACAGGACTACAATACAAATAAATGGGAGAACATATAGGACAGAGAAACATACGAATAAGAGCTAACAAAAGGTACCAGGTTTAAAATTTAATATGCAAGACGCGCGTTTCGTCGACACAAGACTAACCAGTGACGCTCAGATCAAAAAAGTTCGAAAGCCAAAACAAGTACAAAGTTGAAGAGCAGTAAATGTGAACATATTACATAATCTGATGATTCTGTATCACAACGCCATGAAAAATTGTGTACACAACGAATATATCAGTACTGTAAAGAGCAAGATGTTGAAGTTAATGTGCATTCTCATGACTTCAACTTGAGTATTTACAAACTAGTAAAAGACAAAGGAATTATTATAAACCAGAATGATCCATGGCATGCTATTAAAAAGTTGAAAGTTGCTATGAAAAGAGTGTCTGCGGGACCAATATATATAAAGGAAAAGTCCTGGTCTGCTCAACTAGAGGACAAGGTGGAATCAGTTGTCATACATTTTCATTGGGCCGTTAGAAATTGTGAAGAAAATCCAAAGGAACTAAAGGATGTATTGCTAAAAAGTGTGGAACATTATAAGAACAACCACCAGAAGTGTCATCCTGATTCACGATGTAAACGTGGTACACATTACGAACCTAAGCGGATTAGTTCTTTCAATACCAATTGCTGAAAAACTTCTCCTAGCTGTTATACGGAAATCTACAATTTACACTCATCCTGAGGATTATGTGTTAGCCAAAGATACATGTTATGTTGAGAGCTTTAACAATACTATGAACGTGTTTCAAGATAAAAGAATTGTTTTTAGTGATGACAATTACTAAGGTAGAAGTCAGTTGGCAGTTTGTCATTGGAATGAAAATGTTGATCGCGATTACACATCTATCTGGAACCCAAACTGTAGAACTACCCCAAGAAGTAACATTGGAAAAAAGAACTATAAGCCTCCAACTTATAATTACAAACAAAATTACAAAGTATTTGGGCAAGGCAAATAAATTCATTTTATTAGAGAAAATTAGAGAGGAGTTAATGTTAATTTATCATTTGTATTATGAAAAGAAAATTTTGAATTATTTAAATAACAATTCATGGATGCAACTTAACATTTTTTTTATAACTTCATGCCTCATTGAACCATTCAATATTTCTTATTGGATACAGTAACATTGTGATTCTATATTATATATAATTGGATTTTCATGAGATAAAAATCTGTGTGTAAGTTTTACTAGTTTCTTCATATTTTCTCTTATCACAGCATGCAGTTATGAACATGTGCTTCTATTTACATGACAAGTTAATTCACTAAAAATAATCTGTTTCTTATCTTAGCACCGCTCATATCTAAATAGGTTTAATTGCTGTAGGGATGTAAAATTTTCTAGGTCATCCCCGGTCTTTAAGAGGAACAATGATAACTAATTTGTGAACATTAAAGTGCCCCCCAAAAAACTAACCATTTAGAAGTAAATTTTGGGAGACAGAAATCTGATTTTCAAGCCTCTTTGTCTTTTGGTTTAATGAGGAATTACATGGATAGACTGTTTGTTGAGGAATCTTATTTAAAAAAAAATTCCTGAAATGATATGAACCACATAATTTGATAAAAAAATTCAAATCACAATTTAAAAGAAATTAAGTGAACATGTGACGTTGATTCACATGCACCTCGTTCTGCTGAAACATGTGACGTTGATTGACATACACCTCGTTCTGCTGAAAACACTGCTTATTTTTCAAAAGAGCTGCAGTTATGCAACTGTATGCAATAATACTATATCAAGTTGTGTTTGTTCATCATCATACCTTAATGGAAAACTAATATTTAATTTGAAATTATCCACACAAATCTACAAATATTCCACCAGTGATTTTTATCACCTTGATTCTCCTTAGGTGTAAACTTTTAAAAGATCTTATAGAAAAAAATAATGAAAAACATATATAATGTATTGATAGTCATTCATTTCGAAAAAAAACCTAAAGTAGGTCGGTATAAGTAGTTAAATTATATATAGAGGAAATTAAAGTACAAAACATGCACGAAGTGTTTGACAAAATCATATATTCATCAAACTCTTTTGTGGTCAGTGTAGTAGTAAGTGCTATATATATGTAGTATTAAATAAATTTAACAGACATTGTCATGGCTAACTGTTCTTATACATATGCAATAGTTTTGAAAACTAATATTATTATCATCATTATTATTAGAACTTGTAGTAGGATATTTTAGGGTAAAGCAGACACCTTTCTTAAGGGAACTCATATGCAATAATATAAAATTGAGAATGGAAATGGGGAATGTGTCAAAGAGACAACAACCCGACCATAGAGCAGACAACAGCCGAAGGCCACCAATGGGTCTTCAATGCAGCGAGAAACTCCCGCACCCGGAGGCGTCCTTCAGCTGGCCCCTAAACAAACATGTATACTAGTTCAGTGATAATGGACGTCATACTAAACTCCAAATTATACACAAGAAACTAAAATTAAAAATGATACAAGACTTACAAAGGCCAGAGGCTCCCGACTTGGGACAGGCGCACAAATGCGGCGGGGTTAAACATATTTTGAGATCTCAACCCTCCCCCTATACCTCTAGCCAATGTAGAAAAAACAAACGTACAACAGTACGCACAGTAAAAGTCAGTTTAAGAGAAGTCCGTGTCCGATGTCAGAATAGGAAACAAAAGAAAATAAACAAAATAACAATAATACATAAATAACAACAGACTACTAGCAGTTACTGACATGCCAGCTCCAGACCTCAATTAAACTGATTGAAAGATTATGTCTTCATCATATGAATTTCAGGCACAATCCCTTCTGTTAGGGGTTTAGTATTATACCATCATAAAATATATGAGAAGAACATAACCCGTGTCATGGCAACAACTGGTTTTAGAATAAATATGTTTAATTCCGATGCAAAGACCCTATAAGTGAATAAATATTAAAGCCAAAATATGCAATCTTTAATGATCTGACAACAGTATTGTAACTATATCCCTTCTTCTGTTTAAAGGTTTTGTTAGCTTTTGAGGTGAATACTGACATTTTTGTGCTTTGTAAAGAATATTACCATAAAAGATTGGATGTGAAATACCCGAACGTATAAGATGTCTGCATGTTGAGTTATATTTACGAATGATGTCCTTATACCGATGATAAAATTTAGTAAATGTTTTGACTAGTTTATGATATCGAAATCCCTGGTGTAATAATTTGTCAGTAATACATAAATTTCTCTCGCTAAAATCTAATACGTTGTTACATACACGAGCGAATCGTACACGTTGAGATATATAAACACCATAAGATATACCCCTGTCGACACACCCGGTTTCGCTCATTTTGGATTCCGTAAAATTCAGTTTCTGTTTGTTAAAGTAGAGGGGCGAAAGATACGAGAGGGACATTCAAACTCATAGATCAAAAATAAACTGACAACGCCATGGCTACAAAAGAAAAAGACCAACAGACAAACAATAGTACACAAAACACAACATAGAAAAATTAAGACAAAGCAACACGAACCCCACCAAAAACTGGGGGTAATCTCAGGTGCTCCGGAAGGGTCAGCAGATCCTGCTTATCTTCTGGCACCCGTCGTGTTGCTCATGTTATTACAAACCCGGTAAATAGTCTAATACGGTAGGTCACATTATTACCTTGATTTTTTTCTTCTATATCGATTGATGAGAATTGAAAATTAGTTAACTACTGATGATCATAATTAAAAGGAAAATTTGTAATTCTATTATTAAAATAGTTAATGGAGGATGGTGCCCTTGGTTAGACTCCTCGTGTTCTGTTACTTGTGGAGATGGTGTCATAGTCAGAACCAGAACATGTGACAATCCCCCACCATCTGACGTTGGACAGAATTGTGATGGTTCCAAAACTGAAACATCACATTGCAACTTAGGAAAATGTCCAGGTAAATTAAGTACATCAGATTAAAATCAGCATTACCTTAGAATTCAATTGTAAACCAGAGCGGAACACTTCTTTGTAGAACTTTGTAAATCCTGTTAAATCTATTATTTTATTCTGTAAAATAAGAATAAAAGAAATCATCAAAGATGTAAGGCTTTTTCGCCATACTCGTATTTCGTCTACGTGTGACTCATCTGTAGCGTTTCAATGAAATCAGTTTGGAGGCAAGAGCAAATACTAGGTTAAGGGCATAAAAACCCAAAATTCAGAAAAGTACCAAAATCGGTTAAGTCAATCTATGCCTAAGGTAAAACTTCCTTAGTGTTTTCAATATTTCAACACTTCAAAAACATATCAATAATATATCATGTCAACACGAAATTGTTTATTACTGGCCTGGTGATACCCTTGAGGCATTGAACTTGTTGTAAACAATTTTATTTTAAAGCTAAAGCTCATATTGGCTGACATAATAAATCAATATTTATTTCTGAAAAGTATTTATAAATCTATTTTATCAACCAAAAAAAATAAACAAAAACAACTTCAGGTCAATATACAGTCTTCAACATTAGACAGGTATCCATACAATATTTCACACTTTTTATCATTCCGCGTTCGTTTGATATAAAAGAGAAGACGTGGTATGATTGCCAATGAGACAACTCTTCACCAGAGACCAAATGACACAGAAATTAACAACTATAGGTCACCGCACGGCATTCAACAATGAGCAAAGCCCATACCGCATAGTCAGCTATTAAAGGCCTCGAAAAGACAAATGTAAAACAATTCAAATTAGAAAACTAACGGTCAAATTAATGTACAAAAAAAAAATGAACGAAAAACAAATATGTAACACAGCAACAAACGAAAACCACTGAATTACAGGATCCTGACTTGGGACAGGCACATACATACAGAATGTGGCGGGGTTAAACGTGTTAGCAGGATCCCAACCCTCTCCCTAACCTGGGACAGTGGTGTAACAGTACAACATAAGAACGTTTAAGTTGGTAATAGATTTAACCAAAAAATCAAAGATATGCCATTACTATCTAATTCTCCAAATACGAAAAAGTTTAATATGACACAATTACTGATCATCAAGATGGTTCTATAAAAGTCTCACCTTGAGTCAATGAGGTTGTATTTTGTTCATATCTTTTACAGAATCATGCCGTCATTCAAAGAAAGGATCCAACAACAAATCAGAAGACAATCTGGACAATAAATCAGGTAAATTTCCCCCATAATCTTACCATTCATTATGACGAGCAGAAAGTATGGTCGACATCAATACATTTTTTGTTGTGCCATTGCAGTTATTATCATTTTCCGATTTTAAATTTATTACGAAACAATGTAAAAAGAAGACTATACCCTGAGAGGACATTTCTGTTTTATTTCATCTATTCAAATATAGTTACCTGTCATGTGATGAGGAACGAATACAATTCATATTTTTGAAATGTATCGATACAATCTGTATTGAGCTCTTAAGCCGGACTGTGTTTTCAATATCATATTAAGCACAAATACCCTTCCTCTTATGGACTAGCATGGATATCGTACAGAGAAAATTTTGGTAACCTCGTATCTATACATTCATTTAATTACTTTCTGGTTTCCTTATAGAAGAGACCAACAAACAGAATGTTTGTCTGAACGTCTTGTTAATTAAAGGCAAAAGTAGTTTATTGATATTCTAATCTCTTTGAACATTCAGAATATAAAAATCAAGAGAAAAACTCTCAGTAAATAGCTCCAATCGTCATGCGACTAGATGCAGAGAAAGAATTAGCGTATCCCACACTTAGTCAAAATATCAAAAATGTAAAACAGTGTGCAGCTGGTTTATAAGAAACAAACAATTTGATTGCGTTTTAAAATACAATAAATGCTTACTAAATGGTTAACACATCTGAAAGCATTTCCAAGATCATTCACCATTACAACGAGTGACTTTAATATCATTATTAAAATGGCGTACAAATAAAGTATACTGTTATAAATCACAATGTTTTATGAACACTTATTCATTTATCATTTTTCTTCCAGGAAAAAAACAGCGTAAATGGAAAGCCATGAATCAAAAAAGAAGGGACAATATTGATTGGAAAAAATGAAAACAAAGTGGATCGATTTCATTCTTATATAAAACTGAGAGACAATGCAAACATAGTCTTAATTTTATCATCATCATTGTGGGAAATGTCATTCTTTTTTGTTTTAAATTTCAACTGGTAATATCTTAGATACAATCTGTGTGGTTTACTTTCTCTCGAGCGCAAACTTACTTGTATGTTGTGGTCTTAAAATCAGTTATTAGGTTAGATGAGTTTTATTAGACCTGTTATAGCAGTGCATCTGTTCGTCAATGATATGTATGACATATATTTATAAAATTGTGTGGGAATAAATGTTTTGTTATATTGTTTGATGATATTTTGTGGGATATACATTGGTTAAAAGTTACCATTATTTGGTGATATTTTGTGGGAATATTCATTGGTATAATCAACTTGTATTTGTATCATTTGAATCATTAATTTATATGACTTTTTTTCTCAATAAATGCGGGTATAAATTTAATATTACATGTTTTCATTTTGTTCCCAAATAAATATCAAATGAACAATGCAAATGATTCACAATGCCGTATACATTTAATTCACAGTCAGGAGCTAAACTTATCTCAATTTTCAGTAACTTCAAGTTAACTCGACACTTTATCTGAATATATCAGGGCTATTCAGTCGTGCATTAAGAAGCGCATTCAAACTCTACGAATGAAATGAGCAAATGGGTTTCTAACCCTTTACAAAAACAGATATTTTGCATGCTTTATCCTCTCTTCGGGACAAATGTGTTGATGTTGCAGCCGACAAAGCCTCTAATTACAAAGGTCGAAAATAAACTGACAACACCATGGCTAAAAAAGAAAAAGACAAACAGACAAACAACAGTACACAAAACACAACATCGTAAACTAAAGACTGCGCAACACGAAACCCACCAAAAACTGGGGTTGATATCAGGTGCTCCAGAAGCAGATCCTGATCCACATGTGACACAAAAAGCGAAAAAAGGATGGGTAAGCAGGTCCTGATCCACATGCGACTCTCGTCTAACTCAAGAACGCAATATCATTATTCACGCAAGAGGACATTTTAGTAAAAAAAAAATGCAACCTTCTCTCCTTTCGTATTAACATTAAAAGGACTACAAAAAGCTCAGTCCAAATACTGGATACCTTCACTTCTAAAAAATCATTTAAAAAAAGACATATACCCAGGTTGTCAAGATGTTCAACTAAATATCTTTCTTAAGTTCTTACTACCAAAATTTCAACAGTAAAAGATGGCCTTCCAAAATATTGTGATGATGTATATTCGATCAGTGGTGTCAAGTAGATGTGGGTTCTTAAATCTTTTTAAGATTTATTGGATAATTTTCAATCACTTTCTTCATAATTTTGCAGTAATATCAAAACTTTTGATTTTCCTACGCTTTGCACTTCTATTGCATATGATCAATTGGAGGATTGACCACATCTTCTCATTAAGAAGTAAAAAATACCGAACTCTGAGGAAAATTCAAAATGGAAAGTCCCTTATCAAATGGCAAAATCAAAACTTCAAACACACCAAACGAATAGAAAACAGCTGGCATATTCCTGACTTGGTAGAGGCATTTTCTTATGTAGAAAATGGTGGATTAAACCTGGTTTTATAGCTAGCTAAACCAATCAATTAAAAGACCTTTTCTACAAAAATAGGAATCGTAAATTAACATTTCTTGTTGTAGGTAATGAAAAATCTTACTTCTAAAAAAAACGCACTGATTTGAAAAACAAATAAAAACCAAGAAAATAATATCATCAAAAATATGGTTTTTTTTTTAAGGTGGATTGATATTTCAACAGACAGCATTCTAATGGGTACTAATACACCTACTGGCCGAATTGTTTTAAAACTCATATGAAGAAGAATGCATACAAAATCTACTCAACGACATGTGTGTGTCTCAACTCACTATCGTCTTAGATATGTATATACCACCATAGTTGTCTAATCTGTAGTTTTACCAAATATGCACTATCCCCGATTGTAAAATTTTGACTTGAGTATAGATTCGCATAGCGGGAGACACTCACCCTGTCAACGCACCCAGTCTCACTCCATTTGCAGTTGATGCGATTCTCCCAGTTTGTGTGTGTAACTTGGTTTGTCTTCTTAATTGATTGATGAGATTTGAACATCGGTTAACTACTGTTGCACATATTTACAAATCTGAGATTCACTTACATATCAAAAATAAGAAGATGTGGTATGATTGCCAATGAGACAACAAAATAAAAAGCCCCGAAATGATGTAAAACAATTCAAAGAAGAAAACTAACGGCCTTATGTATGTACAAAATAATGAACAAAAAACAAATATGTTACACAGCAACAAACGACAACCACTGAATCACAGGCTCCTGACTTGGGACAGGCACATACAGAATGTGGCGGGGTTAAACTCGTTTGAAGGCGCAAACCCTCTCCTAACCTGTATTTTGGCTTTTCTAGGTTAGGGGGAGGGTTTGCGCCTTCAAACGAGTGCTGTGGAACATCACCGTCCAAAAAAAGGAAAATTAACAATAGGGAACGAAAAATCGTCACTTTACCTTATACTCAGGTACTTTTGATAGATATACAATCTATCTCTAGTGCGGTGACAGAAGTGTAAAATGTCGTCTAAATTTCGAGTTTAATCTCCCCAAATAAAACACGGCTAAAATGGTCTTAACTTAAAGACAAATATATCTACGTTATTTTCCGACCTGTCGTAAGAATTTCGTATAGTCTTATTTTTCTAAAAAATCGTTTTAGTGACTAGAGTATATTGAAGGTTTGCAACCCCCCTTTTTCAAAATGAAAATTTGAATATATTTGCTAACATTTAATTAATGTATTTTTTTTCAATTATTACCATATGTCAAAAAGTTTTATTCAGTATTTTATTTTCATCTAATCTATAAATTTGCAAAGTTCTGACGGTTTAAAATTGAATTAATGTTTATTGCAAGTTCAGACACAAACTTTAATTTCTTTTTCATAGTAGTAGTCATTACTACCTAATAATGTTTTAAGCATAAAGTACCTCATAAAACTTGTTACTGATCAAAATTTCAGAACGTAAATATTAAAAAGCCATAAGATATCAACGAATAAAGGGGAAAATTGCAATTTCATCAAGGAGCTTGATCACTCCCCTTTCATCACATTTTGTGTATTATTAAACTTACGTTTAATAATTTGCACTCAACTGATTTATGAAAAAAACTACATTTTTTGCTATTATATACAGATATTTCAATTAAGTGCACTTATATATGTACAAATTTTGTTTGTATATGTTTATATCTTAATTTGTTTTTGCTATAACCCGTCAAATATCACTTTGTCAGAAAAGTTAAAATAAACATCCAGAAAATACATGGATCCTTCTTTCCGCGTTCATGTCATCGTTTCAAATAGGGAAAATGCCGATGCCAAACAATTTCCTGAGGTGAGGGTTTTTTGTGAAACACACATTTTGCCTTTGACTGAAGAGTTCTGGAGATGGGAATGTGAAAAAGTCTCACAAATTTAAGTTCTGGGACATCTTTTTGCAAGCCCTTCAAACACTTCTTCAGAACTTTAGATAAAAAAGAAGGTGATTGGTCTCTTCACCTGCATTTTTGGGCTGTTATTTAGACGAATTATGTATACAGAATGTGTTTTCAGCCTTGTATCACCATCACTGGTGATCCGATGAATAAAATATGCCGAAGAGTTGTCACTGAATCAGACGTACTTATATATACATAAAACAAGTCTTAATTGAAAACAACGTTCAAACCTATGATTGCGTTGGATAAAAACCGCAATTTTTATACGTGTGCATGCAAAACAAATTTCTTGGTAGAGGGGTCTAAATACAGCACAAACAACATTTTCCAAAAGACCAAAAAAGTGAAAAAAGTATATTTTAACAAAACGCATTTGACTAGCAGGTCGAGCAACGGATGTTCTTAAACCCTGCTGACTGCCATGGCGATTGCCAAATAAACGGATCACCAGATGTAACAAAATGGATCTTAATTATTAATTTAATATAATACCAAACAAAAAACAATAAACTTGCGGAAAAGATGATATACCGCAAACATGAGGTGCAATAATTTGTACACCATATTCGTATTTCGACAATTAATGTCTCTTCTGTGACACACACATATATATATATATATATGTTAAAATATACTTTTTCACTTTTTTGGTCTTTTGGAAAATGTTGTTTGTGCTGTATTTAGACCCCTCTAAAAAGAAATTTGTTTTGCATGCACACATATAAAAATTGCGGTTTTTATCCAACGCAATCATAGGTTTGAACGTTGTTTTCAATTTAGACTTGTCTATATTTTTTCGTTTGGGCTTGTATTATATTTGCCTTCGGGTTTATATGATCCGTTCATCCTATTTCGACTCTTTCAAATTTCAAGAGTCTATCCTAAATTGAGGTAAATTATATGGCCTTCCAAATACCGTTTCGATTCCTAACATCACTGAAGAGACATTAATTGTCGAAATCCGGATATGGTGTACAAATTTTTGCACCTCATGCTTGCGGTATACCATCTTTTCCTCAAGTTTATTGTTTTCTGTTTGGTAATAAATTATTTTAAGTGATCTGTTTATTTAGCAATCGCCAATGGCAGTCAGCAGGGTTTAAGATGGTCTTAACTTAAAGACAAATATGTCTACGTTATTTTCCGACCTGTCGTAAGAATTTCGTATAGTCTTATTTTTCTAAAAAAAATCGTTTTAGTGACTAGAGTATATTGAAAGTTTGCAACCCCCCTTTTTCAAAATGAAAATTTGAATATATTTGCTTACATTTAATTAATGTATTTTTTTCTAGCTATTATCATATGTCAAAAAGATTTATTCAGTATTTTATTTTCATCTAATCTATAAATTTGCAAAGTTCTGACGGTTTAAAAGTGAAGTAATGTTTATTGCAAATTCAGAAACAAACTTTAATTTCTTTTTCATAGTAGTAGTCATTACTACCTAATAATGTTTTAAGCATAAAGTACTTCATAAAACTTGTTACTGATCAAAATTTCAGAACGTAAATATTAAAAAGCCATAAGATATCAACGAATAAAGGGGAAAATTGCAATTTCATCACGGAACTTGATCACTCCCCTTTCATCACATTTTGTGTATTATAAAACTTACGTTTAATTATTTGCATTCAACTGATTTATGAAAAAACTACATTTTTTGCTATTATATACAGATATTTCAATTAAGTGCACTTATATATGTACAAATTTTGTTTGTATATGTTTATATCTTAATTTGTTTTTGCTATAACCCGTCAAATATCACTTTGTCAGGAAAGTCTTATTGTATAAAATCAAAATAAACATCCAGAAAATACATGGATCCTTCTTTCCCCGTTCATGTCATCGTTTCAAACAGGGAAAATGCCGATGCCAAACAATTTCCTGAGGTGACATTTTGTTACATCTGGTGATCCGTTTATTTAGCAATTGCCAATGGCAGTCAGCAGGGTTTAAGAACATCAGTTGTTCGACCTGCTAGTCAAATGCGTTTTGTTAAAATATACTTTTTCACTTTTTTGGTCTTTTGGAAAATGTTGTTTGTGCTGTATTTAGACCCCTCTACCAAGAAATTTGTTTTGCATGCACACGTATAAAAATTGCGGTTTTTATCCAACGCAATCATAGGTTTGAACGTTGTTTTCAATTTAGACTTGTCTATAAATATATATATATATATGAGTCTAAAAGATTGTGTAACAATACCGATAAATAGATGGAAAACAAAACACTAAAAAGTGTTGAATATCATCGCACAAAGATGGAAAAACTGAACAGATGATATAAATTATACAATAATTGCAAATATTTCGGCTCAACAAATGGCCTTCCTCAGTGTTAAAAGTTTTAACAATACTGATATATAATGTATAAGGTGTAAACATAGATCAGTAATAATACAGGTAAGTTTTGGTCGATTGATTTTAATTCAAAATCCTGAATATCATAATATAAACATTAGACTGTAAATTTAATTATTTCTTTCTATTGATTCCATCTGGATGGAGGACACCCAGTGTTTTTATCCAAAACTTCTCCCGATTCTCTCTTTGCCTATTTTGCCATGTACAATCCTGTTCGATCACAAGGATCTTCATGTGATCATAGCCGAAATATTTGCAATTATTGTATAATTTATATCATCTGTTCAGTTTTCCCATCTTTATGCGATGATATTCAACACTTTTTAGTGTTTTGTGTTCCATCTATTTATCGGTATTGTTACACAATCTTTTAGACTCATATAATTTTCCCTGTTTGTGTAGTATTGTCAATTTTGATGATCCAATACCTATTAAGTTTACTGGTTGGTAGATTCTTATAGACTCTATATATATATATATATATATATATATGCTACAAATAGGATCAACTACTCAACATGGCTACCTGTCTACCTGCTAGATATGCTAGATTTACCACTGGATGTAGAATTAGCATTTCAGCGAGGTGAGTTTTTAATACGTCAAAAGCCTGGATAGTTCAATGTAGTATGGAGCGACATTGCTACTGAAAAGTCCGTCATAAAAGATTCCAAAGGTTGTGAACACGTCAAAAGCCAGCCCTAATGAGATGGTGACTTACTTGACATGTGCTTGCAGACTTTACGTCAGAAACGAAAACCAGGTCTGTTTGCCCCAATGACAAAAGCGTGGAGCATGATGAAGTACAGCTAACAGCTTTGACTCGAGATGAAGAACAAGTCCAGAAAATTGTGGACCATGTTCTTGAAAAAATGACTGACCCGTTCGCCACAGCACTCCATCCACCATCACTTATAAACATTTCAACTGAAATGCACGCTTCAAAAGTTATACAGACCTCTTTGACGTCGGTTGTTGATGATGGTAACACAATGGCAAAAACAAAATTAAAATGTAGAAAGGGATAAATTTTGAATATTCACATCAATCCTGAACTCGTGTTCCGTCGAGCATTGGTGTTAGCGTCGTCACTGTTGAAAAGGTTTTGTCATTTCCGATGGGTCCGATCCTTACAGCCCTTTTTCGTGGTGATGGAATCACTAGAAAATAATGTAAAGCCGATCTTTGCCATCAACTCGAGAACGAAACATTTCTCCCCGAATTTGATAAATCTTTAACCGCTTTGATTAGGGATGGTATGGCTCTTATCCAGTGTATCAATGCTAAAAATTTGAAACTTTTGTTGACCTGGGGACAGAGATCGTCCAATCTCAGCTCTGCTGTTTTTCAAGGGCGGCTTTCGTTGTTGATATCTTTGACAGATATGACGTCAAACTTTCTAGCAAGGCAGCAGAACGGGATCGAAAATCAAACTTTACACTGAAGGTCTTCCAAGTAATTGAAGGTCACTCCCTTCCAGACTGGAAACAGATTTTATCTGCAAATGAAAATAAGGAAGCATTTCTCCAGTTGTTTGGGAAATGTATTGTGTGTTACCACCAAAACAAACATAATACACTAGCAAATAATAGTGAAGTAACTTTAGCTGGAACTTTTTCCGATCCTCAAATCGTAAAACGCATTTTTGTTAAAACTGCCATTGACTGCGTCGACCTTTACAGTACGCACGAGGAAGCTGATACGCGTATGATTTTGCATGCCATATATGCCGAATGGGCAGTTTGGAAGCGGTAGCTGTAAAGGAAGGATCATAGTGAAATTCACTGACACGGATGTTTTAGTTCTTTGTGTCTACCATTTTCCTTCCCTGAAAATCACAGAACTTTGGTTTGAAACAGGAACTGTAAGCAGCACCAAGGATACAATCGTAGTGACGTTTTATACCTATACATAAACTATTCTTTGAATTCCATCGTCATTCAATATTTCAGGATGTGACTCCACATCGGCAAGGTTTTGTTAAAAAAAAATGTAAAAAAAAAACGGTTTTCAAAGTCCTGAAACAGGAGTGTAGTGAGGTTTCCGATTTAGTTAACCTGGCAAACTGTGATGTTGTCTCTCTTTCAGTTGCAAGAAAGCTCATGGCTTTGCTTTATGATGAAAAGAGAAAATTCAAGAGCGTACACATTCAATAAATTACGTGTAGAACTTGCGACTACTGAAGATGCGTCTCTGGCCAAGCTTCCCCCTAGTGAATCAGCATTTAGGCAACATTTGCTTAGAGCATCTATGCAGATAAGTATATGGATGACATCACAAATTCCTAAACCACCTATAAAATCTCCGTTAAAGTCTGAATGGATTGATAAGGATGGTTTGAAGCCGGTATTTTTCGAGGTCAAATGACTTCGGACTTCATGTACTTGTAAAGGAAAATATGTGTGCTAAAAAATAATGTGTTTGCTTTAAGCAGAACCTTTAAAAAATGGTGACCATATCTGGTCCTTACGACAGGCATATTGTTAAAGTACAAGGCTTCCTCTTTCGAGTGATATATGATATATGTGTGTGTTCGGTGGGGAGATTAAATTTAAAAAAATCTGCCCTCAGTCACCGCACTACTCGGGTAATATTCATAATAGAAAAATATAAGATGATTATACAAGAGTAAAAAAAAAAAACAACTGACAAATCATTTTCAATAAAAAAAAATTATTAAACCAAAGTACTATCAAATATACAAAGTTAAGTATGGATACAGAAACAAGATGTTCACTCAGTCTTGACAACAGGACGACAAAACACTAGAAACATCTACATAGTACCATATGGACTTCAAAATACACATTCAAATATCCTTACAAGATGTCAAACTGTAAATCGTCTTTCTTGTAGAACAGATTTGAATGAATTTGAAGGGGATTCCAAGTAAACAGCTTAGGTTAAAAGAAACAGAAAACAGCAACTAATGTGTAACTAAAAAAAATTAAAAAATTCAATCTTCAATGGAAGGAATAATTGACCAGAGAATGATAGACAAACAGATCCACCCCCATCACATTTAAAATAATAAAAAATCCTCTCGTATGCTATTTTAAAAACATAAAAAAAAAAAAAAAATCAACCTAAATCAAAGCTTTTTGGTAAAAATCCTGGTAAACAGAGACACTAAGGTTTTAGCCTATTTTCTTAAACAGATGCTGTCTCTGGACTCATTTGTCATATGTTTCCGAGATATGTCCAGAAACAATGACCAAATCTGTCAAAAGTAATTATTTTAGTAAAGCAATGATCAAGCCATGAATTCGAATATATGTGTAGTCGAAAATAGAGTATTTTGTCCGTAAATTGTTTTGTTATATATTAGGCTTTGAGTTTTCTAAATTTAATTGTTTCATATTTCTCATGTCGGGGCTTTTTATAGCCGACTATACGGTATGGGTTTTCTTATTGTTGAAATTGTACGTACGGTTGCCTATAATTGTCTACATCCACTTCATTTGAACTTGGTTGGATAGTTGTCTCATTGGCAATCATATCACACCAACTTATTTCTTTATAGTAGTCATTTTACTGATTACTGATGCCTACTGTCCAGAGGCAAATAGTAAATGTATAAACCAAACGATTTCAAGTTAATATCACATGTTTATATAAGATTTGTGCATACATTGGGTGGCATTTTCAATGCGTTAGTTCGCAAACATTTGAGTTAGTAGGAAGATCTTTCAAATAATAAAATTTCAAAACGGCTCAGTTCTCATGAAGAATGTAAAAAAGCAAAACAAAACCAATAGAAAATAGTGTACTAACTGTATGGGGTTCAATCCATGATAACCATATGCTTCAATAGTCAATTATTCATTACACCATAGCGGGGACTAAATTTGGAAACATAATGCTATAGGCTCTAGCGTAAGAGTTCTGCAAATGTCTTCAAAATGTTTTAACAATTTTCGATCAAATTAAAATTGAGAATGGAAATGGGGAATGTGTCAAAGAGACAACAACCCGACCACAGAACAGACAACAGCAGAAGGCCACCAACAGGTCTTCAATGCAGCGAGAAATTCCCGCACCCGGAGGCGTCCTTCAGCTGGCCCCTAAACAAATATATATACTAGTTCAGTGATAATGAACTAGTATATATATTTCATAATTCATTGAAATAATTTGCTGAAATGGAAAATCTTAAGTTATAAAAATACAAAGTAAAACATAAAAAGGGTACTATAAATCGGCGCCACATTAATGTCGATTTATATTTTTGAAACAAAATCGACCTTATGCAAATGAATTCAATACATCTGTTAACCTATTTTGGGTTGAAAAAATCTCTACGGAAAGTCTGTAACTGTTTGAAAATTGAGATGTTATAAGAACCCGACAAAACAGACCAAAATTCAACTTTTACTATAATCCTGGTACCTTTGATAACAATTTACTTCGTATTTGAATGTTCCAAAATCAATCAAAGTCTTATACATGTACATATATACGTGCACTTCCATAAGGTCGATTTCTATCCGACGCAGATCAAGTGTTGTTATACGTTTGTTAAGTACTGGTCAGCAACAGTTCGCCAATTAGACAACGCTCCACAAGAGACCAAATGACACAGAAATTAACAACTATAGGTCACCGTACGGCCTTCAACAATGAGTAAAACCCATACCGCATAGTCAGCTATAAAAGGCCCCGAAATGACAAATGCAAAACAATTCAAACGAGAGAACTAATTCCCTGAGTCTTAGATGATATATGATTTACTCCTGTAGCTTTTTTTCAAATTGATCTTTTTAACCAGTTTGTCTACAGTGTCAACAAGTGAAGCTTTAAAATCAGAAACTTTATCATGTAGTACATTTGCCTATGTCTTTGACAACAATTAAATAAAGATGTTAAAGTTGTCACAAACATATTTATAGTGTTGTTCAAAATTCCATTTTCTTCCACTAGCACAATACTCTGTTGGCTGCAAGTAGATTTTTTTACTTAACTATTTAAGTGTATTGATTTTTTGTCCTTCAGCACATCTATCTTGAAAATAAATATATTCACAGATTTAAAAAAAAAATTTTTTTACCAAATTTCTTTATTTTCTATATGTTTCCTAAGTTTTGCTTGTTTGTATCTTTCAAATTTGATCTCAACGTTCGTTTGTGCAAAATAGCTTTTTTAAGTTCTCTCTTCATATATGGTACTGAGTTTTTTCGAGGATATCTGTACTTCATGACAATTTATCACCTCAGAGACTTTAGTTTCAAAATCATTATAAACTAAGTTTATATTATCTATACATGAATCATGTAGTTTAAGTTTAAACATATTTTATTGTCGAAAAAAGATTTGCAATAGGATCAGACACAAGTTTTGCAACTTAGAACGTCTTCTACATTACATACAAATAATAAATAACGGTATTGTATTGTTTTGATTAAAATGAAACTGACAAATTAAACACATCTACAACACGATTCTGAATTAGCTTATAATTGACACTATATATTTTAAATCTAGATTGAAAACATATTTCTAAACTGGTTTCACTATGCATGCTATATTTATGCACTGTCCTTACTTTTGATTGGTTCTCTGCTTAACTATAATAATTAACTCCACTCAAAAGAAGGTGGTACCTTACAGCCAAATGACTTGAGTGTAATATCTTTTGTTAGCTTCAGTGCTTGCTAGTTGAACCGTGAAGTCATTATTAGGTTAGGTATACTACCCTCCTTTAAGAGTAGACTAGTCCGACAGATAACCAATCTATCTGTCTGTAAGACTAGACTACTCCGAAAGGAGGTTAGTATACCCAACCTAATAATGACTTTACCTACACACTCATGTCATTTTGCTGTAACTAATAATAATTTCATGGTTCAGCTAGCAAGCAAGCTAACCAAAGGTATTACCTTTACCGACACACTAGTCTAAAGTCATTATGCTGTAAATTGTTGTTGTCAACTAATAGGATATTATATATAAAATCGAATGGATAATCCATTCTTTGGATAAATTGAACAATTTCATTCGCAGTCAACAAAAAGTAATTACACTATAAATGTTTATATAATTAGCCATAATGTCTTTCCACTATGAAAAGCGACGTGTCTTGCTGTTTACACAATTTGGCGTATAAAATAAACTTTAAATTTATAAAATCCTGGATTCGCCCCTGCTGAAACTTGACCGAACGTGAACATTTCGAAATAGAAATACGTTTTTCATGACAAAGTAAAGACTGTTATTGATATAATAATACATTGCTCAGGTTGGTATGAGTTATTTTTAATTTATACTTGGAATTATAATTTGCTTTCCGATGGTACGTTGTAATTCAAAAGTTTTGTGATATTCGATCGGTAATTAGTTACATTACTTACAGGGATATTCCGAATGATGTTTACAAAACACAAAATGGAGAAAAATGCGTCAATTGTTTGCAGCTAGTGTACTGCTGTTTAGGTGAACAACTCATATGCTTGGTAAATATAAACTGATAATCACAATTAGAAACCAGTGTCTTACATACTGGAAACATTGTAAGAGGTGACAAAGTTGTATATTATCCTGTCACCGGTTCGACCACGCCGACGCATGGCGGCATGACATGATGTTTTTGTTTACATACCATCAAGGCATCATGTCTCTTTATGGTCCCGAAGATGGACAAGATGATACTAAAATTGAATAATCTATTTCTTTATTTTTTTTAAATAAAATCATTTAAATCGTAATCTTTCTTCCTGTATTTCTTTTACAATATTCATAAAGATGATGAAATTAAAAATACAGGGGAAGTAACTCATGATCTTTATAATTGTATATTTTTTATTTGGATAATATCAGCATTAGATGGACTGTGAAAATTAGATCAGGAGGTTGGGAAATTTTAAGTTAAAAAGTTTAAATTAAAAGTTTAGACCTCAGATCAGGAGGTTTTTTATCAACATTAATTTTTTTGTAAATTTAAACTGGTCGGATGTAAAAATTGTACCCCTATTTTTTACATTTTTCAAACCCCAACCGGGTCAAACCAAAGACTTAAAAATTGGTATTTGCTGCTTCTCCGCTAATCACTCTGCATTAAGGAGCAAGAGCAAAGACTGGTCGGCTCAGAATCAGAATAAGGTGTCCCGGTAAGATGAATGATGGTTACCTTGTGAACTAGCAAATGCATGTCATTTCGTAACCTGGTCGTTTCGTACCTGGTCGATTCGTAAATACGTTATTTTGTAACTGAGACGTTTCGTACCTGGTGTAATTATATATGGTTATAAAGTGTTAGTTTAAATGAAACAGTTAAAGTTATTATTTAAAAATGATCAAATTGTTCATCTTATAATAACAATATTGTAATATTTTTAATTTAAAACTTTCTTAAATCTTTTTAATTATTGGCTAATTGGTAATTACGCTCAGTGACAGCTTTAATGGTTTTATGACAACTAGTGACAGGTATTTAAAAGTAATTACAGTAGGTATAAATGATGATGGACAATTTAAATTCTTCTGTTCTATTCGCATGTGTGCAAAATTGTACTTGTAAAGTGTAAAATTATGTGCAATCAATTATTTAATAAATAAATATAGATATATATATATATACATCAATAAGTCTTTTTATTATTTTTTACGTAACCTACGACTCATATTGTTATTATATATTGATATAAGGTTACAAAACATCTCAGGTACGAAATGACCTAGTAAGTTACGAATTGACTATAGTTACGAAACGGCCTGCACCCTAACTAGCACTTTAAAAATCCAGCTCAGCTTGTCGGTATAGTATAAAGCAGGGTTACTATTCATATTACATTAACATGTTCTCGTCTTGAATATGCATTTTAATTTGCCGCTGGACATTAAGCTGCCATCCATCATCAATAAACAGAACCGCCATATTTACACTGTCATCCAGGCAGCAAACAAACAAAGATAACTTGTGTTCACAATGTTTTCAAGCAGGAAATACAAAAGAGGTTTGCCAATCCCAGTACATCATACACATCATCAGCTGTCTGAAGCGTAAAACTGATATATGTCACTCTGTAAATCAATGATACATTATACAAATATATCATGGTATATATTTTTACGTTTTTCTTCATTTCTTAGGGTATTTAAGCCATGGAAGGTGAAATTGAAAACCCAATAGAAGTACCAAGCTCTCCCTCAAGTTCACAACCAACAACACCATCTAAAACAACAAAGGACAGAATGGAAGAATTTCCCAGTAGAGCCTCATCAGAATGTAGCAGTAATAAAAGTAGCTCAGAGAAAACGCCACCTCTCAAACACTCTTATGAACCTCGTAGCTCTGTTGTGACTGGGGACCTGTTCCATGATAATGCCAGTACCTGTTCCAGTACATCATCTACAACCACCTCTTCTGTACCCCCACTTAATAAGAGGTTCCCAATCAGACCTGGTATTGTATGGAGAAAAGGGGAGAAAATAGAGGCAATGGATTTCATAGAAAAATGGTAATTTGGGCTACATGTATATTATGCAGAGATGTATATTGATGTAACCTTTATGATCTTTTAATAAACAAAATCAAAAATGATTTTTTTTATTAAACCATGCACATGATGCATGAAATGTTAATGAAAATAAATTTACTTTTATTTAGTGGTTTTACAAGAATTAAGGTTAACAGACATGACAGAACTGAAATTCTTATAAAATTTATAGTTATAAATCCTACATCATTGCTCATGTATACATGTATAAACATGATAAATGAAATGAAAAATATAAATTATGAATTTTTGAGAAATACAAGGTCATGTTAAAGGTATTGCATCAGTCATGTCAATAATGTCATTTTCATGATTATTTCTTGATTTTTATGATAAAAATTGAAACTTGACATAATAAGATTGACATTGGATAGAATTTGTATTGGAAATCATGACCACTTAATGTATAATGATGCATTGATTTGATGCATAGATTGAACATAAGTTGTTTTAGTAAATCTCTCTTGGGTGCACCTTTTTTGACACTAGACATTATGAACAATCAATATTCAATCATTTTGTGTACCTATTTTTAGATTAAAATTAATTATTGTATAGCAGTTAATATTATACAATACATGGACAATGTAGACCTTTAAAATTTATATTCAACATAAATAAATTTAGTTGTACAGGCAGTCAGGGGTACTACTTGTACAAGTAATTTTTATTTACTTGAAGAAGTAAATATTAATATACTTATATAAGTAAATTTGTAGGATACTTATACAAGTGTATTTTATTTACTTGTATGGGTAAATTATTTTTTGGCTTAGTTATGTCCCTTAGACATTCAGATTTTTTGACTTATACAAGTAAAAAAGTCATCCTATCTTCTTTTCTTGAATTCTTAAAACTTCTTTGCTCTAATAGAATTTTTAATTGTCTGTCATTTGCAGATGTCTGTCATTTGCAGATGTCTTTTCTAATCATTTAAGTGTAATTTCATGGAAAATGAAAATCTCATTTGTCTGTTATCTTCAGAACACTGCTCATTTACAAGCCCCGAAGGGGCAATTTTTGAAGGCCTTGCGCAAATACTTAAGATCTTTGCGCAATCAGTTTCTTTGTTGAATTAATGAGATGAAACATTGAACTCTAATAAAAAATTATTAGCTAACCTGAGAAAAATTGTTAAAGGCATGTTTTTACATCACAAAACTTGAGAATTTTTGTGGGATTGTGAAAAAAAATTACTTGTACAAGTAAATTTTTGAGAAAATTAAGGGGAGATTATTCAAACATTATAATTAACTTATATAAGTATATTTTATTTACTTTTTCAAGTAAATAAATATAACTTGTACAAGTAGTACCCCTGACTGACAGGGACTATTTCTCTTATGTGTGAACATAAATAATTTAAGGTATATTGGGACTATCTATCTTATGCGCACCTTTCTCGCTAGCTGCAGATCATAGGTTTATAAACCACTGGAGTAAAGCTGATGACCATAATCGATTCACGGTCATCCCAAGATGGCGGATGCAGAATTAATTCAGAATCTATATTGTCTGTTAAAGTGTTTCTATGATATATTCTATATAAAGCATACATTGGTATGATATCAATTTATAAAAGTTTCACACGGAAATCACAAATTACTACCGAGAAATGTATATGAAACAGGAAATTTGATTTGAAAACATCGCTAAGATGACCGTAATTCACAATCGAGATGACCGTACCAGTACCAGCGATTCAAAACAGGGATGACCGTAATTGGTAAAAGATGACCTTAATTTATATAGGAAAAAATAGAAAACTACGAATTTTGATTTGAAATTTTCCTAAATGAATGTTATAAATTATCAGTTATATTATTTAGTTTCATCAGAAATATCAATTATGGACTATTTTTTCTAAACAAACGAAACAAATGAAAACTCGTGAATAATGAACCAAAAAACAACATTTTAAGGTAGTCAGAAGGTTTATCACTGAGCATGTTGCAAATGTCATACCCTTGGAGTACTTAAAGTTCATTTCTATATAAAATCCAGATAATTTCAAATTATAGTCTGGCTAAATAACAAAGATGTGTTCTGTTCAGGGTTGATGCATGAATTTCCCCGAACAATTAAATATTGAAATTTTGCAAACTTTTTCAGGTAAGGGAACGATCATTTGACTCTGAGGTGAGGGCCGTGTAGATTTGATTGAGTCAGAATATTCATTTTAAGAATTTTGCGGGTCAGAAATTTATTTCAACCACTTTAGAGCAAGAATCTTTATTTTTTTATTTTTTTTTACTAAAAAATATACATGGCGGTAACAATAAATTTTATAGGAAGTTAAGCCAGAATATTTATTTTCAACTTTATTGAGGTAAGAAAATTGTTATGAAAAATCTGCCAGTCCCCACTGGAGTTTTACCAAGTAATGTACTTTGCAAAAACAATGTACATGTAAATTGCCGAGGATGAAAATACCAATAGACCAAAACTCCTAAATGAATCTATCTCCGGCACTTTCACTATGACATGTATGAAAAAAAGGTTCATAATAGAAAACCAACGAGAGTGAGTCAAAATTTTGCAATGACTCAAATCTTGAAGTTTACATCCTCAGAGTGATACTGAACAAATGATATCAACAATAAAATTGCTAAAATTATGAATGGTTCATGTCTTCATATGTATAAGTGCCCAGACATAAAATGTTTCAAAAATTTCAAGTAACTTGGTTTTATTAAACTACATATACCATCAAAACTATTCAACGATATATCCTTAAAAAGTAATAATATCTCAATTAAATAGAACAAATCTTTTAAAAACAAATAATTGGTTTTTTTTATGAAAAGGAATGCTAATTGATTACTGGTCAGTTGTCGGTATCCAGTGCATGCTATTCGCAACTTAATTTATAGAGAATTAAATAATTTGAAAAGTACATCAAACATGTAAGAATTATTTCAATAAAATATAAAAGGGGCATTAGCTACGAGATATAGAAAAAATAAAATATGATTTTTTTTTTTCAATCATTAACAGTCAGGGGACTTACTTAAATAAGTGATTTCTAAATCACTGATTCAAGAAATATTTTGCCCAGAAATGTTGGAAGTGAGAGTTGTCTTTCTTTAATAATCACCTATTTAAGTAGATCAAATAAATCACTAGACTTAGTGATTTAATTTTATTGTAGCTTTAAATATACAATACTAATGATCCAGGGACTAATTATGTTGCTAAAATTATCAGAACCAACATCTGTGTTGATACAATGTAGGATGACCGGTCATGTCAGGTGATGACCTTGTACTGAATCTAGGATAATGACATAAAAATCACTTGTTTAAGTATCATACCTTTATTTTCTTCCAAAAAATCACTTCTTTAAGTATTATTATTTTAATTACCCCCACTAATTTTAACACCCCCGAACAGTGAAATTTTGATCGCATTGATTAATCATATTTATATCCACTAACCGAGCCCCTATTGAGACAAACTCAACATTTTCTGTTGCTCGGATTATGGAATCACGGTCATCCTTGTTATATGTTTGGTCATCTTGAAAAAATAATGATGATGAATTACGGTCATCTTAGCGATTTTTTCAAATAAAATTTCCTGTTTCATATACATTTCTCGGTAGTAATTTGTGATTTCCGTGTGAAACTTTTATAAATTTATATCATACCAATGTATGCTTTATATAGAATATATCATAGAAACACTTTAACAGACAATACCGATTTTAACCTAATTCTGCATCCGCCATCTTGGGATGACCGTGAATCGAATTACGGTCATCAGCTTTACCCCAGTGACAAATGGTCCTTGTGATTTTTTTTTGACAATTTGGGGACCATGGACTATGGTCTGTAAATTGGCAAAAAATATAAGGACTATAAACATAACCAGACCTATCATGCCTATGGTCCCTCAGCTACTCTCTTGCCACTTGAAGTTTTGAACAATCACCATTCAATTCATATGTGTCCTTTTGTAATAGAACTAACTTATCATGTTTTACATCTAGTCCTTTAAAAGTTATGAATACAGAAAATCTGGCTTTAATCTTGGATATTATTGACCAGAGGTTCCGAAGGTTTTTTTGGACCTCAGTGGTCTTTTTGTCCAGTAACTGTCCAAGCATTACTGGTCCAGTCAGTGTTTTAGCAGTCTTTTACATAAGTATTACAAAATTCTTACATCTACACTGGTCATTTGGTCCAGTAATTGATGACATTTTACTGGACACATGCTGGATTTAACCATTTATTACTGGACATTGCCATAGTCTGATGGACCATGGAAATAACTGATTATTCTACTTTAGAAATCTGTCAATACTGTTAAAAAAATGAAAAACAAGCAGTAGAAAGAAAATTATTGAACTCTAAATATTTAAGTTTTACCCTTGTCTGTCTGTACGGATGTACGTACGTAGGTACGTCCGTTCGTACGTCCCATAATTGGTTTCCGTTCTCTAACTTGAGTTTGCCTCAACCAAATGTTATGAAACTTATACACAATGCTTATTACCAAAAAACACAGATCAAGTTTGTATTTTGGTGGCGTCACTTTAACTGTTCTAGAGTTATGCCCCTTTATAAATGGAAAAATTGCAAAATTTTTAGTTTCCATTTTTTAACTTAAGTTTGCCTCAACCAAATGTTATGAAACTTATACACAATGCTTATTACCACAAAACACAGATCAAGTTTGAATTTTGGTGGCGTCACTTTAACCGTTCTAGAGTTATGCCCCTTTATAAATGGAAAAATTGCAAAATTTTTAGTTTCCGTTCTCTAACTTAAGTTTGCCTCAACCAAATGTTATGAAACTTATACACAATGCTTATTACCACAAAACACAGATCAAGTTTGAATTTTGGTGGCGTCACTTTAACCGTTCTAGAGTTATGCCCCTTTATAAATGGAAAAAGTTGAATCAACTACAATCAATGCTTTATACAATGCAATGTTTAATTTTGACTTCCACTGATAAAACACAGATCAAGTTGAATTTGGGTAGTGTCACTTTAACCATTATTGAGTTATGCCCCTTTTTAATCGAAGGATTGCAAGATTTTTAGTTTCCATTCTGTAACTTAAGTTTGCCCAAACCAAACATTATGAAACCTATACACAATATTCATTACCACAAAACTAAGATCAAGTACAATTTTTTTGTTTCCGTTTTCTAACTTTAGTTTGCCTCATCCAAATGTTAGGAAACTTATACACAATGCTTATTACTACATAATACAGATTAAGTACGAAATTTGGTGGCGACACTTTTACCATTCTTGAGTTATGTCCCTTTATAAACATAAAAATTTCTGAATTTTTCATTTCCGTTCTCTAACTTTGGTTTGTCTCAACCAAATGTTACAAAACTTATACACAACCATTCTAGAGTTATGCGTGTTTACAAATAGAAAAATTGCTGAATTTTTAGTTTCTGTTCTCTACTTAAGTTAGCCTCAACCAAATGTTATGAGACTTACACACAATGCTTATTACCACAAAATTTTTGGGTGGTGTCACTTTTACCATTCTTCAGTTATGTCCCTTTATAACTATACGATATGCAAGCGGGTGCATCATCTGTGTCCACATTTATTTTATTGAGATCAGGCCTTAAAATATTAGAATCTGATCTAAATAATTTTAAAGATCATGTGTTCAGACTTTGTCTACAAGGATCTGATCATGATCACACCTAGTTCTGCTTTCTGTTCTGGTAACCTTTACATTAGCCAATGAAATTCCTGCCTCCAAATTTTAGAAGGTGTGTATCGTAAGGAAAAAAGAAGAAGATCCTGAAAGGTTGTCAAAACAGGAAAAAGTCTTAGATTGTTTCTGTTAAAATTCACCATTTTTGTTCACCTGGGACTATTTAGAGCTTTATAGAAAGACCTGTCTGTTGATAAGACTGTATGTTGTTAAGACCTGTCTGTTGTTAAGACCTGTATGTTGTTAAGACTGCATGTTGTTAAGACCTGTCTGTTGTTAAGACTGTATGTTGTTAAGACCTGTCTGTTGTTAAAACTGTATGTTGTTAAGACTGTATGTTGTTAAGACCTGTCTGTTGTTAAGACCTGTATGTTGTTAAGACCTGTCTGTTGTTAAGACCTGTATGTTGTTAAGACTGTATGTTGTTAAGACCTGTCTGTTGTTAAGACCTGTCTGTTGTTAAGACCTGTATGTTGTTAAGACCTGTCTGTTGTTAAGACTGTATGTTGTTAAGACTGTATGTTGTTAAGACTGTATGTTGTTAAGACCTGTCTGTTGTTAAGACCTGTATGTTGTTAAGACCTGTCTGTTGTTAAGACCTGTCTGTTGTTAAGACCTGTCTGTTTTAAAACTGTCTGTTGTTAAGACCTGTCTGTTGTTAAGACCTGTCTGTTGTTAAGACCTGTCTGTTGTTAAGACCTGTCTGTTGTTAAGACCTGTATGTTGTTAAGACCTGTCTGTTGTTAAGACTGTATGTTGTTAAGACTGTATGTTGTTAAGACTGTCTGTTGTTAAGACTGTCTGTTGTTAAGACTGTCTGTTGTTAAGACCTGTCTGTTGTTAAGACCTGTCTGTTGTTAAGACCTGTCTGTTGTAAAGACCTGTATGTTGTTAAGACCTGTCTGTTGTTAAGACCTGTCTGTTGTTAAGACTGTATGTTGTTAAGACTGTATGTTGTTAAGACCTGTCTGTTGTTAAGACCTGTCTGATGTTAAGACTGTCTGTTGTTAAGACCTGTCTGTTGTTAAGACCTGTCTGTTGTTAAGACTGTATGTTGTTAAGACTGTATGTTGTTAAGACCTGTCTGTTGTTAAGACCTGTCTGTTGTTAAGACCTGTATGTTATTAAGACTGTCTGTTGTTAAGACCTGTCTGTTGTTAAGACCTGTATGTTGTTAAGACCTGTATGTTGTTAAGACCTGTATGTTGTTAAGACCTGTCTGTTGTTAAGACCTGTCTGTTGTTAAGACCTGTCTGTTGTTAAGACCTGTATGTTATTAAGACTGTCTGTTGTTAAGACCTGTCTGTTGTTAAGACCTGTATGTTGTTAAGACCTGTATGTTGTTAAGACCTGTCTGTTGTTAAGACCTGTCTGTTGTTAAGACCTGTCTGTTGTTAAGACCTGTATGTTATTAAGACTGTCTGTTGTTAAGACCTGTCTGTTGTTAAGACCTGTATGTTGTTAAGACCTGTCTGTTGTTAAGACCTGTCTGTTGTTAAGACCTGTATGTTGTTAAGACCTGTATGTTATTAAGACTGTCTGTTGTTAAGACCTGTCTGTTGTTAAGACCTGTATGTTGTTAAGACCTGTCTGTTGTTAAGACCTGTCTGTTGTTAAGACCTGTCTGTTGTTAAGACTGTCTGTTGTTAAGACCTGTATGTTGTTAAGACCTGTCTGTTGTTAAGACTGTCTGTTGTTAAGACCTGTATGTTGTTAAGACCTGTATGTTGTTAAGACCTGTCTGTTGTTAAGACCTGTATGTTGTTAAGACCTGTATGTTGTTAAGAATGTATGTTGTTAAGACTGTCTGTTGTTAAGACCTGTCTGTTGTAAAGACCTGTCTGTTGTTAAGACCTGTCTGTTGTTAAGACTGCATGTTGTTAAGACCTGTCTGTTGTTAAGACTGTATGTTGTTAAGACCTGTCTGTTGTTAAGACTGTCTGTTGTTAAGACCTGTCTGTTGTAAAGTTCTGTCTGTTGTTAAGACCTGTCTGTTGTTAAGACTGCATGTTGTTAAGACCTGTCTGTTGTTAAGACTGTATGTTGTTAAGACCTGTCTGTTGTTAAGACTGTCTGTTGTTAAGACCTGTCTGTTGTAAAGACCTGTATGTTGTTAAGACTTGTATGTTGTTAAGACCTGTCTGTTGTTAAGACCTGTCTGTTGTTAAGACCTGTATGTTGTTAAGACCTCTCTGTTGTTAAGACCTGTATGTTGTTAAGACCTGTCTGTTGTTAAGACTGTATGTTGTTAAGACCTGTATGTTGTTAAGACCTGTCTGTTGTTAAGACTGTATGTTGTTAAGACATGTCTGTTGTTAAGACCTGTCTGTTGTTAAGACCTGTCTGTTGTTAAGACTGTGTGTTGTTAAGACCTGTCTGTTGTTAAGACCTGTCTGTTGTTAAGACCTGTCTGTTGTTAAGACTGTGTGTTGTTAAGACCTGTCTGTTGTTAAGACCTGTCTGTTGTTAAGACCTGTCTGTTGTTAAGACTGTGTGTTGTTAAGACCTGTCTGTTGTTAAGACCTGTATGTTGTTAAGACCTGTCTGTTGTTAAGACTGTGTGTTGTTCTCTAGATGTCTTTTAGTTATTCTTGTCATTTGGTGTTTGTCACATTGACATCATACCTCACATTTCCTTTATTTTTTACAATTCTTATACAAATTAAAAAATCAATGAATCTTATACAGGTACCCAGCAAAAATTATAGAAATAGATGAAGACGATATAGCAGTGCTTATACATTTTGAAGGATGGAATCAACGCTATGATCAGTGGATGGACATGGGCAGTGAAAAAATACGACCTAAAGCTAGGCATTCTGGGAGGAAAGAAAAGAGAAAATCTTTGAATAATGTATGATTTTTAAGATCAATGATATTTTTGTTTTAATGAACATAAAGAAAATATTGACAAAAACATTTAGCCACTGCATTTATGTACAGTATCAGCTGATTATAATGAACATAAAAAAATAATATTGACAAGAACATTTAGCTAGACTTATACAGTATCAGCTGATTGTAATGAACATAAAGAAAATATTGACAAGAACATTTAGCTAGACTTATACAGTATCAGCTGATTGTAATGAACACAAAGAAAAATCGACAAGAACATTTAGCTAGACTTATACAGTATCAGCTGATTGTAATGAACACAAAGAAAAATCGACAAGAACATTTAGCTAGACTTATACAGTATCAGCTGATTGTAATGAACACAAAGAAAAATTGACAAGAACATTTAGCTAGACTTATACAGTATCAGCTGATTGTAATGAACACAAAGAAAAATTGACAAGAACATTTAGCTAGACTTATACAGTATCAGCTGATTGTAATGAACACAAATCTGATCTAAATAATTTCAAAGATCATGTGTTCAGACTTTGCCTACAAGGATCTGATCATGATCACACCTAGTTCTGCTTTCTGTTCTGGTAACCATTACATTAGCCAATGAAATTCCTGCCTCCAAATATTAGAAGGTGTGTATCATAAGGAAAAAACCTGAGGATCCTGAAAGGTTGTCAAAACAGGAAATAGTCTTAGATAGGCATGATAGGGCAACAAAGTCATTAAATGTATATACATATATACATATACTTAAAATATTTTTAAAATTATGACTTTTTCAAACATAGGAACTGCTCATACATGTCATAATTATGAAATTAAAAAAGTTGGTTTTGTGAAAACTGGAACCCTAGAACAAAGTAATTTTGCTCTTTAAATCTATTATTTACTGTCAATATTTGTCATGTAAAAAAAAAAAAATTTTGAGGATGGTTATTAGTTTTTTTTTTCAGGAATATAAAGTTGGAGATCAGGTGTATGCTAGGTGGACAGATTGTAAAATGTATCCAGCAAAGATAACAGCCATTCAAGCTGAGGGTAATAGTCATATTTCAATTGATATGTATCTCTTGACAAGGGGAAAACATCATGCCCTGCCCCTCTCATTATCATAGCATGTAGTGTTATAAACATGACAGCTTAAATTGATTTTGGTAATATTAATATTTCAATTGATATGTATCTCTTGACAAGGGGAAGACATCATGCCCCACCCTTCTCATTATCATAGCATGTAGTGTTATAAACATGACAGCTTAAATTGATTTTGGTAATATTAATTTCAATTGATATGTATCCCTTGACAAAGGGAAGACATCATGCCCCCCCCCCCCCTTTTCCCTTTTACATTAACATAGCATGTAGTGTTTATGACAGCTCACATTGACTTTGCCATTTCAACCTGTAGTAGATGAGATTTAGGAAAAACGGGAAGACGTTCCTTTTAGAATTATTTGTTATTTGTTATTTCTATTTTAATCCAAATAAAAGAAAAAAAAATCAATTTATGTGAGTTTCAAGTGAGATTAATGAATGAATAATGATTAATGTAAATTTCACTCACATGAATTACAGGTGAATTCAGATTCATGTGAAATTCATGTGAGTGAAATTTCCCTGTGAACATGGTGAAGTTCTTTACCCATTCATGAATATTCATGACATGTGACCATTTGTTTGCACTTTTAAAAAAAACCTGTACCATCAGGAAGAGACACATTTATTCACACATAATTAATGAGCATCTGTATGTGCAATTCTGATTATTCAAATCATAATGTGTTCTATGTGATTTATAAGATATAGAATTAAAGGTTATAGCGAGTAGCACACCTACATTGGTGTTTGTTTATTGTAAAGGCCATAGAATATAATCACTTTATATTCGAACGAACATATAGCATGTATAGTGCCTTCCGTACATAAAAAGGATGAAAATTTATTTTGAATATAATGAATTTATAGTGCCTTCAGTACATAAAAAGGATGAAAATTTATTTTGAATATAATGAAATATTGTAAATTATATAGGATAAGAAGTTGATACCTTTTAAAAGTAATAGCTTACATTATAAATGGAAACTTAACATGTGATGGGGACATTTTTGTATGACTTAAAGGATCTTTGGTGGAAAAATGAAAAACGAATTGTTGGCAGTACTCATCTCACACTTACTATAGATAAAACTTTATATTATGTGATAAAAATTTCAGAAATCGAAGAATCATAATGACAAATTCAACATCTCTCCTATTTCAAACTAATGCTGTCCACATAACATTTTTGGAGGGATATACAGCTAACCTGTTTTATTTTCATTATAAGATGTTTTCAGGATAAGAAGATTATATTTCAATGTATAATTGACATAGTTTTTGTTATAGATACATTTGAGGTTTTTTTCTACGATGGTTTCAAGAAAGTTGTACAAGGAATGAACATAAAGCCAATGCCACCTGAACTAAAACAACAGGTAAGATATGCAGGACTGTGTGCTCACCTGGTCTGCAGTGGGACTTCTATTTACTCACCTGGTCTGCAGGGGGACTTCTATTTACTGACTTGGTCTGCAGGGGGACTTCTATTTACTGACTTGGTCTGCAGTGGAATTTATATTTACTCACCTGGTCTGCAGGGGGACTTCTATTTACTCACCAGGTCTGCAGGGGGACTTCTATTTACTCGCCTTGTCTGCAGGGGGACTTCTATTTACTGACTTGGTCAGCAGGGGAATTTATATTTACTCACCTGGTCTGCAGGGGGACTTCTATTTACTCACCTGTTCTGCAGGAGGACTTCTATTTACTCAACTGGTCTGCAGGGGAATTTATATTTACTCACCTGGTATGCAGGGGAACTTCTAGTTACTGACTTAGTCTGCAAGGGGACTTCTATTTACTCACTAGGTCTGCAGGGGGACTTCTATTTACTCACCTGGTATGCAGGAGGACTTCTATTTACTGACTTGGTCTGCAGGGGAACTTATATTTACTCACCTGGTATGCAGGGGGAATTCTTTTTACTCACCTGGTCTGCAGGGGGACTTCTATTTACTGACACGGTCTGCAGGGCGACTTATGTTTACTTACCAGGTATGCAGGGGGACTTCTATTTACTGACTTGGTCTGCAGGGGGACTTCTATTTACTCACCTGGTATGCAGGGGGACTTCTATTTACTGACTTGGTCTGCAGGGGAATTTATATTTACTGACTTAGTCTGCAGGGGGACTTCTATTTACTGACTTGATCTGCAGGGGGACTTCTATTTACTCACCAGGTCTGCAGGGGGACTTCTATTTACTCACCTGGTATGCAGGGGGACTTCTATTTACTGACTTGGTCTGCAGGGGAATTTATATTTACTAACCTGGTATGCAGGGGGACTTCTATTTACTGACTTGGTCTGCAGGGGAATTTATATTTACTGACTTAGTCTGCAGGGGGACTTCTATTTACTGACTTGATCTGCAGGGGGACTTCTGTTTACTCACCAGGTCTGCAGGGGGACTTCTATTTACTCACCTGGTATGCAGGGGGGCTTTTATTTACTGACTTGGTCTGCAGGGGAATTTATATTTACTCACCTGGTATGCAGGGGGACTTCTATTTACACACCTGGTCTGCAGGGGGACTTCTATTTACTGAATTGGTCTGCAGGGGGATTTCTGTTTACTCACCAAGTTGCAGGGGGACTTCTATTTACTGACTTGGTCTGCAGGGGGACTTCTATTTACTCACCTGGTATGCAGGGGGACTTCTATGTACTGACTTGGTCTGCAGGGGAATTTATATTTACTGACTTAGTCTGCAGGGGGACTTCTATTTACTGACTTGGTCTGCAGGGGGACTTCTATTTACTCACCTGGTATGCATGGGGACTTCTATTTACTGACTTGGTCTGCAGGGAAATTATATTTACTCACCTGTTCTTCAGGGGGACATCTATTTACTGACTTGGTCTGCAGGGGACTTCTATTTACTGACTTGGTCTGCAGGGGGACTTCTATTTACTAACCTGGTCTGCAGGGGGACTTCCGTTCACATACCTGGTATGCAGGGTGGCTTCTATTTACTCACCAGGTCTGCAGGGGGACTTCTATTTACTCACATGGTATGCAGGGGACTTTTATTTACTCACCAGGTCTGCAGGGGGACTTCTATTTACTCACCAGGTCTGCAGAGGGATTTCTTTATACTCACCTGGTATGCAGGTGGACTTCTATTTACTGACCTGGTCTGCAGGGGTACACCAATTTACTCACCTGGTCTGCAGGGGGACTTCATTTTGTTCACTTTTCCCTAGGGGCCATCCTATTTGCTCACTTTTCCCTAGGGGCAATCCTATTTTTTCAATTTTTCTCCAGGGGCAATCCTATTTGCATACTTTTCCTCAGGGGTATTTCTATTTGCTCAACTTTTCTGCAAGTTCAATTCTATTTGCTAGTCTGTGCTTCATAGGCATTGTTATTTGTTTGCCTATGCTGCATGGGCATTTCCATATGCTCATCTGTGCTGCACGGGCATTTCTGTAGAACACAATTTGTGCTCTTTGCTGTAAATTTCTTAGTCTTATGGGACCAGAAAGCAATTAACCTTAATCCAGAATTTTCTGCTATGAAAAATTGCACTTGAGAATTTTATTTTTACTTTTTGGAAAAGATGCATGGCAAGAAATGGTTTATGTATGTCTGATATCTGGAAGAAAAACAGAGAGTAAATATTTTTAGAAAAGTAAACTTGATAATTAAGATATATGTTTTTTAATTGGCAGAAAATAGAAATTGTTCATGTGTTACCAAAAGATATGAGAAAAAGGTCTTCAACAGATACTGAAGAAGGCAAAAAGAGACTTTCAACAGAAACTGAAGATGGCAAAAACAGACTTTCAATGGAAAGTGAAGATGGCAAAAAACGACTATCAACAGACATTGAAGATGTTAAAATGGAACCTTTGACAGAAAGTGAAGGTACACATACAAAATGATTGGTTCAAATAAAAGAAGCTCATTGGTTCTTTTTATAATGGACAAGTTTAGAAATTGTGATGCATTCTGGAAAATGGGAATGTCATTGTTTTGAACATTCTGATTGGTCCAAATTAACATTTACTAGACTGCAATTAATTCACAGGGACCATATATTTATTAATTGGTCCATTGGTTCTGTTGTCCAATTCAGTGATTCAATCCTGTCACTGTAATATACAAGAATACTCGTGATTTGTTTAGTTACCTCCATCATTAGAGCTATTTTCCTAATGCTTGTTGTTTAAATGAGAATGTATACAAGCTGAAGCCCTGCCTATCTATTGATTGCAGATGTCAATCTTAATAACAATGCTTGAGCAAACATTTTGGCAAACAAAGCAAGCAAACCAACCAAACCTTTAAACAACCAAGCATTAGGAAAATAGATCTAATTTAAAAAAATTACATGCATCTTTTATAATGCACCACCATATTTTCTATATTAACAAATGTTTTTAAACTTTATCAAGATAGTGGTGCGAACTGTAGTTTCTGTTTTAATCTTGTATCTTTCAAGTAGTAAGTCTGTCTGAGGCAAAGCTGAAATTACAAAGTTAATGCTTTTATTAATCTCTAACTCCTCGGCAGGAAATTTCTTGCTCAAATAATCTTTTTTGTTCCTTATTTCTTCTTTCTCTTTTTAAAGGAAGGAAAAAGAGGCGTTATCAATGTGACAAAGGTAATCCAAGGAAGAATTTTCAATATGCTTTCCGCTGATTCTTTATTGTTCGTAATTTGCTTGCCTATTGTACTGTGGATAGTTGTATTTTAGACAAGTGTATGCTATCTAAATGCTACATGTATATAGCATGTATAGTAGTGTGATCCTTACAGGAAATTGACACATTAAGATTAAAAAATTATTTTTGAAATTCAAGTTTTAAGACATACTAATGTTGAAGATGAACATTTAAAGCTCAATTCCCTTACCCTTTTTTTATGAATATTCAAATTGTATGAAAAAAAGAGAAAAAGGGCAAAATAAATATATGAGTGTTTCCTGTCTCCCAACATGCCCGATAATTGATTGCAAATCTCTTAAACATTTTATTGCTTTACCAAGATAAAATATTAAAGTCATATGAAACGAGTTTCTTGTAAATGTTATCGAAATTATTGAACCAATGCATGCAGATATACTTAACTAAGTCCTGTATTCACGTTTTTTATATTTCTATGAATCAATAACTTATTATCGACAAATGATATTTCATTTAGTGATTGTTGATCGCAAGCTTATTTACTTTCTTGTTTGTTTGTCGACTTTTATTAGATCGTGACATTGATAAACAATCAACACAGAGTATGTGGAGCAATATCTGCAAATCATTGTATGGGAAGACAATAATTCAATAGCAGTACATTTATGAAGATTTTGAAAATATAAAGAATTTCTTTTACAAGAAAGTCCACATACACTTTTTTTAAAGTAAATCTGCATGTATATAAAAAATATTCAACTTTTATGCCACCGCCGTCATCATAGGAGGCATTTTAAAGAGTTACCCTTGTCTGTCTGTCCGTCCGTCCGTACATACATCCCAAAATTGGTTTCCGTTCTCTAACTTTAGTTTGCCTCATCCCAATGTTATGAAATTTGTACACAATGCTTATTACCAGAAAACAAAGATCATGTTGGAATTCGGGTGGCATCACTTTTACTGTTCTTGAGTTATGCCCCTTTATAATGTTATATGCAAGCGGAGGTATCATCTGTGTCCCATGGACACTTTCTTCATTTATTTTTAATTATTGAAGTTTCAAATGTCTTTAAAGAAAAAGTGAATTTTGTTGTTAGAGAAGACAACTTATTTGAATTAAATTTTTTTATACAGTTGATAAAAATCGAGTGAAAAAGTTACATTTGATATTGCAAAAGTGCCATCCTACTGTGCAAAATTTCAAGCTGTGTAGTTTTTAGTTAAGACTGGACTTGCACAAAACATGTATATTTTTGAATTTTCCAGATTTTGTTTAAAAAAAATTAAAAAATTTAAACATTTTTATGGTAGGAGACTGGAAAGAGAATTATTTTGCATAATTTTTAATGCCTTCAGACTTGTTTATGTTACAATGATAGAACTAGCAGTGTACAGATAAACAGTTGGAGCTCAGACATAAATAAGTTGAATTTTGCTTTTGACTTATAGAGGTCTTAATTTGCATGTTTTATGGGTCATCTCCCTTTATTTCAGAACAAAATATGACTTCAACAGGTCAATTATAATGATTGTTAAGCAAAAACATATTAAACAAAATCGAAATGTTGCAAATATTGAATTCTTCAAGTCAATAATCTACCAAAATTGGCCAACTTCAATAGCAATATACAAATAAAGAAAGGTCAAACATCAACATGAAATTGTGACATCATTGTTGGGCAACGCTTTGTCTTCTCATGAAAAATATGAGTGACAGTCTGAAATACGGAGACCATATCAGGCAATGCTTTGTCTTCTGAAGCAAAATATGAGCGACAATCGTAATAATGGAGACCATGTCAGGCAACGCTTTGTCTTCTGAAGAAAAATATGAGTGACAGTCTTAAAAAAACGGAGACCATGTCAGGCAATGCTTTGTCTTCTGAAGAAAAATATGAGTGACAGTCTTAATAATGGAGACCATGTCAGGCAACGCTTTGTCTTCTGAAGAAAAATATGAGTGACGGTCTTAAAAAAACGGAGACCATGTCAGGCAACGCTTTGTTTTCTGAAGAAAAATATCAGTGACAGTCTTAATAATGGAGACCATGTCAGGCAACGCTTTGTCTTCTGAAGAAAAATATGAGTGACAGTCTGAAAAGTGGAGACCATGTCAGGCAGCGCTTTGTCTTCTAAAGAAAAATATGAGTGACAGTCTTAAAAACGGAGACCATGTCAGGCAACGCTTTGTCTTCTAAAGAAAAATATAAGTGACAGTCTTAATAACGGAGACCATGTCAGGCAACACTTTGTCCTCTGATGAAAAATTTGAGGGACAGTCTTAAAAACGGAGACAATGTCAGGCAACGCTTTGTCTTGTGAAGAAAAATATGAGTAACAGTCTTAAAAATGGAGACACTGTTCATTCACTTTCTAATGCAACTATTGATAACCACTATAGGTTGCACTTTGTAAATACAGCTGTTTCTCAAACCACGCCTCTTTTGGGGAGATATAGAATATTCATAGATAATTAATTTTGTTTACATACTGGTTCCCAGTTATGATCTCTATGTTTCATCTCATAGAGACATAACATGGGAATGTTACCAGTAAATATACATATGCATATTGTTTGTATTGAAATCTGTGGTAATCCTACAGTTAAGGTAGGGGTTGTTAAGAAATTTAGTGTTAGTTTAAACTCTTAGAAGTTCGGGCATATAAACATGGAAATTTGCCACACAGCCCTATATTTTGACCTTTTAAAAAAATAGTAGTGCATATGAAGTTTCCATTCTAGGATATGATTTTTTACAAAACTTCATAGTAAAAGTGGTACAGTTTTAGCCGTAAAAGGAGTTCCTATGGGAAATTGTATTGTCAATATTTACAGAAATGCAACCTAAAAGATGAAAAAAACAACTTAGATGTGAGAAAAAAGTTCAGTCAGATAATTACTTAAATAAAGATAGCTCATTCCCTTGTAGATTTGTTTTTATTGATATAACGGTTGGTGATGTACTTTGGCCACAAAGTCAAATAGAGTGTTTTCATCCTTTTATGAAACATAAATTGACCTAACTAAGTCTGTTATTTTCTGACTTAGATGGTTCCAAAATTGTAAACAAATTTTTATCATGATATATATTTTGACTTCTGTAAGTCAGAAAAATAGAGACTGGATTATGTCTGAGCTCTGACTGATGTATGTCATTATATCAACATAAAGTAAAATTTTCAATGATAGTGTTGGTGGAATGCTCAGTTACTTTAAGTGCAAAGTCAAGAAATTTTGTTGGAATAAGATTTGTCCATTCACATAATGCTTGTGGAATCTGGTTTTGCACAAGTTGCAATGAAATGATTGCTTAAACAGTTTATATTGCTGTATGGCTATAGCTACTTGAGAAAGATGACTGCTTTGCTTTTTGTATGATTTTTAAATTGGCCTGTTACATATCTATTTTTAATGAAGTGCTTTGAATTTTTTTCCAAAAATTCTGTACATTTTTTAGTATGAGTACTAATTGGTTATTTCTGATTTATATATAAAAGCAAATAATAATGATATGGTTTGAATAGGTAAATTAAAAAAATTTAAGTTCTTAGACCACTTTCATTCTGTGTCAGAAACCTATGCTGTGTCAAATATTTAATTACAATCCAAATTCAGTGCTGTATCAAGCTTGAATGTTGTGTCCATACTTGCCCCAACTGTTCAGGGTTCGACCTCTGTGGTCGTATCAAGCTGCGCCCCAGCGGAGCATTTTATTAAAATGTAGGTTTTTATTTTTGGGACACTTATCCAGCTGCAGTTTTCGCAAAAATAAAAACACTTCAGATACTTTTGAAGTCACTGTTCATCATTCAGTTTTCTGTTCGTCATTGTTGACTTTTATGTTAAAGCCAAAATTAGGTGATATTTGAGTAAGACTTAAAGAAAAGATAATGTTGGATTTTCAATACAAAGGGCCATTGTGAACCACAAATATATAAATATCTCATAGGGTTATATGCAAACTTTGTGAAAATCCACAAGTATATACAAAATACAATTTTTGTCTCGCCTGCGACTTTCAGCGAGACATAGGGATTGCTTTTTCAGCGACAGCTGAGGCAGTTGTAAAGTTTTCTGCTTAAGTTTGTTTGATAGGAACTACTTGTAACAGATCATTGATATTTAATACAAAGTTGCATTACTATCAGTACATATCAGTTTGATGACTATTTTGAGGCCTTGCCCCTTAGGTCATGGTCCAGTGACTATGAATTAATTAGCAATTTTCAAAGTTAAGTTTTCTGCATAAGTCAGTTTGATAAGATCTACTTGTGATAGATCAATGATATTTTGTATAAAGGGGCATTACTCTTTGTACATTTCAAGGCCCTACCCACAAGATCATGGTACAGCGACTATGAATTAATAAGCAATGTTGCTGTCCATCAGATTGTCTTTTTATACGCCCGTTTACGGGACGTATTATGGTATACCGTTGTCCATCTGTCTGTCCGTCCATCTGTCCGTCGTCAACATGTTGGACATTAACTCAAAAATGCTGTAACCAATTTGCATAAAACTTTGGTGAATTGTTTATATGTATTGATGTGAGCTCCCTTTTGTTTTTTATAAAATTTAGATTTTACGTTTCCGAGTTATGGGATTTTATTCATTAAAAAAAGGGGGATTTGATTTTCCAGTTTTCGGACAATAAGTCAAGAATGCTTTCACCAACTTGCACGAAATGGTGGTGAATTGTTTATATCTATTGACATGAGCTCCCTTTCGATTTTTTATAAATGTTAGATTTTACGTTTCCGAGTAACAGGGTTTTATTCAGAAAAAAGGGGGGGATTTTCCAGTTTTCGGACAAAAACTCAAAAATGCTTTCAGCGATTCTTTTGAAACTTTGGTGAATTGTTTGTATGTATTGATGTAAGCTCCCTTTAGAATTTTATAAATTTTACATTTTACATTTCTGAGTTATGGGGGTTTTATTCATTAAAAAAGGGGTGATTTTCCAATGGGGTTTTATTCATTAAAAAAAGGGGTGATTTTCCAGTTTTCGGACAATAATTCAAAAATTCTGTCACCAATTCTCATGAAACTTTGGCGAATTGTTTATATCTATTCATGTAAGCTCCCTTTTTATTTTCATAAATTTCTAATATGACATTGAGAATTAATTGAACTTTATTTGTTTATAGTCTGACAACAGATTTACTAAGTATTGCACAACAATAAGAAATCTTTAATTGAATATAAATTCAATTCATATAACCAATTTCAAGTTCTTTGACTACATTTATTCAGAAACCTATAATATGTCAAATATTTAATTACAATCCAAATTCAGACCTGAATCAAGCTTGAATATTGTGTCCATTTTTGCCCCAACTGTTCAGGGTTGGACCCCTGCGGGTTGTATCTAGCTGCACTCAGCGAAGCAGTTTATTATTGAATTTTATGCGGACAGGGTAGACATATCTCCATGCCAACAACTTATTCTCAAATACAGTTTTTCTTCACAAAAATTTGAACTCACGAATATAGATAAATTCACGGTATGCCACCCTGTTCACATTTTCATATAACAAATATAGCTCATGCTATTTAGAATTGATAACTGGAATACAAATACCGTATATTCTGAAATTATTGGCATTATTGAACAATGAGCAAAAATGTCAGATTAATTATTGCAATTTCATGAAATGCTGCACACAAATAATGCTTTCAAAATTCAAAATGCAATTTTTGATTTTTGTGAAACCTATAAACGTATTTACACTTTTGGTATTTAGCTGAATTTTGTCTCCGAATGATCTTAGATCTGCTCAGAATAACCAACAATCACTTTTTTAATTGTGATGTCATCTTTTACGGGAACTTGTGTGATTTTACGTAATGACAGACAAATTTGCATACAAGTAACTACGTCTATTCTAGTAGACAGCATTATAATCATATAAAACTGAATTTCTGGAATATACTTCTTTTTAGCCGCACCATCAGGATTTGAAGTTGAAGCTGCGCTTGTTCTCCCTCTGGTAGAAGAACCAGCGGCTAAAAGACATAAGAGAGAAAGAAATCCTGAAACAAGGAGAAAAGCAATGGCCAGGAAAAGACAAAGGATGTTTATATCAGGGTCATTATTTGTCAGCAGACGACGACCGAAACCTAAGCCAAAGAAGTCACCGGTTAAACATGGGGTAATTAATAATAAGTAGTTACTGGTGTAAAGAGAACCTACAAACTAAAAATGTGAGATCAGATAAGACAATTTGGAAAGAAGATAGATAAAATATTTTTTTTATATTTTTAAGGATTATTTTCCAAATCTTCCCTTTCAGCTGAGAGGACTAAGAATTTTTCTAGGACTATTTGATATGTTGTATCCCTCCAAATTCTTTTAAAGATTTTCATTGTAAATAATGACAGACTATTGTTTGACAGTGTTTAAACAATTTTATTAGAATTGCACTCAATAAATTTATTATGACAAGACTTTGTTTTTAGGAAACAGAGAAATGGACTAAGTGCAGTGTTCTCACACTTATGATTTTCATATAAACACTATGTAAAACTCTTTACATCCTAATAGTTTGATTGATTGATTGATTGTTGGTTGCTTTACGCCGCATTAGCACAACAAGGCTATATCGCGGCGAGAGCTAATTCGATTAATAGTTTGAGGAATTTTACTAGTGATAAATATAAAGATAAAGAGATGTGGTTTGAATTCCAATCAGACAACTATCCACCAGACTTCAAATGCATGGTTATAAGCAATTATAGGTCACTGTACAGCCTTCAACAATGAGCAAAACCCATACAGTATAGTCATCTATAAAATGCCTCACATGAAAAATGTGAAGAATTCAAAGGACAATGAAGTAGAAAACAAACTGCATAACTTATAACAATTCATTTTCCTAAATAAAAATATATGGTAACATTTCATTCATTTTGAATACTGTAAACAAACTAGTTTTTGCGACTTTTAAATTTTAAATTTGAATTGAAAATTGTTGTGAATATGTGAAACTTGAATCTGACCTTATATAAATAACTCAAGAAAATGAGGAGATGGCAAAAATTAAATTGTCTTGAAGTTTGCTGGAAAAAACTTAATACAAAATTAAAAACCAATTGTTCAAAGAACAATTGAAGGTCATTCCACATCAATTTTCTAAATAATTGATGAGAAGATAATTCTGGTTTACTCAAAGCTACTATTGGCGTCCAATCATAGGTTTCTTCATACTGATTCAATAAACATGGTTTCTATAGACTTTTGCCTGAAATAAGGGAGATAATTGTCAACATCCGGTTTAGAAAATGTCACTTCCGGTCTCATATGATAGCTTTATTTACACTGATTCAAAAAATATATGGTTTATATATACTTTTGCCTGTAAAAAGGGATATAATTGGCTACTTCCGGTTTAGAAAATGTCACTTCCGGTCTCATATGATAGATTTATTTACACTGATTCCAAAAATATATGGTTTATATATACTTTTGCCTGTAAAAAGGGAGATAATTGGCTACTTCCGGTTTAGAAAATGTCACTTTCGGTCTCATATGATAGCTTTATTTACACTGATTCCAAAAATATATGGTTTATATATACTTTTGCCTGTAAAAAGGGAGATAATATGCTACTTCCGATTTATAAAATATCACTTCCGGTCTCAAATGATAGATTAATGTATGACCATTCAAAAAATATATGGTTTCTATGTACTTCTACATGAAATAAGTGCAAAAATGACTACTTCCGGTTCACTCAAGGTCACTTCCGGTTGACATTTTTCAAGGTCATATGTCACCGACCATTTTGCAAAAGATCTTATGGCTTTATCATGTACCAATATGAAGTAATAATCAATTTACCTTAAAATAAAACATTTCAGGGGCAATAACTCCAATAAGAGGTCGCTGGTTTGTCTCAGACCAAATGTATCATATCTTCATCACAATATAACAAACATTTTGCACTTGTTCTTTAATATATAACATTAAAAATATCGGAGAAAATGCAAAAACAAGCAAAAGACAAAATTCAGAACATGACCTTGACCTTTGACCTTGACCTCATTTTCGCAGTTAGGATCCAAGGACCTTAAATAAAAATTCTATAGGTTTATACGGCTTACAGTTTATGAGTAACAAAAACATAACGACAAATTTATTTGATAAAGGTAGATAACTCCTATAAAATTTCATCGAATCGCTTCGATCCAAATTAGCCAAATATTCCTGAGGATGTAACCATGGAAGTAATATTGAAAGGAATAACTACAACGCCAGTTCAAAGGTTTCATCTGCGTTACCGCCCATCTTTCGATAACTCGTTAATTGGTTTAATATATGGCATGGTAATTGACTACTCGGCATGTGATAGATCAAATCACTGACACTTTCCGGTTATTGTCGTGTTCACGGAAATATACGAACAAACCGGATGTTGTCATAAATACTAAGGAAGTCAAAATTGTCTGAAGTTATCTTTAAAAACGATCAATAACGGTTTAAAAAAAACTATAGTTTGTAAAGATGGAGGACGTTCCCGATGAAATTTTTGATGACTTTGAAACTTCGGAAACTGAAACCGAAGTTTATTTCCATTGCAAATCAGATGTGGTGGCTGATTTAATAGAATGTGAGGGTCCAGACTGTAAAAGTAAGTTTTACCATTTGATCATTTTCAATTTCAATATTTAATGTCCCTTGCGTGCTTTGATTTTTCACAAGGCAAATGACGATGTGTGGTCTTCTTTTCTAATTTTCCATATAAACGGCAGTCAAATTCAAACTCCATTTCTGAAAGTTAAGAAGATAATTTTACAAATTGTATGTCTTAACATGGAAGTAGAATAAAAATTAACATACTACTTGCATGGCCTTATAAACAACCTTGTATTGAACAGTCTTCTATACATTATCATCTGATCAATTAAAACAACTTAAACCTTCAATTACTATACTCTTCTAATTTGTACACAAAATTTAAAATGACTCACTAAAAATAAAACTGCCGATAGAAATAGCGTCATGCTCTCTTTGTTTGATTGTTTTTCTCTTTCTTGTAATGTGTTAATGTTATCAAAACTTTTTTTTTAAATAGATATAAATTTTAATACGGTAGCACCGCTAACCATTTTAATTTCATGTTTAAATAAAGTATTTTATGACTTTTATTTCATGTAAGTCTAAATTATTTGAAAGTTAATATTTTTTTTAATGCTCGATAAACTTGGCACATTTCAACAGTAAAATATCATATGTCTACATCTGTCTACATTATTTTGTTATACATCATGTGAACCCTGACCGCATCATCGTTATTACCTGTTTTTACTTGAGATCCGCTTTCAACCGGAAAATGCTTTTAAATCAATTTAAAACAAACAGTAAAAAGCCAAAATATGCAAAAATAATTACAACTTACCATGTTAAGCTGTTGTAGTTTATACAATTCTCATCCGTTTTTCAAGTTTTTTTCACCATTCGATTTCTTTCTAAAGGTAGATGTTTTATGTGATACAGCGCTACCTTGTTATTAATAAACTAGGGATTTCCCACAGGTGCGCTATAATTACCGGACTCGATAAAACCACGTGACTGATAAGAAATTCCAGATGCCATTTTACAACCGCGGTATCACAGATAGTAACCAAAGGGGTCCTACCGCTGAGACTATAATTGGACAAAATCGTATGACTTTAGTACAGAGCTCTACATGCCATTAATACATGCTAATTAGTCGTTGTTATTCCTTTCAATATTACTTCCATGATGTAACGAACAATTTGTAAAAAGAATTTTGTCGATATCTTTTTTTGTTACGAAGGAGATGCACACAGATGATAAACAGTGAATAGGGAGATAACTCTTACAAAGAAAATGGTTCGGCTTAGCAGGGTGAAATTTAAAAGCGCATAAACTATACGATACAATATGAGAAATATCTAAGCGACATATTGCGAAACAAACATTTATCGCAAGAACAAAATTTGGCGGAAGAAAAAAAAAAAAAAAAATAATAATAATAATAATAATCAGAACAAATACAATAGGTCTTTCCACAGAAAAGTGGAAAGACCTAATAAAGTATTTGCAATAATTAGTTGGTTTACAGTGATGCTTGCACAGCCATCACACCTGTGAATAGATGTTGTATTATCATTATTATTATAAGACAACAAACTTTTATTATACACATATTTTTTCCAGGTACTGCCAAGGCAGAATTTACCTGTGGGCACACCAGTTTCTTCACCTAGCGTTCCTGGCATAGCCTCCACGCCAAACATTCCTATTGCATCATCATCACAGACTAAAATCACAAGTAGTTTGACTGGAAACTTCCCATCAACACCTTCGCCTTTGTCTCCAGTTACATTAATATCAGGTGAGTTGTGTCCCTTGTAACCATAGAAGCTCAAACTACAACTTTCCAAGTTACATGTGTATCATGAAGTGAGGTGTGTCTCTTGTAACCATAGAAGCTTAATTTTTAAATTTCCCATTACATTTGTATCCTAAAGTGAGTTGTGTCCCTTGTAACCATAGAAGCTTAATTTTTAAATTTCCCATTACATTTGTATCCTAAAGTGAGTTGTGTCCCTTGTAACCATAGAAGCTTAATTTTTAAATTTCCCATTACATTTGTATCCTAAAGTGAGTTGTGTCCCTTGTAACCATAGAAGCTTAATTTTTAAATTTCCCATTACATTTGTATCCTAAAGTGAGTTGTGTCCCTTGTAACCATAGAAGCTTGATTTGTAACTTTCCCATTAACATGTATCATGAAGTGAGTTGTGTCCCTTGTAACCATAGAAGCTTAATTAGTAAATTTCCCATTAACATGTATCATGAAGTGAGTTGTGTCCCTTGTAACCATAGAAGCTTAATTTGTAACTTTCCCAGTTACATCTTTATCATAAAGTGGTCCAAATAGTTCATCTGCAGTATTGCTAGCCTATTAACACTTAAGGTTGTGAGTTCAACCTTACATGTTTCAGGTGCGTTAGACTCTAATCTTATTTACTTGACTAGGATTGCAAGTTTTTCTGCAGAAGGTCAAAAGGCACTCCAGCTTCCTTCACCAATAAAAAATGGCCTCCTTGATATAACCAAGAGTGCTGAACATGGCATTCAACACGAACAATCATCACCATCACCGTGACCTTAAGAAGAAGAAAGGCAATAAAAGATCTGTTTCTTTGCTTTTGGTTTTGTCAAATAATAATCCCTAATTATCCATTGAGTATTTGTGACATGCTACATAGCAAATTTAGCTCTTGTTATTACTACAAAATTTTCATGAAAATGAAAGTTTTAAAAATTCTGAGAATCAGAAAAATTGTAAAACATTGTTACTGTATCTAAATTACTGTATATGATTTGTAAAAGTTCACCTTATATTACTATAGTTGAAAAGAAGAACAAGAAGAGAATTTTGTCCCCAGCAATCTCAGAGACCAGCAGTGAATCCCAGTCAGAGGATCACCAGGCTAGGGCAAGACGTAGGAGTCGATCTTCTACAGCAGAAGACAGAGGTTAGTAAATACTATGTTTTCTTGTGTGTTTAATTATACCCCCACTTTTATACCCCCCCTTTAAAAAGTGGGGGTATACCTTTTACTTCTGTCTGTCTGTCCATCCTTCAGTCCATCCATCCATTAGTCTGTCCGTCTGTCCCATGAATATTTTTCGTCGCATCTTTCTCAGGAACTACATTACAAGGATTTCTGAAATTTGGTTTCAGGGTTTATATAAGTCAGCTATACTGGGACATGCATTTTCAGATTCATCACTCAACAACTTCCTGTTTACCGAACACTTACATCATTTTACACATGACATCCAAGTTGAAAATTTTCATCACATTTTTCTCAGGAACTACATTACAAGGATTTCTGAAATTTGGTTTCAGGGTTTATATAAGTCAGCTATACTGGGACATGCATTTTCAGATTCATCACTCAACAACTTCCTGTTTACCGAACACTTACATCATTTTACACATGACATCCAAGTTGAAAATTTTCATCACATTTTTCTCAGGAACTACATTACAAGGATTTCTGAAATTTGGTTTCAGGGTCTATATAAGTCAGCTATACTGGGACATGCATTTTCAGATTCATCACTCAACAACTTCCTGTTTACCGAACACTTACATCATTTTACACATGACATCCAAGTTGAAAATTTTCATCACATTTTTCTCAGGAACTACATTACAAGGATTTCTGAAATTTGGTTTCAGGTTTTATATAAGTCAGCTATACCGTGTGATGCGTTTTCAGATTCATCACTCAACAAATTCCTGTTTACCGTCAAGTATTTGGGCTGGGGTATCATCAGTGAGCAGTAGCTTGCAGTTTCACTTGTTTTCGCTGTATTGGCAGAGGACATTTTGTCTTAGAATTTAGCCTATATGAACATTTCACTGTCCATAAGAATGTATTGTAAAAGGCCATGAAATGTGAATGAAGATTACAGCAAAGATTGAGTGTTCCTTTGAAGGATCTAACCTCAAACACAACCTAACTTGAAAATAACCTGATATATACAGTATAGCAAGAGCATAATTTTTATAAAACATAAATGGGTTGTTTTGTGGAAAAATGAGGATTGATTGTTTACTAAAGAATTCCATGAAGACAGGAATATTTTCAGTGAGTCAATGTCACTGACCTGAATATGGATGTATTTTAGTCTCTTTTAATTTCACCATCTCAAATCTTTTCCGTAAAATTTTTTATTACATGTCCATTAGATTTTTGCTTTTGAACTCATTTATGTTAAGAATATGAAGAAAATGCTGTTGATTCATGATCAATTATTATTATTGAAGTATAAGATATATACAAAATAAGGGTTTATTTATCACATGGAAATGTGACCTTACAAGCGAGGCATTAATTGTATCACATGGACACATATGTTTTTCTAGATATCATTTTTTAATTGAACAGGACCAAAACCATTATGAATAAGTGTATGTATTTTGTAGCTGCTGTGATGTATACTCCTCCTACTATTGGTTTACCACCAAAGGGCTTTGTCGTAGAACAAGACCACAATCATTTTAAGTGTATGTTTGAGGGATGCACCAAAGGGTTCCGTAAGGAACAGCTCCTTGATTCTCACATCAAGTATTATCATATGGACTTTGTACAGCCAAGTCTTATACGGAAAAGAAGGAAAACCTCAAGTATTTGTAAGTTTAACATTGTCTGACTCGAAATGATTTGCATAGGTTCCAATGTCACATATATGTCAAATGCAATATTTAAAGGTTGACTCATTTTGATAATTTGGGATTTTCAATAGGCCATATTAATTTTGGAAAGATTAGAGCTATTGTATCAAGACTTTCCTAAGGCACTGGCCTCCCAAACAAGAAGAAGAATAAGTTAGCTACTAAATCTACAAAATGAATACACACTGAAATATAGTTCCCTGTAATTATGACTGTGTACATATGCAAATATGAACTGTGACATATTTGGGTTATATCTTTGGAGCAGTTCTTTGAAGTATGTATGTCTTTTAAGTTTTGTCAATTTGCAGGCTGTTTTTGTCATTTTAATTTGGTAAGAGTAATGATACAATACCAGTATGATTGACAACTGCCATGATCAGTGAACAACCAGAGACAAGGTGGGGCCTTAATTACAATGTCCCACCACCTTGAATGCCAATCATATTGAACAAATTACTAATCATTCTCAATCTTACATAATTAAACAGACCCTTCATTTTACATCTCAATACAGAAATATTTGACCTTATTATTGAATACACAATGTAAATATATAGAAATGCATCACAGGTTGATATATTCTGTATTTTTATAGGTTCCACCGACTCTGATACATCAGGAGTTGATATATTCTGTATTTTATAGGTTCCACTGACTCTGATACATCACAGGTTGATATATTCTGTATTTTTATAGGTTCTACCGACTCTGATACATCACAGGTTGATATATTCTGTATTTTATAGGTTCCACTGACTCTGATACATCACAGGTTGATATATTCTGTATTTTATAGGTTCCATCGACTCTGATACATCACAGGTTGATATATTCTGTATTTTTATAGGTTCCACCGAATCTGATACATCACAGGTTGATATATTCTGTATTTTTATAGGTTCCACCGAATCTGATACATCACAGGTTGATATATTCTGTATTTTATAGGTTTCACTGACTCTGAACTCTGATACATCACTGGCTAATATATTCTGTATGTTATAGGTTCCACCGACTCTTGATACATCACTGGCTAATATATTCTGTATTTTATAGGTTCCACCGACTCAGATACATCACAGGTTGATATATTCTGTATTTTTATAGGTTCCACCGACTCAGATACATCACAGGTTGATATAAAGAAAAGACACATGTCAGCTGACAGTGCTCTACAAACAATAAACCAAGAACATGAGGATGTGGATGTGGACGGTTTGTATTGATACCCACTTCAAGAAAATTGTTTTAATGTTAGATTGTAGAAACAGAAATACTACATGCAGTGATGTTTAATAAAAAGAAAAGGGATGATGGAAAGTTTAAGATATGATTTGTTAAGAAGGGAGGTGGAAAGGAAAGAATATAAAATGAACATTTAAAGTCCCATTTGATGATAAAGATTAATCAATAAAGAATGAGAGAAGCAGTATCATAGCTGTCCTTCTTCCTTTTATTTGCTATAAGTGGTATACAGATTCTACCACTCCACTTCATCCTGTTGATAATGATATTTATCCACTTGAGATAGTTGAATTTTTTATAGAAAGGATATGAGTTCTGCCAAGCATTTTAAAACAGGGCTATTGATTGTTGATAAATATTGCAGTCAATGGAGTGAAGTGCTAGAACCTATTTCTTTACTAATTAATGAAAATCTTGAGTACAATGTTCCAAACATTTTCAAATGGATATGGTGCAAGATTAAGAAAAATTTAATCAACGTGTGGTTCATCCAAATATATGTTTAGACTGAATGTAGATTTCCATGGCATTGCATTCCCTGTCGACACACCTTGTCCCTCTCTCTCTCTCTCCATTTTGAATTCATGCGATTACCTGAACTTGTCTTTGTATCGATTTACAAGTGTTGAATATAGGTTAACTACTGACCCCTTTGTCTTTGTATCGATTTACAAGTGTTGAATATAGGTTAACTACTGACCCCTTTGTCTTTGTATCGATTTACAAGTGTTGAATATAGGTTAACTACTGCCCCCTTTGTCTTTGTATCGATTTACAAGTGTTGAATATAGGTTAACTACTGACCCCTTTGTCTTTGTATCGATTTACAAGTGTTGAATATAGGTTAACTACTGACCCCTTTATTTACAACGGATTTAAATGAATACTGCAAATCAAAAGAATAAAACATATATCATACAGTTTTGTTATAATTTTAGATATGCATAAGGCAGAACATAGAGAGGAAGTCATAGTTGAAACAGAACCTAAACAGGAAGTTGATACCATGGCAACGGAAGAGTCCATTGAAACAGAGGATGAATTGAGCAAAGATGAGGTTGTTAATTGTATTTGTATGGTCAATGAAGAAAATGGCTTGATGATTCAGGTAAACTGGAATACAAATAAAGTTTTGTCTCAAACACAGCTAAAGTAAGAATAATCAAAGTTGTGTGGTACATATGTATCAATGAAATAATCAAAGTTGTGTGGTACATATGTATCAATGAAATAACAAAACAACAATACAATAAAACCAAAAAGAATAGTGTCTAAATTCCATGTCAGTCTTTCTAAGTCTAGTCAAACAGTAAGTATATACCAAATGTATGACAAGACCTAAATTCATTTTATTGAGAAAAAAAAAACCAATAACATTAATATGAACAACAGCAACCACAGACAAAGTTTGGACGTGTACATAATTATGACGGGCACATTGTAGCAGGGTAATTCTAGTTTTTATAGTACTTATACATTATCAGGGTTGTTCCATGAAAACATAAATAGGAGCCAGGGAATACCAACTATCAGTGGGTGTTAAATACTTTTTTGTCTAGTGAAAATGTATTGAATTTCTTAAATTGCCTCTATAGGTGGTTATCATGTTAGTGTCTTCCCTGGCTACCATGTATGTTTTAGTGGAACAGCTCTTACTCATATCGTACAAATTTAGTATTTGTTTATATTTAGAGAAAGTTAGAATATTTGACAGAATTATAATACTTTGTGATATTAAAAGGACTTTAAAAGATGCCTTGTTATACCTTCTCCTTTCGATAATTACACTAAAGAGTCTTTTAAAGAAAAATTTAAACCATATTACTTAATCCAGGAAACAATTTAGATTTCTGTGGTCTATTTCTAATATTTAGTTATTGCATATAATAGTATGACTATAATCACTGTATGTTAGAAGCATATAAATAATATGTTTTCACTAATGAACAGACCTGTTTATGTTATCATGACAACATATGGTTTATATTTTAGTGTGAAGTATGCCTGTGCTGGCAGCATGCTCTGTGCTTTGATTTGACAGAGGAAACATTACCTAGAAAATACATTTGTTTTGTGTGTAAAGACCCACCTGGTAAGTCTATAGCCTTGTGCCTTGTTTAGTTTTTTTCATATTTATATGTATTGATAAATAACAAAGGAAGTATCCTGTAATTCAACATATTCATAAACAGGGGGGTGAGTGGGGTTGGTGGACTCAGTGGACGAGTGGTCTAAGTAGTTCATCTTCTGTATCACTATCACTAGCCTGTCAACACTGAGGTTTTGAGTTCAAGACCCGCATGTTGCAGGTGTTTTCCATTCCAATCTTAAATGCCTTGGATTGTCCTATGGAAAGGTCTGTGGTTCTCTCCGGCCACTCCAGCTTCCTCCACTAAAAGAATCTGACAGCAACGATATAGCTAAACGTGCTGAAAGTGGCATTAAACACCAACAATCAATCAATCACAACCAGGGACAGGGACTTATGTATGACAGAAAAGTCATCAGGGTAAAAATTTCTCCAATTCCAAAATATGTGTTACAGTTCCCCCGCTTTTGCAGATGTGCAGCACTTTCTAGCTCACCTGGCCCGAAGGGCCAAGTGAGCTTTTCTCATCACTTGGCATCCGTCGTCCGTCGTCGGCGTTAACTTTTTACATTTTGAACTTCTTCTAGAGAACCACTGAATGGAATGAAACCAAACATGGCATGAATGTTCCTTCTGAGGTGCTGACTAAGTGTTGTTACTTTGTAGCCGATCCATCATCCAAGATGGCCGCCAGCGGGGGACTTAGTTTTACATAGGACCCTACGGGAAATGCATACAAATGACTTCTTTTAGAGAACCACTGAATGGAATGAAACCAAACATGACATGAATGTTCCTTATGAGGTGCTCACCAAGTGTTGTTACTTTGTAGCCGTTCCATCATTCAAGATGGCCGACAGCGGGGGACTTAGTTTAACATAGGACCCTATGAGAAATGCATACAAATGACTTCTTTTAGAGAACCACTGAATGGAATAAAACCAAACATGGCATGAATGTTCCTTTTGAGGTGCTGACCATGTGTTGTTACTTTGTAGCCGATCCATCTTCCAAGATGGTCGCCATTGGGGAACTTAGTTTAACATAGGACCCTACGGGAAATACATACAAATGTCTTCTTTTAGAGAACCACTGAATGGAATGAAACCAAACATGGCATGAATGTTCCTTATGAGGTGCTGACCAAGTGTTGTTACTTTGTAGCCGATCCATCATCCAAGATGGCCGCCAGCGGGGGACTTAGTTTAACATAGGACCCTATGGGAAATACATAAAAATGTCTTCTTTTAGAGAACCACTGAATGGAATGGAACCAAACATGGCATGAATGTTCCTTATGAGATGCTGACCAAGTGTTGTTACTTTGTAGCCGATCCATCATCCAAGATGGCCGCCAGCGGGGGACTTAGTTTAACATAGGACCCTATGGGAAATACATACAAATGTCTTCTTTTAGAGAACCACTGAATGGAATGAAACCAAACATGGCATGAATGTTCCTTATGAGGTGCTGACCAAGTGTTGTTACTTTGTAGTCGATCCATCATCCAAGATGGCCGCCAGCGGGGGACTTAGTTTAAGAAAGGACCTATGGGAAATACATACAAATGTCTTCTTTTAGAGAACCACTGAATGGAATGAAACCAAACATGGCATGAATCTTCCTTATGAGATGCTGACCTATTGTTGTTACTTTGTAGCCGATCCATCATCCAAGATGGCCGCCAGCGGGGGACTTAGTTTTACATAGGACCCTTTGGGAAATACATAAAAATGTCTTCTTTTAGAGAACCAATAAATGGAGTGGAACCAAACATGGCATGAATGTTCCTTATGAGATGTTGACCAAGTGTTGTTACTTTGCAGCCGATCCATCATCCAAGATGGCCGACAGCGGGGGACTTAGTTTAACATAGGACCCTATGGGAAATACATACAATTGTCTTCTTTTAGAAAACCACTGAATGGAATTGAACCAAACATGGCATGAATGTTCCTTATGAGTTGCTGACCAAGTGTTGTTACTTTGCAGTCGATCCATCATCCAAGATGGCCGCTAGGGGGGGGGGGGGGGGGGCTTAGTTTAACATAGGACCCTATGGCAGTCAGAGCTCTGACATAAACAAGTCAGAATAAAATGACTTCCATAGGTCAGATATAATTTGATGTAAGTGTTGTCTCCCTTCTTGCACTCAACAGAATATGACTTGTACAGGTCAGTTTATGTCAGACTTTAATTTATCATAAAATGACTTCCACAGGTCAGATTTTGCACAAAATATTGTGACTTAATATCTTCATATTCTAATAAGATTTATGCCCCTTTTTGATGCATTTTGACTTCGAGAGGTCATTTTTGTTCTGATTTGAAGCAGTCATTACTACCACTTTGTTATCAATCTCCATAAAAATATGGTGATTACTAGTTTCGAATTAAAGAGTTTTAAAAAGTGGGGCTCATCTGACATCATACCTTCTCCTTTCCAGAATCTAAACATAATATATTTATCTCATCACTTTCAATTATTTCAAAATACAAAGAAAAACCAGGTGAGAAAAAATGGATCATACAATTTTCTGAATATCAAAAGATTTACAAAATACAATATTGGATACATTACATGACAATACTTCAAATCTTCCAAGGAAAAACAAGACACTTATTAATGATAAGAGCCAGATAAAAAACAGAGAGAATAAAGTCCCCATAAGTCACAATAATGAGGACAATAAAAAAGTTTATTTGGTATATTCAATATTAAATGTATTTTGTTTTAAACAGGTCAAATCATGTTCCGACTTAAAAGAGTCAGTCCAAAACTAAAATAAATTTATTGAAATATTTAAGCCTGGCATTGCAGGGCTTAAAGGAAGTACACCTAGCTTTGATTGGAAATTTTGTTCTGCAAATTGACTTAAACAGGTCACTTAGTCATGTTCTGACTTTAAAAAATCAGTCAAAAACTAAATTTATTGAAATTATTAAGTCAGGCATTGCCATTTGATATTAATGATAATGTATGGAAAAATCAATTAATAAACTCAACAGTGGCAGATTCAGAAGGGGGCTAAGAGGAAGAACACATAGCTTTGATTGGAAATTTTGTTCTGCAAATTGACTCAAACAGGTCAAATCATGTTCTGACTTAAAAGAGTCCGTCAAAAACTAAATGTATATGCATAAAATCTTGTTCATAATTTTTGAAAAGATGGAGAGATTAATGAGTCTATATTTTGTTATTCCGACTCACAAATGTCACTATGTGACAAATTTCGGGAATTTTTCTCTCCTTTTGACTGATTCCTATATGTTGTATGGGTGCCATAACTATCACTACAACATGTACAAAGTCAGCACATTCTAAGGGACGCCATCAAAAGACCAATGTAGGATAAAAAAACTTAATTCAAATAGTTTGGGGGTGGGGGTGGGGTTAAAGTTGCTGCAAGTTTTGTTTATCCAAAATCGATTTTACATAAATCCATATTGGTCAATCAATCTTTCCCAAATTAAGTTGAGGGGGGGTGGGGGGGGGGTCAGTGAAAAAACTATGTGATGTGAATTAAGTTTTTTATCCTATATTGAACTTTTGATGTCATCCCTAATGACTTGACCTATTACAGTATTTCTGTCTGAATTTTTTATGAATATTCTGTATTTACTAATTTAACTACATGTATGTTATTGCAAGTGTATTAATTAGCTTTGTTTATTACTTATATTAAACTAAACCTCTATTAATCAATTATCTTTACTCTGGTTATTGATTATATAAGAAAAACTCTGCCTATTACTATATGACTGTAATCTAAACTCTGATTGTTAACATCCTGGATTGCATATCTGCATGACCATTAAACTCATGGTATACCCATTTTATTTGAGGATATAAAAGTATTGTTTTTTCAATATAACATTTTCATACACATTGAATCTGTGAAGACAACTTTCAATTTGACTTTAGAAATTAAAGAGTTTGTAAGCAAAATGTTGGGGAAATTTAATTATAATTAAGAATGTTTAAAATTAGTTAAGAAAAAAGCCGACATTAATAATGTTAAAAAAAATTTGAGGAGAAAAAACATACAAAGTCAGACCAAATATGGTGACTTTGTTGTCCTTCAAGAAGCCGTACATATAATCCATAATATTTTCACTGTTTTTTAAATACATGTAAAAGTTGAAAGATAACTATCTATTGATTTTTTTTTAAATAGCTTTTTTCACAACACTTATAACTTTGTAATTTATGTTCCATTGTACACTTGTTATTCTTAATATCTTTAAAAATTGTTGTTTGGGAACAAAATCTTGTCAGGGTTTCTTATGGTACTAGCATGACAAGTACATTCATATTCTAAAATACTCTAAACATTAAAAAAAGTCAGTATTTTCAGATCATTCCGAGTCTTTCTGACCTTATTAAGTCAGAACATTCAGACTTTTATAAGTCAGATCATTCAGACTTTTATAAGTCAGAACATTCTGACTTCCAATGTTCTTCTCACTTCTGTAGAAACAAAGACTATCTATGTCTCAAATAAGAGGTAAATGCTTCATGTGGCTAAGCATCTGGGATAAGAATTATAGATGTGTAATTTCAGAGGAAAACAAATATGCCAAAATTTATTTTTTTTTTCATATAGATTAGACCGTTGGTTTTTCCGTTTGAATGGTTTTACACTAGTAGTTTTTTGAGGCCCTTAATAGCTTGCTGTTCGGTGTGAGCCAATGCTCCGTGTTGAAGGCCGTACCTTGACCTATAATGGTTTACTTTTATAAATTGTAACTTGGATGGAGAGTTGTCTCATTGGCACTCATACCACATCTTCCTATATCCATGTAATTAATAAGATGTGATGCATGTGAGAGGAAAATAATACTGAATAGACAATTCTGTTTGCACAAACACTGATAAATATAATATGTAAAGGTGGTCTCTCAGAAGATTAAAATAAACAAGAAATAATTGTAACAGGATGCTGTTACGAAGTCTCCCAAACAAATTTAAGCTCCCATAATTCGTCATTCCCATGGTTGCCTGACATTGGGCAAGTTCCAGTACAAATTGGTTTTGTCTAGTAAAGTGATATGCATAAGTGACGCCTAGGGTTTGACCCTGCATGTCATTCAAATCTTCTTGAAATGACGAACAGGAATATCATATGGTTTACCTTTAGGGGTGGTGATCCAGAACATTTCAAAAAGGGGGATGGGGATGACCCCAATGGACTTCCCCTATATTTCATTTGATTTGTTTTATTGTCCTGTGCAAGAATGTATATGGTGTAGGGGTGGGGATCTCGACCGTTTACAAGTTTTCAAACATGAGGGGGTGGGGTGACCCTCAGGGACTCCACCTTTATTTCATTTGATTTGTCTTATTGACCCTTACAAGAATATATATGGTTAAGGGGTGGGGATCCCGACCGTTTACAAGTTTTCACACAGGAGGGGGTGGGGGTGACCCCAAGGGACTTCCCCTATACTTCATTTGATTTGTTTTATTGTCCTATTCAAGAAAATATATGGTTTAGGGGTGGGGATCTCGACCGTTTACAAGTTTTCAAACAGGAGGGGTAGGGGTGACCCCCAGGAACCTCCCTAACATATCATTTGATTTGTTAAATTGTCCCATACAAGAATATATATCGTTTAGGGGTGGGGATCTCTACCGTTTACAAAATATAAGAACATTTGCAAATGGCAGGGGTGGGGGTAAACCTGGAGACTAGCTCGGTATATTTCATTCAAATCAATTTGACATTATAAAGAGGAATAGAGAAATGACAGGGATAGGGGTGATCCCTGGAGACTTGCCCTACATTTCATTTGATTTGATGTATCATGTCCCATGATCATAAATGAAGACCAGGTGTGTGCATCACTTATTGTTCTCAAGTTATAACTTTAAAAATAAAAAAAAACCCTTGGGTTCTTTAGTTAAACCCCTCCCTTCCTTTTTCTTTAATTAAAATTTTTCCCATTTTCGTTTCATTATCATCATATCAATATTCACAATGATCGTTTTTCTCATAGGGAGAAACGAATCAGAAAGGTTAAAAAATCAGTTCGTGATTGAGTTTAAAAATAGAAAAATCACGTGACGATGTTCAGCTCGAAGCAATAATTTTACTTTTTAAATTGCACTGACTGGTTAATAATGTAATATTGTTTAAGACAACACGAGTTATCTCCCGAAAATAACAATTCATTATCATAACAACATTTTCTGACCTGAACAAGTCAGAATTGTCAAACACCAGGTCATCTAAAAGACCACGCGTCCGTATTTACAGGTCGCGCGCCTTCATGAAACAGCAAAAAAATCACTTGCAAGGAACTTCTTTATAGGCAAAAAATATAAAAATGCCCATGAAAATACGGAGGTAATATGAATTACCTTTCTAAAAATGCCCACAATGACCTAGATTTTCACTAAAAATCGTAAATAATCAATATAATATTCAATGACTTCTCGTTCGAGACACTTCCAAAACAACGACTCTCAAACACGTGATCTCTTGCAAAAAACCACGTGATCGTATGTGTCGTAGATCGGCGGCAAATTCAAAATAACTTCTGGTTTGACGGACTCGAGTGAAAACTACGCAAAACAAAAATTGACGCGTACAGGTCAGAATTTCAAAACACTTTCTGACTTGAAGAAGTCATTTTATTCTGACTTGTTTATGTCAGAGCTCTGACTGTATGGGAAATACATACAAATGTCTTCTTTTAGAGTATCACTGAATGGAATGAAACCAAACATGGCATGAATGTTCCTTATGAAGTGCTGACCAAGTGTTGCTACTTTGTTGCTGATTTACTGTTCAAGATGGCCACCAGGATATTTTATTAAATAACGGGACCAATATTAATCAAAATTTGGCATCAATCATTATTTGGGTATCTGTTATGATTTTTATCTATCTTTACATGATTTCTAAAACCAAAGTAGAGTCAGGTGAGCGACACAGGCTCTTGAGAGCCTCTAGTTGTTATGCCCCACCTATGGGCATTATGTTTTTCGGTCTGTTCGTCCGTTCGTCCATCCGTCTGTCCGCTCCAGTTTAAAGTTTTTGGTCAAGGTAGTTTTTGATGAAGTTGAAGTCCGATCAACTTGAAACTTTGTACAAATGTTTCCTATGATATGATCTTTCTAATTTTAATGCCAAATTAGAGTTTTGACCCCAATTTCACGGTCCTCTGAACATTGAAAATGATAGTGTGAGTGGGGAATCCGTGTACTATGGACACCTTCTTGTTATTCCTTCTTATGAAGTCAACTCATGTATATGAGATCAAATGTAAATGAACATTTAAAAAAAAAGTTTTCCTGCTCTGACATAGTCAACCATTTGAAATACTAACTTTCATAGCAAGCATAATAGGACAACAATGTAACTGGAAGTGATAACTTTTAACCTTGAAGAAACTGCAAAACTGTTCATTTTTAAATTCACTGTTTACCAGAATGTTATTTGAAATATGTAGGGAGAGCACTTGAAGGTATTGGAGGTTGTAAGAATTAACCTGTTACTGTGATGATTGGCATGTACTATGAATCTTGATGGTGTTAATTTATAAAATGAATTATTTATATTTTCCAGCTGTAAGAGATAGTTGTAGGTACATCCATGATCAGGAATGGTTAAAGACAGGAGAGTTGGCTCAGTTTAACTTTTTACCAAGTAAGATGAGAGATGAAAATAAGTGCAGAACAAACCAGGCAACTCACAGCCTGGTAGCAGACACACTTAACATCAGTCGTGTAATACATGGTGTGAAACAGAAAATACTGGCTTTAGAGTAAGTATAGACACACTAAACATCAATAGTGTACTACATGGTGTCAAACAGAAAATACTGGCTTTAGAGTAAGTATAGACACACTTAACATTTATAGTGTAATACATGGTGTGAAACAGAAAATACTGGCTTGAGAGTAAGTATAGACACACTTAAAATCAGTAGTGTACTACATGGTGTGAAACAGAAAATACTGGCTTGAGAGTAAGTATAGACACACTTAACTTTAATAGTGTAATACATGGTGTGAAACAGAAAGTACTGGCTTGAGAGTTGGTATAGTCACACTTAACATCAGCATTTATACTTGTTTGCTAAAATCCCAGTTAAAGCAAATTAAATTGTAGGGGTTATATTTCTGTACTTGAAAATTTGAAGAAAAGATGTCATGGACAATAAATATCTAGTGAAAACGTGATTCATAAAGATTACTGATTTTTGGTAATGACATATTTAAGGGGATGGAAAGATAATATAGATTTAAAAGATGTGTATTTTTTGTAGAGACAAAAATCATCCAGAATATAAACTATGGAAGAAAAACTGGGACGAGGAGCCTGAAGACATAATAGCAGACGAACATGAAAGTGTTACCATGGAGATGGATGATGAAAAATGTGAAAATCTAGATCTTTTAGAAAGTGCTGCAAAAATGAATTCTGAACTAGGCAAAACATCTGAAATTACTGAAAAATCTGGGTTTCCAAGGGATAAAAGTGTAGGGGTCTGTGTTGCTAAGACTGAAAATGACAAGCATGAAGATGAAAATTTAATTCATGATTCTATGGACCGTGGAGCTCAAAGTGAGGAGGAGGCTGGGAAGGACAGTTCAGGTGAAAGTTCGGTGAATGCTGATAGTGAATCTACATTGTCTGCTCCAGAGGCCATTGCTCATCAAAACATGCAGGATCATGAAGCCTCCATGGCTGAAGAGAGCATTCAAGGGGAGATAATTGAAGAAAAAATGGAAACTGAAGAGGTCAGTTAAAATTTGAAGTGTATTTAAAAGGGATTACATAGTTTTAAAAGTTGACTGAGTTCTCACATCAAGGATACATTCCAATACATGATCTTCAAACTGTTTTTTTTTCCCTGAAAAATTTGACGTCACAGAGCAAACATCTTTACATCATAATGTCCTTTGATGCCTTTTCCCCAAAACGAACCCAGTTCAAACAAGACAGTTCATTCATAGAATTGAAATTGGAATCTTGTTAGCTCACTTGGCCTTTTGCTTTTCTCATCACTTGGTGTTCGTCGTCCATCGTCGTTTACTTTTACAAAAATCTTCTCCTCTGAAACTACAGGACCAAATTTAACCAAATTTGGCCACAATCATCATTGGGGTATCTAGTTTTAAAAATATGTCCAATGACCTGGCCCGCTTACCAAGATGGCTGCCATGGCTGAATATAGAACATGGGGTAAAATGTAGATTTTGGCTTCTATCTCTGAAACCAAAGCATTTAGAGCAAATCTGACATGGGGTAAAATTGTTCATCAGGTCAATATCTATCTGCCCTGAAATTTTCAGTCAAACCAGATAACCCATTGTTGGGTTGCTGCCCATGAATTGAAAATTTTGCAGGTTTTGGTTATTATCTTCAATATTATTATAGATAGAGATAAACTGTAAACAGCAATAATGTACAGCAAAGTAAGATCTATAAATAAGTCAACATGACCAAAATGGTCAATTGACCCCTTAAGGAGTTATTGCCCTTTATAGTCATTTTTTAACAATTTTTGGTAATTTTTTGTAATCTTTTACAAAAAGCTTCTCCGCTGAAACAACTGAGACAAATTTAACCAAACTTGGCCACAATCATTATTAGGGTATCTAGTTTAAAAAATGTGTCCGATGACCCAGCCTGCCAACCAACATGGCTGACATGACTAAAAATAGAACATAGGAGTAAAATGCAGATTTTGGCTTATATCTCTTAAACTAAAGCATTTAGAGCAAATCTGAAACGATGTAAAAATGTTCATCAGGTTAAGATCTATCAGCCCTAAAATTTTCAGACAAATCAGACAACCCGTAGTTGGTTTTATACGTCAAAACTGTTAGACAAATTCTTATAGGAGTTATTGCCCATAAATGACAAATTTTACCATTTTTTTTTCATTTTTTCCTATTATCATGATATGAAAACTATCACTGGCAGACCTATTTGGAAAATCACCGCGATTTTTGTAAAAACTCCGGTGTTTTTTGGCTAATCTCCGCGAAACGGATAATAATTAGAGGTTCATCGTAAATTTGCTGTATTACAGGATATTTTGCATGTTATCCGGAGATTTTCCGTGTCGGCGGGAATTAGCCGTTTGTCCGATAAAACTGGTGTGTATTGAGTCATTGATAGAACCACTGATGCGTGAGCGACGGTTATTAATAGGTCGTTGTATAATCCGTTATGCGTGAGCGACGGTTATTAATAGATCCTTGTAGTGTGGTACAAATTATGATATATAGATGTTTACAGAAGTAAAAACAAAGTAACTATAATCATTTGAGATATAAGGAATTTTCAAAAATATATCATATAATGTTTCTGTAAATTTAGAGAGAAACAGATTATATATATTTGGGGATTAGATGGTTAGTTTTTTTAATTATATGTCAGAGGCCGCAGATCATTTAATTGCTTCTAGAACCGTTTGTTGAAACAAAAATAAAATGAACGGCCAGGGGAAAGTCTTTAGTAACCTTAGTTGGTATCAGGGGTCAACTGGGTTGAGTTCAATATCGTAGCAGCTACGTAGCGGCTATGTAGTTGCTTTCAATATCTATGTAGCAGCTAATCTATAGCTACACGTTCAATAGTAAAAATCTACATAGCACTACGTAGCCGCTACGATATTGAACACAACCCTGGTAATACATAGAGTCAGACCGTCATTGCATAATATGTATATGTATTTACACACAATGCAGTGCATTCAAACTCGATTTCGCAAACTCGTGGGTTGTCTTTTTAGACAAAAAAGTTCAATTTAAAAGGTATGAAAGTTGCGTACATGTATACAAGGAATTGTATATTTAACGTCAATGCCTGTCTTGTAAACTAATCTGTTACACTTTGAAATGTAAATAAGTTCTATTTAAAAGATTGGACGGTTATTTCACATGAATAAAAGTTCTTCTGATCATTTTTGTTTTACAATGATTTTTGAAAGTGCGATCTTAAAACTAAGTTTGTCCGGACTTGCATGGAATATTTGCCACTGGAAGTTAAGCAACCAACAATCAATCATCTTAAAATAAAATAAATATGCCTGAGCGATAATATTCTTAAATTTTATAATTCATTTATTAGAAATCACTTTCAGGTCTAATGGTAAAGTGAATATACATTCCGGGATGAGATTAATTTACTATAATTGCCGAAGAAAAAGAAATGATATTACGTTTCTTTTAATTAAAAATTAGACTGCAACAAATGTAGATCGAACATTTTTAATAATGAAATAATGCACGTGAAAAATTTCACTCACAATAGAGATGTTAAAAATAGATTTTATCAATTGTGTCACTGCACGAGATTTTCCAACGGCGGGAAATATCATGTAGCTATAAACACAGGTGATGTTACTGACCGATTGTGGAATGTCAATTTAGGGTTAAATTTGATGTGTAATGATTGACATTATTGTGCGCGTTAGGTTGAGGCTCTAGAAGGTTCATTTCAATTGATAACCAAAATTATAAAATCAAGTTTTTTTTTCAAATCAACGTTTAAGTGTAAAATTTTGTGGGAGGTAAACTTTATTTTGTTTGTTTTTTAGGGGCACAGGGAGTTACCATAAAATCTATAGGATCATTGAATAAAACAATTTCGAAGGTCACAACTTGTAAACTAATGAAAACAATGATAAACACTGCTGACAAGCGTAAACAGTTGTACATTACTTAGAAAATAGAGAAAGTGAAAAAAAAGGACGTTGATGATGGTTACTGTTCATGTTAATTTTGAAAGATCGTGGTAACTGATTTCTGGGATGGTGGTACTTGCCAAAAGGTTGTATAAAAGGACAAACTAAGTACAATTTTAGCCGTGATATATGGGGCCCCTCACGCTTGAATTAATTTACGTTACGTATTTCGTCCTTTATTATGACCTACAGTTGATCATAGTTGAGTACTACGTATCGGTCAGGGGCGGATCCAGACACTGTGAAAAAAGGAAGGGTGTACTAGCCAGGGTTTCTCAGAAAAAAGGGGGTGCTAGTACAGTTGGCCTAATGTATTTGAAGGCCAGGATTGGAAGATTATCAGACATTCTGTGGCTCAATTTTAATTTTATTTTCTAACTGTGAAGTGCTACCTAAGCCGTGGCCTGGAGAACCATACCCAAATTTTTAAAAGGGTGTTCCAAAGGAATATTAAAATACTTCCAGCATTATACAGGTCCTGAGGTACAATTTCTTGGGGAGGAGATTTCAATTGCTGTTATGTGGGTTAATTTTTTGTTACTAGGAATTTTCGTTTTTTTTTTTCATCAGATTTGCCCCAATTGTCTATTCTGTTAAGGTTTCACAAAAGTCAAAATATATAACACTTCATAAACATCTGAACTTTGCCTGTATTTTTCAACCTATAATGAATAAAGTCCTAAACTATATGAAAATATCTTCATTTAAACATACTTAAACATATGCACACCGTGTAAATTGTAAATAAAATTGAAATTGTTATGTTGTGGCCAACCCGGTTCTTGGGGGTGAACACCAAATTTTCCAAAAAAAATCTGGAGGCCTATTCTGATCATATTCTGATCCCCAATTTGATGAGAGAAAAAAATATTGTGGTCTGGCAGTTGACAAAAAAAATCGGAATTCCAGAATTCCCCATACCGTTTATTTCGAGAAAAAAATGTTTGGTGCATGGCAGTGGGGAATAACGTTGTGTTCCGAATTATTTCCGACTCAGAACAAACCCCTAACCCTTTGAATTTAAATGTTGCTCCTATATACCTTACTATCGTGAATTTTCAATGTTTCATGTATATTTCAGGTCAGATCCCAGGGCATACTATGTGTTCAAAATTATAAAAACGTAGAAAATTCATGATTCATGTACGTGTAATATGTCTCAAGAAAATGGATTGAAGGCATATTAATTATCAAATTATTTATTTGTACAAAAAAAAAACATAGGCAATGAAAACCGTGTGTGCGCCAAGAAAGGTCAATACGTATGACTCAACTCGGAGGCTGATTTAGGGGCAGGCTGTCCAGATCCCTCCTTATGGAACTACATATGGTTAATTTTGACTTTTATTTACTTGTTTCACTTACCCGAATAATTCAGTCGTTATATTCCGCTGATCTACGATTATTTCATTAACAAGTATATAGAAGAGATCGATTACGGAGAGAGACTGAATTTTTCGGGGTTAGTTCCACTCCGACCTTTTTTTAGTTTATACAATAAAGCAAGTCTATTTAATCCATTTCTCCGCTGTTTTCGTTATATATAGCACTTTTGTCATACTAAGTTAGGTTTCAAAGAGTGGATCATTAATATGAACATGTCGGGGTCTTTTAGAGCTGACAATGCGGTATGGGCTTTGCTCATTGTTGAAGGCCGTACGGCGACCTATAGTTGTTAATTTCTGTGTCATTTTTGGTCTCTTGTGGAGAGTTGTCTCATTGCCAATCATACCACATCTTCTTTTTTTATATATAATAACAATATCATAATTACAAATACTAATTCTCCTTACGTCATCCGAGAATACACGTGTCTTTTCTTTAGGCTAAAGTAGATGGTCAGATATATATATGGAATTTTGAAAGGACCTTGACTGGCTACACAGCTCTTGCACGATCTGATCGATGGTCAGAAAGATGACCGGACAAGTTCTAAGTGCACACAAATGGTCACATGTCATGAATATCCATGAACGTACATCGAACTAAATTTTATATATACGAATCCTTGCAGTACCACAGGTGTCCTTGTGTAATGAAATTTTAGGGTATTGGTGCATAGTCAAGTGATTAGATAAACTTGGATAATCAATGAGAGAGAATTAATGACCATTTTAAGTTAATCCAGGGACTTTCTATTGATTGTTGTTTGCTTTACGCTGCATTAGCACAAAAATGCAATATCGCGGCGAGAGCTTATATTTTTACAATTTAAGGTATATTTTTAAAATCAGACAAAAATGTCCTTCAATAAACTAAAATTCTAGACTAAAGGGACTTTCTATACTAACGGGATAAGATAAGATAAAACTTTTTTTTTATTAAATAATGAAAGCTTTTTCAGATAAAGGGAGTGTCGGACATAGTTTTAACTCTAAATGAAACTGTTCTTTAATTCATAAATAATAAAACATAAAGTTAAAGGCATTTTAGACCCTTCCTACAAACGGAAAAGACGAGCATGAAAAATAAGTGAAAGGGGGGTGGGCATAAGTGACTGGTTACGAATTAATTTTAATAGTAGTTCACCGTGCAAGAAGTTTTAAAGTACTAATGGAATAGTGTGACAGAAGCGGATTTAAAGGGGGCCAGGTACCCCTTTTCTTGAAAAAAAATTTGGTTGATTATACATGTATTGGGAATCACTGAAGCATGACTGAAGCGACCCCCTCTTAGGCATTCAGTGCATATGAAAATTTCTGGATCCGCCACTGGTGTGCTAGCTTATAAATGATATATTTTTTACTTCCTTTGTTTTTTTTAATCCTTACTCCGTCTTTGTGAAATAATCGAGACTTCATCAGGTATACACGCGGAGAAATAAAATATTGAAGTGATTTGAGTACCGATATATGAAATGTCTCCTTGGTAGCTGGTATCCCTTGTGGGATTAATAAATTGAACTCATGTGTGCCGGAATAGGTAATTAATATATTTTATTTTTTATTATTTGTCAACTTATGGTACGGTAATAACTTTTTATGTTTTTATTTTCCTTTTTTTTCAATTTCAATTTGCCCTTCGTTCTGTGAACAAAATAATGCGGCTACACATTTTAAGACAAAACACACTTATAGTTCGACTAACACTTTGACTTATTGTACTCACTTAGTATCAGATAAACGAGATGCATGCTCCTTAAAATCATTTCAGATCTTCTATGGAATTTTTAATTCACCAGTAAATCAGAAATGTCCATCTTAAACATTTCTTTTTTCCTTGGATGTTATATCATTTTAAATATCTAACAAGGCACATAAAAAATTCTAGTTTTTTTGCGATGTCCAATATTACGTGCGATGATGCGTAGCTGCATGGAAGTTACTACATGAATTACATCATTTTGATTATCTTTGAAATCACTCACACGTGGCGGTGTACACATTACACTCAATATACGACTTAAAATACCTGGGGCAATTTATACTTCCGTTTATTGTCCCTTTACTAGCCAGTGTACCTGTGTAAGGTTATAGATGTAATTTTACATCTATGGTAAGATGTATCTCTGACTCCAAAACAGTTGAGTGCGAATCCCGGATTTTGACAAAGAATGTTGGAGGACGAAAAGACAACATTCGAAATGAGATTTATGTATAAAGTTTATATTATGCATATATACCATTGAAGCAGCCTCTGATAAATTGTCATCTAAGACGGTATAAATTAAAATTCTGTTGACATGGCACGAAGAGGAGTTGAGAAATATGCGACACATTTTATTCAATGTCCTCACAAAGGTAGTTTATTTTACATGTTCTCGGACATTAAATATATTTCTTGTGTGACAGTTTGCTGACTGTTAACACCATGTTCAATTTATCTTAATTGACAAACATTTTGATAAGGTTCCATCATTCGAAAATAAGTTATTAAAATCTCAGTAGGTTCAAAACTACTAAATTTTATCACACAGAATGCAACAAATAAAGGTTACAGAAATTGGCTCTACCACTTCACACTTTGGCAATTGAAAATAAAATCTAATCAGTCAAATTCTCAGTATCACAACTTCATTTAACTGCAGTAGATATTGTCTTTCAAGATAACTGAATAAAATAAATATTCTTTAAAACAAGAGTGTAGGGAGTCTATTTCCTACCGACTCGCATGAACAATTTTCATTTTTTTTATATACTGCCTGAATGACATGACTCGAGAAATATTTGTCACTGGACATCAATTTAAAAATTAAAAAGAAAACAAAGAACTCGAAATTAAGGATCTGTATGACACCGTACGGCCCTTCTCAGACAGTGAGCAAAACTCATACCATATAGAATTTATAAAATGCCCCGACATGACATAATTTGGAAAAATTAAAAAGACAACACCTTTAAAAATTACAAGCTCCTGACTTGCCAGGACAGTCATAGAATGAGGAGGGTTTAAACCTATTTGAGATAGCTCAACCCTCATGCGGTCACCAATCCTGGAATGTAAGACTGAGAAAATCCATATCCTTTGCTTTATAGGATAAGACTGGGCCTCCCCCAACCTGGACAGTGAGGTAATAACATGCACAAATTGTGAAAATTAAAGTTAAAATCAATAAGAATCATTGGATCTAGTGTAACCAAGTTATAAACAGTCAGAGAAAAATCATGAACTTGTGTGATACCAAAATATACGTACATAAAATCAAGAGAAAAAAAGGCACGACCATAAGTATGCATTAAAGCATTCTATGTATGTAGCAGGGAATTTATGTTTTTTTTTGTTCACATCTCATCCTTTTTTTTTCATTCATTTCCAATGTTTGTCGACTTGATATATAGCCTGGTTAAGGATGTACTTATGTGATGTTTATGAATTTGTGTATAGCTTGTTATGTTTCTTTACAAAAGCTTCTCCGACTTATAGTATCTATCTATCTATACTACTTAAACGAGAAGACCTCATTTTGTTAGTCGCTTCTCTTCCTTCCACAATAAGTTAATCATCATGACTCTGTGTTCTATAGGTTCCATGCATAGTTGCATTTGTCATCTATTCTTATGATTCTACTAGTACTGTTTGGGTTATTTTAGGAGAAATCAATTTAGCAGTGATTGCCGTGTAGAAGAAACTTGGAATTGATAGTTCATATCAAATATACTTTATTGATAATAAATGTATGTTCATAGTATACAGAAACGCCAAAATAATGGTATTTAACAGAAAACAAAAAAAATAACGCACTTTGGAGAAAAGGGAGAGGGCTTGAAAAAAATTGTCCCGTCTCCAGGAGTCCCTATGAATTTTGATACCTTTTCTGAAATTATCCAGATTTATAAAAAGAGATGGACCATTTTGTACATATACCAAGGGGAAACTTCGTGCAAAGCATTATTATTTATAGTTTAATTGAATTTAGTAGAAAAAGAAAATTTGGTGAAAATAAAACCAAGATTTTTTTTAAAAATCCACAGATTTTAAGACCGAGATTTTTATACGATTCCAATTTTTTTGGGGGGGGGTCGTATAATGGTATGATGTGGTTGTTGTCGTCTACGTCATCTGAAGACACATTTGTAGTTTCTGGACTATAACTTGTGTGTAAGTGTATGGATCTCTCTGACATTGTACCACAAAGTTCCATATCACAAAAGGAAGGCTGTGATTGAGTTTGGGGGTAATTGCCCCATTCATGAAGGAATTCGGGGCCATAAAAGGGTCAAAAAACATTTTTTTAGTTATTCTAGTTTTTCAGACAATAACTTGTGTTTAAGTCACTGTATGGATCTTTCTGAAATTGTACTACAGGAAAACTGGGATCAAGTGTTGAGGTTATTGCTCCAAAGGGCGGGGGGGGGGGGGGGGTTGTGAGTTCAAAAAGTTTGCAGGTTTCCAATTTTTTTTTAAGGAGTTTAATTTTTTTTTCAAAATTTTTCAAATTTTAAAATATTTCAAAAGTTTCAAGAAGAAATCTTTAATTGCACAGTATTGCCCAATAGATTTGAAAGACCTTTACACATGTTTTGTGTCAGAAACCTATATTATGTCAAAAATTTGATCACAATCCAAATTCAGACAGTAATAAGCTTGAATATTGTGTCAAAATTTGCCCCAACTGTTCATGGTTCAACTTCTGCGGTCATATCAGGCTGCGCTCAGCGCCAAAGCATTTTATTTTTGTTATAATATTTTAAACATATATAACTCAATTAAAAAAATCATTGCTAGCACTGAATGCAATAATGCTTCATCAATAAAGCATCAAATCGCCAAATATGACAGTACAAGGGAAAAGCTGTGGATTTTCTAAAAAAAAATCCATATGTTTAGCATTTAATCAACACAAGGGTACATAATCCTTAAAAGCCTTTGAGAACGTAACTTTATAGCAAGGAACTATAATGTATGCAGATTTTCTTTGAACACATACGAAGGTCTTGAATATTGGTTGGGGGGGGGGGAGGTCTTTCAATCCTAATTGTCTTTTAATTTGTTAGTCATCTGTTTTTCTCTATTCTTCATATTTTTTTCTCATTATTCTGTATTCTTTATTTTCTTGGCGTCTATTTTTCTTTATTTTCTGGTCCTATGTTGTGCACTTTTTGTCCATTTGTGTTCTCTATTCTTCTATAAATCCTATCCAGACCCTCACAAACATACATAATCAATAAGTTACGCTCCTATTACCTAACCCCACTTGACATGGATATAGATAATTGTCATCCATGGGGTTTTCTCATCCGTTTTGAATATAACATTGCTATTAAAACGGGTACGTTATAAAAAAAGAAGACGTGGTATGATTGCCAATAAGACAACTCTCCACAAGAGAAATGACACAGAAATTAACAACTATAGGTCACTGTACGGCCTTCAACAATGAGCACAGCCAATATTGTATAGCCAACTTTAAAAGGACAACATACTAGGAGTCCATTACATCAGATATAACATATAGAGATGTATAAATACGCAGTCACGTATACGTCCGATGCTAAATTGTTGACTTTGTTGGAAGGCAAAATGATTAGCCCTATACTGACTGGAACTAGTATATATATAACTGAAACTAGATGAAAATCAAGGAATCTACACATGCTGTATAATAGCAAATCTGAACGGAACCAAAACGCATGTTTGTAAAAAAATAAATAATATACAACTTACATTTCAGCAACTGTTATATTAGTAATTATTAATGATGTAGTTCGTGAATAAATTGTCCTACACAGTGGAACAAATGGACAGTCTAAGTACGTTAATGTCTGGATTAATATTTCTGCAAAGACGTTGTCATTTTATTGTTTCCATTAACCGACTTAAATAAAAATCAAATTATAACTTTGTAATGATTATAAATGTTTACCTTTTGAAATAAATTTTGGTTTATTGAATATATTTACGGGAAAAAAAGAACTCAAATGTTTTATTTCCATGTATTTTATGACATATGAAAAAACATCTTTGTGTAAAAGAAAAATCGAATCACATCAAATTTTGATCGGCCGTAAATTAAACTTCACATCACTTTATTTATATCACAAATCAATTTACAAAAACTTCTCAACGATGTCATAATAGAAAGCACGAGTGATCTATCTGGCGGACCAACTTGTGGCTAATGATTGACAGGTATGATTAGATCTTGAGGCTCCTATGGGGAACGTGGTGTCGAAAGGAAAATAGAAGATTATTCAATTATAATTTTTAGGACTGGTACGAAATGTGATCTGATATGGAAAATTTTGAGTTCTTTTAATAGCACAAAGAAATAAGACGTTAGAAGGGTAACAATTGTGTAACTATAAACCAATGACTCGTATGTAATTTATGGGAAAGATTTTATCAAAAGTTTGTTGAAAACTTTCAATTTCAAACCTTCTTGGTTGGAATGAATATGATCGATTTATATGCAAATAGGTTTTATTATATAATATATTTAAATTATCTTCATTAATTACAATACAATATATAACATGTATCTATGATATCCTCCATAACGACTAAATATATGTAAAGGGAAAATTAAATTCTGATCAATCGGGTACAGATTGATTTACAACCTTCCACTGGTATTGCACAAGCAATATCACAGCAGGTGTTAAATACACTAGGACAAGTGTCAGATCAGTTTGACATCCTGCCCGAATACGGTATCTTCCGGAGACTCTATTAGTACAAGGACTGATTTTTTTTCTAAACATGACAATTGTGAAGAATTTTTTAAAGAGAGAACAAAGTTTCTGACCCAAACTATCGATTCACATTATGAATCTATCATGAATAGTAGATTAGTTTACGTTTTTTAACGTAAATACGATTTCCATTCATATATTAAAAAAATTGTAGTTGTCTATAGCAAAGATAACACGTGTATTCATCTTGTTCATTGGTCACATTTAAATAGATTTTTCTTTAATGAACAATGACAACATTTGATATTTAAATCTTAAGTAACTTTATTATCAAAAACACCGTTTTATCTCGACCGAAAAGGGAAATAAGATAGTTTTTTTAATCTGACTGTAAACATTGTATATATCACAACGATCTATTAATAACCGTCGCCTAGCATAACGGATTCTATAATCAGCTATGTACAACGATCTATTAATAACCGTTGCTCACGCATCACTGGTTCTATCATTGACTCAATACACACCCGTTTTATCGGACAAACGGCTAATTCCCGCCGACACGGAAAATCTCCGGATAACATGCATAATATTCTGTAATACAGCAAATTTACGATGAACCCCTAATTATTATCCGTTTCGCGGAGATTAGCCAAAAATCGCGGGCATTTTCCAAATAGGTCTACCAGTGTATGATATTTAGAGAGAAAAAAAATTTTTCCGTTATGCCTTATATGATTTAAATTATAATAGATAAATAAACACTTTAAATCACAAAAATGATCAGCAAGGCAAGATACTACAAAAAATGTATTAAAAAGTCAAATTTTGCCGATATAATAGTAGACAGCTGTCACTCTTCATAGGAGTGATTGCCCTTAAATGAGGTTTTTTTTTACCCTCTTTTGTGTTTTGAGCAAAAACTAAAGAAGATAGAGAGAAACTAAACAGACTAAAAGATCAGTAATACAAGATAAACAAAATAGAGATTTTTGTCATGAAGTCTATTCTGGTCTACAATGTTGGAGAGTGTCCTTTGTTTGATATGCACATAGACCAAGGTGAGTGACACAGGCTCTTTAGATCCACTTGTGTATATACTGTGAACTAATTAATTTTTTAAAAGCAATTTGTTAATGTGAAGTTGGTGAGTAGATATAAAACATGATTATGATATAAAAAGAGATGTGGTATGATTGCCAATCTACACCAGAAACATTTTTAATCATTGCTACTTTGTCAATCTTGGGTCTTTTCTTGAATAAATAAATCAGCAAAGTTTGAAATCCACAAAAATGACAGCCTTCAACAATGAGAAAAATATCCACCAGAGTCTACATGACATGGATGTAAGCAAAAATATGTCACTGTACAGCCTTCAACAATGAGACAAATATCCACAAGAGTCTACATGACATGGATGTGAGCAAATATATGTGAAGGTAATCAGATTTAACAAAAATTTAGAATATTGAAACATGAAACCTTTTTGTGGATATTGTTACCTTAGTAACTTTTCTCTGAAAATCTGGAAATATAGACTATTAATCTGTTAAAGGTTGAAGAAAATGTAAATGTTGAAAAAGTAGATCCCTACGTCAACTGTGAGAAGAATCTGTTACATCACATTATAAAAATGCAGTCTGTGTTAGATGAAAGGCTGGATTTGATAGAGGAACAAGTATCAGGTAAGACACCTACTTCATTTTTGCCGATAATTTGAACTTGACTTTGTTAAATATGTTGAATGAACTTAAAATGTTGGACAATGTTCTCAGACTACTAAACAGAAAGATTTGATATTTATTTACTAGCTTATCTGTGATAAGTTGTGACCTGTGAGCATTGTCCTGATCTGTCAGACAACTAATTCCTGTTGTATTATACTTTGGATTACAAGTGGGGATAAGTTTAGCAGGACATTGTTTGCATTTTTGTTCTGTTTGCTATGAGTTTTTTTGCAGACATGGAGGGTAAATTTTTCATTTCTCCATAAAACCTCAATTCTTTAAGCTGTTAAATGGGTAGTGAACATTGAATAAACCTTTAATTAAAAGATTGTATACACTAACATTAATGTTCATGAACATTTTCAGCAGAATTCTAAGTTTATAACAAACCTTTGTAAATTGTCTGTTAATTAATTTTGAAATTACAAGAAAGTAAGGTTTCAACTCCCTCAGGCAAATTTGGCTATATTTTTAGGTCCCTTTTGGTCATATAGCTCTTCAACTGCTTAGGTTATTATACATTCTTGGCTTTCAAATATTAGGCTTTGAGCGTTCCTGGTGAAGGTAAATCCAGAAAAGCGCTTCAGACGCATGAAATTTATAACGTGTTGTTTTCACTTTTTATACAATGAAAAAAATGAAAAGACAATAAGGCACATAAAGAACTTTCAAATATGATTAATGGCATACTTAAAACGTATATTAGAATTACAAAAGTCAAACAGGAAACAAAAAACAATGAATGAAATCATAAAAAAACATATTTTTTGTGGTTGTATTAGCAGTCAACGACAAAATTGAACCAAACAGACAGTTAATGACGAATAGCTATTCAATATTCAGCTCTTGTTAATATTTGAAGCCGATAAAAACATTCATATAAATATTTCAACTATTGTTTCAAAATGGTAGCTAATGCTCTTTTTTTTTTTAAATTGCTTATTTAATTGTATGGTATAAAGCTCCTTACATGTTGCTTCTACTTGCAGCTTTGGAAAGTACTGATACTGAAGATAATCCGTCGGACATATTATCTGACCTGCCATCAATCAAGAAATCACTTCACATGTTACAGAACGATCTCGTCAAAGTGGGAAGGATGGCAGCTTATCATAGATGATACGAGATTATTCATGTTATTGGGAGATATAGAGATAATTATACAGGAACTTGTGTAGGAATGCCTATGCTTGCAGTGTGATGTGTGGGATATACGGGGTAGAAAAATGGGGATGTGAAATATAGGGGGTAAGCAAGGTTGGGATGTGGGATTTGGGTGGTAAAAAAGTGGGATATGGGATATACTGGAGTAGGATTAAAAAAAAGTGGAATCTGGGTAATAGAAGAAAAAGTGGGAATTGGGAAATAAGCACCCCTGTGTCACCCCCTCTGAAGTGTAAAGAGTATTTATTGCTTTGTTGGTAGTAATTTTACAAATTTTAATTTAATTTCATCCGAAAAAAGGAAAATATTGACCTGTAATTTATACTATATTGTTTTTTGTTGTCACTATGGAAAAGAAACTGAAACTGAACCATTAATGACAATGGACAAGCAAGTTGGACTAGTTACCAGGGGAATTAACAACTATATGGATCATTGATGTATAAGATATTTTATATAATATTTATACTAAGTTGCTTAAATCCAGGTTATTTTAGACTCTGTTGGATTGTAACTGTTGTCTCATTGGTAATCATACCACATCGTCTTATAGTTCATTATTATAAATAGTGCTATTTTTATTTCTACAAGCATAATTTACAACAGTTTCAAATTTTCAATATTTTGTAGCATATATGTGCTTAGTTTAGTGTGATGTCCATTTTCACTGAACCAGTACACAATTTTATTTAGGGGCCAGCTGAGGACCACCTCTGGGTGCGGGATTTTCTCGCTGCGTTGAAGACCTATTGGTTGCCTTCGGTTGTTATCTGCTCTTTGGTCGGGTTGTTGTCTCTTTGACATATTCCCCATTGCCATTCTCAATTTTATGATCTGCACAATCAATAAGGATTTGGTATATTGTAATTTTGTATTATAAGAAAATAATGACTTGTTAGTTTTACCACTTTCTACATTTTTTGTTTAAATTTTTGAACTAACTTAAATAATGCCATCACATGAGTTAGTATTGAAGAAAAATTTTGACCAGACTGCAGATTGCTGTGGAAATAAAGGGAGGTAATTATAGACGATCAAGGACTACTTCATATTTTAATTAGCTGGTAGCACTGATTATTTATACTCTTGGTATTGATGAAACAAATCTTAGACATATCTCAACCAAAAAGTTTTTCTGCTTGAATCTGGTTCAACTTGATAATACATGTATACACAAAAAATGAAAATTTTATTATATTAAGGTATCTGAATAATTTTTTGGAATTCTTGTTTTTCTTTATAATGTTAAAAATTATCAATATATGTACCATACTGTGGATTCGTTATTATTTGTTGGATAAAAAAGGGGAACCAGAAATTTAAATGTGAAACGAATTACAAATTTTTGATTGAAATGTATTCAGACTTTATATCAAAACTACAAAATCAAATGTCCACAAAAAGTTTATCTCAATCCACTTGAATTGGTACCCAAGAAAGTAAATGAATCCACCATATTGGCACATCACAGAGCCTGAAATTGTTTATTTATCGTATGTTCTTGTAAGAGGCCTGCCATAATACATGAGATTATCATTGTATCGTCAATTTGTTACTTGTATGTTCTTTCTCACTTTTCTTTACACTTTCATCTTTACCATATGTATTCATAATGTTTGGGTGCATTTATTTATGAACAAAAGGCAGCAACTTCCGTTTAATTTCATGATTGAAATATTGTATACATTACTGTTATATGTTTATGCATTCATATTTTTTTGGGGGGGAATGGGGAGGAGTAGAGGCCCAGTACAATAGTGCTATTATGCTTTGTGTTCCACTGTATTATACATGCAATATTGTTAATTCGTAGTTCTAGGAAATAATGTCAATCATTCCAAGCATACATTTGTACTGTTAATACACTCCAATACTGTAAATTCAGAAATTATTGCATGCATTTATTATTGCGATGTTTGAAGAATGGACCACAATGGGAAATTAATTATTGCGATTTCAGGACAATCTGCATACAATTATATATATCAGAATGCCAGTTTTAATCATTGTGATTCATTCAGTCGCATTATTCACATTAAGGTGGTACCCAACACCTTGACTAATATTAATTTGGCTCGTTTAATTTTCATAAAATTTTGACAAAATGTTTACTTTGACCCTTTGACAAAAATATAAAAATTTCAAAAAATTTGAACCAACCACTTTATCAGAAAAATTTCATTGGTTATATAGCAGTTTGACAAACACTGATTTTGATCATTGAGAAGCTTAATATTTCCTTAACAATACAATGTAATTAAAACGTTTAGCTGATTTTTACAGAGTTATCTCCCTGTAGTGTTAGGTACCACCTTAATTAAAACCTCACAATAATTTCTGAATTGACAGTAGACCATTTTAGTTCAAATAAAAACTACATCTTGCAAATGTATATAGCCTGAAACAAAATATTGTAATACATATGCAGACCTGCCAACTATCCCGATTTATGGGGGATATCCCCCATGAGAGGTATAGACCTGAATTTTGAAATTCTGTATTAAATTGACTGAACACCTCAAAACAGGCATTCAAATGAGTTAAAATGGTGTTTAAGCACATACATACTCATTCAAACAATATAGTAGATGATTATGAACACTTATGACAATATAGGAGGCACATTAGGTCCTCTTGCGCTTAAAATCCTCCATGGAGATTTTGAAAAGTTGGCAGATATGCATATGACAATTTGGATATAACAAAAAATCTTCATGTCGCTACAAAAATTTAGAGTTAACTCTTGATTATAGAATAAAAAAGAAACTGTTATTTAAGAAGTATATTATAATGAGCGATAGCGAAACAAGTATATGTAATGAGTTATAGCAGTGTATTCACTAAATATTCTTATATTTTAATCTGATCTGGCATGGCTTGTCTTAATTTCGTTATAAAATCCATTAAACAAGAATGATAACCATTCAATACAGTCGATTTGTAATAAAAAAAATATACCTCAATATACATTGTATCTGTATACAACATTTATAGATAAAACATTGTATACAAGTAATATTTCATAATTTATTATTTATACTAAATATAATTCATCTTTGATACTAAAATATCTTGAAATAAGATTTTTTTACTTTATCATGTTTATAAAATAAGTTCAATACTGTCAAGCGACAAGTTACTTTTTTCAATGACATTATCAACATACTAGTCTGATTTTTTTTTTTTTTTTTTTAGCTACCAATACTAACAACTTTTCAAACAAATTACCTGTACTCATTATACAAAGCACCTCATTATCTACCTCATTAAAGCCATACCTGACCAGGTCAACATATTTGAGTGATACATTCAAGAAGATTTTCAGCATTTTGTATTGTTTAAGACAGCTTTTGAGCTAAGTTTTATTAGCATTTATGTAAATCGTAGAATCTTTGCTTGCATGTTATATATATTGTACAATGAATTTTGTACCTGTTACCCTTAAAATGTTAATTGTTTGTGTTGTTGTATAAAGATACGTCTGTTGATTATGAATTAAAATTCTTACACGCTGTTTTCTTATTCTTTGTATGTAAGCCCAGGTTTTAGTCATTTTATTGTAAGTATAACAATTTGTGACGTGTTTTAATATTGAAAGTAAATAAATTTTACACAAATTTTCTTATGTACACTTTAGGTCAGATGGATTATGCTTTTCCCTTCCGTCAATGTAAACTAAGCAAAAGTTTCAAAGTTGTGACCCTTAACTGGATTATGATGGGATAGTTCTCTTAATATAATTTTTATACAGGATGTTATTTAATGTGATATGAATATGAATCCTGTTTTGTACTAGATCAGCATGCTAAGCCAGACTTTTGACGTGCTAGTTCACAAGGTAACTTCTTCGGGAAGACATGTCACCCTATCTGGCACATATTGTTCGGTCTTTGAGCCCACCCGTCTTTGCTCTGTACTCTAATGCTAATTATACCCCACACAAAAAAGTTGCATTGGTTATGTTTTTCACCCATCCGTCGGTCCTGTTCTTGTCATTACAACTCCTCTGAAACCACACAACAGAATTTCATGAAACTTTTTTGATAATAAAGACATACTATGTAGATGTGCATATCGACAGGAATTTATGAATCTTTTTTTTTTCTACAAGTTATGCCCCTTTGAACATAGAATTTTGGCCTTAATATACTACTGCAACAGTTTGACATCGCAACTCCTCCAAAACCACACAACAGAATTTCATGAAACTTTTTTGATAATAAAGACATACTATGTAGATGTGCATATCGACAGGAATTTATGAATCTTTTTTTTTTCTACAAGTTATGCCCCTTTGAACATAGAATTTTGGCCTTAATATACTACTGCAACAGTTTGACATCGCAACTCCTCCAAAACCACACAACAGAATTTCATGAAACTTTTTTGATAATAAAGACATACTATGCAGATGTGCATATCGACAGGTATTAATGAATCTTTTTTTTTTTCTACAAGTTATGCCCCTTTGAACTTAGCATTTTGGCCTAAATATACTACTGCAACAGTTTGTCATTGCAACTCCTCTGAAACTACATTGCAACTCCTCTGAAACTACAGAACAGAATTTCATGCAACTTTTTAGTTAATGAGGACATAATATGTAGATGTGCATATACACAAGAACTTTTTATCAGTTGACTTTTGTAGGAGTTATGAGTCTTTGAACTTAGGAATCTGGTGAGATTTTGTTTGCCCAGTGACTATATGGGGGTGTAGGGTATGTGAGGATGCTCACAAAAGTTCTTTAATTGGAGAAGCAGCAAATACTGATTTTAAAGTCTTTGGTTTGACCCATCTAGGGATCGAACCTGCGACCTCCTACACTCTAAGTGAGCACAAGACCATTGATGCAGTGAAACTATGAAGTCTCCAGTGAAAACAATAAATTGTACAGAAACCTTGAATGCAGTTTCTACAAAAACTTGACTATTAAAAATGAGCTATTAAAATATGTCATTATCCTTGTCTGTATCAGAGGTAATGCCAATGACCACATTGCTAATATTCACTATTAAAACCAAAATTATTATTTTGGAATGTTTCTGCATATGAAAAACAAGTAAATATATAAAATAGTTTATTTCAATTGTTAGTATAATTTATAAGCAAGACATATACAATCTGACACACAATAAGCTAATCATTTATACCCTCATTTTAACTTGTTCCAAAAAATTCTCTTAACAAAAACATGACAGAATATTTTTTTGTAAGAACTTAATATCCTTTCTGATCTGAATGGTCAATGTACATCACCTTTTCACATATAAGTGCATAATATTAATATTCTCCTTTTATAGGTAGAATCTATACATATATATATATATAAGTGCCTATAAATAGCAGCACGTGACATACAAATCTATGGGAGTGTGGATTAATCAGTACAGAGATTAATTCAATTACACAAATAAAATTATAGATTGCCTAACAATGTAATTTTAAAGAAAAGTTTCTTATCATCTACATCCGATTTCACCTGGATAGATGCACGCTTGATAAAGCTAGTTAGTCTAGCGAAATATTGCGTTTATTTTCATCGTTTTGTAAATATTTTAAACATTCTTATATTTACATACTAAATAGTGTGTTAAAATTACATTGTTAGGCAATCTTTATATATATATATATATATAGTAAAAGGATGGATTTAAAATAACAATTTTTATTACATTCTTGTAGGTGGAATCATACTTCAACCATAAATCTCAATACATGTATTTGTGATAAAATAAATTCTACTTATATTCTATAATAAATTACCAAATTTAAACAGCAACATTGATATTATGAACATTTTCTTCAATTCAAACACTCAACAATACAACATTGTATGTCCATACAATTAGATTCATGAATGTTTTAATGACCAGATTCTAAGATTTCCCACATTTAACTTTTGCATCACAACAGGTTAAGCTTACGATTTACATTAAAAATATAAACTTCAACTGGTAAAAAAAAAAAAAAAAAAAACATTCAAAAACATGTACAAATATATCCTATAGAAATATAATATCCCTCTCTGGTAAGACAAAAAAAAGCAAGACAACAATTTGCTGTATGAAATATTGTAAACCAACTAATTTTCAGGAGCATTGTATTTTCACAACTTTCCTTTATTAGTACAAAAATAACTCAAATATGTCAAATTTGAATCTTCTTTCTGAATTAAAACAAAGTTTGTTTGAAAGGACTTAATTATTTTTTTTTTTAGAAAATACAAGTTTGTTTACAGTAGAAAACAAAGCGTCCGATTTGATAATTATACACATTGTGACATGTATTGAAAGCTGTCGTTATAAAGAAAATTTGGATTCAATCATCAACTTATGGTCAAAATGTGTGAGAATGAATATGAAAAGTAAAAAAAAAACCTGTAAAAAGAATTACATTGTGAGTAAATTCTTTTTAAATTATAGAATAACGAAGACGATGTGTGAAAATATATGATAATTTTGTAACAACATTTAATTGAAGAAATATAATTAATAAAAATCATAAAGTTTAATCAAACAAGTATTACAATGTTGTACCCAGCTTGTTCGATTACAATGTACTTTGCTCCAATGATACAACTAAACCTACCAGTCACACTTTTTACAGAGAGTTACATCCCCTCAAACACATTTTCCTAGTACAACTACAACATGAGTTAAAATGTCAGTGCTCATACTAAATTTTCTACATGGTCATTTTTTCCATTCTTGCTATTTGATCTTTTGAAAAAGTCTTGTAAATACAAAGGTATCTGACTGACCAGCATTCCATTGACCACCGGTTATTGGCAGGTCAGTTGACAAAAGTTTTGTTAAATATTGGTCAAGTGATTTTTTTTTTTTTTAACTGGACCAAACATTCAGGAAATATGAGAAGAACTTCAAAACAAGAGAACCAATGAAACTTTGGAACAGTTATTATTTAGATTTAATTGGAATGAACATCAAGTAAAATCTGAGACTTTTGGAATTACAGTATCCAGAAAAACTTCATAAAATACTGTAAATTTAGAAATTAATGTGTGCATTTATTATTGTTAGATAACTAGCAAAAATGCCAGATTTAATTAAGGCAATTGCAAAAATTTTGTGAAGGAAATTTACTAATGACATTATGAATGTTAGTGTTTATTATTAAGCATTTTTCGCATTAATAAAAACACAGCAATAATTTCTGAATTTACAGTAACCAAAAATAGTAAATCGTTAAAGTCCATCTAATAAAGGTGAAATCAAAATTCATCATGTGCCGGTGTTCTGACTGTCGGGACTGGAGATTCTGATGGCTTTATAAAGATTCCCTCGGCAGCCTGCCAATAATTCAGTTCACTTGGCGAAGGGTAGGCACAAATCTCTTTTTGTCCATGGATTGGTCGACCAAAAGTGTCACCAGTTACATGTAAATAGCTGTAAAATATAAAAATTAAATTGAAATGTGCTACTGTGGATTCATCATTATTTGTTGATACCCATATTCGTGGATTTGGTTGGTAAAGGTAAACCATGAATCTAGATGTTCAACGAACAACAAACTTTCTATAGGTTTGTATGCGGACTTTGGCAAAACCTTGAGATCTAATATCTACAAAAACAATTTTTTTCCTTCATCCACAAAAATAAATGAAACCACAGTATGAGATATGTGGATTGAAAAGTTAGGTTGACATTTATAACCATGGCATATATACATGTGTTAAAAAACTGTAGCTGAAATGAGTCTATTGTGCTATAGACATGATAAATGTTGATAGGACATGTCTGTCAAACAATTCACCATTTCAGAATATAAAGGAGTATGCGTTATTTCATTGTTTGTTCCACAAAATACAACTTCAGATAATTAAAGATAACTGTATTGTTTTTGAAGCTTGGCTTATTTAAAACCAGGGTTTTACTGTCCCAATTTGAGTTTACTTTGTGATGCATAGCAGAGCTTGTAAACAGATATGGTGACGTCATACATTCTCTTTCTTTTGAGTGAGAAAAAGTAGCATGATTTGAAAAATAAATGGGGAATGTGTCCATGGGACACAGATGATGCCCCTGCTTGCATATAAAGTTGTAAAGGGACATAACTCAGGAACTGTAAAAGTGATGCTACCCAAATTTGTACTTGATCTGATTTTGTGGTAATAAGTATTGTGTATACGTTTCATAACATTTAGTTGCGGCAAACTTAAGTTAGAGAACGGAAACAAAAAATCCAGTAATTTTTCCATTTATAAAGGGGCATAACTCTAGAACAGTATAGGTGACGCCAACAAAAATCAAACTTTTTTTACATGTGTTTTGTGGTAATATGCATTGTGTTTAAGTTTCATAACATTTGGTTGAGGCAAACTAAAGTTGGAGAACGGAAACAAAAAATTCAGCAATTTTTCCATTTGTAAAGGGGCATAACTCTAGAACAGTAAAAGTGACGCCACCAAAAGTCAAATTTGATCAGAGTTTTGTGGTAATAAGCATTGTGTATAAGTTACATAACATTTGGTTGAGGCAAACTAAAGTTAGAGAACGGAAACGAATAATTTAGCAATTTTTCCATTTGTAAAGGGGCATAACTCTAGAACGGTACAAGTGACACCACAAAAATTCAAACTTGATCTGAGTCTTGTGGTAATAAGCATTGTGTATAAGTTTCATAACATTTGGTTGAGGCAAACTAAAGTTAGAGAACGGAAACCAATTTTGGGACGTACGTGAGGACGGACGTACAGACGGACAAGGGTAAAACTTAATGCCCCCTCCGCTAAGGAGGGGGCATAATTATCACAAAAAAAGATAAAAGGAAAAATACAAAAAATAGCAATAAAGAACTTTCAATGGTATATTTAAATGCAGAGTACTTACTTTTCTGTCACTACATTTTTAATCCTGACTTTTTGGTTTCTGTCCCAGTAATTACCAGAACATATAATGACCCAGTGATCACCTGTAAATAAATAAATTTAACATCATGTTTCCACCTGTAAACTTAAGCCCACAAAATGATGCCATGTCCCTTGCAAAGTCCATGCTTTGATAAGGGAAACCCCCAAAATAATTGAAATAAAAATTAACACATGTAGGAAGTGCATTCTGGCATTATATTTTGGGGAGTCTGTGGAAATTTCATTAAATTCTGATTATGCATTTAGGAGGAAAACGAGATATAAATGTGTACTGTAATGTGCATTTGTTTTCCAAAAATCATTCGGATGAAGAAATAAAAAAGGAAACAAACAGTTGGACAGACTCCCCTATCACTACATACCGCCACTTTTATAGAAAGCAGAGTATAACAAACAAATGAATTTAACATCTAGTGAGCACCTGTAAATAAGCAAATAAATTGAACATATGACCACTCTATTGTCAACAAATCTATAAGGTTTGATTGCTGGGTGATATACTACATTTAAACATTTTTTGCTGTTTGTAAATTTGTGGTACGGTTGAGTAGTTCAAGGTTATACTGTATACTATGGATACACTATTATTTGTGGGATACTTCTCTATGTGGATTTTATGGTTATCAATGAATTCAATTGTTCAGCAGAATACAAATTTCCAATTGGCTTGTACTGTCATGACTGTTAAAATGACATAATTGAGTATCCACAAAAAACAAGTGAAACTGCAAGCTACTGCTCACTGATGATAACCCCGCCCAAATATTTCGGTAAACAGGAAGTTGTTGAGTGATGAATCTGAAAACACATCACACGGTATAGCTGACTTATATAAACCCTGAAACCAAATTTCAGAAATCCTTATGATGAAGTTCCTGAGAAAGATGCGGCAAAAAATATTCATGGGTCGGATGGATGGATGGACGGATGGACAGACAGATGTAACAGTATACCCCCACATTTTTTAAAGCAGGGGTATAAAAAATCCACACACCCACAGTAATAACCAAGTTAAAGTTTACTCAATATGCCTTGTTATTAGAAACTGACCTTCATCTCCTACACCATTTTCTCCAAATGCTGTTACTTCTAAATTTCTTGACAACGGTGACTGGAAATGGTGACTATGCAAATTCCTGTTGGTATTGAGATGTAACAATCTTATTGTCTGTCCACATTTGATTGGCTGTCTGAAAATATTAGATTTAAAAGTTTAAAAGTCTAGTTGTTCATTATCAATCCCAAAAATTTTAAAAAACTGGAAAATGAAATGATTGATAATAGATAAGCTACGGAACTGTAGTTGATATGGTCCGTATTATTTTTTTACAGTTTGCGTACCTACAAACCCTAGCTATCATGGGCTACAGTTCCGCAGCTAATAATAGATGTGCTAGACTAGACAGGATCATGAGGATTGTTGTACGTAAATGGTTAAAGACAATGAAGGAATGGACTGGTCAGTTACAGATCTAGATGTGACAACTTTTCGGTTATCAAACATGTGAATGAATAGAATATCATGTATATAATGGACATATTCTAAGTTTCCCATTTTGATTTTATGAATGAACTGCTCTGGTTGAACTAGGGTCATTTGGGGGAAAACATGTCAATGAACATTGTGATATGAAGATATTTGCTTTGTGACTTCAAATTTTCTGAGAAAAAAACACCAGTTGGAAAATCACATATTGAACCCATCATTAACCATGTTAACCTTTACCTTTTGTTAGAATAGGTCTTGAATTAAAAAGTCCATTGTAGTTTTATCATTTACATTCAAATACAAACCAAGTCTTTTTGACATACAAGCCCGAAAAATAAGTCTCTCAAAAATTTCTTTAAATCTATATGGCTTGTCATGCTTTTGAGGTCTCTTTTCCAAAAATTGTTTATTTGCTTCATGTACCTACCCTCTTTCACATTGTTTCCCTGTTTTTCCTATAACCTGCCAGTAACTATTGTGATCATCTGAAGCTTCTACACCTGTTACAGACTGGAAAAGAAGTAAAAGCAATAATGTACATCTATATGGTCTGAATGGGAATTTTTCCCCATCCCTCCCTCCTATTATTCCATCCACCTTATCCATACATCAGTTTAGAAAATTTCTCTTTTTGAGACATCCTGATTGAAGGAATGTGTCCCAAATTGAGCCTTTGGCTTTTCCTGAAGTACTGTAAATTCAGAAATAATTGCGAGGTTTTTATTAATGTGAATAATGTGACTGGGTGATTATCGCAATAATAAGAACTTGCATTCTGATATCTGCTACATATATCTGTATGAAAATTTTCTTGAAATCACAATATTTAATCTCGCATTTTTGTCCATTCTTAAAAAAGCCCAATAATAAATGACAAAAGCACACAATAATTTCTGAATTTATAGTATAGTTTTTAAAGCTGACTGCATGCTATTAAATTGTCTATGAAGCTAGTTTGATTTTGTTCATTATTCGGGATTCTCAAAAAGTTCACGAAAAAGTAGGGTATATATCCATTGATATCTGTGATATTTAAATTCGACAAAGCTTTTTTTTTTTTTAACAACAATTACCTTAACAGCCATGACAGAAGCAATTACTTTGAATTCTTTCATTTGATTGCCCATTGTTGAACAAGGTATTATCATGTATCATGATTATAAAAACATACACACATTTCTGAATTTAGAGTAAATTTACATCCTTGACCACTAGACCTACAGATGTACTTACCTGTTGACCACTGCCTGACCCATACTTGACATCATGGGAGTGTAGCCGTATATTGTGGTATGGATTAAATAGTTTTAATGTAGATCCACATGTCACATAATGGTAATCAAATCTTCCTGTCAAGAAAGAATGTTTATATTAAAACCTTTTATTCTCAATATATAACATTGCTTATATCATTTTGGCACAAGATACAATAAAAATCTCTAAACTGACAATTTTCAGACATGTAACAAATGTCGCTAAAATTATTCTCACAAATGCAAAATTAAGTTACATGTCACCAAGTATGTATATCACCCTGTAAATTTTGGGCAATGTAAAATATTTAGCATATGTGACATAGAAAATTAGTGTTTCCTACAGGAAATGACAGGTTTTGGCCTGCTGCTATGTTTTCTCTACACCATCTCTTTATTTTAGAATTCTAAGGGCCCCTTTCTGTCACACTTATTAATACCCTTTTCATGAATTTTACAATGGGTACGGTGATTCATCTTGTAGAACTTTAGAGTTGTTTCCCTTTGATCACAATCAAAATATTTACAAAATGATTTATATTCAACATTTTTTTTAAATTCATTATCACTGATACAATGTACAAATATGTTTGAACACTTATCATTGAATAGAATTAAGACAACAGTAACTTGTTATTCTTTGACCAATTGTTAAATATGGATGACAATAAAACACTTCTAAAAGATACATTGTGGTTTTCAGTACCAAAAACTAACACAGTTACATTTATATATTAACAAAATACAGAATTATCTAAAAAACAAAATGCAGACACTGAAGTGTTCTCCCCAGGATTTTTTGATAGCGCTGTGGTAAGTGTGTGATATTAAATTGATTCACCTTTTCCGTTTGCGACGTGATGTTACATTTATTTATAACTGCCACGTTTGTTATATTATATTTAATATCTAAGGACCTTCATTTTTTATACATATGTATTAACAGACATGGAAATAAGTTACATTTTTAACCGGATTTACGAAGGATAAATCGGTTATTGATTTAGGGATGTACGGCGGGCGGGCATAAGGGCGAGCGGCTGCCAAACAGTGTCCGTTCATTAACATGAAAAGGCTTTGACGAAATCTTTTCAAATTTAGATATGTTGTTTCCTGTGACTAAATGAAGATAAAGTTTGATTTTCACGATTTTAGCATTTATCGTTGTTGAGTTGTAGACCTTTCAATAGAAAAAAGTGATACTTAGAGCGTTGTCCGTGACTAATATTTGGGATTCATTTTCCAGAGTGATGTTCTTATTTGCCCGGGCCATTCACTTAGATGTAGGGGGCAAAATCAGAAATTGCTCTGGACACTGAATCCCAAAAGGGATTAACATATATGTAGCCCAATCAGCTAAATTATCTTAAATTGTAATCAATATCAGGGTTCACCACAGGCTATTTAAGGGCGGTTTTCCTCCACCCTTAAATTGTTAAGGAACACAATTGGATATGAAAACCACTCTGGATTTTCTCAGAATTGACCTTTGAATTTGAAATTATAAGGATTAAATTCAGAAACAATTTCTTCATTCTTAATTCATGCACAATAAACATGCATGGGATCCAGGGTTTCCAAGCAAATTGAAATAGAAAAACAAATCCATGTTACTTTTACTTCTATTCTAACACATAATAAAAAGAAAATAAGGCATTAAAGCTTGGAAAATTTATAAAATTCAAGTTAAATAAAATGCCACGAAATTCCATGAATGATCTTGGTGCATTAACAGAATGGCAAAGCGGGACGTCATGCAAATTAAAAGTCACAAGCTGAAGGTTAATATGTTACTTGTTAGCATCAAATTCCGATAATATCTCATTAAAATGAAGTTTTGAGGTAGGTGTTTTTTCATTTTAGATTGTATTGCATAAATCAAACATTAATGGATTAAGGAAAGAAAATATTGTATAATACAAATGAAACTATTAGTTTTGGTTTTTAAGCTTATTTTGAGGTTTTCTAGACAATTTTTGATAGGTCAACCTGTAGTTCCCATTCACCTATCAACTTGTTTGCCATGTCAACCTGTAGTTCCCATTTACCTTTGATTGGTCAACCTGTAGTTCTCATTTACCTATCAACTTGTTGGCCATGTCAACCTAACTACTAGTTGACACTCAGTCTGTATTTGTAATGCAATAAGTTTAATAACAGAACCACACCTTAAATCAATACATGAATCACTCCTCAATCCTTCAGAGTAATCTACATTTTAGCCTTTACAACATGATTTCTTTTATTAGTTGTTATTGGTTTTAACAAGGTTTCAGTACTGTAACCATGGTAACTTGCGTGTACTCTCATATCTGTACTTTGTGTCTTGTATGTTTTTGTTAGGGTTTTTATGTGCTTTGTATCAATCTAATGAGTTAAGTCCTATATAATTGATTTTTATAGTTTGTTCTTATATTGTACTGTTACGCCACTGTCCCAGGTTAGAATACAGTTAGAGAGAGGGTTTGGCAACAGCAAACATGTTTAACCCTATCACATTCTGTATGTACTTCTCCAAAGTCAGGAGCCTGTGATTCAGTGGTTGTCGTTTGATGTTGTTTTTAGTTTATTGTTTTTTAAAAACATTAATTATGCCGTTAGTTTTATCGTTTGAATTGTTTTGAATTTGTCATTTCAGGGCCTTTTAAAGCTAACTACATGGTATGGGTTTTGCTCATTGTTGAAGGCAGTACAGTGACCTATAGTTGTTAACTTCTATGTCGTTTGGCCTCTTGTGGAGAGTTGCCTCATTGGCAACCATACCACTTCTTCTTATCTTTATATACATGTCTGTATACTCCACTTTTTACAGTGATCCCTGGATAAACTAAACATATTACTTGGACACCTGTTGAAGCACAGGGAACATGAAATCTTATTTTAGAATGTAATGTGTAATATATACCAAATGAAAACAACTGTTTCACACTGTTTAATACCTTTCATTGGCTAATTTATACTGTATGTTCAGCAGATTACGTTCTAAAAATATAAGATTGCGAGCCCCCAGTGGAGTGTCAGATTTAATTTCGTCATGTTCATATTTCTAGGCAGTAATTGGTCATTTTAGATGTTTTACCTTCTATGAATGAAATGAGAAATGACAGTAAAATACATGAAATCATTTCACTGGAAATGAACGCCATGGTGTCGGTAACGTCAACCTTTAAGAAAACTCTAGAGAGTAAATACTGGAATTCCCCGCTTCCGGTAGAAACACGTGAAGTATTTTCATTGGTTGGTTCGGGAAAATACCCTTTTCTAGTATCTTAAACCCGAAAAGATAAGAATGTGCAAAGCAGGAGAAATTAACCAATAATCAAAATACTTCAGTATTGAAGGTGTTCTTTTTTTAAATGCTAAGGTAAACCTAAATATGGCTCCCAAATTCCTGATTCGTGTTAAGAATTTTCACAATCATGAGAAAAATAGTGCTATTTCATGATTAGTAAACTGTATTGAATATTTTGACATGGAACTTTTATAGACCCTTTGTCATTTCATGACTATAAATATTGACATTTTCCTGGCAAAAATCAATAAAGCCTCAGAGTTTTCTTCAATTTCGTGAACATTTTCAAAACTGAGGTGTCGATAATTGAGATTGCATATTATTAGAATTAATGGGTGTCACGAGTTTAATTATTTAATTCCGCCACTCAATCCGTCCAGTTTAATCTATATCAGCTACTGAAAGCCGACTCTTTTTCTTCCAATAATTTGCATTCCTAAATTTGTATTATCGCAAATGACTATTTACACATGCCAAAAGGAACCATCCTTCCAATATACAATGTACACAAATCCGGTTAAAAGCCATCATGATGTTAATATACAATTAAAACTGAAATGTCTAACATGAAGCAAGTGTCTGGAGGCTGTCTTTGAATTCTTCCAATGTGGAAGCTGTGACGACAGCAAATGGAAGTTCATTCAACAGAAGAATTGCAGATGGAAAAAATGATTGCTGGTGGTTTTGTATTCTCGAGTAGGGTAGTAGGAATCTGGTGTCATTTCCTCTTGTTGTTAATGCTACACCCCTCGGTATTAAGTATTGTTCTGGTGGTATTGCAACAAGATTGTGTATTATGCGGTAGAGCATGATGCATGGTCTTTACTCTCTTCCTGCGTTCTTGTAATTCGACCTTATAGCAGGGCTTAAAGCATCTGGGTTACATTACTGGTGGTTCTGTAGTCGCCAGTTACAAAGCGTGCTGCTCTTCTCTGCACCATTTCTAATTCTCTGATGTTTTTCTGAGTTATTGGGTCCCAAATGATACAATCAAACATAATTAGTCTTACTAGTGTGGTAAAACAGTGTGTCTTGATCTTATTTGTACAGGGGCTGATTTATCTTCTCAAGAAAGAATTGATGTTGTTCGCTTTCTTGGTTACTGTGCCTATGTGATAGTTCCATGATACAAAGTACTTAATATGCTGATATGGAAATCATGCCCTCTTGTAAACTTATATCAGTGCCTGTATTTCCAACTATATTTTATACCGGTCAACGTCGTAATAAAGAGCAGGAAGATATGTGAAATCTTGTGCAGTTACGAAGTTAATCTGTACAATACTTCATGACAAAATAATAGAAGAAAAAGATCCTGAAAGAATGATGTTAGTTTTGTTTCAAACTATATGTAAACGACTTTATATGTATTAAAAAAAATGCCAGACGCAATAACATAGTAATTATACTGAATACTCATCAATATATATGCCAATAAAGCCAAAAAATAAAAAAATTGCGAAGTCCCATTCCTTTAAAGTTAGGAGTCAGTGACCATAGTGACATATCACTTTTTATATTTTTTGTCAGTATTTCGCCATTATAAAGGCCGATATTTATATATTCATGATCAGAGTTAATAAAAGTAATTAACCACATATTAAACAGGCATCCCTGTTGTCATTTGGGGGAGGGAATATAAATATTGCATACATTGTATATATACCTATATTGATATTGTATACTAAAACCAGTGGCGGATCCAGGACTTTTCATAAAGGGGGGGGGGGGGGGGAGGGGGCGCTGACTGACCTAAGGCCCCCCTGGATCCGCCTATGAAAACAGTTGCAGCATGCACTCGATAAGGAACAAACGAAATATCACCACTAAGGAAATGGTGTGAAAAATACAACGATCCGATTTTACTTTTGACCAAGTAAGAGTACATTCATAATACATCATTGATTTATTTAGAACAATCTAATTTATCTAAAGAATATAAGTCATCTGTGACTTTTGCTTTTCCGTATGCAGTGATCTTAAACACGATAAAATTAATACACCTAATAATTGAACAACTATAATTATAAAAAAGTTTAATTAAAAAATTGAAACGCACGGAAATTATATAAAAAAGCTTTATTTCATGTCTATCATCACACGTATTTTTCACGTGCTCCATGATTCTGTGTTGATTGTTTATCATGACATCATGTTTGGTAAACTTTGGCAAAACAGTACGAAAGTTAATTAGAAGAGAAAGTTTTAACTGATAGAAATATTTTTAGAAATAAGAAGATGTGGTATGAGTGTCAATGAGACAACTCTCCATCCAAGTCACAATGTGTAAAAAGTAAATAATTATAGGTCAAAGTACGGCCGATGTGATTGTCGATTATATGTTATGGATTCGTTATAAATGTAAAAAAAAATCGTGCATAGAGGACTTATGGTTTAGTATTTATACATGCATTGGCTCAATAATTTCTTTAATATTATAATTTGAAGAGACTCGTTTCATATGACTTTAATTTGCATGGGTATACATATACCTCCTATACATTTCTAGGAATGTGATTGGTTAAAAGCGCCCTCGTGGAGACCGTGTATATTTCATATTAGGTTAGTAGGGAGGCGGGGCTTATCTCATACACGGTTAGTAGTGGTGTTACGTCCCTTTATATTCCTTATAAGGTAGTAGGGAGGCGGGGCTTATTTCATACACGGTTAGTGGTGGTGTTACGTCCCTTTATAAAAACAAAACGGTACTGGGAAAAAATCGTAAAGGTTTCAACAGACGAAGAAAGTGATGATTAAGACTGAAATTAATTCATAAAACACATTTAAACCGAACAAGTTGTTATTGTTGGTATCTGTTTTTGTAGGATCAATGGAAGTAGTTTCTTAATGCTAACAGTATTGAAGACTTGCTCATTTGATAGGTCACTAGTCTAAATTTCACACGTTAAGATAGTCGGTAAGATAAATTCGTTACATAGTGTGCTAGTGACCTAATACGGTATATATGGGGTCAGTAAATTCCATATGGGGATTCGAGCGAAGCGAAGCTCGAATCCCCATATGGAATTTACTGACCCCATATATACCGTATTAGGTCACTAGCACACTATGTAACTAATAATATCGCTCGTCTAGTAGCATAATGTACGGTGCTGGTATACTTTGAAATGTGGAAGTAATTGGAAACAATCTTGTAATTAATTTAAAAAATCATTCGGAACGATGGCTTATCCTCCCACATTCACAACTTTGGAGTTTACAAACAAGTTTTTGTTGCTGGTTCATATTTTACACAAACTCATCATTGACAACAGGATTAAAAGTGTGTATGCCAGACGCGTGTTTCGTCTACAAAAGACTCATCAGTGACTGTCGAGTCAAACAGAGGTTTAATTAGATATTGAATTCCAAAAATGGGTCAGCATGGAACATCATACATTGGTGAGACATTTACTGTCGATATACCAATTAAGAACATTAAATAGGAATAATTTGATATCACGATTTAACGACTGGTTAAAACATACATTATCTCCATTATATAATATTAAAAAAAAAGAAATAATTATGTTTAAATTTAATACATGTTCTTCCTACGCTTGTAATTTCAACACAATTTACAGATCATTTGATTATGAATATTCAACATAACAAACAAAGTGACATTCGTAATCTTTTTAAAAATCACATAAAATGTTAGATAATTGTATAAATTATATAATGTTATCATAGTTATTTGTGAATCTTCATATCAATCCACATTTTTATAACATTATATATCGATGCACTCATCATATTTTTTTGCTTTAATATTGGTATGACAACCCCGCCTGTTTCCCCAACTATAAATATATGTTACATGTATTCACATAAATATGTTAAACATATAATGCGAGGATAACAATCCGTGTATGGAAACAATGGCACTACTCTGGATGTTAATATGTTTTATATGTTGTGTATGTGGAAGTGGACAATGTATTAACATTGATGAAAACTGTTCGATTGTGATTGCCACCGACGTACATGATGTCACTTGTTACGTAGATGAAGACGATACTTTATGTTTTTCTGATATTCGCAAGACCATTAACAAGCACAATATGGCCACGGAACACAATAAATCAGCATTGAGCTTGCGCATTAACTGCAAAAATGGCGCAAAAGTCAGTATGAATCAACCAATCAAACTACACGGATTGACGATGCTTGAAGTTCGAAACTGCTTTATTCAAGACTATTATAATTATGATTTTTCACAAGAAGTATCATCCATTCAACCAAGTCTTCGACATTTGACATTTTCGAATTGCATTTTTGAATACAGAAATTCTGTTTACGCAAGGAACATTTTAGATCACTACAGTGAATTACTAAAGCAAGAAAGATGCGAATTTCCAGAGTACTTGGAGCACTATATACTTCGGAATGTCTCATTTGCATTCCCGGAACCATTCGTAATAAACGATCCGTACTACAAAGAGAAAGAAAAATATGAAAAACAAAGGTTAATTACTAGATGTATCTATGACAACCTGACACTCATAGAAATATCCTCTTGTTCCAGTATTACTACAGAACACACCATCAATGCTATTTTAGAAAACGGAATATTTAGCGCATTGACGGAAATCAATTTAGCCAACAACAAACTGTCGAGCGTTCCAACTAGTTTATTTACCGACGTTATGTACAGAACAATGAAAAAAATAAAGAAAATTGATCTCTCTAGAAACTCGCTTAGAGACTTACGATTCCTGTACCGTCCGTTTACTTTCTCTGGTTCCCTATACGTTGATGTCAGCCAGAACAGAATAGCCGAAGTTTCAAATGAGGATGTGAGGACGCTGAAGTCTTTTTCTGAGTTTTCATATAATGCTGTAAATATCTCCGATAACCCCCTCCGGTGCGCACGTGATCAACAAGGTTTTTACGAATTCGTAAAATCTGCTAATAATTCAAGATGGTCATCATATCGATATTTGAATTCGATGACATGTATTCATCAAAATCAACAGGTGGAAACTCTCTCCAAAATTTCTTATCAGGACGACGAAGTCGACCTTCTTCGGATTTCCCCTGATTGTGTCCTCAGTAAAGATATTAACAGTGAGAAAGAACAAAACACGACTAGTGAATTAAGTGATCTGAAAAGTCTAGTGGTAGGATTGACGGAATCTATGAATACATTTTGTGATAAAATTACGAAACGTATAGATGATTTTGAAAGAAATATAACCAGGCAGATTGCTAGTATAACTGAAATAAAAGTAACTGAAGAAATGAGAAAAGTGACGGATCAGTTTCAGAAAGAATTGAAAACCGTTTTTATTAATTTAATTAACGCCAAAAATGTATTCCTGTGGAAGTAAAATTAGATAATGGTTTTATTTCTTGTGATCAAGATGAAAATTTTAATTAAAATAATTAATCAAATATGTTTAAGAAATGTTTTGATTATTTTGTTAATATATCTGAAAATGTTGTTATATATGGTGATATATTAGAGTGTGAAATATCTTTAAAAGAAGTGTTTAATGTTCTTAAATGTTAAAACAATGTAAATCACCAGGATATGACGAAATTCCACTTGAGTTGTACACAAACCAAACTAGGTTAAATGCTCTAACTAGAATATTCAATAAAATTGAGAATGGAAATGGGGAATGTGTCAAGGAGACAACAACCCGACCATAGAGCATGCAGACAACAGCCGAAGCCCACCAATGGGTCTTCAATGCAGCCAGAAACTCCCGCACCCGGAGGCGTCCTTCAGCTGGCCCCTAAACAAATGTGTATACTAGTTCAGTGATAATGGACGTCATACTAAACTCCAAATTATACACAAGAAACTAAAATTAAAAATGATACAAGACTAACAAAGGCCAGAGGCTCCTGACTTGGGACAGGCGCAAAAATGCGGCGGGGTTAAACATGTTTTTTGAGATCTGTTTGTTTTCAGTCTAGTAGAGTTCAAGCAGCGGTTTAAATTACATTTATGGTACCAATTGTATTGAATCAGATGCGCATTTCAACAACTAATGTCTCTTCAATGATGCTCAAAGCCAACATATTAGAAAGTCCAGAACCAAATACAGACGTTTTGGATATTCTATGTAGTTACTGTAGGTCATATAGCTCATCAAATCTTTAAGAATTTATACATTTTTGGATTTCATTTATTTTTTGGTTTGAGCGTTCTTGGTAAAGGTAAATCCCGAACATTAAGTTATACAGTGTTATTTTCATTGTTTAAGAATAATGCCCAAACACAGTGGTAATTTAATTGAAGGAGAATGGCAAAAACAGTATTGTGTAAAGTATCTTTTTTTTTAGGAAATCTGTTTAGTGAAATAATAGACTCACATGTTCTAATTATTTGGATACTGAAGTTGAATAAACTTTTTGTCTGGATGTAGTTGTGTAACATCTTTTCCAGCTTAAACAATTGAATAAATAAAAGATTGATAGGTTTTACTGTACATTACATAATGAGATGACCTTTGTTATTGTCACTATGCGTAGTTCCGCAGATTTTTTTTCTGTCTTTAGAATCCCAACTCTGAAGAAGGAAAAGCGTACATGAAAAAAGTCTCCAAGAACACGACACCTGCGTAGTGGAATTCATATTTATGTTTTATATCTTTGAATTCAAACACATTTAACCAATTTGGCGGGAAAAGGTTATATGCAATTTCATATATTATGTTCCTTCACCATAAAACAAAAAAATACTAATGCTGTGATTCAATTGATTGTTGGTGGGTCTCAAATAAGTTAAAATAAGATTCAAAATTTAGTGCTTTGATATATCAACTGTGTATGTTAAAAAAGAGAAATAATAAAAGATGCATTTAGAAAACTGATATTAGTCTGTTATAATTTATTTATAGATCGATAGGAGAGATAACTAAATCACGATCTGTTATCAAATGTCAGAATATAAATCGTTTTTATCTCGGAGATGACTAAGATTTCAAATTTATCCATAGTAAAAAAGCTGAAATTTTATAATGACAATGGCCACTGAAATGTATGGTGAAAAACTAAAAATTCATCAGGACAATGACCACTGTAAGGTGAAGCCTACGTATTTAGACCAGGTTAGATGTATATACAATATAGAATTATTAATATAAAAATAAGTAGATGTAGCATGACTGCCAATAAGACAACTTTCCACAAGAGTTCAAATAACGAAGATGAAAACAACGATAAATGATGATAACAAATCATAGACAAAAAAAGGTGCTCCCTCGTTTTGATAAACCTGAAGATTTCTTAAAATCAAATACATTAACAGAGATACTGAATTTCTCAATCTATCTGGTACGACATATTTTTTGTATGACTTGTGCGTTCAAAACGATCATCCTCCTATATTATTAGTTATATGTATAATGCTCTATCCCTGTTGGTTTTGTCATCAGTTTTCCTATTTATGATTGTGTTTGCTAGTACTTTTCGTATTCGTACATTTGTTATCTATAATACTAATACTAATTGATGAAACTTGATTTTCATGTGTCGTATCGTACCCTTCCGGAGCACCTGGGATCACCCCTAATTTTGTTTTAAAGGGGTTCGTGTTGCTCTCGCTTTAGTTTAAGTGTTGTTCTTTGTGCGCTTTAACTTATCAATGTCAGTGTTGTTTTTATCGGCAACAGTCTTGTCTATCCTCTGTCATAAAATGCGGTTCAATTTAAAATTTTCACTCTCGGTCTAGTCAGGATTAGAAAATTTACATGACGATGGTTTACGAATTTGGTGCTGTCTTAGGGTTGTATAAGAGTTGATTACCAGTCCGCTATTGTGTGATTCCTTATCACATGAATTAAACTTATCAACATATGTTATAAACAAGGTATTAAATAAAACTGGAAATCAACATCAAGTTTTATTTAATACATTGTTTATAGTACTTACACGACGGTTGTCACATATGGAGCAGGAGATAACCCCATGTTTTTTGTGGGGCTCAAGTTGCTCAGTCTTTAGTTTACTATGTTGTGTTTTGTATACTGTTGTTTGTCTTTTGGTCTTATTATACTGTTGTTTGTCTTTTGGTCTTATTATACTGTTGTTTGTCTTTTGGTCTTATTATACTGTTGTTTGTCTTTTGGTCTTATTATACTGTTGTTTGTCTTTTGGTCTTTTTATACTGTTGTTTGTCTTTTGGTCTTATTATACTGTTGTTTGTCTTTTGGTCTTATTATACTGTTGTTTGTCTTTTGGTCTTATTATACTGTTGTTTGTCTTTTGGTCTTTTTTGTTCCCTTTGCCATGGTGTTGTCATTTAATTTTCGACTAAAGAGTTTGAATGTTCATTTGGTATCTATCTCTCCTCTTTCATAAAATAATACAAACTATAATCAGAATGACTGTGTGCTGGAGCTAGCATGTACAATGATTTTTTGTAATCCCCGTTTTTCATTATTTTGTTTGCATTATCCATGTTATCTGAGGAGTTATGGACAAGAGACGAATTTTCCAGAATCCTTACAGTCACCAGATTCGAATTTTTGACAAAACCCAACATCTTAATAACAACACACTACTATATTCGTAATATAAAATATAAGATTGGCCTTAGACTACCAAAATTGAGTCTATGACAAACGAAATATCAAGCATTTAAATAAACTAACGTCTTTCACCATTAATTATTATTATATTATTTAATTCTGTTGGTAAGTAACACTATAACATATGTTGTTTACAAACTTAAGCAATGATAATTGAACGACATGTAACATATAAAAAAGAAGACGTGGTATGATTGCTAATGAAACAACTCTCCACAAGAGACCAAATGACACAGAAATTAAAAACTATAGGTCACCGTACTGCCTTCAACAATAAGCAAAGCCCATATCGCATAGTCAGCTATAAAAGGCCCCGAAATGACAAATGTAAAACCATTTATATGAGAAAACTAACGGCCTGATTTATGTACAAAATAATGAACGAAAAACAAATATGTTACATAGCAACAAACGACAACCACTGAATTACAGGCTCCGGACTTGGGACAGGGACATACATAATGTGGCGGGGTTAAACTAGTTTGAAGGCCCCAACCCTCCCCTAACCTGGGACAGTGGTCTAACCTGTAACATAGTTTACTTGTAATCCCAAGTAAACCCATCCTGCCGAGGATGGATTGTTCTCTAAGTCTGACTTCCTCTACTGAAATAAAAAAAGAAATTGGCGGACATCATATAGCCAAGTGTGCTAGTATTGGCGTGATACATACACACACACACACACACACACACACAAAAATAACATAAAAAATCAAACAAATATATAAAGCCCAGATTTTATAAAATTCTAGGAAATGGAAACATTTAGAGAAGACGATGAATTATTCAAAGAGAATCAAGAAACAAAAGACAATAAATCTAGCAAAATATGGAAATTCCTGAACAGCAAAGACATGCAAATCAGTAGAAATAGATGGAGATTCGGAACGTTGTTGTTTATAATAACAACAATTTTGTGCCTACCACTGATCATTTATTTTCGTACATCCAGTTTTAACAAAATTGCAAAAACACAAGGTACTTAATAATGCAAACGTAAGGTAATATTCTGTATAGTTTTTGTTTCGCCTGCGACGAGAGTTTCTGAAGGCGAGAAATAGTCGTTGCTTCCGGTGACGTCGGCGTTAACTATTGTTAAATTTTCTGCTTAAGTTAGATTGATAGGAACTACAACTGATAGACCAATGATGTTTTGTATGAAGTTACATTATAATCAGTACATATCAGTTTGGCGATTATTTTGAGGCGCTGCTCCCTAGATCATGGTCCAGCGACTTTGAATTGATTAGCAATTTCAATGTTAAGTTTTTTGCCTAAGTTAGTTTGATAGGAACTAATAACAAAAGACAATTATATTTTCTATAAAGTAACATTACTGTCTGTACATCTCAGTTTGTCGACCATTTTCAATTCGTGGCCCTGTCCACCAGTTCATGGTCCAGCTACTTTGAATGAATTGGCAATGTTGCTGTCCACCAGATTGTCTTTTTCAGAATTTTATGCCGATAGGCAAGACATATCCAAGTGTTAACAGTTTATTTCCATAAATATAAATTACGAGAATATTTAACAATCATCATTTAAAAGCGTGTTTTTGTTTTAAGACACGACTTTGATCCAGACATGTAAAAGGGGCCTGATGGGTTATTTTCGTTCTTCGTGATCGGCGCATTTTCGCTATCGTGATCCGTTTTTCTACAGATTTATTTTCTTTTATATTTTCGTGATCCGTGATCATGGAAATTTATTTTCTGTGAATCGTGATTGACAAAAAAATCAACTCGTGAATCGTGATGAGACCCCCCACCCCATCAGGCCCCTCATGTAAAAACGGGGAGGAGTTTATGCGCATACAAAACAGGTTTAAACACACCATATTTTATGCTTGTACACAGTTTGCCAATCTAGACCATGTGTTCTTCCTTGAGAAGTCGATTATATAAAAAAAATGGTAGCTCCAGCTCAGTAGCCATTACTCGATACTGGAATGGTAGTGGCATGAAAAAACGGATATTGTGTTATTAAAATTGCTGTTACAAAGCTCTGATTCCTTGTCCGTATTCGGCTATACTTTTTTTTTTTCTTTTTTGGTTTATAAGCTCTTCATTTGAATAAGTTTTGGATTTTCAAATATTTGGCCTCGAGCGTCACTGAAGAGACATTAATTGTCGAAATGCGCATCTGTTTCAGAAAAATTGGCACCCTTAATGTTATTCAACAATATACATTCGATAAATATTCAATATTCGATATTAACAAATTCCCTTCTGTATTAACGAGCTTTTTTTCAACATTCAGCAATCGATTTCGACACTTAATATTTCATTTCTAAGCAAAAGATGTCTCAGCATCCAATTTTAACATTCAGTATTCGATTTCAACATTCATCAACGATTTCAAATTTAAAGATTTGCATGATTTAAACATCTGACTTCAACATTGAACATTCAATCTAAACACTCAAAATTCAATTTCCAACATTAAAATACGTTTCAATCATTTGAATTCAAGCTTTTAAAACTCGATTTCTATCTTAAATTTTCAATGTTTAACATTCATTATCATCATTTCATTTTAAACATTTTACATTTGATTTCAACATTCAACATTCAAGTTTTCAACAATAGATTTCAACATGCAGCGTATTACTTCAACATACAGCATGACACTGGCTTTTGACATTTAATGGGAAATCGCATTGTCAAATAACAGTGACTAATTTACCAACGTTTGTGAAATATGAAACTATTAAGGCAATTATTATTCTTCTGATGTTTAAAATTCATAAATCGATAAGGAGAACAAACCAGAGTAAAAAAAAACACAATCTAAGGGAATCGCAAGTATTCAAAAAGGAGCGAGACCGATAAGGCTGCACCGATAAGGTAAGTGTCTCCTGTTATGTATGTATTAACCGCCATGCGAATCAACACTCAGTCAAAATGTTACAATATATAAATAACACATAGCTGAGAGGGTGATAGGGCAGATTGTTACCCCGAGAAAACATTGTCAACTGAGGCGAAGCCAAGGTTGACAATGTCTTTTCGAGGGGTAACAATCTGCTCTATCGCCATCCCAGATATGTGTTATTTAATTTATTATATTGAATGTTCTGTTATTACTGTCGATTAAATTTCAAATTCAAAGTAATGAACTATGACGTCTGGTACATAACAACAATCCGTATTTAATAAAGCGCACACTTGATCAAGCGTCTCCGTGAAGGGTAATATAGTATTTGCCATAGGATAGAGTCGTATTTAATAAAGCGCACACTTGATCAAGCGTCTCCGTGAAGGGTAATAGAGTATTAACCATAGAATAGAGTAAATTAATTGTCTCCCTCGAATTAACCAATTAAAATCTGGCATTTTGACATGCAGTATAATAATAGGGAATAGGACGCAATCGGTCAAATTACTGATTAGAAAACTATTATAATATCGTAAAATTTAAGATTGCGTAAACATGTCGCTATTAATTAGAGACAGACATATCGTTTGGACTGTAAAACTTGTGTAGTGTTGGTTTCAGTCGGTCTTCCTCATAACTCTGTTGCAGTCGTTTTATGTGAAATGATCAACTTTATACTAATGAAGTCCGTATAGTGTGAACATGCACAAGTCTAATGTATCAATTGAAATATGTAAACGACATACGATGGGTAAAAGTGTGTGTTACTGCTAAGAAATGGGAAGTTGACAACGGAAAGTTGAAATCGTCACGTTTGATATAGATTCTAGTTTGAGTTGTATATTTGAAGCTGACCTTCTAGTTTCGGTAGTATCTTTTATCTGAAGTTCACTTGGATAAATGAGATGCCATGAAATGTGGACAATTTATTGACAGAACATTATTTATAAATTTGAAAGTGAAATTGGAGAACTTTGCAAAAGAGAGACGAAAGATACCAAAAGGACATTCAAACTCATAAGTCGAAAACAAACTGAAAATGCCATGTCAAAAACACAAAAAAAAAACCGACAAAAAGACAGTTCACAAAACACAACAAAGAAAAGTAAAGACTGAGCAACACGAACGCCACAAAAAAGCGGGGGTAATCTCAGGTGCTCCGGAATGGTAAGCAGATCCTGCTGCAAATGTGACATCCATCGTGTTGCTCATGTATGTCATGTAAGTACAAACCCGGTATTACGTCTTATTCGGTAGGTCACATTCTAGGAAATGAGGACAGGATTGTGGTAACGACAATTGGAACATATACGTCGTCATCTGTAAGATAATTTCTCTCTTTGTCTCTGTGAAGGTTTTTTTATGATTGAACTTTACAAAATATAAAGACAAATGCACAATAATAATCAACTAACGAAAACCACATATCGTAGCCGTAAAGACATTGCAGACGAAAAAAACCCAGATAGAAATTAAACTATACTTCAAAATAACTTCTAAATTAATTTTGAGAAAGGGAATCTTAACGCAGACTATAAAATGCAATGAACATTAGGTTCAATTTACAGTGATGTTTAAGTACTACTTGTAAATTTTTAAAGATTTGCCGGATAAACTATGTAACTCGCATGCACCAATAATTAACATCATGATCTGCATTGCCACATTCGTAATGTTTCTGATCAACACCGGGGCTTAATATTCAGTGATTTAATTTCGTCTGTTGCTGTTTTTTATAATTGTTTTGAAATTATTGTTGAGTGTAGTTGGTTTCCTATTTGAAATATTTTACATTTTGTCTGTAAGGGACCTTTCATAGCTTACGATACGGGCTTTGTTCATAATTCAAGACGTTACGGTGAGAAAAAGAGAGGCGAAAGATACCAAAGGGACGTTCAAATTCATAAGTCAAAAATAAACTGATAACGCTATGGCTAAAAAAGAAAAAAGACAAACAATAGTACACAAAACACAACACAGAAAACTAAAGACTGAGCAACACGAACCCCACTAAAACCTGGGGGTGATAGCAGGTGCTCCGGAAGGGTGAGCAGATCCTGCTCTACATGTGGCACCCGTCGTGTCGCTCATGTTATTACAAACCCGGTAATAATTCTAAATCGGTAGGTCACATTCGGGGAAAAAGGGACGGGATTGTAGTTACGACATTTGGAACATATCCGCTATCATCTGTGAAATGGATTTTCAATAACGGTCAACCAATTCGTGATGGCGTACGTAAAACTTACGAAGGGATCATTTCAACATCACCACTTGGAACTCTTGGATTAATAGCTTCCTTTTGAACAGCAACCCTCTATCAAGGAAATCATGATAGGAAATACAAGCCATGGAATATCGTATCAACTGGGAGATATATACTCCGTATGCAGGCGCTGCTGTAATTTTGATACATAGAAATTTACAATTGGGAAGCGGAAAACAAGTTTTTTTTCAACCGACCCTCATTGTCAGTTTCTAGATGTAAGTCGAGATATGAGGCAAACTTAACTGTATCTGTAAAATCACAAAAATACTGACCTCCGAGGAAAAATTGAAAAAGGAAAGTCCCTTATCAAATGGCAAAATCAAAATCTCAAACTTTTTTTTTTCTTCCCAAGAAGTTCCTGTATGAAGTCAGCCTCATATTAATAAAGGAACAAGTCGGCAAAAAGAGGGCATAGTTGGTTCCCATGGGAATGCCGATTGTTTGTTGAAAAACACGTCCTCCAAACGTAATAAATATGTTGTCAATCAAGAAATCAAGCATCTTGATAATGTCAAATTTAGAGAATTTTTTGTTTGAATCAGAGTGATTTTTACAAAGTAGGATTTATCCCTCCCTAAGACCAGATACTTGTATCTACGTTGGCCATTCTTTTTTATGAAACAAAACATGACCAATTCTTTCAATTTGTCTTTAGTTTGGAATGGGGAATACTTGTGTAAAGTGTAGAAAAGTCAAATGTTTTAATACTATTGCAAGATGAAAGAGTCTTAGATTGTATGTACTCTAAAAGATCTTTGGAATTTTTCAGCATCCACATTTGATTCACGCCGCTTCTAGAATATGTAGTTTCACAATAACTCTGAAGCCCGGCTTTAATTGCTGTTAAAATAGATGTTAATAATTTAGAAAGAGGTTTCGTGGAGCACTTGGAAAACTCAGCAATATACCGTTGTTTGTAAGGACTTATGTAGGTTAGGTATCCAATAAAGTGATGGAAGATCCAGTTCTTCATCTTTGGCTGACATTCCAAAAGAACACAAAACAGACCAATGATTATCAAGGATTTCCTCTTTGGAAAGTGTCGGGGGGGGGGGGGGGGGGGTATATGTTGAGTTTCCAAGTGAATTCTCACCTTCAATTGTAAACATGTTTTTCCTTTTGTTTTTAATAGATGATTTTCTCATTGGCATTCATACATCATCTCTTTATCTTTTTAAGTTAAACATTATGTATTTGTAGAAAATTTAAAGACAATCAAAATAATGATAAAATTGGTACAGGCAAAATATTACATATACCTTGACACACATTTTGACTTTCAGCAGGTCACACCGGAACACTGAAAATTTGTTGAAAGGGCTCGTTAACGTGTAGAGTGTACGACACACTCCCGACAAAAGGCATTGGACTTAACGTCCGCATTCTGACAGATTATAAATGCATATTTATACAACCCGCACTGCCAAAAGTAAGCCCCTCTTAAGCATTGTTTTTCACTGTCGGATTGAGGAAATACAGGTTACCATTTGCCTATATCTCAAACACTCTATAAGTCTAAATTTGAATGCTCAAAATCAACACTTTTAGAGCATGTACCATGAACATATAATGTCTTTGTACAAAATAAAGTTCTTGTTTTAGGAAACCCAACCTTACAAAGAAAGACGAAAGGATTCACTACTAACGGTAAGTAATAAAATGTTTTTTTTTCTCTCGAATTTTTCATAGTAGCATCGCTTTAAAGCTGACTTATTATTTAGTGTAAACCGGAAATTTTACCAATTCAGTGTCATCAATGAAATTTTAGCTACCACATTATTTAAAAATGACTTAAAAATATTTGCTGAAATAATATTTCATTATGCCCCTCCCCTCTCCCAAACAAATCACCTTAAAATCATTTGAACAAAAATTCGAATGCTGTTACATTCGATACACCAGTACTTTACAGATGTTCAAGTAGTAAAATCTATTGATATGATACAAGGTGAAAAAACAAATACAGATACCAGTTACGTCCATTGAGAAAGCGTTTTATGCGACGCATGCATCACACGCCATTAAAATTCACACACAGTCAAAATATCACAATCGGGCATTTGACACAATCGGATAAACATTAGATATCGATGATCTTTGATTAAAATGTCGGGGATAATATCATAGTGACAATTGAACGGGATTTCATACAAGTATAATCCACTATCAAAATATGTAAGCAATACTCTACAACTGTTTTTGAACTTGGATGAGAATCATTGATTGGTATGATTGGTTTGAAGGGTTATCTTGTTCAATAAGTTAAAGCTTGTCTCGTGTACCTTCTCCAGTCATTCTACATACTAACAACGAAAATCTAGTCGAAATCTACTAATCATTGTAATGTACTTTTTGATGAATATCACTGAACAAAAGACATTGATATTCTTTAATTAGTGAATTAGGTCACATTCTACTATAGTTATTCCTTAATAAGGCATTACTTTATTACAGAAGATGCATGTGTCAGTTCTCCGTGTTTAAATGGAGGAACTTGTATAACAGCCGGATGTAGCTACTACTGCAGATGTATTGAAGGTTACTCAGGATATCAGTGTGAAGGTAATTCTATATTAAAAACACGTTAAATTGTGTTTTTGCAAACACAAAAGGAAGAATCAATCGCATTTTGTATTCATTTTTAGTTGCCTACATTTCCACTTGATGTCGTATTTTTCTTGTGTTAGAAAAAAAGTTTCTAAGAAAATTAATAGACAATCACATTATTTCTTATTCACGTATAACATATCGCATAACATTTGAATGGTTTATTGTGAATTTTTCATTCTTTTTTTTTTTGATGTAATTTGTAAGAAAGAAATTTTGAATTTACTTTTAACTTCAATTTAAACATTGCCAGAATTCATGTCTGTAGATTTTTTTATACAAATGTCTACACCTGTGGCTCTCATGAAGACAACTAGAAAATTATCTGCAGTTGTGTTCGCCTTGTTTGCCAAGAGTTTTAAGACCTTTTAAGACGTCACTAAAACTGATCATCTGGAAAATGTTCATCATGTTTTATTGTCTTAGATACCAATATAGTGGAGATGAGATTTGCTTGTATCGTTATTTGAGAAGCCAGGCCTAGACCGAATAATTGTGTTCACTGTCCACACGATCCATACACATGTGCGCAAGATCCAAATTTTGTCAGAAGGGTTTCACCAAAACGAACATACACAAGATTTTTTATTGATATAAATTTCATTAAGGTAGTAACAAAACAAATGGTAACTCACGTTTTACAAAACTGATTCCATTTTCATTTTTCTTTGACCGCATCGGTGGTTTTGTGGTAGCGTGCTCGTCTCCAGTGCGGCGGGTCAAACCAAAGACTTGATAATTTGTACTTGCTGCTTCTTCTTTAAGCACGCGGCATGTAGGAATAAGATCAAAGACTGGTTGCCTGGAAGTCAGAATAATGCGCCTTGGTAGGGTGACATGTCTTTCAATTAACCCCAAACATACGACATCGTATAAAAAGTAAGATACAGTTTTTTTTATAGGAATGCCTACATATACACCTACAATTTAACATCATGAAATGCTTGCATGAGTTGTGAATAAAGTCCTTTCCTTGAAATGAATGCAAAATACTTTAAAAGAGTCTCCCTTTAGAAGATCTATTTTCAATCTTACTAAAATTCCTGCTTCGTACTGAACCAAAAGCATATTCTCAAAGCATTTAACTGTCTAGAATTAATAAACAATGTTGGTATGGAACAAATTGTGATAATAAGGTATATATTAAAGTAAAAAAACCTTGATGTTCTGAATTTATAAGATCAACTAGATGCATTAATCAGCCATGAAACTTGACAGACAGTTCTAACTTTAGTTCCAAAAATTGTGGCAATATGCGCGATTCATTTCAGGTAGGTGACAATGATAGACTTTGTCTGCATTCCTTTAGTTCAAGTTCTTTATTAACATTTAATAACCCCAAAGTGTTAAATTTTTTATTATTAAGTCCTCTGCTATTAAAAAACACAAATGGTGAAGCTCAGTCAATCCAAAAATATTGGAAAAAAGTCTATTAAATAAATGGCTCAGTTTTACAAGAAACAACCTGGAAAAAAAATCCAAAAAAGAGCCTAGGGCCGCTTAAAATTTTTTGAAACAAAAAGAAAATCACAGTTGCCAAAATCCCTGCAACGACCGCGTAGGCTTAAGCGATCTTTGAGACCAGATTGAGGTCATCTGGTTTATAAACCGAGATGTTGACTCATTTTCAGTTTGGCATCGGCAGACCTGCCAGGAAATACACATGCTCAAATTGCAACGATATTCCATAATGCATCACCTTTTGTACAATCTGTTGATCGGATCATGCAATCGCAAAGATATCGCTGCTGTATACCAATCATCACCAATAATACTTACTTCCATGACATCCATTTCTACTGAAAGTTAATCGACCATTTTCTACATAAGGAAATGTCTGTACCAAGTCAGGAATATAACAGTTGTTTTCCATTCGGTAGATGTGTTTGAGCTTTTAATTTTGCCATATGATTTTAATTTTCCTTGGAGTTCGGTATTTTTGTTATTTTACTTTTTGCAACGAGTAAGCGACCCCAAAAATCTATACCTATACTTAACGATAATGACCAGAATGATGTTATCGTAAAAGGAAAGCAAGTTTAAATTTAGTCTTAGACAAGCTTGCTTAATATCCCTAAATTTTTGCAGAAATATTCTAGTTCTTCCTTTTTAAGAATTGCTTCATGTTTTTCAGGAAAACAATTTTACTCAATGATTTTCTTGGAATCACTTCATCTGTGTTTCACTGGAGACTGTTAATCTTCCGCTTTCTGCCGTGTTTTTACTATTTGATGATGCCTTTGGTTTGATTGACCAAACCGGCAACGAGTAAGGTTGTGGTCATGGAGCATTTCATAACTAGGCTAGGACAGACACAGATCTATGTTAACCAGTTACATATATTCATTATTTAAACTTAAAGTCCTATTACTCATGTGAAAGAGGTATTTTTATTCAATGATAGATCTGAGTCAATATAAGGTGTCATGTTTAATTATCAGAGTTGAAAAATAAATAAATGGAAACTAAAATAGATATATTCATATCACAGACAATTATCAATTCATTAATATTTACAACATAATCATTTCATTTTCACTTTTCCAGTGAAATAAACATTACATTGTATGTATGAGAAGGGTCTTTTGTCTTTTGTAGACGAAACTCGCGTCAGGCGTAATTTATTCTAAACCTGGTTTCTATGATAAATTTTGATACTCTATGTTTTTTTTACAGAAACACCATGTTCTTTGGACCCTTGTTTACACAATGGAACTTGTGCAGTGCTCAAGAGTTCTTTTAAATGTGCTTGTGTGGATGGATACAATGGATCAAAATGTGAAGGTTGTAAAACTTTTCTTCATTATGTCTTGGTTGTCATTGCAAAACTAATTTAAGTTCCTCGATTGTAATTTTACCAAACTTGAACTTAACAATCATAAGTATCACGATGGATGCCACTACTAGAGCAGAGTCTACTTACCCTTCCGGAGCACCATGGCCTTGGCAGGTATTATCGACTTTGAATGTTCCCTTGGAATCTCCCGCCTTTTGTTTTGTAGAACTGTCTCTGTTAGATAGCACGTTATAAAATAGAAACATGTAATTTTAAACATTTTTTTCTTGCTTTCCATCTGCCCTTGCTATATGTTGTAAACTTTACATTCGAAACGTTAATGATTGGCGTACTGATTCACCTTAAGATTTTCAAAGGAAAAAAAAAATTTACTGTATAGGAAATGCATGAACTACACGGAAATCACCCCATTTTTTTCTTATTAATTTTCGAAAATCAAATACTGTACTCTTAATTCATTTATTCAGTTCTCGTAAGATTAAAAAAATATTGGTTTTTTCCGCATAGAACAAAACGAATGACCGTTTTTGATAGCAAATACTACAAGTATAATTTGTATTTGACGTTTATAATTCGATCTGCCGTGACTGTATTTCCACATCTTGAAAATTCCGATCTGATGACCACTATTCTTAATGCTGCATAAACAGATTCCAGCTTAAGAGTAAATCATAACCCAGCTACTCTTGTGCTTAATTTATTTGCAGTCATATTGTACGACAGTTTACTTTGTTTCACTTGGGTAAATGCATACCCAACTGAAGTAGGTCTTTTTGAAATATTTATAGGATTCTGCCGAATAAATAATGGCACAAAAAAACGCATACATCCTGACTTCTGATAGATTATACGTACCATCTACGAGAAATTCATTTAAAAACATAGCTTTCTTTAGATGAGGAGTATGTGCATTCATATTACATGAGTTAAACATGTGCTTGTGTGGATGGATACAATGGAACAAAATGTGTAGGTTGTAAAGAATGACAACAGTAGTATACCGGTGTTCAGAAGTCATAAATCGATTGAGAGAAAACAAATCCGGGTTACAAACTAAAACCGAGGGAAACACATAAACTATAAGAGGCAAACAAAGGAACAATATGAACACTGAAGTGCAACAAAAACAAACGCCAACATATATAGAAACGAACTATTTGATAACAACTGCCATATTCCTGACTTGGTACAGGACATTTTAAGAAAAAATGGTTGGTTGAACCTGGTTTTATGGCTAGCCAAACCTCACACTTATATGACAATGTTAAAAATTATTGCTAAAATGACAACACAACGTGACAGAAATACAGCACAAACAACACACGCAAGAACACTCATCACAAAGAAAAACTCTACATTTTATTCTTAATACCAAAACGTTGAATTCGTTATTTTTTGCTTAACACTTATTTTTTTTGTAGTGAATGTATTTCAAATGTTCGTTACATATCGATTAAAGATATATTTCTCAACACGATATTAGTAGCTACCTGAAGATACATTTTCCTCACAAATATGAAGATACATTTCCCCAATGCATTACTTAGAGGTCATGCTGTAAAGATATGACTAGAGGGGCTTTTTATTCGTGTTTCATTTATGTCATTTTCAGAAACACCGTGTTCTCTGCACCCTTGTTTACACAATGGAACGTGTACAGTGCTAGGGAATTCTTTCAACTGTGCTTGTGTGGATGGATACAATGGAACAAAATGTGAAGGTTGTAAACTTTTTTTTTCATTATGTCTTGGTTGCCATTACAAATCATATGTCGGATTAAGGATGGCACAAAGTTGAATAAGCATGAATCTCAATGATTATATGCACCAATTAGCGAGAAGTTCTTTTTAAAATTAAATAGCTGTTCCCAGCTGAAAACGTGGGTCTTCAGATTGCATGAACATAAACAAATGACCACAATTTACAGCAATCGAACATTCTTGACAATATAACTGTTTTCTACTAATAACAAATACTTTGAAATATTTCCTTCGTGTACTCGTATTTTCTAGTAGCGTTTTTGAATGTACGTTCTTTAGCGAGGAAAGATAACGGCATTCTTTCAACATGCAATTTTTAAACAAATCTCTCAAATCTCTAATATATCAGATATTACAGTTGTCTACTCACCACTGCTCGAGTTGCTTTGAAGAAATCATGGACGCGCAATACATCTGTACCGTATTTATGATTAGTGTCATGACATTATCTCACATCTCTTTTTCAAAGTTATACCATGTGACAGCTCACCTTGTTTGAATGGTGGTACATGCATACCAAACAAAAGCAGTTACGTTTGTTTCTGTTCGACTGGATACAATGGAAACCAGTGTCAAGGTGATTAACTTTGAAACATCCTATCATGTAACATAGATGCACTGATTTTTATTGTGATGGCGCAATATATGTAAATTACATGAAATGGTATTTAATGTAAAACAAACTTTAATTTATTTACAATACACAATTAATCAGGGTCTTAAATGAAACTAATTTTTAAACCGTTTACAACAAAAAGATGAATCCTTTTTTAAAAAGACGCACAAAAAAGACAAACAGAAAATAACATATGTATTCCCATGCCAAGTTATATGCATTTACACTACTAATAAATGTTCGTTTTATGTGACTTGTGGGTATACGTAAAAAAAAAAAAAAAAAAAACGCATTTAATCAAGCCATAATCGAATTCAGACGGACAATACCATGACCAAGAACAAAACACAAGAAAGAAGCCTTTTGAGCAAAGGAGTAGAGAATTTCGTTGCTTCGTTTAATTCAGCAGCGCCTGTTCCAATTGTGCACACGTTGTGTTGTTCAAGTTAAAAATGGTAACGAGGACGAACAGTTAACCATTTTGATTAGGCTAATAAATGTATACTCAGAAAAAAGTCATTTAAATTCTATTTTTCATAAGTGAAAGAAAAACTAAATCTTTCTATAAGTGTATTATTCCTTGTATTGCTAATGCCATGAATTTTACAGTTCAAATCTCATGTCCCTTGGGTTGGACGATGCATGAACACAACTGTTACTACTTCAGCAGTCGTGAAAACAATTGGAATGATGCCAAGGTTGGTGCCAATTATTCATTATTAATATATAGATTAAGGCAGCAGTAGTTAAACAATGTTCAAATCTCATAAATCCTTTATCTCATAATTTCATAAAACAACGACGAAGATGCGAATCAAGATAACACACATAAACAAATTGAAATAGGACGTAATTGGTCAAACGACAGCACAGACGACTATTTAATATTTAATTATCTTAAAATCGTCGACTGCACAAACACAGTTCAAGTGAGTTGACACACAGACATATCGTATCGGTCAACCAATTCGTGATTGTGACCGCAAAACTTATATAGTGTCGACTTCAAAAAAAGGGTTATCTAGAAAAAAGGACAAAACCAATATCCCTGTTTTCATATTGGGATCTTCTTTTCTGGTGGTAAACTGTTATTTTCAAATGATTTCAATTCTTCCTGCTTGAAGCACATTAAACAAGTTTCATGCATATTGATAGGGAGCAAGGAATCGCTTTGTTTTCTTTCGTTTATCGTGAAATGATAATTTACAACCTCTGTGGAAATGCACATAACCCCCATTTTTAGGAATTTGTATGTCAATAACATGCACTTTACATTTAATACAGCCGAGAATAAATGTTTGCCAATGAAATTTAAGGCTTGATAACAAAAATGGAGAAAACAAGTATTGAAATAAAGCTTAAGTGCACAGTAATTATTTTGACATTATGCCAATGATCAGGGTGGGACTCTCCACAGGTATCATCAGTTGTAATCAAATCAAATAGATAGTTTTCAACCAATTATAAATTTTGGTTATTATATGGGTAGATATGGATTAAAATCAAAGATAATTTTATATTTTTATTGTGAAATTATATATTAATTGTACATAACGGTGGTGGAACAGAAGAAGTCATTTTTATTGATATATTATTGTGTAGTGGATTGGACATATTCTTAACTTATAATATTGTGTGGTGAAGGACACTATTTTATTCTACTCCAAAGAAAGGAAGATATCTTATTTAGTTAAAAAGATATCTTATTTAGTTTAATAGATATCTTATTAAGTTTATAAGATATCTTTATAAGAAATTATATAAAAGATATCTTATATAGTTTATAAGATATCTTTTAAAACTATTATTCGTGTTGCTTAGTCTTTAGTTTTCTATGTTGTGTCATCTGTACTATTATTTGTCTGTTTGTCTTTTTATTTTTGGCCATGGCGTTGTCAGTTTGTTTTCGATCTATGAGTTAATAGTAATACTGTATTCACCTTCTCGATAGTACAAATTAAGTAAAATATAAATACAATGGTAAAAAGATGGAAACAACACTGTAAAAACTTCGTAAACACAAATAAAAATAACAATGAGTGTATTTATTCTGTATATTGTTTCTGTAGTTTTATGTGCCACATATTACAATTTTTGTTTGAAATGCTTATTTTTTCTAATGGTTCCACAATGGTGCATTAAAGTAAGTCGTGTTGTCCAACTATCGTGTTAGATTTTCAAAATTTATGAAAATGTACAAATTTTTAGTAAAAATTAAAAGGAGTCGTTGGTAATACGTCGATAAATCAACAACTTTAAAACAATACAAGAGAGGTAAAAGATATCTATGGGATATTCAAACTAATACGTCGAAAACAAACTGACAATTCCATGGCAAAAAAAGTAAAACGACCAAATGACAAACAAAAGTATACAAAACACAACACAAAAAGCTAAGGACTGAGTAAAAGAAACCCCATTAAAAATCGGGGGTGATCCAAGGTGATCCGGAAGGGTAAGCATATCCTACTACACACACAACTTAACAGACACATATACAGATCAACACACTTCCAAAAGCAATGTTGATTGATTGATTTGTTGAGACCAAATCCTTCAAGCAAACACCTGAGATAGATTTAGTTATTTTTAGTACCTTTTAGTATTTCTGTCACGTAGTGTTGTCATTTAGCGACATTTTTTAACATTGTCATAAAGCGGGAGGTTTGGCTAGCCATTAAACCAGGTTCAACCATCATTTTTTGTACCAAGTCAGGAATATGGCAGTTGTTATCAAATAGTTCGTTTCTATGTATGTTGGCGTTTGTTTTTGTTGCACTTCAGTGTTCCTGTTGTTCCTTTGTTTTCCTCTTATAGTTAATGTGTTTCCCTCGGTTTTAGTTTGTAACCCGGATTTGTTTTTTCTCAATTTTATTACTTTTGAACACCGGTATACTACTGTTGCCTTAATTTCTTTTATTTAACATATAGCTTTTAACGTGATTCGGTACTTAGGCATCCTCAACAATTAAATATTTGACTGTGAGCGTTCCTGATATAGGTAAATCCAGTAAAATGATCCGGACTGCAATAGGTCATCTACAATGCATGTAATTTTTATTTGTATTTCCATTTAATAAGGATTTTCTTCTTAGTAAATTAAGCTGTGTTTTATTTCAGAGAGCTTGTAAAAGGCAAAATAGTATGCTTGCAGAAGCTACATCATTAAGTAAAATTAGATTTCTTAAGACAAATGCGAAACAATATTTAAAAGGTATGTTTGAAACTGCAATGTAAGACTTGGCATTTGTTTTGTTAACCCTAATTAATTATAAAGGCTTATAAATCGAATGTTATGCTTTAGATTTTTTTTCTCGAGGGTAAATCGTTTTAATGGGATAGAATAGAAAACAAACAAATAAGTTTTACTTTCTGCGGCAAGATCTTATAATTTTGTTCTGGTCATAATTGTTTTCTCTAGCCACTTTTGTTTCTGAAATATCGTTTTTGTCTTGTAGCATGTTGAAAAAATATTTGGTATATGATTTTACAGTTATTGTGCTTTTGAAACTCACTCTTTTCAACCGGACAATTTTCCTTATACTGTTTCCTATCATCACTTCTCTCTCCTTTGGATCTAAGTGCTATAGGTCAAGGCAATTATTTGCTGTTCACGTAATTGAACGTATTAATATTGACGTAGAAAACTAAATTAGTGACATGCTTACACGATTTACAATAACATATTTAGAAAAGTTAGGATGAAGTTAAAAGATTATGAAATTTAGATGAGAGTGTTTAATTATGTCGTAAAGAAAGAATAGATCTTTATTTCCATGATCAAAATGACACTGTCCAATAAACGGAGGTTGAATATATATCTCTTCCAAAAAGTATTTGGAAATGCAAACTACAAATAAATATTTAAGACCTATATCGATTTCATTTGTATAACTACTTGTATGATTACTGAACAGTTAATTTTACTTTATAAGAAAAAAGGCTTTCAAGATATTCGTATCATCGTTTGTTTATGTTTCAATGTTTGTTTTGACGACTTTCACATTCATTCAGTTTCCCATACAATATGTATGTAATGACGTCGCAGTTAGAGTCGATTGTTAAATATTGTCTTTTACTCCTATTGACCTCGGGTAATGAATACATAAAAACATTCGACGCCCGAATTATTCTCGTCGTTGCCGAACAGCTGACAATATAGTTGTATTTTACAAAGGGTGTGGAATCAACGTATTTAAAGAGCGTCATAGTCTTTTGATATTAGATTCCACGGTCACGTTCTAAATTTTGAAATTTCATTGTTAGCACACCGTCTAATAAACCGTTAAAGGTACCGACATAAGGTTTTTGTCACAATAAAAGTTGCGAAATGACGCACTGCAAACTCTTTTTGGTCGGAAACTTATAAGCAATCTATTCATTCTTTTTTGTGTATGTGTTTGGCCTGTCACATTGTTTCAGTGAATAAAGATACAGATACAAATAACTGTAAACAAAAGCTATTGATCGGTAGTAAAAAAAAATTCATAAACATTCATTTTGATTTGGCAAATTTTCAAAACTTATAAATGATTAAAGAAGAAATAAGTCAAATTAAAAACAAACAAACCGAGGGAATCGCATTCACTTCAAAAGGGCGTAGACCGCTTGCATCGACAGGGGAACCATCTGCTGCCATGCAAATCCATACTCTGTCAAAATGCCAAAAAAAAAAAAAAAAAAAAATGGGATTAGACAAAATAGGTAAAGATATGTCATATTGTGCATACTAAAAAAACGAAAAAAATCCGGCATTTATGAAAAAAATTAAATGAAAACAAATTACTTTGTGTCTCTTTCTATAACGTCACAGTTATCATCCGTCAACCCATATCTGGCGTTCGCTTGTGTTTCAGGATGATATGACCATGTATAAATCTCTATATATATAAAACACTTTAAAATAAGATGATATGGGGTATGCTGAACAGATTTATCTTGTTCAGAAATAATATAGCCTAACAATTATGTTTAATCGTGATACATGAAGAGAGGCGAAAGATACCAAAAGGATATTCAAATTCATGTCAAAAAAAATATGACAACGCCATGGCTTAAAAAGAAAAAGACAGTCGACAAACAACAGTACACAAAACACAACAAAGAAAACTAAAGACTGAATAACATGAACCCCACCAGACTAAGGGTGATCTCAGATGCTCCAGAAGGGTAAGCAGATCCTGCGTCACATGTGGCACCCGTCGTTTGCTCATGTAAGTACAAACCCGGTGATAAGTCTTATTCTGTAGTTAACATTCGGGAAAAAGTATATGAATAAGGAGATGTGGTAAGATTGCCCATTAGACACTTTTTAATGCGAGATAAAAAATAGTCCCCGGTATGACAAGGTATATAATTTTCAATTTTTTTACTGATTAGCCTTCCATACTTTTGCGATACAAGAATGAGCACGTAAAGATGCATTCACACATAAATGTTTAATTCTGTTATATTGTCATTACCAAAAAAATTTAAAAAAAAAGAATGTGGCACATTATTTATCAGTACTGAAGATATGCTTAATTCAATTTTGTCAGAAAAGGATACAGCGTTTTGGCTTGGTGGGTCGGATTTGGAATACGAAGGTGTATGGGTATGGACAACTAGTGGACGGAAGTTTTCATTAACTGACTGGCATACACGAACTATACATGAACCAAACAATTGGAATGGAAAAGAACATTGTCTGGAGTTAAATAACTTTCTGGACTATGAATGGAATGACGACAACTGTTTGAAGAGGAATAAGTATATTTGTGAAAAACCGTACGTTTAAACTCGGTTCTTATATTTAATATTATGAAGAGAGAAGGTATTTCAAAACAATAATTTTAGTCCCTTGAATTTGAAAATCAAAACGTATTATAAATCGATCAAATAACATCATTCTGTAAGAGACAAAAATACTGGTAATTTATGCTGCATTTTTTCCTTTGTCGTTTTAAAGAAATAATTTACATCAAAATTGTGATAGAAGAAAACCATGGTCTTTTATCTACAATTTGACGTTGTACCATACTTGAATAACTAAACATGAAACTCAACTATAGTCCAAGAAAAAAGTAGTTTGAGCTTAGCTATCGTTCAAAATGTTCCATTTCATGGTTTTCCATGGCTGAAGCTCCTCCCAATTTTTGAAAGATATCCGCAACTGAAATATTTAGGAAACTAAACAAATGAAAGGTCATGAACATTATTTTGTTTTATTTTATAGCAAAATTTAATAAATCATTTTTAAACACAACACATCTGAAGAAACATTTGTTTCTTTCTGAATTTTTCAAGTTAAATAGGAATTTTGTTTCCGAGTTCCCTTAAATTTGGAAAAAAATAATAAAAGTTTCTGCTTCCAGTTTGAGATATAAAGTTGCTCTTTTGCGATAATTCAATTACATTTCTTTGAAGTAAAAGAAAAAATGCAGTTGTTAAAACTTAGAGTTCCACTCGGCGCATATCAATTTCATGGCAATTCGCGGAAGTTTCAGGGTTGACTGGTTCCAGTATTGAACACGTCAAATCATTACAGGTAGCAAAAATTGTATTGTTACTTGGTGGATTTTACACAGCGGGCATGTTTTGCTCTTATCCACCATTTTTGATTGATATGCCCTTACGGCTGACGACCTGTGTCCAGTACGATCCATGATTGTGTGTTCATTCAATCCGGCTTGTACAGTGATGTTGAACACGTCCGCTTCCCTGAATAGTTTGTGTAATTTCCAGTTAAGCCCGGTTTTTGACTCCTTTCTTTCATTAAACCTTCAATTTTGTTGACACCAAACGGCTATTGTCCATACCGTATTGTATTTCCAACGAAAGGTTTCCAATAAAAACCTCCATCCTTAACAATATAAAAACAAGGAGATGTTGTATGATTGACAATGAGACAACTACCTACCAAAGTTCAAATGAAGTGGATGTAATCAATTATAGGCAACCATACGGCCTTCAACAGTGAGAAAAACCCATACCGTATAGTAGGCTGTAAAAGGCCCCGACATAAAACATATGAAACAATTCAATTGAGAAAACTAACGGCCTAATTTATAACAAAACAATTTACGAAAAACAAATATGCCCGACATGATTCCCAACGACAACCATTGAACTACAGGCTACTGACTTGGGACAGACACATACAGAATGTGGCGAGGTTAATATAAAGTAAGGAGACATGGTATGATTGCCAATGAGATAATTATCCACTAAAGTTCAAATGAAGTGGATGTAAGCAATTACAGGCACCCGTACGGCCTTAAACAATGAGAAAAACATATACCGTATAGTTGGCTATTAAAGGCTTCGACATGAAAGATATGAAACAATTCAATTGAGAAAACCATAGGCCTTATTTATAACAAAACAATTTATGAAAATACAAATATGACAGACATGAACCAATGACAACCACTGAACTACAGGAGATAGAAATCTTGAAATAATTCAATATTCATTACGACGTTTTGCGAAAACTATCATATGTTTTGGTAAAATTAATATTGACGGAGTAATGAACATATGCATCTTCATGTTTAAACAGTTGTATTGCCTTTTATTCTGAGTATACTCAAATTACTATTATGCAATTTCACTAACATTTAGGAGATGAGAGATAACTCTTGTAATAAATGCTGATTTTCCTCAGTCGTGATTAGTTGAGAGCAAACACAATTCTATTGTAATATTTTTGTTGTCATTAGCATGGGTGGATCCAGAGTTTGAAAAAAGGGGGAGCGTAATTCCAGTAAAAGGAATAAAGCAGAGCTAGACAAAACCATTTTTGGGCGATTTTATGCTAAACATTCATATGAATTATGAAGAACATGAGATTTGATTTGGCGATGAAATATGGGGACGTATCTGCGCTCCCTGGATCCGCCTCTGTTTATATTAAGTGTTTGATAATGATCATGTTTAAATGAAGAAATAAATTGATCAAATTAATTGAATAATCAATTAATGCAGTTTGTTAAAGCCAAAATGTAAGTTTAAGCAATTTTTTCAATGAAATGGACAAACCTTTAAAATGCATATCTTGTACGATATCTTGAAAATTACCAATAAAATAAAATTTAGAATAATGATTTATATCCTTGTTGCTTATTTCATATGCGCCAGGCCACCGATGCAAGTCTAATTGTTTCGACTAATAAATCTAATGTATGTTCCCTTTCCGTCTTCTTCAAGTTCAAATTGGGAACATTGTAAATTACAATGTTCGTCCCTACCCCTCAGGCCAATCATTTTACAGGTATAGTAAAATACAGTGTACTAAAGATTCATTGCATTTGATTACTCAAGGATATCAAATGACCACATAATTTCCTCATCTTCCGATATTGCGTCGGTTTTTTTTTTCACTTAGTCCTCAGTCCTTTCGTCAGCAACTCCTTATCCTCGCATGAAGAACTTTTCGAAATTTTGCAAATGTGTTGACTTTCCCGCACCAAATAATAAAGTACAAATGTTTCAAAGTCAAACTTCTTTTTGTGGGAATCGACTGCTAAATTGATATCATCTTCTTTTCGGTCGCGACTTGAGATAATTGAATGTCTTCCTCTATTTCGGCCGCAACTTGTGATAACTGAACATTTTCTTCAATTTTAGCTGCCATTTGAACGAGTTCGTTTGCCTGCAAATCTAACAAATCTGGAAAATCCGACATTTTTTTCAGTTTCTATATAGCTTTACAAATAGATTATACAAACAATCGAACACGATGCGAAATACTGATTTACGCAAACGTGATCAATGTATAGTATAAATTAAAGTTGTTAATAATTTTATTTATATTACAAATTATATATAACACGAGGGTTACTCATTAACATATTTAAACAAAATCATCCGTCAGATTCGTATTTTTAGAAATTTTAACTCGTAAGAACCTTGATATATATAATACTTTTTGAACAGATGTCGTAATATCAAAAAATCGATTATAGATATCAAAAACCATGCAAAATTTAAGGGAATCGCATAACTTTCACCTTGGGCGAGACTGGTGGTGTCGACAAGATAATCAGATCCTTTTATAATTGTTCCACTCGCCATGCAAATCCATTCACTGTCACAAATGTCAGAAACAAAAATAGGATTCACAGATCAGACGACTATTCAGATTGTTACTTTTGAGTTGTGACATGGACTCATCGTATCGTCAAAATGAATTCATTAAGGATACCAGGTTTATGATTGTGTACTGGTAACCCTCGATCAACTGAAGTGTCGATTGTGGTCTTTCATTCTCATAATTCTGTTGGAACATTTTTGTGTTAGTAGGACACCTTTGTTAATGAAGTCTGTTTGATGTGAACATAATTATTTTGAATTTCTTCTTATGTATTTATTCCAGGCCTTCATAATTATATTATTTGTCCGCAAAACAATAATCCTGACAAATATGCCCCATTTTTGGGATCTTGTCAATATTAAAAAATGAGCAAAAATTTTACTCAAAAATATGTTTTGCGACCTGATTTATTATACAAAAATGTTTTTGTGGGTCAGGTGTCTATTAGTTGAGGCTTTTTTTTCCTTTTTAACAATGGCGAAAATCATGTTGTATGTCATAAATGTCAATCATATGGATAGCACAGCTGAATTATTTTGAAACTGTTTTGTAATAACGATTTTGACTGGACGACATCATACATTTTTACAGGGTTAAATTCACGGTTTACCACATTAGCTTGTGATTTCTTTAATATATTGAAAAGAATATCCATAGGCTTCACCTGAAGCCGACATCAAATTTAAATATCTGGTGTTCATGTTTGAAGCCGGAGGGTATCCATGACGTCATACAGGTTCACAAGAAGAGAACAACGTTTCGGCAAATTTTCTATTTATCAAATATTTCAACAAAATTAATAAAGCTGTATCATGTCTTAAATTGAATGCTTTATGTTTTTACATGATAATGAGGCAAATCTTTTCCTTATATAGGAACGGCATAGAATTCACAACACATAAATCAGGATATTTACCAGCTATTTGTTTGAAAGTTTTTATTATTTGGCATTCAAAATCAAAACTGATGAAGGCTTTTCAAAAACACGTGTTGCGTGCACTAAAAATGTTTCGAGACTTTGATATGAGCAGTTAGTATCACTTTGTACCTAGAAGTTGGTAATTCGGTTTTGTCGCAATGTTAAAATTATGCATTACATTTGTTTATATTTTCCAATTGTTTTAAGAAAATGTTGAAAATAGGGTTGATATTTGACGATTTTTACTGTTTAGACCCATCCCGATTTCAACTTTTAGACGTTTCATTTTCACTTTCCAAACCTTGGTCATGTGCACATCCAAGGAAATATGTGTTATACACACGGAAATCTTTTATACTTTTTATCAATCAAACCTAGGCTCATATACATTCTGTGCATGTATTCTACTGAAGTATACAGTTTTGAGGTTTCTATCTCTCCATGGTTTTGTTTGGGTTTATAACATGGTCAATCCTTAGCTTTGAAGTCTACAGAAACTTGTTTATCTGAGAACGATCGTCTATAAATGTAAGCTGCAATTGTGTAACACATGCTTTTTATTCGGGAACAAACAGATGCTCTACATATTGTCAGTTTGGCAGCACTGCCTTTTGGGACAATAATACCCGACGAGACTAACAGTCCACAAGCCGATGTATCCACCTAGTACTGGTAAATAAAAATGAATCTTTATAAATGGTGTGCGTCAGAAGAACTTTCCCGGATGTACCTTACACATGAACAATAAAAACGAAACAAATTGAAACAGACGATGTGTCAATCTGCTTTAAAAACAGATCATGTGTCCACAGTAATTGTTATTGACACATGTTTATCATAAGCGAACCTTCACTACTAGTTTTTGAAAATAAAACCATCTTTTTGACATGAGGATATAATCAATGTACTAAAATGCAGTTCTAGACTCGTTTCATCAGTTTTGATTAAGTGCGGGACATAAAACATTCACACAAATATTCTGGCTCCGTACCATCATTTTAGATACATTTTGAAAATAAAGTTTTTAATTATTGTGAAATGTCTTTTTAACTTTTATTTTCCATCATCTGTTATCTCCTTGTTTATTCATTTGAAAGTCGTAAATTAAGAACAATAACACCTCATTCAGAAAACAATAAACAATTATTCTGACATAAACATGACATACAAACTCATCATAGATACAAGGATTAAAATTTTGTACGCCAGACACACGTTTCGTCTACAAAAGACTCTTCAATGATGCTCGTCGCCAAAATATTTGAAAATTCAAAACGTATCAAAAAATCGAAACTCTTATCGAAAAAGGACTTTCTACCAAATTATTGAGTCAGTAATTGGAAGAAATGAAACGATCACAATAACAACAAAACCATACTGATAATAAACTCTCAATATAAAATAAATTCAAAGGTTCTTTCATCTCAGCTTATATCTTCTTTGTGGCATTCAGTGTTGATACCAAACTGGAACCGGTTAACAATTTACATTTAATCAAACTGTTGTTTTTATTTTGAGCCTGTTAAAATATTAAAATGGTGCTTACATAAAACATGATATACAATAATAAGAAAATCCGCTTTTTACTCACAGGAATGAACTTTCAAATGGTAACATGAAATACAGGTATAAAGATACCTAATTTTGCAAGTGTCCTAATGATTCTTTATGATAGTATCATTGATGAATATTTCATGTACAGAAATATATATATATCTGTTGTAACTACTTTAAGACGAGCCTAACTTACATACAAGTAACTTTGGTATGGAAATAATTTTATTCAATTTTCAATCATCGTCGTCATTTGTGAATACATATTCGATGATGGTCAATCAACTCGTGATGGCATCCTTAAATTTTCGAAGTTGTGACCTTAACTTCACCACTCGGAACCATTCGTTTGTAATAGCTTCCTTTTAAACATCAACCCTCTATCAAGAAAATCATAACAGAAAAGTAAGCTTTAGAATATAGAATCAACTTAGGTACATATTCTATATGCAGGCACTTCTAGGATGTTGCTACATAGAAAATGGAAAATTCACAATTGGGAACTGCAATCCCCTCCTTTATCGTAAACTTTTGTCAATTTGTAGATGTAAGTCAAGATATGAGGCTGTTTTAATTGTATCTTCTGAATCCTTTTACACAACAACGTCATAATAGTACAGGAAACACGATATCTTGCATTCCCAGAAGTAATATTCTTCAAAATTTCCTGTACCAAAACATGAATGTGGCAGTCAATTCGTTCGTTCCGTTTGTTGATAAAGTTTATTTTGTCAGTTTTAATGGACGTCACCTTTTTGATTTGGAGTTATTTGTTATAACTTTCTTTGTATATCAGTGAATTCTTTATTTTAGAATAAAAATAATTAGACCTGTGAGATATTAATTCAGGGTAAATTGGTCCTACATCTTTCTTTCAAATTGCATCGTTACGTATTTACTTGACTGAATATAAGAATTTTTAACGTAAAATTGAAGGCATGAATAAAATATACACTCATATGACATTAAGATACAGATATTGACAGAATCCGTTTACACTCAAACATTTAACGACTTCATATCCGTGATTATTCTTTATCATACTTTATTATTGAAATTGACAAGATTTAATATAGTAAACAAAAGTAGTCAAATTATTATTGGTTTTCCCATAGTTCAAACTAGTCGTTATCGTTTTACGAACAAAATGTATTTAGATAACTAAACGGCTATGTTAATCAAACCAAGGGTAGATCTTTGGATAATGATATATCTTATCGTATCGTGTAATTGAGTAATAGTGTTAAAATATAATTTGGATACGGATATATTTTAACGATTTAAATATATAATTGTTAATCTATACATTGTTTCACATCTTTAGCTTATTTCTTTTATTGACACCCATTTTGGTATTTCGTATTACTTTTATGCCGACGGTTATATCATTGTGATGACAGAAGTGAACATATCGTTTACGTTCGGCGAAAGTAAGATATACAGAAATTTAACATAAAGACAAAACCTGGCGAAAAGAAAACTTAAGGATGTTCGCTCCTCTGTCATAAAATAACATGGTTCGTAAAAGACTGTTATAAATTGAAAGTATATAAATAACATACTTAAAAGAAGAAAAAAATAAAAGGTCCGTGTCCTTGTTTTTGCGATATAAGCAATCGAAAATTTGACGGGAAATTATTCTCTCTAGATTTTTCATTCATTTAACATAGGCACCTATTTTCTTTTAAACACAATGAAAAAATAACAAGGATTTTTTAAGGTTTTCAAAAATGTCTTTTTAAAACATATGCAATAAAATTATGAAAAGAAAAGTAGGTTTTAGCGGGCAAAAGTTTGAATGACACTACAAGGATAAAACTAGAGGATTCCGAATATCTGACAAAAAGTCAAAAACAAGAGTAACGAACATCCTCAAGTGTAAAAATTGAGAACATTACAACAAACCGTTCTCTTTTTATGCATTGCAAAAACAATCAGAATCAGTGAGTACACCCCAGTTTACATCATGCTAAATTCGTGAAAAGAAAGAAACATTGCGAAAAAGGAGGCAAAAGAAACTAAAGGGACCTAAGTCGAAAACAAACTGTCAACGCCACGGAGAAAGATAAAATTACGACCAAAAGTAAAACAACAGTACACAAAACACAACATCGAAAACTCAAGACTGAGCAACACGCAACACACCAAAAAACCCAGGACGATCTCAGGTGCTCCGGAAGGGTAAGCAGATCATCCGCCACATGATGCGTACTATTATGTAAATAAAAGTACACACACTGTTTGATAGAAGCATTATCTTACGCATCAATTTCATCTATTTGATTTGTATTTTGACGGCCGTTTTATCATATTTAGAAAAAAATTGTATTTCTCTGCAAAATTGTCCGATAATGCTAATGTATCTTTAACAATCACCAGTTAATCAATTAGCTTATTCTATATCAATATAAATGCATAAGCAAATAATTGCTGTTAATCTTAAGAGGCCATAGAAGTTTAATGAAGGTTAAAATTTCGTAAATTCATGTTGAATATACAAACTAAGAAAACCCCGAAGGAAATCGTTTGAAATTTGGAATAAAAATGTGAAAATAATGCTGGTTGATTAATAAACACTTTACTTAAACATTTGTTCGTTCTCGAAAACAAACATTTACCTTATACGGATTTGCTTTAATTGTTTTTTTTTTAAGATTTCACAAAACTCCTGATCATTTGTACTAGGATTTAGATTTTTGAATAGTTTCGTCTCGAGCATCACTGTCGGGATATAAATTATCGAAATGTGTATCTGGTGCAATAAGGTGGTGTTGTAAATTTATAACTCTGTTTTATATGTATGAACATATGGAGATATTGTATGATTACTAATTAGAAAATAGCCGTCAAAGACCGAATTAGATTAAAGATAAATATTTTGAAGGCGTTTTCAAACAAAAATTTCCTATACATCTGCGGCTTACAATGGGGTTTAATGCACTTTGCCTTGAATTTTTTTTATTCGTTTCATTTATATTTCTGATTTTGTTCATTAACTGCTTATGTGTTCTTATAATTATTAAAATAAATTTCCTATTCATTTAGACCCTCGTACAATTGGAAATTTTACACTCATTCAAATCGTTCAAAGGTTGATATTTCGTAAGTACATATTTTGTCAATTTCTTAATGTATTATTAAAGTATTTGTTCACAACAAGAACAATGTCAACCGAAACACATGTAGCGTACCATACATGTACTAACGATCCAAAATATACCCAGTATAATATAACATTTCAAGAAAAGGAAACCTTAAATGAAGACTACGGAATATTCAAAGAAAGTGATGATAAATTAAAAGATGATCAACCCGACAAAACTTGGCAATTCCAGGACAGCAAAGATATGCAAACCAGTAGAAATAGATGGAGATTTGGAACGGTATTGTTTATACTAACGACAGTTTTGTGTTTGGTAGTAACAATTTATTTTGCTACATCATCCAGCTCTAACAAAAGTGAAAATTCACATGGTAAGTCAAATGATATTCAGTACTCTACACCTTTTCTCCTATTTATGCAACTATGGATTGTTCAATCTTTCCAAAACTGTATGACGGTACCTCTTGTTGATCACTATCAAAGTCTTCATACACTGCCTTAAATCTCAAACTGTATATTATTTGGTCCAAATATGTACGATATATGAGGAAGAACTTCATCCAAAAAGATATATTTTACGCACATTAAGATCTTTGTAAAATACTTTTTTTGTAGTAAAATAAATTGCTCATATCTAAATATAATAATATAAATGGCACCAATTTTACAGCGCCAGATGCCCATGTAAATGACTAGATCTCAACATGAGGCTATTGTGGCAGTTTTTGTTGATTTGGACCAAATATAAGAACTTGGAATCCCTAATGCCGATATACAAGACAAAATTCAGAAATTTTTATCAAGTTTTTTCAACATCTGAAGGATTCATTAAACTTCTTCATTTCCGAATTCAAAGAGCCAAAATATGACCTTATTATACGTTCTCTTTACGAAGAAAACAAAGGTTTAATTCCCACTGGCAAAGTTAACCGTAGTTGAAGTTTGGCTAATTATTAAAGGTCTCCTTTGCTGATAAAGTTTAAAAGCGTGTCACCGTATTAATACACCTTCAGCTTTCAAATATTTGGGTAACAGAGTTCCTGGATAAGAAATATTAAAACAACTCGCTTCGGACGCATCGACATTTATTCAGTTTTATTTATATTTACATCAAGGTGTTAAATCTTTCTCCCATAACATTGCATACAAAATTTCAACTCTGATGTCCTTGATAAAACAATTTTGCCTGACCTTTCTTCAATGAAAATAGATTCTCCTTAAATCAATCCATAAATAGTGTCAGACCATTTTATGACCTTTCTGATTACATACTATATGTACTGCAACGCAACCACTTGCGTCAATCACATAATTACATATTTTTTTTCTGCAAGAAGGGGGCGTTGTTAATCACAGACCAACACTTTCGGATTTTGAAATTAATTTATTTTTTTGTTAAAGGACACTCAAGTTTACAACGAAAGACGGAAGATCTTACCAAGACTAAAGGATTTACAGAGACGAAAGGTTATACAACTAGAGGTATAGTATGAAGTACATTCTTTGAAATGTTCTTTTCCTTCACTTCCAAAATTGTGTTAAGAGAGACAACAACTAGACTGAATTATTTTTGCTTAATCTCATATTGCTTTCATTGCATTGTTTTAGTCTCATATTTATAGCTGATTAATTAATTATTGTTTCCCAATGACAAAATAAAAAGCAAATGATACTTGTACAACTCCGTAGGCATTTAAATATGATATGACAGTTGTTTTCCATTCGTTTGATGTGTTTGGGCTTTTGAATTTGCCATTTGATAAGGGACTTTCCGTTTTGAATTTTCCTTGGAGTTCGGTATTTTTGTTATTTTACTTTTTTTCAAACATGGTCGACTTTCTAAACTTGTTCTAAGAGAAATTTCCAAATGATGTAAGATGACTTTTTATTTGACAACGATGATCGACAGCATCATGAAAAACTGAATTTATTTGTAATATCAAACACAATGCTAAGAATTCCCCTTATTAACTTTCAGGCCGATATCAACGATTAAATGAAAATATCTGGACTTATAAAAACTCATATGTGAATACACAGCTATGTTCGATTAGAGTTATTAACTCCCAAGACTTTGCATTTGAAATGTTATACAAAGGTCAGGTTCGGCGCTGTTATATCTGTTTCAAAGCAACACTTTCATTCGTAAATGCCAATCAAACACTATGACATTCAATTGGCAATTGATCCGTTGAAATTTGTTTGATAAAATATCCGAATAAATGTGAATATTAAGTTTTTTTTCATCACGAATTCTCAATAAGAGAATAAACAAGTAACTTTGCCATTGTGTTAATATCCGCATGTCGGAGGATGCATGCAAACAATAGACATTTACCCTGTCGAAGCATCCGGTCTCAATCCGATATCAGTACGTGATCTGTACCTATTTTGGTGTTTTACCTCGATTTGTATCTTCTTAAAGAATTTATTAGATTCGAACATCGGTAAACTACAGTCACATATAATTGATATCAGCTTAAATCAGGCAATTATGTTTTTTCTTTCCAATTTGACGTTTCATAATTAAAAGCATTCTGGGTAACATTCTTAAAGGTGAACACCAAATTGTTGTGAAAAATTCAACTAATTTATGATTAGATATACAGTATGGGTTTTGCAGATTGTAATTGACCGGAATGTTTAATGTAGTTTTAATTTACCTCCTTGTCCTTTGGTGTATGCTAGATTATAGTCTCATAATCACATAGCCTTTTTTTACATTAAATCGTTAATAATGCATTATTTTATTACAGAAGACGCATGTGTCAGTTCTCCGTGTTTGAATGGTGGAACTTGTATAACAGCCGGATGTAGCTACTACTGTATATGTCAAGATGGTTTCACGGGATACAAGTGCGGAGGTAATTCTGATTTAAACCTTTAATCTGATAATGTTTTCGACATAAAAGGAAGATTTAAGTTAATGCCTGTTTACATTTCTCGTTCTGCCTTTCTGTACCCTGTATGATAGCACCTTTGTATACACTCTAGATAACTTCTTATGTTCCTGCCCTTAGACAGACGTTCAATGTTAAAAAAGAAAATAAAGTGCAAATGTGTAAAAACAATATTTGAAAAATGCAACAGCAATAGGTGGATTAAATAACATTTTAATTCTATGGACATGTGTTAAATAGTTTTAGGTTTATCATAAGAATCTTTGACATTCACATTCGAACGATTTTGCAACTTTAAGATGTTAACCCTGCAATCTAAGCGAGTAAACAGTAAATTTCTTCTACCTCCTTCACTGACGCCAGCACAATAATTCTAGAGATAATAATCTGGAAAGTCGTAATGGTCTATCATTTATAAATTTATTATTTTATTGATGTCCATATTCATAGAAAAGGAAATCAGTGACATTACTACCTATCGTTGAAAAGTTGTTACCCTACTGGAACAATTGCATTGGGTCTTGTTTTAGTGAGGTTAGACCTTAATCTTAAAGTTTATGCTAAGTTTTATGTAAATTATTGTTTAATTTCATGATCTTCTCTGTTTCCTATAATTGTTATGATGCCTTTCTTGGGTGACTGGTATTTGTAAATTGCCTGTTTCTATTTTCAATACGTACTTATCTACTTATAATCTACTTATTATTATCGACTGTCAAAAGTTTGACTAAAACAGAAAATAAGATAAAAATAATTGTATTGGTATTCTTTTTGGGTATTTTCATAATTCGAATAAACAAGAGAGGCAAAAGATACCAAAGTTGCATTTAATTTACGAATTATATTATAAATCAATTGCAATAGTTATACCGATGTTGATGCAATATTCGTTGGTAGGGTCGAAAGCTCACAAACAAATTTACCCCCAGTCGCATTTTTCACTGATATTCAAATCCCATTTGGAAAATACAAAGCAAGGAGAAAAAGCAAAACGTGAGGGAATGAAGAGAATTTCAAAAGGAGCGAGACAGGGGCATCGACAGGGAGAACTTATCCTGGTATGCATTATCACTAGCCATGCGAATTTCAATCCGTCAAAATATCACAATATGACACAATCGGATACACGACTATTTTGGTATCTAATGATCTAAGACTGCAAAAACATGTCTCCAGTTAGATGATGTAAGGACGTCGACCGTTTCTGATCATATCTCCACCATGTTTTGATTTTTAAGCTATATTGGGAATAATTAATTGAAAATATTACACGTACTTTTACATTAGATACCAAAGTTATAAAATTAACTGGATATATTTTGTTTGTTATATGAAAATGAAAAATGACAATAAACAGTCATTTGAATAAAAATTGTCTATTTACTTTTTTGAGGTTATTTGTAAGATTATATGACATGAATTTGGAAAGTTAAATATCTTTAAACAACTGCTATATTGAAATGTCAAATGATGAAAGACTACTATATAGTATAAGTAATATAAGTAATATATATATATATAATTATATTTTACAAATACGGTACAAGTGGTAATTTCCAACACGATTATGTTACCACTTAGGAACAACAGTTTAACACTTAATGTCATTGAAATGCTCCGTGAGACAGTCTTCTTAATTTAACGCTGTCTAATTGCCTCAAGTGTTTACGTGGATTGCATCATTGATACAGAAACAGTAACAAACAGCTTGACACATTTCATCTTGATAACATAAAACAAGAAAAACCAGATGTATATGTACGTGAAAAATGACTAGGCCTAGCCTCGAAAAGAGTTAAGTGGAACAACTCACATATTTGTTCGAAAAATTCATCGTAGATTTACATTAATATACCAATATTTAGTTCCAGATCATTTTATATCCATCTCCGGAAAAACCCAAAAGGTAAAATTTTCATAACATTTTCTCAGTCCAAAGGCTGTCAACCGAACCGCATCAAAAACATTACCTGTACGTTATCGATGTACCAACGAAAAAAAATGTTATATTTTAGAAAAAACGAAAGAACTGACATAGTTGTTAACTTCTACGTCTTGGAGAGTTGTCTCATTGGCAATCATACCACATTTCCTTATTTCTATATGGATAACACTAAATGCTCACCCACTTACTGGTAGAGCCACACAAACTTTAATTTCTTTTCAAAGGGAACCTTCATATTGTCCAACAACATACAACAATGTCATTGAGTTTTTTTCAACGTTTAACATTAAACTAATGCTTTGCTCAATATTAAGTTGATTTTAAATCATTCGTGATGATACTGATTGCTAATCAACTTTTGACTTCATTTTATTCTAATTTTGATTTATATCTAGTATAAGCTTTCTCCTCACCATAGAAATAATGTTTTATGTTGTCTAATTGAACTTAAAAGAGTAATTCGAGTGGGTAAAATCCAAGTCTATGGTGCTAACCAAACTTTTGGTAATCCTTCACTAGGATCTTCAACAATGATTAAAACCCATAACGCATAGTCAGCTATAAAAGGCCCCGAAATCACAACTGTTAAACAATTCAAACAAGAAAACTAACGGCTTGATTTATGTACCAGATAATGAACGAAAAACAACTATATGATATACAGCAACAAACGATAACCACTGAATTACAGGCTAGACCATTATGACCAAAAGGAAACATAAAATTTCAAACAGTTTGACGTTCAAACGGTGCTTCCGAATGGTAAAAATAATTTAATTTCAAAAGTTCAAAAAATGTAACTTGCGGGAAACTTGTACAATCACGTCAGATTCATGGTTTTGAAAGGTCCGTTAGATTTTTGTCATATTTAAAATACTACAAAACATCCTTCCTCCCAACTTATTTCTGTGACGATATAACTAGTAAATATATTTCAATTCTGAAAACGTATGTCACTGTCGAATATTATGTTTCGCGGTTACAAAATCAATTCTTATTTTAAAGATCAAAGAATATTAAACACATGGTTTAGAGTTTTAAATCGAAAGATACACATCATCTGTTCAAATGGAAAGTGAATTCTGACACTGAATTATATATTTTTGGATAAAACAAAATAATCCTTATTTTCGGAAGAAATCCCGAAATATAGCCTGTTATAGAAACAATACGTTGACTTATCTTTTTACAGTATTTGCTTGAATTACCTCGCCACAAAATGTTTCGAAAAAATTAACACGTCAAAATTAGTATGCTGTTTGGTCTTTAAAGCCTATTCTAAACATTTTTCTATTGTCCAACGACCGACTATATTATCAGAATTTGTTGACATTCAAAGATCACTTCAATTGACCCTAAGACATTCTAAGAAATCAGAATCTTGTAATTCCTGTTTATATATTTCAATTTAGACTTGTTTATATTTTTTTGTTTGGGCTTGTAGTATATTTGCCTTCAGGTTTATATAATCTGTTCATCCTATTTCGACTCTTCAAAATTCAAGAGTCCAACATAAATTGAGGTAAATTATATGGCCTTCCAAATACCGTTTCGATTCCTAACATCACTGAAGAGACATTAATTGTCGAAATCCGGATATGGTGTACCAATTTCGGCACTTCATGTTTGCGGTATACCATCTTTTCCGCAAGTTTATTGTTTTCTGTTTGGTATTGAATTAATAATTAAGATCCATTTTGTTACATCTAGCGATCCGTTTATTTCACAATCGCCAATTACAGTCAGCAGGGTTTAAGAACATCCGTTGTTCGACCTGCTAGTCAAATGCATTTTGTTAAAATATACCTTTTCACTGTTTTGGTCTTTTGGAAAATATTGTTTGTGCTGTATTTAGACCCCTCCATCAAGAAATTTGTTTTGCATGCAAACGTATCAAAATTGCGATTTTAATCCAACGCAATCATAGGTTTGAACGTTGTTTTCAATTTAGACTTGTATATAGATATAAGAAGATGTGGTATGAGTGCCAATGAGACAACTCGCCATCCAAGTAAAGATATAATAAACATGTGAAAGCTGTCTCACAGGCAAACAACCCATAATTGAAAAATATATCGTATATATATATATAAGAACATATGCAATGTTATCTGATACACACTTTAAAGTATAAAGTAATAATGCTCTCTGTTATTATTACAGTGACACCATGGACCACCATGCATATGTCCCTAAATATAATAAGGTCTAATACAAAATCAAACATTGTAAGTTACGATGTTCTATGTTATCATTACAGTGACACCATGTACTAGTTCACCATGTTTAAACAACGGAGAATGTAACATACAAAATGATACATACCGATGTGATTGTCCTGTTGGTTTTAATGGATCTGAATGTCAAGGTAAATATACATAAACGGACATATAGCATACAAAATAAAACTTCTAACTGAGATTGTCTCGTGGCTTAATTTTGATCTGAACATAAAGGCAAATATAGGTAGACTCAGCTGCTGCATACAAACATCATGTTCACTATGGCTATTTTGAATCTGAAAGTTAAGTTAGATATATATTGGAGGGGATTTTAAACACGAAATGACATCTATTTCTTCTACTGTCCTTCTGAATAGACAAAATCTAATTCTCCATGTTGGTATAGGTAGATGGATGCAGCATACATGATCCTATATTTCGCCCTGTTTGTAAATAAGAAAAGAGGGACGAAAGATACCAGAGGGACAGTCAAAACTACAGATCGAAAACAAACTGACAACGCCATGGCCAAAAATAAAAAGACATATAGACTAATAATAGTACAGATGACACAACATAGAAAACTAAAGACTAAGCAACACGAACCCCAACAAAAACTGGGGGTGATCTCGGGTGCTCCAGAAGGGTAAGCAGATCCTGCTCCACATGTAGCACCCGTCGTGTTGCTTATGTTATTACAAATCTGGAAAATAGTCTAATTCGGTAGGTCACATTCGTGAAAAGGGAAGGGTATTGTAGTTATGACCTGGTCTTCGAGATATATTAAAAGGAGCTAATAAATGCGTAGCTCTGTTTAACATGAATAGGTATAGCAAAGTCCATGTTTCGCTGTTTTGTTTTTGTGAATTGAAAAATATAAAACCAGTTGGCACAAAAATATACCAAGCCTGATCTAGGTGCTGATACAAAGTGCTGATAGACGAATTCACAATCGGAAACAATAAATTAAGACGGCATTAGTTTACCGATGTTCGTAAATAGTTTAGGAAGAGGTATATCAAGATAAGAAATAGAAACTGAGGAAACTGCATTTCTTCCAAAAGGAGCAAGACCTAGGTGAGTCGACAGGGAAAGGGTATATTGCTATGGATGCATCAACCGCAATGTAAAGTCACATTCAGAAAATATGTCCCAATCAGCAATAGGACACAATTGGTAAAACTACAGATCACATGACTTTACTATTATCTTAAATATAAGACCGCGAAAACATAGTGCGAGTGCGTTTAGTCACCGACAGATCGTATCGGTTAACCAATTCATTGAAATCCGATTAAAAAACAAAGACTTATTTCCTATTAGAGTTAATTGATACTCGAGCAGATAGCGTTGTTATGATGAATATGATACATAAAAATGATATGCATTTCTAACACAATTAAAAGCACATGTTTTTCTCATCATAATTAGTATAATAGACCTCGTTGTGCCTTCTTTTAAGCATTCGTAGTCATTACCCGGAGGTAATTGGAACAGTTTTCAGAACAATGATTGTTATATTTTTCAAAATTTTAGGAGGAATTTAACGGTTACATATTTAATGTTCATACTTTGAATTTTATCTGGAAAATATATATTGTTTTGAGATAGATTAATGTGTTTTTCTTTCAGAAACACCGTGCTCTGTGGAACCCTGCTTCTACAATGGCACATGCACTGTACTTGGGAATTCATTCAACTGTGCGTGTACGAATGGATACAATGGATCAAAATGTGAAGGTTGTAAACTATATTATAATGCCTAACAAGGTTTGGTGAGGTAGACAATTTCGGCCTTAAAATGATCAAATTTACTTTTCTGTACAATAATAGGCATATTGGTCATATTTGCACCTCACCGCTTTCAGTTTGAATGCTTAAAGCTTAATAAGACTGAAAAATGCTATTTTCTGCTAAGTCTCACTAGCTTTTTACCTTGAGTACACGTGTGTACAATATATTGCAATGTTTTCTATGAAGTTTTAACTTTTTTCGAAAACTTAAAACGTATCATCGCAAATTTCCAAAGAATGCGCTATTTTATACAGTATCATTCTCTTTATTACGAAAATTTTAAGTATAAGGGTCTTGATTGGGGTCCATATTTCTGTCTTCTTCTAAATTTGTACTTCATTTTTCTATAATTAATTTAGCTAACACTGCATTCTCTACTCTTAAATCCCCATTAAGAGCATCAGGTATAAGAACATTGTTTTATCATATTTATATGACTATAACGTTTAGTAAAGAAGAAAGCCAGAAAACTAAGACAAATCATCAGTAAAATTGTTTATCGACAAGCAAGAGGAATTTCATAATTTCTTTCAGAAATTTTAACTTCAGATCTAGAGTTGTCATTCCTGTCTTTATAAACAGTTATTGTTACGTTATACAAGTTCACGTTATGATCTAAATACAAGTAAAATTGAAATAAAATAACGTTTTCCAATAAAGCCGATTTATATGACAATGACCGGTCCATACGAGAATAAGTGTTAGGGGTGAATTGGGTAAGGAGAAAATTATAGATGTTTTAATACAATTTCTTGTAAATACTACAAATAATCGCCCAAACCTTTGTCAGAATTGTAAAAACCTATATGTCTGTATTGCCATTTGTTTTTCAATCTGTAATTAGCGTATTTATAGCAATAAAAAGTTTGGACTTAAAAAAAATCAATAGATGTGTTGACTTCACACAATAAGTTCGCCTTCTTAAAACGTTAATTCATTAACACTTAATACACGGATACGTTGCAATATCATTTCTTAAAGAACTGCAAACACTTTTATTCTAGTTAATTCAGTGGAATTGGTTATAAAAGGTGGTTAAGTGAACCATGTAATATCAAACATCAATTTCCCTCACAAAATCTTAGCACAAACTATAATCGAAATGCGTTGATGTCGAACTTGGTTTGTAATATCATGTATGTCCGGACAACAACGTTCAGTTTTCGTAGAAAATATTATGTAGCATAACGAATACATTACATAACAGACATGATGATAGCTCATTGAAAAAAAAAACCATATTTATTTTGGTTTCTGGATGTTAGCTTTTGTTACCATAGTTCCAACTTTTAACAGACTTGTAACAACAATGCCCTATGAGAAAGATTCCTTTTAGTGTTGTTTTGGTCAATCGGTCAACCGTCAAGTCCAAATCATCTCTCCGTTTAAACTAAGTACATTGATTTGACTTTTTACGTTTAGTGCAGTAATGAATGAATGTATTCGTATTACCAGGATATAAGACCATAACGAATGAATGATTGATGTTTCTATATTTTCGGATTGGTTCCTGCAAGTTCTAGATGGAAAAAGAAAAAGAGATATACCAACCAGTACGATCTATATTTTGGAAAATTCGAATAATGAGACTACTATTGGAAAACTATTAACCATGGTCCAGCACAAAATTCTACTCCTGGGTTGTATGGAACAAGAATAATTTGGCGTTTTCAACATGTGTCTGGGAGTTTAGGTTCGAATTTGATTTGGCGTATTTATAAATCGCAGGGTTATTTTAATGTCTGCTAATTACGGAAATAATTGTCCTAGTAAGAAGTCAAAGAAGCAACAATTCGAATCCCGATAGATCCTTGGATTTTGATAGAATGATTCCACTTCATTACTTCTATTTTCTTTTGTTTAGTCACACCATGCCTCAGTTCACCGTGTTTAAATGGGGGAGCATGCACACCAGCTGGAAGTACTTATATTTGTTCTTGTCCAACTGGTTACTTTGGAAACCAATGTCAAGGTTTGTTACGTTGAAATATTTTATTAATATTTTGGTCAGAAGAGGGATTGATTGAATTCACGATGGGACAAAATATACAAACACGAACTTTAAAAGATATCAATTATAAAAACTTCAATTTTGGTTTTAATTAAAACATATATGACACTGTTGTTAACAAAAAGTAAATAACAAGTGGTAGTAGGTACCAGCAGTAGGTAAATTTTGTACGTATACAAAGGTATATAAACAATTCATCAAAAGTGCCAGTAATTACAAATTAATCATAACTTTTAGAAAGAGAACGAAAGAAAAAGAGGAAGGAAAGAACAGTTAAAAAGAAACTACCTAAAAATCTTAAGAATGAACATTACGAAAAAAAACAAGAACAACAAAACATAGGTGTGTTACATTCGTCTCCGTAGTTAATGCTAAATACATTTATTTATTGAACAGTTAACCGTTTTGTCAGATTCTTGTTAATGCCCAACCAAAAAAAAATCACTTTATTTGCTTAATGTGATCGCATTGCGTGAAAAGATATTTCCATTTTTCAATCTGTCAATAATTATAGCGTTTAAATTTTGATATCTATGAATTGCATTTTACAGTTCAAAGTTCATGCCAGTATGGCTGGAAGATGCATGAAAACAAATGTTACTACTTCAGCAATATCAACAAGAATTGGAATGGTGCCAAGGTGGGGAAGATTTATTTTTATTAAGTATATACAAATAAACTTTGAAAAAATCTGTATTATTATATTTTTATAGGTCGCTTATTGTGTATCACGATATTCTATTTTTTGCACAGAAAAAAAAACAAAACAACAATAAATTTATACCGGAAATAAGTAGTTCGAAAATCTTTACTTACAAACCAATCTTAAGAATTGCGGTTGCAAAAACACTTGAAACTGCAGCCCACATATCCTGACTTTTGTGTGGCTGTATCTAATAATTCGGAAGTGTAGGTCAATTTTTTTTTCAAAATGAGGGAAGAATACTACAAATCTCTGAAATAGTATCATTTTAAAACGAACGGTTGTAAAATGTAAACACGGTATAAACACAAAGTTACCTTCATTTATGAACAAGGTGTATTGTCTGTATCATTCAAGGAACCGCTATTGTTTTTTGTCTGTTTGTCTTTTTATGTGAACTATGTTTCTCCTACGGTTAGGTTTTTGTAAATGCAATGAATTTATCACAGTTGTTCAACATTGACGGGCAATGATTCCCTCCAGTGCTTTTATACATTTAATGTTGGCAACTTTTTTATCATTCAAAACATAGTAAAATATAACAAGGATTTTATAAGATATTCAGAATTGACTTTAAAAATATTTTTGATAAAATGATAAAAAGAAAAGAAGAAATTAGCGCGCAAAATGGTTTACGGCACTTAATTAAACCAGAATATTCCAAATATTTGACCCCCCCCCCCTCCCCCCCCCCCCCCCCCAAAAAAAAATAAAACAAGATCAGCGAATATCCTTAACATCTTTTTTTCAGATTGCATGTAAAAAGCTCAAAAGTATGCTTGCAGAACCTAAAAAGATGAGTGATATTAGCTTTCTTATCTCAAAGGCGAAAAGGTACCGGAAAAGTATGTATACTTTAGGTCTTTTTTTCGGTGATACAGCTCTTCAATTATTTTGGTTCTTATAAATCCATGGCTTTCAAATATTCGTCGCTGAGCGTTTCTGGTGAAGGATAATCCAGACAAGCGTGATCGACACATGAAATCTATGAAGTGTTAACATTGTTTTAATTGTTTGATATCCTTATCTTCATATCGACTAGTTTTGAACTTTTCTAAACACTTCTATTTCTTATAATCGGTTAAAATCTCTTTCCATTTGTTTTTGATTGCTCAATGTCTTTGGGCAAAGATCGGATGAATAATGACAAAAGCATATTAAAGCAAACAAAAAGATAAGCAAAGAAAGATCAGTACAGTGGTTGTTTGAATTTTATTTGATTGTTGATTGTTGCACAACGCCTAGTTTGATATATTTCTTGGTAATCAAGACGAACACACATTACAAAAACAATTCAATATGTAGATTTTGAAAAGTGGTTCGACTGGGATGAAAGCGGGAAATATGGACAGCCACTGGAAAACTTAGAAAATCTTTTGATATCGTTCCCCCAGATCAAATGATATTTATTTCATGAACAAAACTAAAATTATAACATATTTTTCTTTATATTTATTTGACTGATTTAGTACGCCAGACGCGAGTTTCGCCTACATAACACTCATCAGTAGTGCTTGAATCAAAACAATTAAAAGTTTAATGTTATTCTCCAAACACTTTTTGTGCGTACTGTTTATAACACTACCACTGGGTCGGTTCTATTGTTGGTGGACAGTCATCCATTGAGGTCACCATACGTTTATTACACTATCACTGGGTCGGTTCTACTGTTGTTGGACAGTGATTCATCCAGAATACAAAACGCCAGCACTTCGATACATTCAACATTGAAATGACAAAATGTTATGCTAAATTAACATTTTCTGATCAATATTTGCCGCTAACGTAAACAAATGTGGATCACTCTTCAACGTTTGTATTAGGTTTTGGACTTTATATATTTTAGCCTCATCACTGAAGAGGCATAAATTATCAAAATGCACATCTGGTGCAATAAGATTAGTACCGTTAATGTTATTATTAAGTTGATCATCGTAGTAAAACCGATCAGTATCAAATCTTTCATTTAGTTCACATTTTCTTTTGTAATTAAAAAAAAACACGGTCAATGGCCAATGTCGTACGCGCTAGTGGTGAATTGTCAATACTCGAGAGAATTATACGCCGGCAGCCAGTGCTTCTGTGCTGTAAACAAACCCCAAATATTTCAGTTAAAATATTAGGCAACTGTAAAAAAAAGATGTATTAATATCATCAGCAAAGTTCACTTTTTATGATTTTTGCTGCTTAAACAAGGTATCAATTACTGTTACCTCTAATATGTTTCATAATGTTGCCCTCTCAAACAATCTTATCCATAAAGAATTTGCGCAATTTGATCAGTTTATGTTATTAATATCACCTCAATAACTATATTTTTGTGAATAGTGCTAGATAGGTTTGTTTCCTATTCTGACATCGGACTCGGACTTCTCTTGAACTGAGCTTTACTGTGCGTACTGTTGTGCGTTTGTTTTTTCTACATTGGCTAAAGGTATAGGGGGAGGGTTGAGATCTCAAAAAACATGTTTAACCCCGCCGCATTTTTGCGCCTGTCTCAAGTCAGGAGCCTCTGGCCTTTGTTAGTCTTGTATCATTTTTAATTTTAGTTTCTTGTGTATAATTTGGAGTTACGTATGACGTCCATTATCACTGAACTAGTATACATATTTGTTTAGGGGCCAGCTGAAGGACGCCTCCGGGTGCGGGAGTTTCTCGCTGCATTGAAGACCCATTGGTGGCCTTCGGCTGTTGTCTGCTCTATGGTCGGGTTGTTGTCTCTTTGACACATTCCCCATTTCCATTCTCAATTTTATTTCATACTTTCTGACATACCACGTATGAGACACTTAACTATAGACTTTCACATTAGTACACAACTCTTTTCATAAAATTATTACAATACACAAAATAAATAGTTGAACGTTCATTCTTAAAAAAAATCTTTCAGCTTTTTGGCTTGGTGGATCAGATCGTGCTAAAGAAGGTGTATGGGTATGGACAACTAGTGGACAGAATATTACAGTAACTGATTGGCATACACGCACTGTACGTGAACCGAACAATCAGAATGGAAACGAACATTGTCTGGACATGCATATAAACTTGGACTATGAATGGAATGATGACACTTGTTGGAATAGGAATAGATACATATGTGAAAAACCGTGAGTGTACTTTAAATTCATGTATATGTTACATTTGGTAATTACATAGGTTGTATTTTTTTTCAACGTAATTTAATCAATAGATATCAAATAGCGATATTCGAATACTCGGTCGGAAAAATATCTTCAAAATGGGATCACAATTGGTTTGTAAGTCGTTGTCTTATGAACACTAGACATCAATTTTATTATCTTAGTAGTTCCAAGAATCATATATCATACTTAATAACTCATGATCATTAACTACCTGTAATCATTGAGAAACACTAATATAATGAACAATTGATAAATACCTATTGAATAAAAATGACTACATAGACAATCCAGATCAGAGAGCAATTACATTTCGTAAACGTAATGAAAACAAATTTTAGAGGCATGATTATTGAAGTCACTGATGCGCTGAATCATTCAAATATCTGGGTACTTTATTAGTTTTTCAAACAGAACATTTCGGAGGCATCGAAATTACAATTTAGCAAAATCATACAAATCGTAAATGACATATCCAAGCTTATTGCGGTAAACATCATAATGAGAAAACGTCGATGTAAAGTCACGTAACGTAATCAGGGCATCTGTTATTGGATGTTAAATTATATCATGCAGTAAAGTTATATTTTTTCTTGACTTAAGAAAATTTCAATCTTATATTCAGATATAAAAACAAGTAGATTTTTTTTACGTTAATTTAATAATTTAGGATAAAATTCCGTTTGAAATTGCGTTCTCAATTCACACATCGCATTGATTTGAATCAAAAATAATTTCCAAAGGAGCCTGAAATTAAACTTAAGATAAGCATACGCATTTCAAAGTGTAGTTTTTATATTTTTCTCAAAATTTATTACCAATACTGATTACAGCATCAACATTAAGTTTTTGAAGTAAATCTTATTGTTTCACATTGTAAGAAAGAATATGAACAAATGATAGACATATATCGGTACATGCTAATCAAGCAAGTTTGGACCCCTAAAGTGTCTCATCCAATGTTCGTTTCTTTGGGGTTTTTTTTATCTATAAAGGCAACAGTAGTATACCGCTGTTCGAAATTCATAAATCGAATGAGAAAAAAACAAATCCGGGTTACAAACTAAAACTGAGGGAAACACATCAAATATAAGAGGAGAACTACGACACAACAGAAACACAACATTAAAATGTAACACACACAGAAACGAACTATAATATAACAATGGCCATTTTCCTGACTTGGTACAGGACATTTTAAGAAACAAAATGGTGGGTTGAACCTGGTTTTGTGGCTAGCCAAACCTCCCGCTTTTATGGCAAGGTTAAATATAACATTAAAAGGACAACATAACATGACAGGACTACAATACAAATAAATGGGAGAACATATAGGACAGAGAAACATACGAATAATAGCTAACAAAAGGTACCAGGTTTAAAATTTAAGACGCACGTTTCGTCCACACAAGACTAACCAGTGACGCTCAGATCAAAAACGTTCGAAAGCCAAAACAAGTACAAAGTTGAATAGCATTGAGGACCAAAAGTTCCAAAAAGTTGTGCCAAATATGGCTACGGTTATATGTCTGGGATAAGAAAATCCTTAGTATTTAGAATTAAGAATAATTCATACTTTTGCAAACAATAAATTTATACAAATGACTATATAATAGATATACATGATAACACCGAAGTGGTGACTAACTACAGAATAAAAACGGATACATAAAACAACATAAACCAGCTCATAAAAATTCACAGCCGAGTTAGCCAAAGAGATCAATGCAAAAAAGGTGACGTCACATTTGAATTTCTGAAATGTCTGTCGTAGAACTACATTAAGAGGATTTATGTGTTGTTGAAAGTTTCCTTGCATCCCCTTCACCAAACATGTCCTCATGTTGTTGATCATGCTGTTTGACTGTCTACTCTTACTCTACATTACCAGATCTTTGATTAAATCACTTCTTCTGGATACATGTACAAAATGTAATCACAATAAGATTATAGATGAACATTAGAAAGCATATTAAATAATACACAGATCCTTGATGATTTATTTTGTATATTGGTAATTACTTTCTTAGCATTGATGTAGTTTTCCTTAAGAGAAAGAAAAATATTTAAGTCATTATTATTTACATTGCAGATTTTGGGTACATTGTTTTCAGGGTGTTTTGAATCTATGTGTACTTCATAGAAATGCAAAAACTCAATTTGACCCTGGTACAAAAAAGCCTGAAAATCTCATGGCTTGTCACATATTACCTAAGATAAACCAATGCTTACTTTTTAGCTCTATGAGAGGCTTTTGTAGAAGGACTAGAAGGAAACCAATACTTTCGTATTCGACACTTGGTATTAAGTGCTAGTCTTTGTAAGAATCGAGCAATTTAGAAAAAAATCAAAACATGGCCGAAAAAACCCACCGACCTAACCATCATAGTTCGAAGGTACCCTTATCCTGAGTTAGAAATGGAAGGTCTTTCGTTTCTGCGTGTCTGGTAATTCGACAAATATCTAGATAAATTTTGGTTAGAATGATAGCAAATTACGATGTTATCTCCACTTAATTGTCAATTTCTAGTGCATTTCAACCAAATTATATCTTAAATAACCAGAACAGGGAAAGGAAACGAAGGCTTTAGTCATGCATCATTATACATTCTGAACTAAAATTAATGTAAAGCTGAGCGGGTTTTTGTTTGTCATGTTTTCAACACTGCCTGATTCTTAGGCAGATTGGCACTAATTGACATCCCTTATATTTTAAATCAAACTTCATATTATCTAAAAGTTTTCATAAAAGATATTACTTGTTTGGATTTTCTAATTCGCTTCGTCTTGTCTGATAATCGACATTTTCACGGGTTTACTAATAATTCCACAGGAGTACGCATCATACGCGCCTAATTTGTAACTTTGAATATAACAACTAAAGAGACAATCGTGAAGGGAACACATTAACTGCAATCGAATATACACCATTGTATTTGCCTATTGCACCACCCACCATTCTTATCCAAAACCTCATGACAGGTACCATAACACAATCGGTTAATAATAAAATCAGACGGCTATTATGGTGTCTTAAGGATGTTCGCTCCTCTTGTTTTTGATTTTTTGTCAGATATTCGGAATCCTCTGATTTTATCCATGTTTTTCCATTTTGTCCACTAATCCCTACTTTTCTTTTCATAATTTTATTACATATAGTTTAAAAAGCCATATTTGAAAATCTTATAAAATCCTTGTTATTTTTTCAATGTTTTTGAAAGAAAAAAGGTGCCAATGTAAAATGTATGAAAAATCTAGAGAGAATCATTTCCCGCCAAATTTCAATGGCTTATATCTCGAAAACAAGCACACGGAACCTTCTTTTTTTTTCTGCTTTTTTAGTTCCTTCATTTGTATACTATCAATTTATGACAGTCTTTCAAAAGGCTTGTTATTTTGAAACAGAGTAGCGAACATCCTTAAGATATTACACTGCAAAATATGTCTCACTTAATTCAATTTCTAATACAGTACACAATAAATACACAATAAATTCACAATGAATAAACGCCTATATCATTATAATTTTTATTTCAGATTGATGTAAACATTATGGCAACGAAAGAACAGACCACGTTGTGACATTTTATACAACAATTGTACATGTTACTCTAACGATTAAAGATATTGCTTTCGTTTAGCCTTCATCATGGTTATCTTTATCAAACAATGTTATCATAATATTCATGTATATATATACACAATTCCGGTAAAACGACTTTGAAATTGTATCACTCATATCAAATATTTTACTGCTAAACAATTATTATCCCAAATAGTGGAGTGGCGGAGAAGACAGTTTTAGAAATTTAGATTACCTTAATACCTAATAGTATATGATAATTCATCGGAAAGCTTAAATCGTGTACTTTTGGAAAATATGTGTCGTAAATATAAAACCTTGTGCCTTCATGTTTTAAATTCATGTCAAAGGTCATCATTAAAACAAATTCGTGTTTTCATCTACTGAAGCAAATCACTGGTTTTTTTCAAAATTTATCATCCATTCAATAAATTAATACAAGTAGTATTATTTATCAATGCTAACTGTCCGATTTAGATGTGTTTTATATTAGTGCATGACGTCAGAATAACAATGTGAAGGGTTAGAACGTGGAGTCACACAACTGCAAAATTACCGTCTGTCAGCTTTTGAGCAATTTCCGATTCTGCTTTGATGTTATTTGCGGCTTTAGGCGTCGACAATAGAAATGTCGATTGTAAATGATATGCTCGATTTATCTTGTCTATGTTGAGCAAAGAATGCTATGTCATTCATACTGAGCGTGCTACTGATTTCAAATTCTATTTTCTTGTTTAGCTTTTAAACAAGACCACCTGTAATGTCCAAATATAGTAGAATCAGCTTCTGTATCATAACAAAAATCATTTAAAAAAATAAATAAATCATCACGTCTCAATGCTGCAGCATTAAGCAGACATTTACCTTTAGATTATGTTGTTTCACTTTCATCAAATACATAATTGCAGATCATGCATTTGTCAAATCCAACAAAGGGCCTTTTCCTTGCATCGGACGGAGTAAGTTATATAAAAAAAAACCTATTGTACTCTTGCGTCAATATGCAACACACCTGACAACCAGACGCAACTAACAATGATTGTCACTTTCACGGTTGAATTCAACAAACACGACTAAACAACAATAGCTTACAGCATTAATATATCGCAAAGCTTCAGAAATTCTAAAGTTAATAAGAAATAGGCGTGATAATAACTACAAATTGCCTGCACAAAATCGCTTAATGTGGGCTATTACTAGAACTAGAACAGGGACGGTTCATATGTATCAAATATCCGGAACTGTAATTTTTATAAAATGAAGATGTTTAATCAATTATTTTGCTTATTACTAGTAAACACCAAAAAGTAAATTGGGGCGTTGAAGTATTATATGACGGGTTTACGGCTGTAACTTTAGAAATAGATTAATCTAGCTAAACAGCAGTGTAATCTTCGATGAGAGTTGGATAACGTCAGTTAAGGCCGTTTTTAACATTGTTGGCACTAAATTTGAAGTTTACGACAAAGATTTTTCTGAAGTTGAATAATCAATAGACATTTAAAGACATTAAAATTCCAAGAGGTATCAAGGTAATTTCAACTCGAAAACTTTTTAAACATTTGCGGCTCCACTAGAAAGGGTCATGGTTTAAAGAAACATGCATGACATTGGTTGTTTTGTCGGTATAATAAAGAAAAGCAATACTTAGATTACTGTGAATGAGTGAAGACATATGTAAATATTGAACAATCATAACATACAATAAGAAATGTTAGACTGATTTTGAATTTCATTTCAGATCAGCAAGTTGTTTGTTGGTGCAATGATGATATATTATAAGTACTACTAGTAATACAGATGTACATTTGAAAAAAAACTGTTGTAAATATCTTGTTAATTATACATGAAAATGAAAATAATCAATTGTTTTCTTTACGTCTACACGAGTTTATAGCTAGTCTATAGTCAAACTATAATAAACTATTAATAGATTGACTGTTGGTTATGTTTAAGCCCGTACAAAAATGCGGATAATACCAAATGAATATTCAAACTCAAAAGTCGATCACAAACTGAAAACGCAATGGTAAAAACGAAAAACGACCGAAAGACAAATAGATATATACAAACCACAACATAAATACATTAAGACTGAGCATCACGAATCACACAAAACACGGGATTGATATCAGGTAATCCGGAAGGGCGTAAAGATCCTGCTCGACATGTGTCATCTGTATCGTTGCTCATGTAAGTACACATTAGGTGATAAGTATAATTAGGTGATGTAATTCAATTTTAATATATAACGTTCATAACAAAGACAAATTTAACATCAAGTCAATAAGGACACACAGATAAATTTGAGCTGTCGCTGGAAAAGAAAGTATTTAAGTAATTAATTGGAAACGCGTATACAGGAACATTCCAAATGTCCACAAATTTACCGAACATTTTTGTGCACTTTTACTTCATGTGCCTCCAACGAATGCCCCATGTGCATGATTATTAGTCACAACAGGAACGGTTCAGGTTTCTAAATACACCTGTTCATAAGCACTTTTTAAACATTTTTTCCTGATTCATTTCCAGAGGTGCGATTTGGATGCAAGAGGTTTATACAGTGTTGTATTCATCTTATTTACCCTGGTCTTTATAATTTACTAAATTTGTACTTTATCGACTGCATGTACTTTCAACTTCAAAAAATATTTTTGTTAACGTCTTTGTCAAATTTACTATCATCTACAAAAATTTTGTTGTTGGCGTCTTTGTAAGATGTTTTAGTATGTTTGTTTGAATCTTTTTGTCAGTACCGTTGTATTTCTGTAATGTAAGTGTACACAGTTTAAGATGCTAGATCCCAATTATTGTCATATTAAACTATCATGTCTGTTTGGGTTGCTCACCCAATTTTCTCAATAAAACGAAACTTTGCACGACTGTCATATTAGAGAGAAGTTTACCTAGCTTTAAAACAAGATTAAACGCACCATTTTCATCTTCAACAAGGTCAAGGATATGATTTCCATTTGTTATGTTGCACGAGTTGATAAAGTCCAAAGTTCGATTTTGTCTTTTTTTATGGACTTTCTTTTTTTAGAATGCACGGTATTTTTGCTATATTTTTTCATTCCATTTTACAATAGTAATCATTATTGAATTCAATACAAATATAAATACGGAGATAGATAAGAAATGATCAATGTAGAAAGTGATGGTTTAATCACACAAATTTATTGATCTAAATTGACGACGTAGTACATATATATGAGCTGTTGAAGGTGATATCGTAGGAGTACAGCGAAAGAATGAAGTGAACAGATCGGATTCGTCTTTCAAGTTAATCTTTGTAACAGCAGCATGAAAGGACGCTTTTAGCAATATATTCTTAAACTTTAAGTACAAAATACACCAAAAGAGGTTTTAAAGCGTAACACAAAAGCTGCAAATTTGTTATATTCACATATAGCATATGCATTTTTTTGAAATTACAAACCTGACGCTAATTTCATTTCTAGATCCAAAACAAAATTATTATTTGGTGTTGCTAAGTCTTTAGGTTTCTATGTTGTGATTTGTAGACTGTTGTTTGTCTTTTGATCTATTTTGTTTTGGCATGGCATGGTCAGTTCGTTTTCAACTAATGACTTTATTTATCCACTTGGTATCTTCGGCCTCTTTTTAGCTCAACTGGCCCAAAGGGCCAAGTGAGCTTTTCTTATCACTTGGCGTCTGTCGTCAGTCGTCGTCGTCCGTCGTCGTCGTCCGTCGTCTCCGTCGTCGTTAACTTTTACAAAAATCTTCTCCTCTGAAACTACAAGGCCAAATTTGACCAAACTTGGCCACAATCATCATCGGGGTAACTTGTTTAAAAAATGTGTCCAGTGACACGGCCAACCAACCAAGATGGCCGCCATGGCTAAAAATAGAACATAGGGGTAAAATGTAGATTTTGGCTTATATCTCTAAAACCAAAGCATTTAGAGCAAATCTGACAGGGATAAAATTGTTTATCAGGTCAAGATCTATCTGCCCATAAATTTTCAGATGAATCAGACAATCCGTTGTTGGGTTGCTGCCCCTGAATTGGTAATTTTAAGGAAATTTTGCCGTTTTTGGTTATTATCTTGAATATTATTATAGATAGAGATAAACTGTAAACAGCAATAATGTTCAGCAAAGTAAGATCTACAAATAAGTTAACTTGACCAAAATGGTCAGTTGACCCCTTAAGGAGTTATTGCCCTTTATAGTCAATTTTTAACCATTTTTCGTAATTTTTTGATATCTTTTACAAAAATCTTCTCCTCTGATACTACTAAGACAAATTTAACCAAACTTGTCCACAATCATCATTAGGGTATCTAGTTTACAAAATGTCCGATGACCCCGCCCGCGAACCAAGATGGCCGACATGGCTTAAAAATAGTACATAGGGTAAAATGCAGTTTTTGGCTCATATCTCTGAAACCAAAGTATTTAGAGCAAATCTGATGAGGATAAAATTGTTCATTAGGTCAAGATCTATCTGCCCTGAAATTTTCTGACCAATCAAGCAACACTTTGTTGGGTTGCTGCCCCTAAATTGGTAATTTTAAGAAAATTTTGCAGCATTTGGTTATTATCTTGAATATTATTATAGATAGAGATAAACTGTAAACAGCAATAATGTACAGCAAAGTTAGATCTACAAATAAGGCAAATGACCAAAATTGTCAATTGACCCCTTAAAGAGTTATTGCCCTTTATAGTCAATTTTTTACAATTTTCATAAATTTTGTAAATTTTTGTAAATTTTTACAAAGTATTTTCCACTGTAACTACCGGGCCAAGTTCATTATTGATAGAGATAATAGTAAGGAGCAAGAATTTCAGTAAAGTAAGATCTACAAACACATCACCATCACCAAAACACAATTTTGTCATGAATCCATCTGTGTCCTTTGTTTAATATGCACGTAGACCAAGGTGAGCGACACAGGCTCTTTAGAGCCTCTAGTTATTATTGTTTTGTAAGATTTCAATGTCCATTATTGTCGTTAATTGATTAATATTAGCCCGCCTTTTGGTGACAGAAAGCAGGGTGTTTTGTAAGATTTCAATGTCCATTATTGTCGTCAATTGATAAAAATTAGGTCACACGAAACAGGGTGTACAGTAGTCGACATATCGCGAAGACTTTCACTCAATCCGTTGCAAGAGATAGGCGTGAACGAGTGCTGAGGTTTGAGCTTTTGTTTTGAAACCGTTCTGTTAAACGAAATGAAGAACATCATTAAATCCGCACGTGTTTTGTCAATTGCAAGTAGAAATGTAGAAATGTGACATAGAATATACTTATATAATAAAACTTGAAAACTATATGTTCGTATCAAAAACCAATATAATAAAAACCTCGTTTTTCAATTAATTTGAAACTATGTAAAAAAAATCATATTTTCAATTAATAACAAAGGGTGACAACTACACAATCCCATTAAATGCATATCTGTCGAATAGGGTCTAACGAATAAAAGGTCAATTTTCGGTTATAAGAAACATTTTTTTTATAAGTGCCTCCCCCCCCCCCCCCCCTAAATTTTCGATTTTTTTTCAATCCTGCTCCATCGTTGTATTCTTTTTTGAAAAAAAAAACCGTTAAAACGATACATTCAAAATCAATTAAAGAAGGACGCATACTCACATTAACGCATCTTTTTTTAAATGAATTGGGATTCACATCACAAACTGTTGTCTAAATTTCCATGACTACCTGATGTTCTCTTAGTAGTGGCTAGTTCTTATTGATGGAGGAAAATCTCATCAAAGATACCAATAGTTGGTACTCCGGACGCGTGTACAAAACAATCATCACTGGCGATTAAAAAAAAAATAGTTGAAAGGTGTGAAATGAATTATGGGAAAAATGATTTTCAGGGACCAAGAAAGGAAAGGGGACGGAAAGGGGCATACTTCAGTCTACAACTTTGAGCGTTCAATGATTCATATTAAAAGCGAACCATATCTTGAAACAAAAATTACATCCTACCATATGATCTCGAGACTATCCTAATTCAGGAACAATTTAAGATGCTGTTCTTGTTATATCATATTATTTTTTTTTTGCGAAAATGGTATTTTGAAGTGACAGATTTTGACATTCTCAGTTTATGTTATCTGACTATTTCTCCGCTACTTGTCCAGACTCAAGTTTTTTAGAGTTTAAACTATAGGAAATATTTTATGTTTTTTTTTTCAATATCTAACCCTTGACGGATACAGAACAATTGCCATTGATGGTATTTCACATAAACTGTGCTTGTATTTACTGCTAAGTATATGATAAATTGTTTATATAATCTACTTTTGGAGACCGCATGTTGACAACTGAATTTATTTCTGGTGTTATCGTCATGTTTGGCTACAGCTTCATCGGTGTATGCTCAAAAGTAAAAATAAATCGGACAAATCGAACAAATTGGGTATAATAGACAACATAGTTTCCAAAGGTTATTTAGGTGATGATGATTAAAAAGTAAAAGTAGTTTAGTAAATAAAGAGTCTAATGATATATAATTTTGTTGTTTACATTTATGATAAGTAGAAAAGGAAAATTAATCATTGAATTATATTTCATAGTTGTTGTTCATACTTATTATAACTGCGCGCGCAGTACAATAAATCCTGATTGTTGTAAATAGATTAGACCAAAACATGAATCTGAAATATAAGTTCTGGCTAATAAAAGTATCATTTACAGTTCACATGTGTATATATCACCTTCCCTGACAAATCGGATTCACTGAGAGACGAAACGTCTTTGTCTTAGATTACTCGTACTAAGAAGTGAGGCATTAAATACCAATTTATTGTATTGAATATTTGAATTTCTCTAGTAAGGTAAGCCAAAGCTTATATGTAAGAAGTTTTCTTTTTTAAAAAAATCGATGACAATTACAACGAATGTGACTTACCGAATTAGACTATTTACCGGATTTGTAATAACATAAGCAATACGACGGGTGCCACATGTGGAGCAGGATCTGCTTACCCTTCCGGAGCACCTGAGATCACCCCCAGTTTTTGGTGGGGTTCGTGTTGCTTAGTCTTTAGTTTTCTATGTTGTGTTATCTGTACTATTATTTGTCTGTTTGTCTTTTTATTTTTGGCCATGGCTTTGTCAGTTTGTTTTCGATCTATGAGTTTGACTGTCCCTCTGGTATCTTTCGTCCCTCTTTTACAAAGGTGAGATTCAAATGCCTCTATTTAAAATTGCCAAGGAAAAGGAAGATCATTGTCATTTAAATGTCAAATAATTTTACTGTTATATAGATATACCGCTCGTTATCCCATCAAAGAAAATCTTTGAATAAATTTTTTCTATCCTTTTATATGCCAACAACAGAAGCTTAAATGTCGTTTTATGAGTCAAAAATGTCAGTATTCACCTCTGAAGCTAACAAAACCTTTAAATAGACTTATTAAGAAGGGATATAGTTACGATACTGTTGTCAGGTCATTAAAGATTGCATATTTTGGCGTTAATATTGATTTACTTATAGGGTCTTTGCATCGGCACTAAACACATTTATTTAAAAACCAGTTGTTGGCATGACACGGTTTATGTTCTTCTCATATATGTTATGATGGTATGATACTAAACCCCTAACGGGAAGAATTGTGCCTGATATTCATATGATGAAGACATAATCTTTCAATCAGTTTAATTGAAGTCTGGAGCTGGCATGTCAGTTAACTGCTAGTAGTCTGTTGTTATTTATGTATTACTGTCATTTTGTTTATTTTTTTTGGTTACATCTTCTGACATCAGACTCGGACTTCTCTTGAACTGAATTTTAATGTGCGTATTGTTATGCGTTTACTTTTCTACATTGGCTAGAGGTATAGGGGAGGGTTGAGATCTCATAAACATGTTTAACCCCGCCGCATTTTTGCGCCTGTCCCAAGTCAGGAGCCTCTAGCCTTTGTTAGTCTTGTATTATTTTTAATTTTAGTTTCTTGTGTACAATTTGGAGTTTAGTATGGCGTTCATTATCACTGAACTAGTATATATATTTGTTTAGGGGCCAGCTGAAGGACGCCTCCGGGTGCGGGAATTTCTCGCTGCATTGAAGACCTGTTGGTGACCTTCTGCTGTTGTCTGTTCTATGGTCGGGTTGTTGTCTCTTTGACACATTCCCCATTTCCATTCTCAATTCTATTTGTATTAAATCTAAGTCGATAGGTTAGGCATCATTACCATCCATTCAAAAGTGGTAATTGCAATGATCAGGAATAGGACAAATTAAGAGAAGAATCAAATGATGCGTTACCATGGACATTGTAAATTTTCCCTATAAGTTGAGAAGAAAATCATTGCCAACAAGTCTGTAGAATGAACGTCATATTTAATTAAGTGTCCTCCTCCTTGAAACACAATTTGTTTGTTATAAAAACTTGAGAATTTGATGTTTTTTTTAATTTGCGATATCTTTATGTTTATATGCAGTCAGACATATCACGTTGAAATGAACATAAAGCATCACTTTCAAACAATTATAAATTGTTATGTAATATACATCTTTGTTTTGAAGTTCTCCGTGTTCTGTTAAAGTACTATACAAACTGAGAGAATATTTATTAAAATATCATATCATCTGTTGTTCGTAAACTTGGCTGATCAAGAGGGTATGTTTGCAGTCATGAATGGCATTTTTTGCAGGATCTTTCGCGGTTTTGTCATGCTTGGTTTGTACATTATTTCATAATTTTTTATCATATGTTTGATATTCACGCACTTTTGCTTGTAGAATAAGGTGAATACCTCTTTTGATGTCACGTTCAAAATGCCAAAACTAAAGTTGGTTCTCACGCTTTATTCTTGTTTCTTTGTAATCAAACTGTCCAGAATATTTAATATTCTCCTGAGTCGTTATATTTTAAGGCAATAGGGTTCTGAAATTTATATATGGGTTTTAATTTGCACTCATAAACGACTGAGTTTTATTAAATTAAACATAGAAAGACAGCCTACCACATATGCTATGTCGATTAATTGAATGATGACCAGCATAAATGTTTCTTGAAATCAATGTTTGGTATTTTGAATACGTCTACTGATGTTTTACTAAAGTAAATATTTGATTAGCCTTAATGATTGTATTTCGGAAACTTTAATACATATAGACATATATGACTATGTGGTATGGGTTTTGCTCATTGTTGAAGGCCATACGGTGACCTATAGTCGGTAATTTCTGTGTCATTTGGTCTGTTGTGGAGAGTTGTCTCGTTGGCAATTTTACCACATCTTCTTATTTTTATATATATACAATTTAAATATGATGACCTTTTATAATGCCGCTAGAAATCTTCATGTGGTCTTTGTTCACCAAATATAGTAAACAAAAGTAATATTTCTGGCAATATCGATTTCATGTCACGTCACTTTTCTTCACAATATGGGGCCCGTTTAGGGATGGACAAAAAGTTGTATTATGTGTACACATTTTGATAATTATAATTGCAGCCAATTTAGTTGCAATATTTAAACAACTTTAAATCAATGTCAGTAAAAAATCAACCTGATAGTTTTTGGAACGAATCTATTAAGGAGCTCGGTGAACCCCGTCCCAGTTTCTAAGCCTCTCACAAAATAATTGATATTTTTCTGACATAATCTTTATAGTGTATATGTAAATATGTATCAAATGTGTGTCGTATCTAATGGTTTACCATTAGATGAGTATAAAACATGCACGTGTCGATAAATGTATATGAATTACATTGAAATAATGAATGTCTCATCTTGATTCACGCTGGATTTCCATTGTGTATCTTCATGATATCCGTATTTAACACATAAACCCAGGAAAAAGAAAATTTCCTTTTTAAAGAGAAAACTACTTCAACTATGAATATGATGTGTGATATTATAAGTGTCAGTTTGAAATAATGTTGATTCATACTTCGAAAATTAAGTGATTAAAGAAAGCTTAATTTGAGAAGAGAAGAGATACGTGTATAGGATGGCCAAATCATGTTGCAACCGTAATGGAAATACGTGTTCACCAAAAACAGCTTTTGATGAGACCCAAGCGTATGAACCTTTAATACTAGAGAACTTGGAAATATCAAATGCCAGTTATGATACCTTGCAAAACATTCAACATACTGAAATTTTTTATAAAAATACACCCAGTAGAAAAGGGGATCAAGGGGATTGTAAAATGGAGCATAATCAAACATATGAAAGACTGACTAGTGAACGTGACCTAAATCAACACATTTATGATTCTACACATCAAGACCCAGAATGTATGTCAGGAAATCATTTGAATTCAATGCCTACATTAGGAGTTTGCTATAGTCAATATACTAATAGTGAAACGAACAGAGCAGAAGTTAAACAAGACGTTTATTATAGTGAATTACAAACACAAATTTCTTGTAGCTCTGACTTATATGAGAGTGCAGATGGAAAGTCACTGAACCTCACTCATTGCACTATACCAAGTAAACATTTGACAAGTAGTTATAAAAAGCAGACTCCTTCCAAAAGTCAGCGAGGAAAATGTTATGCGTGTTTCGTATTTGGTTTTATTCTGGTAGGTTTCATAGCCGGTGTGACTGTGTTTCTGTTGCTGAAGAACAATTCTCAAGATCTCCACAAGAAAAACAGTCAAACTCCAGGTATTTATTCATATTTTATAATACATTTATTAACCACAGAAATACATGTACTCCTTGAATACTCATTTTATAAATATGTTAATTTGAAATTGAAGCAAGGTTTTGCCCGTTTCTTACGTATCGTATCAGAGTTTACACAGGAGGTAATATTGTTTCCTTTAAAATGTCTAACGTCCCTTTCGTTTTGCGTAAAACGAGTTGACATTAGAAAAAATTGTGGTCTGATCAGTTTCACACAAATTTTGAAATTTAAAAAAGCTACATAAATAGACTTATCATAGATACCAGGATTAAAAATTTGCTACGCCAGACACGCGTTTCGTCTACAAAAGACTTATAAGTGACGCTCGAATAAAAAAAGTTAAAAAGGCCAAATAATTTGTGGTAAAGCCTCATATCTTGACTTACATCTAGAAATTGACAATGAGGGTCGGTTGAAAACAAACCTTTACGACAACAGAGATGATTTCAGCTTCCCAATTGTAAACTTTCCATTTCTATGTAGCAATAGTCCAGCAGCGCCTTCATATGGAGTAAATATCTTCAAGTTGATACGATATGCCAGAGCTTGTATTTCCTATCATGATTTCCTTAATAGAGGGTTGCTGCTTACAAGGAAGCTATTAAACCATGTTCCAAGTGGTGAAGTTGAAACAGTCCTCCGTAAATTTTACGGACGCCATCACGAGCTGGTTGACCGTTATGGAATATCTGTTTCACAGATGACGACCGATATGTATCAACTGTCGTAAACTACTATATCGTCTCCTTTCCCTCGAATATGACCTACCGGATTAGACATATCACCAAGTTTGTACCTACATGAGCATCACGAGGGGTGCCACATGTGGAGCAGGATCTACTAATCCTTCTGGAGCACCTGAGATCACCCCCAGTTTTTGTTGGGGTTCGTGTTGCTCATTCTTTGGTTTTCTATGCTATGTTTTGTTTACTGTTGTTTGTCTGTTTGTCCTGTATCCTTTGCCTCTCTTTTACTAGATATATCCATAATGACTCGCTTTCTTTGTATTGTACCCTTCTACTCTTTGAAGTGCACGTTCGACTTTTAACAACCGACAGGAAAAAACATGTCTCCAAATCCGCACATATGATTTTGACTCTCCTACCTGTGTTTGTTTTTTTACCCTTTATAGCCGTAAGCTTCGGAGGAAGCGGAAAATTCCAAATGTGTAAGTATTTTGTTAAACCCGACCTGTGGTCGAACACCAGCCGTCCGCCCTCGAGTATGAAGTGATTGTTTGAAAAAATATTTTTCCTACAATACCAGGTAAATATGAACTTGATTTTTTTATGTTTATTCTGTTATTCCTTATTGGTTTATGCATATTTATTCAACATGTTCAACGGACGCTTATTACTGTGAGTATTATATTCGGAGATATTCATATTGATTCATTGTCATTTTCATGTTCTCTGTAGTAGTCAAAGGAATAATATGTTACAAAATAAAAAGGCATTACCACATTGGATATGCAGAAAAAATCAAGAGTCTTTATGTTGAATAGATGTGCCCTAAAATAAGCATAAATGAAGCAGGAAGATAAAATGAGGTTTCCTTTGCAGTCATCTCCTTGTCAAATCTATGTCAAATCTATGAAACTAAGTGCGTCCTGTTGTTTTAAATGTGTTTAGATAAGATTCAGTTTTACGTGTTCAGATCATTGACATTTAATAGAGAACCAGACGGAAGGATGCAGATAAAGTTTTTCAAAAACATTTAAAGATCATCTGAATTAAAGAAAAACAACCTAAAATGAATGTTAACTATGACAAAACTACTTTAGAATTATGACCTGTTGAGTAAAACAAAGCACGTTCATTATTGCTTTTCATAAAAGTTGTATGTAATTCTAATATGACGTGCTTCGTTCGCTGTGTAAACAACACCCTGATAAAATTCTCGATATATCTATACTTAGCGCAGACTCCGAGATGTACATAATAATGGCTGTTAAAACATACCTCCAAAGTAAATCCACATGTATCGCTACCTATGTGCAAACGCTATGTCGATTTCGCTGTGTTAAAAATTACAATTGAAAAAACCCACAGAACCTTTATTCTTATTCTGAGTCATAACAAAAAGAATTAATGCATTAGAGATCGGAAAATGTACAGAATCATAATAAATTAAAATTCCGCGAAATTCCTTTAATGTTTTTGGCGCATTAAAGTCAATTCAAAACATGATGTCATACGAATGAAAACGCCAAAGCTGAAAGTTTTTCCATTGTGTTTACCTTCTAAACTCGGATAATATTGCATTAAAATAAAGTTTTGAGGTAGGTGTTCCTTTTTTTCTATTCTATTGCATAATTCGCACATTTACTGATTTCGTCAAGTCAACATGGCGGCTCCTTGGTTACAAAATGTCAACAGTGAATTTGACGGTAGCTTACGAGAAAAAATGCAAAATAAAAATGGAAAATGTTGGGTTTGAGAATTGAAAAAATCAATCACATTTTTTTTCTAGCGGTTATTTGAGAAATGGTTCATGGGAGCTACAGATTTATTAGATTATTTTTTCATTTATCTAACAGTGGGTAAAATAGAACAGCCACACGGCATACCCACCCTCGCTTCAATTTTTTAATGACCGTATTTGTCCTATTAGAATCGACATAATTCATGGAAGCCATCGATTTGTTGTAAATTTACACATGGCCTGGGCCGTGCTATTCGTTAATTTTATCCCTATATAACGCTCAGGATAGAATTCGAATATCACGGCCAAGGCCATGTGTAAATTTCCAACAAATCTATGGCTTCCATGAATTATTTCTTAAATTAATACCTTGCATTTTATGTCTGAAACATTTGCAACCTGTTTAGATTTTACAAGAGAAAATTAATAAAAACGATGTTGAAAATTACTAAGATTTACTGCTTTTCATATAGTACAGGATTTGATAAGATTAATTGATTGATTGATTGTTGTTTAACGTCACTTTCAACAATATTGTGTTATTTTGTGGAAGTCAGTTTTTATTGGTGGAGGAAGCCTGAGTGCACAGAGAGATCCATTGACTTTCGGTAGGAAAACTGACAACCCTAGTCAATTAAGATTGCTGTCGAGTGCACCGAAACTCACAACATCTGTGTTGACAAGCTAGGAATACAGTTCAGCTATTTATGTTTTCGAGTTATTATGTTTTGTTTATAATATCATGTGCTAGTCTTCAAATACTTGAATGGGATTTGTCCGTTATAACATTTTCCTTAGTTTACTCTTAAAACAACATTTTGCCGAGACTACTTTCATAACTTATGTATACTATGTATGCACTGTGTCAAATTCACTTCATTGATATATATATATATAAAGTTTGAACGTTTGAACGTAGTTTTCAATTTAGACTTGTTTTTATTTTTTCGTTTGGGCTTGTATCATATTTGCCTTCGGGTTTATATGATTTCGTCTCTTCAAAATTCAAGATCCGTTTATTTAGCAATCGCCAATGACAGTCAGCAGGGTTTAAGAACATCCGTTGTTCGACCTGCTAGTCAAATGCGTTTTGTTAAAATATACTTTTTCACTTTTTTTTTGGTCTTTTGGAAAATGTTGTTTGTGCTGTATTTAGACCCCTCTACCAATAAATTTGTTTTGCATCACTTTATTATTAAATAAACGTGTTTTTTTTATTGTAGTCGATCTGACCACTACAGAAGCATCAACAACAAGAAAGTTGACTTCTTGTCAACAATTAAGATCTTCAACGAAAGAGTTCTCTTCCGATTTCTACATTCCTGAATGTACAATAACAGGTGAATATGAAAAACGCCAATGTGAAGTAAAAGTCGGGCCTAAAACATGTTGGTGTGTTGATCCAAATGGAAGAGAAATACAAGGATCACGAATGAAGGAACCTGAGGTTCCAGATTGTCATGGAGGTAGGTGTTATCAAATGGTAAAAAAAGGTTGGTTGGAAGATAATAACTTTAAGTTGTTTTTCAGATAAAGCTTTAAAATAAACTCTCTAGAATTGTAATGAATACAAATGCATGTATTGTTCGGCTCATTGACAAAGAAATACCGGGCTTCTTTCTGTTCGTCAATTTGAAAGAAATAGACAAGCCAGTAACCTTATATAATTAAATTTCCACCTAAACTGATGTCTAGGAAAGCACCAAATATGTTTTTTTTTATCTCAAGCATTTGCGTATAACTTAAAGATCATGTTAAGTCAATTGTTTAACATTTCACAGCGGTATAACATGTTACTTTAATTATTCTTCCCTTAGTTTATTTATTTTGTATTTACATTGTATCATATATCAAATTTTTTGGTTCAGTTCATGTTCACTGGTGTTAATATGTCTTTTGATTGAATTAAGCCATTTCAATTGATATTTTATAGTATGTCTTTCTATGTTGTGATGTTACACTATTATTTCAGATAAGGGTGAATGTTTGGTACCATTAAAACGTTTAAACCCGCTGAAAATGTTTGCACTTGTCCTAAGTCGGGAATCTGATGTCTAGTAGTTGTCGTTTGTTGATGTGGTTCATAAGTGTTTCTCGTTTCTCGTTTTTATAAGATTAGACCGTTGGTTTTCCCGTTTGAATGGTTTTACACTAGTAATTTTTGGGGCCCTTTATAGCTTGCTGTTCGGTGTGAGCCAAGGCTCCGTGTTGAAGATCGTACTTTGACCTATAATAGTTTACTTTTATAAAATTTGACTTGGATGGAGTGTTGTCTCATTGGCACTCATGCCACATCTTCTTATATCTATATATGATCCATAAAATTTAACCAGAAAGATGAATATGTTTTTATAACTGAATGGCTTGTTTATATTATAAAACACTTGTACATATAATTTCTTCAAGAGAAACTCCTTTGTTTCATTCAAATCAAGGAAACGCTGTTTTTCAATTATTTTCCTCCCATACTCTAATTCGCCGTAATTTTGTATACCATCCCGTAACATGACAAATCTTCGTTAGAATTTGGCAAATGCGAAGTAAACAATTGTGATGGAAGATATAATTTTTAAAAGCGGAAGGAAGATAGTGCTAAAGATTTAAAAACAAACCAATAAGAATGCACAATCATATAATAATTGTTATGGCAAAGTGTTATTGACTAATGTGAACGTATGGGAAATATCAAAAAAAGAAATAAAAAGTGATCATCGCTTTATCATAATATTCTAAAACACAAGCCTTCATGAGTTTCTGTTTGATTATTTACCAAAGTCATGATCGTATGAAAAATCACCGAATGAAGTATTTGTTGTCGATTATATCGTTTTGATTCGTAATAAATGTATATAAGGAATGTGCAGAGAGGACCAAGTTACGTATATATGAATGCATTGATTCACTAATTCTATAAACATGAAACACTAAAAATCGTTTTATATGACCTGAAGAAATTTATAATACAAATGTTTTGATTTTTTGTCTTGTTTTCAGGACGAAATTTGAAACCTTGTGTTTTTGAACTATTACAGACCAGCGGTGGTTTATTAGGAGCACGTCAAGCACGTTGTACATTTGACGGGGAATACGAAGAGATTCAATGTCATGTTAGAGAATGTTGGTGCGTTGACAAAAATGGAATTGAAAGAATGGGAACACGAGTATCCATGATAACTTGGGAGAGATCACTTGTTTGTTAAGGTATTATCAATATGATAGATGATAAGAAAATTAATTGATTATTTTTCTGGGTAACTCCTGTGCTATAGTTGGTTTAGTCCTTATAGGATACAAATGTGCCTTTTCCTGATATTGTTAATTAGAAGTTCCAACCCCTCAAGGTACCAGTTCATGATATAAAGGCAAAAAAAAAACAGTAAAGCAATTTACAAAAAGGAGATATTATCTACTGTTTGATATATCCCATCACAATGATTATACTCTGTTCCAAAGGAGAGGCATATACTAGTACTGGTTGTCTTCGTTTACTTGAGGGGGACCATGTAATTTAAGCTTAATGGTAAGGATGAGGTAGGGTTAGGATTTAGGATACAGTAAGGGCTAGTTTCGTATAACCCCACATGGACAGTGTCCCCTAAAATACACGAATACCGTACTGGTTAACTGTTTTTGCCAGTGCTTTCTTCTGTCTCTAACTGTCATATGTTTTGCCAGTTACTACAAGTTAAACCTTAGTCATTTATGTCACCAATTTTGTCTGATTATTCAGTTTTGTGTGACATGTCAATGATGTTTTCAAGTAGTTTATGTGATAAAACAATAAAAAGGCATGTCCACTAATTAAGATGGAGAATATAGACAAAGATGTGGACATGCCATCGTCCAATACTCATCACACTGACTAAGGGATGAACAACCTTTGTCTGAATTATTCATACGTAAGAGTAAATAAGTAAATACCAGGTTATAATATTTAGTTTGATTCATCCGGTACTAATGAAGGTCATGGCTTTTCTACACAAGAAGTTTATATAAGTGTAATATCACCATTGATTTTCCCCGATTAGTCATTGTTAAATTTGCACTTTTCAAAATATTGTGCAGAATTTATCTTTGTTTCAAATAAAGAAATACTTGACATGAGTAAAGTTTAATCCTGTCCAGTACTATAGAAAAATTTCACATAATGTTTCATTGCATATAAGAAAATAACCATCAATGGAAGTTAACCAATCCAATTTTCACCCTTTTTCTTCCTGTGTATAAGCTTTAGTAACCATGTAACCTCAAGTTTCAAAAATATTCTATAGAAACACCAAATAAAAAAATAATGGTGCTTTGAAACGTCGAAGATACATATCAATGACACAGATTTTTTTTTACTGCAATAAAATGTAAGATAAAATCCCCACAACTGTCAAATTCAAGGGAATATTTTTTTCGGACCCTTTTTCGTATGCAACCGGATGTGACGTACTACGATTTGGTGGTATTACACCGATATAGTTTTGTTTTAAAAAGTCAATAACAGGATGGAGTGATATTTACCTGACTCTATCAAAAGGTACAAGGAGGATATTATTTTTAAATTATTCCAGAATTGAACTGTTATATAAATATATCTTCTTTTATCCGTTATCAAAACCTTTTGGTCGTTTTTACAAATAAAAATGTGTACAAAGTATCTCTTTTGTTTCCGTTAATGGGCAAACAGCACAAAAGTTAATGTAGTTTTGACGATTAAAGGCCTCTAAAAGCGTTATTTGAAATAAGTAAATAATAGACATAACCTTCAGATATTAGTTAAGTCGATATGTCATGGATTGTCATCATCCATGCATTTAAAATTCGTATCTATCCAGTAGTATTTGTAGTGGTCAGGAATATGACAATATTAAGAGAAGATTCATATGATGCGTTACCATAGACATTTTTAGAAGCGACAAATTAACCACTTTGTAAAAAAAATGTAGAACGTTCGTCATATTTTATTGTTAAGTCCCCTTCCTTCATAAAACTCCTGAAACAAAATTGTGTTGTTAGGAATATTTGACAATTTGATGCGTTTATTTGGATTTTTTTATGGGAAGCAAGGCGTTAATACTTAAATGTTAGCAATATCTCCGCTTTTATATCCCTATAACATTTTAAAACATTCAAATTGAATACTAGAAGTATACATATATTTAAAAATCATATATTGCACCTGTGGTTTAACGCTTAAATCGGGGAAACCAACCCATTAGTTATTTTGTTTTACCTTTACAGCAGATTCCATTGAGTGTGTAGCCAAAGGTAATATCTTTGGGTAGCTTGCTTGTTAGCTGAACCGTGAAGTCATTATTGGGTCAGGTATACTACCCTCCTTTCAAAGTAGCATAGCCCAACAGACAGATCGATTGGTTTTCTGTCGGACTAGTCTATTCTTAAAGTAGGGTAGTTTGCCTAACCTAACAATGACTTCACGGTTCAGCTAACAAGCAAGCTAACCAAAGATATTACCTTTTGCTACACACTCAATGGAATCTGCTGTAACATTTCTATGAATTATTGTTACGTTCCCATAAAATGTATATGCAGTCATATATATCATGTTAAATTGAACACAACACATAGTTATAAAAAACAAACATGAGCATTTTTTAATATACCCCTTTGTTTAGAAATTTCCCTTGTGCTATTAAAACGCTATTCAAATTAAAAGAATATTCTGTATGTAGAATATCACATCACCAGATGTTTATAAACTCGGCTGATCAAGATGGTATGTTAACAGCCATGAATAGAAATTTGATATATTTATCGGAAATTGAATTTGGAGGATCTGTCGCGATTAATGCATTTTTGGCAAAATATATACTCTTTCGTGCATCCTGTTTTAACAAAATATGTCTGATATGTACGCAATTTTGCTTGTTAGATAAGGTTACTCTTCCTTTTGACCTCACGTTCACAATGAAAGAAAATTGGAAATAAAATGATATGGCACCAATTGTGCGATTAGTTTTTGAAAGTGCGATTAGAAAAAAAATGTCTTCAAGATTATCATCTTAAGTGATTGTATTATCCCAAGATGTAAATTATAAAAGGAGGAGATGTATAAAGCCTTAGCGCAATGCGGAGCTAGTTGAATTGTTGAACGAGGTTTTTAAGTATGACAAAATATGGATTAAATGTATAATTCGAAAGCAGAAAATATCTTTCGTCAAGTAATAATACATCAACGGAATTTTGTTAGTAAAGCGGTTCAAAAAGGAAAAAAAACGCCAATATTGGTATGCAGCACAAGAGGAATTGAACAGTTCCTGTAAAAATTCACAACTGCTCTTGGGGGGAAATGGAACATTTGGTTAAGGCGATATTCGCCTAAGTTGTATTCCCATGGAAGTAAATATGATTAATCGAAATCATGATAATTTATCTGGAAAATAATGCTTAATATTCTTAAATGTTAAACAAGACTGTTTATCATCCGGATATTACGAAATTAAAGCTGAATTGGAAACAAAATAAATTATTGTAAATGCTCTAACTGAAATATTAATGCTTTTTTAGATTGTAAAAGTTCCGGCAATGTGGTCGAAAGGAGTTATAACTCATATTCCGAAAAGCTCCACATTAGATACTAGGCACCTGATGAGATTGTCTGATTTTGTGATGAACTGAATGGTTTTTGGAATAGATGTTGTACTGTCGACCATTTAAGTAAACTAATTATGACAGAAAAGATCTGGAAGTCTTCGTAAACAATGACCTGATGTATATTTACCTTTCAAAATTCCGATGATTCGATAAATATAAATTTGTTATTTGGAAATTAAAACAAACTTTTTTTTTACTTTTTAAATATACATTGAAAATACAGGATTTCTTTAGCAAAATTGAGATGTGACATCATAGCGCCCATTGGAATAGAAAAAAGAAAAATCACAAAAAATACAGAACTCCGAGGAAAATTCAAAAAGGAAAGTCCTCAATCAAAAAAAAACAAACACATCAAACGAATGGATAACAACTGTCATATTCCTGACTTGGTAAAGGCATTTTCTTATGTAGAAAATGATGGATTGAACCTGGTTTTATAGCTAGCTAAACCTCTCACTTCTATGACAGTCGCATCAAATGCCATTATATTGACAACGATGTGTGAACAAAACAAATAAAAACAAAAGGTAAAAATGTCACAAATAGGGGTAAATAGTCTAATTCGGCAGGTCACACTCGTGAAAAGGGAACGGTCTTGTAGTTACGACATAAGAAACACATCCGATATCATCTTTGAAATGGATATTCCATAACGGTCAACCAACTCGTGATGGCGTCCGCAAAATTTGCAAAGTGATGATTTCAACTTCACCATTTGGAACTCTTGGTTTTAAAATGAAAATTCACAATTGGGAAGCTGAAATCATCTCTTTTGTCGTATAGTTTTGTTTTCATCCGACCCTCATAGTCAATTTCTAGATATAAGTCATAATCAAATGGCAAAATCAAAAGCTCAAACACATGAAACGAATGGATAACAACTGTCATATTCTTGACTTGGTACAGGCATTTTCTTATGTAGAAAATGGTGGATTGAACCTGGTTTTATAGCTAGCTTAACTTCTCACTTGTATGACAGTCGCAACAAATTCCATTATATTGACAACGATGCGTGAAGAAAACAAACAGACACAATAGGTAAAAATGTCAAAAATAGGGGTACAGCAGTCAACATTGTGTTATCATCTTAATCACTATAAAAACAAACAAATGTAACGAAGAAGCACAAAAAGGCATACATCAAATTTAAAATCCTCATTTTGCTTAAATTATACGATTTTATTTATCTATGTAAAATCAATCCATAAAGGATGGAAGGTTTTAAGTACTGGCGTGAAATCGCGCGTTTGAAATTCGCACAGGTAGACATAAAATAATTTTGTCGTTCAAAGTATGAGGGGATACATAAATACAGAGTCACGTCAAATGTTTATCACAAAAAACAGACTCAACGGTAAAAGTAATATTAATAAATAAAATAATTTTGTCGTTCAAAGTATGACGGGATACATAAGCACAGAGTCACGTCAAATGGATATCTAAAAAAAACAGAAAAGATTGATATGAAAAAATAGAGCATGTTTTACATTTTGTTAGATTGTCCAGTATATACAGATATCCGTATAGTTATTTTTGATAATGCTGGTAATGTTGATGAGATAAATTTTTTTTAAATATACCTGATAATGAAAAGTTGATATTGCTTTTATACAAAAGAAAATACGCTACTTATGCTTCCCAAATCTGCAGTGACATGTGATTAAAAAGCTATATGTATTTTTTAACTCATGCTAGTTGACTTGCATTTGTATTACATTAGATCGACTCATAGTAATTCTTATAAAGTTGATCATGTTGTTAACTTGTGCATATACTATGTTCTACATATTATTTGTAAAAACTGATGGTACTTAGATAAAATATTTGTCGTTCTTTTGTTTTGTCTTATCCTGTGTTGTCAATGATGAAATATGTAGCAGATAAGTTTAGCACTATCTGAAAGAACAATGGTAATATGTGTGAATATAAAAATAAGAATATATGATATGGTTGTCAATGAGACAATACCCCACCATAAGAAAAAGGGTGTAGAAGCTAACAACTATTATTCACCGTAAGGCCTTCAATAATGAACAATACCCATACCAAGTATAGCAAAATATCAAAAAAGTAAAACCTCTTGTTTTTGTTTTGGTTAATCTGTTGACTTTACAATTTTAAGTTTAACTGTTCCTTACCGCAATTTTGTTACGTTGCTCTTTATTTTATAACAACTTTTTTACAGTACTCAATATTTGTTCAGTCATTCTGTAAATATGTAGAAAGGGATGACCCCAATTTTATACTTAGAACCCTGTTTCAATAGCTTCCTTTTAATTGAAAACCCTTTATCAAGGAAATCATGATAGGAACTGCTGAATCTTTAAAATATCGTTGCAACTTGGCATGAAAACACGGATTTTGTGTTATTTAAATTTGCTGTTACAAAATTTTGAAAATTATTTAAAATTAAAGAATGTATCTCCCTCATGCAAAGCTCTGATTCCTTGCCCGGCTTTGGCTTGACTTTTTTGTCCCTTTTGGTTTATAGCTCTTCATCTTTTTAATAAGCTTTGAATTTTCAAATATTTTGGCCTCGAGCATCACTGAAGAGACATTTATTGTCGAAATGCGCCTCTGGTGCAGAAAAATTGGTACCGTTTATGTTATTGGAGATACATTCATAAGCAGGCGCTATCAGAATGCTGCTTCAATGAAATAGAAAGTTCACAATTACGATAATTAAAATTGTACGTATTGTTTTCAACCGATCCTCATTGTCAATTTCTAGAAGTAGGTCAATAAATGAGTTACTCTATAACTGTATCTGTTGTATATTTGATTAATTGACGTTCTATTTAAAAAAAGTCTAAACACCAAACGAATTACGAAGTTGAATGCATTTAGGACCAAGAGTTTCGAAAGAGATTGATGTGTTCCACATAGTCATCTAACTTTAAATATTTAGTGAAAGAACTTTATCTGTATAGCGGATCGTGAAATTATAATGCTCAATTCGTTCGATTCTTCTTGGGAATCTAAGATATGAGTATGCCTTATACGAATATTAGACGAAATCGGTAAGAAAAGAAGCACAGTTTGTTTAAATAGGAATGCTGATGGTTTGGTAACAAAAAATCAAGTATATTGATGATTTCCGTGTCAAATAATGATTTGTTTGAGTCAGAGTGTATGTTTTTCACGAATGTGACTTACCGATTTAAAACATTTACCGGATTTGTAATAACATAAGCAACATATGTGGAGCAGGATCTGCTTACCCTTCCGGAGCACCTGAGATCACCCCAGGTTTTTGGTGGGGTTCGTGTTGCTTAGTCTTAAGTTTTCTATGTTGTTTCATCTGTAATATTATTTGTTTGTTTGTCTTTTTATTTTTGGCCTTGGCGTTGTCAGTTTGTTTTCGATCTATGAGATTGACTGTCCCTCTGGTATCTTTCGTCCCTCTTTTACAGTCAATTATATTTTCCCTTCCTTACGTGATATTTATCTACGATTGCCTCTCGTATTACCAAAAAGCAAATCTGATTAAATCTTTCAATATTTCTTTAAGTTTAGAATGTGGTATACTCTTGTAAAGTAAAATGGTGGTATACTATTGCAAGAGGAAAGATGCTTGTATTGCATATATTATAACAGATCTTTTACTTTTTTTTTAGAATCCATATCTGATTCACACCGCCCCTAGAGTTAGAAGCTTCACAATAACTCTAAAGCCCAACTTTGATTGCTAATAAAATGAAAAAAATAGTTTAGGAAGAGGTTTCGTTGAGCATTTGGCACATTTAGCAATATAACGTTGTGTGTAAGGACATTTATAGAAATTTGATATCGAGGACAGTATAGGAAACTTTGGTTGTAATTATATAAAGGAATACAGAATTGACATATGATTGTTATGGATTTCCATTTTTGCAAGTGTCGTAGGAGGACATGTAGATATTCTAAGTCGTAGGAGGACATGTTGATATTCTTAGTCGTAGGAGGACATGTTGATATTCTAAGTGAATTATCAATATATCATTCCGTTATCAAGCAGTCAATGTAATGTAATGTTAACTCAAAAACTATGTTGTTTGGGGTTTTACTGCGGGGAAAAATATATTTGTCATGGAGGTAGGAAACGTCATCCGGAACAGATATTTGAAGATAGATGTAGCAATAATGATCAGAGACATATTCCTCAAAATGCTGACGGAGATGATTTCCGTGCTTAGAGCGTAGCATTCTGCCTAATTAAAAAGTAAAATCACAAAAATACTGAACTCCGAGGAAAATTCAAAAAACGAAAGTCCCTAATCAAATGGCAAAATCAAAAGCTCAAACACATCAAACGAATGGATAACAACTGTCATATTCCTGACTTGGTACAGGCATTACTTATGTAGAAACTTGGTTTTATAGATAGCTAAAACCACTCACTTGTATGGTAGTTGCATAAAATTCCATCATATTGACAACGATGTGTGAACAAAACAAACAGACATAATAGGTATAAATGTCAAAAATAGGGGTACAGCAGTCAACATTGTGGTATTATCTTAATCATTATAAAAACAAACAAATATATAAACAAACATTTACCATGGAACAATAACACAATGACTGGATGTATAGGTACAGAGCCGTGTCAGATGTAACAAAGAAACACAAAAAGGCATACAGAAAAAGCACACCAGCAAAAATGAAAGAAAAGAATACAAAAATTATCATAGAACAATGACGGGATGTAAAAGTACAAAGCCACGTCATTGTAACTAAGAAACACTAAAAGGCATATTGACAAAGCATATAAGGAAAAATTAAAGACAAGAATACAAAAATTATCATAGAACAATAACACAATGACGGGATGTAGAAGTACAGAGCCATGTCAAATAGATACCACCAAAAACAGACAAAACAGTAAAAGTAATATTCATAAAGACAAATAAAAGAATATTAGTCAGTACCTAGAATCTATACTTCAAGACCATCGTGTATTATTTGTTAAGTTGTTAAGGAATATTTATTAACAATGTCTTGGTACCTTCCGATGAACTTTTTTAGAAAAAGGACGGGACGTTCTTTGACATACCCCTGGTTCATCAACTTTCTGCTCAGACACTGGTGACGCTTTACAAAGTTTAAGTAGTTGCTGCATGCTCTTGAATACCGAATAAGTTGTGAAATGTATATCCTATATGCAGGTGAAGTTAATATATTGCTACTAAGGTGGGGGGGGGGGGATTGATAATTTCAAAATTAAAATGAGGCGGAGGAAGCCGTGTCAATAGTAATACTATAAACCAACTTATTTTCGCGGATACTTTTTTTCTCGTTTAGCCCATTCTATCCCAATTCGCGGCGATTTAATTTCGCGATTTTCAAATATACTTGATTTAGTTAGACACGTTTTAAATTTTCGCGACGATTTTTATTCGCGTTATTTTTCTTCTCGCGATAGTTGCGAAAATAAATCGCTCGCGTAAATTAGTTGGTTTATAGTATACAGAAGTTCAAAACCAGTACAGCTATTTTCAATAACAGATAAAATATAATTCGGATATATACTTCGGATATATATCAACGATTTCAAAATTGAATAGTTAATCATATTTTGAGGAAACAATTGACATTATATCCAGTCATTCTACTTAAATAGAATTATTGACACATTCGATTTATTTCGAATACTGTAATTGAAATGGCAAGAGTTCTTTTTACAATTTCATGTAAGTCTATGATTTACCAAAAGGATACATAGGCTATATTAACATTAACTGAAGTTTGCATTAAGTGCAAGAAGACTGAATCCCATCAACAATAAAATATATTGGCTAGCCACAAAACCAGGTTCAACCCACCATTCATAAAATGTTCTGTACCAAGTCAGGAAAATGGCCACTGTTATATTATAGTTCGTTTCTGTGTGTGTTACATTTTAATGTTGTGTTTCTGTTGTGTCGTAGTTCTCCTCTTATATTTAATGTGTTTCCCTCAGTTTTAGTTTGTAACCCGGATTTGTTTTTTTCTCAATCGATTTATGAATTTTGAACAGCGGTATACTACTGTTGCCTTTATAAATACTGATATCTGACATTTATATCTTATTAACGTCAGACTGATGTTATTTTGAATGTTAGTAATGCTTTTTTTTTTATCTAATTAAGGTGGTACCAAACACCTTGACAAAAATTAATTCGGCTCGTTTGATTTTCATAAAATTTTGACAAAATATTTACTTTGACCCTTTGACAAAAATATAAAAATTTCAAAAAACTTAAACCACACACTTTATTAGAAAAAATTCATTGGACATATAGCAGTTTGACAAACACTCAATTGATCATTAAGAAGCTTAATATTTCCTTAACAATAGAAACGGTGATTAAAACGTTGAGCTGATTTTTACAGAGTTATCTCCTTGTAGTGTTATGTACCACCTCAAAGTGATATCAAATACATTTAACATATTTTCCCCTTTCTTTCCTTTTAAAAAGTTCTCTTGATGAGTAGCATTCCAAATTAATATGTCAGTACAAAATATGATTATACAGTTTCCTTACAATCTCCTGCTAACAACATAGCTGGTCCACTGATATGATATTCTTTTGTTTTGGATTAAAAAAAGCTATTTATTACATCATATGTTCAGTCTTACATATTGTTTAGGTTTTTAATTGCCATGTATACCTTTTTTTCTAGAACAACAGGTTTCAATTTGACAAATACTCTCCCGCTAAATACGTAGCTGGTCCTCTAACATGATGTTCTTTTGTTTTGGATTAAAAAAAGCTATTTAATACATCATATATTTAGTCCTAAATATTTTTTTATAATCTTAATTGCAATGTGTACTTTTTTTTACTAAAACAACAACATATGATCACTAACTTTACTTTTGGTCATTTAACTAATTTAATACATAGAATCGATAAAAGGAATAACCAATATTATCGTTCTTCCCTTCGCCTAAATCACCCTGCTCAGATGCTCCGTAATTCTCGTATCGCGGCTTTGAGTCATGAGTAGACATTATCAGCAACGTCACAATGTCTGGGGGGAATGTAAAACTTTTTAGATTGTTCGTTGCGAAAAGGTTCATATTATGGCTAGTGGCTGATATTTTACTATATCAATATCTAAAAACCTGATAATCTACACATACTAAAAAGTCCAACAGACCACACCATCCGCAAATATCTTTTTTTATGCATTATCCAAGACTTATTTCATTTTTTTCTAGAAATCATTTTCCTACATTTCATTGCAATCAAAGAATTAGATTACCTTGGAATACATAATTTATTTTCCTCCAAATTATTGCCTAGCTATATAAATATTTTAAATTTCTGACACAATGCAAAGCTTCCCAACAATTTACTTTATATTTTTAAATGTGACTTCATTGTTGCAGAGTTACGAGATTTAGCTGTTAGATTTTAGGCAATTTTTGGGATGACTGAAACTATTGTTACAATGCATTTCTAAGGCACCAGCCTCCCAAACAGGGAGTAGCTAGGTTAGCTTAACATTGAAATTAAGTTCCCTGTAATTCTTATGAAGCAGGGTTCACCGAACATGACACCTCGCTAAGACTTTCACTAAAACCAGTGCAACAGAAAGTCTTGGACGAGCGCTGAGGTTTAACTTTTGTTTTTAAAATGAAGAACATCATTAAAAGCGCATATGTTTTGTCAATTGCAAGTAGAAATGTTGTGACATATAATGAAACACTTTAAAACTACATATGCTCATCAAAAACAATTTTAAGAAACATCGTTTTTCTATTAACTAGTGCTCCCCTTAACCAAATTTTCGTGTTTTTCAATCCTGCTCCGTGGTTGTATTCTTTTTTGAAAAAAAACCGTTTCAACATAAAAGTAAAATAACAAAAATACCGAACACAAAGGAAAATTCAAATTGGACAGTCCTTAACAAATTGCAAAATGCAAAGCTCAAACACATCAAACGAACAGAAAACAACTGTCATATTCTTGACGTGGTACCGGCATTTCCTTATGTAGACATTGGTAGATTAGACCTGGTTTTATTGCTAGCTAAACCTCTCACTTGTATGACAATCGCATAAAATTCTATTATTATGTGTGAGCAAAACAAACAGACATAAAAGGTAAAAATGTAAAAAAAAATGGGTTACAGCAGTCAACATTGTGTTATAATCTTAATCACTATAAAAACAAATAATTATTTCAACAAAGAAAAAAAAAATGGCCTATAGACACTCTTACACAAAATACATAATCAAAAATGAAAGACATGTTACAAAAAATGACCATAGCACAATAACACAATGGCGGGATTATAAATACTGAGCCACGCCAAAAGTATAGTAAAAGTATAGTATATACAAAGACAAATAAAGAAAATACTATAACACGTAATTAAGCTGATAAATAACGTCAGTACCTAGAATCTATACTTTAAGACCATCATGTATTATTTGTGAAGTTGATACGGAAAATTTATCAACAAGGTTTTGTATCTTCCGATGAACCCATTTAGAAAAAGGACGAGACGTTCTTTGACATAACCTTGGCTCTGCTCAGACACTGATGACGTTTCATAAAGTCTGAGTAGCAGCTGCAAGCTCTTGAATACAGAATGAGTTAGGAAATGTATATCCAAGATACAAGTGATGTATTAAAGATACAATCAATAAGCGTTGACTCTTAAAAAGAAACCATGAGCCAGAAGGGCGAATGGTTTGTTTTTCATGAATCAACGTTTATTTATTGTATCAATAACATAAACTGTTGTGTTGATGTCTGTTCAAAATTAAAGTCTTTTCTTAATTAGAAGGCATTGTAAGTGAGTATAAATAACACTGTTATCATGTTAAACGACGCATTAACAATTAATTGGTTAGAGAAATACAAATATAACATAAAACGACTGTCTGCATAGTATCCGTAATTTACAAGATAAGACATATTCGAACTTATTATTTTAATATGAAAAAGAAGATGTGGTATGATTGCCAATGAGACAACTCTCCACAAGAGACCAAATGACACAGAAATTAACAACTATAGGTCACCGTACGGCCTTCAACAATGAGCAAAGCCCATACCGCACAGTCAGCTATAAAAGGCCCCGAAATGATAATGTAAAACAATTCAATCGAGAAAACTAACGGCATAATTTATGTACAAAAATTGCAAAATGCAAAGCTCAAACACATCAAACGAATGGAAAACAACTGTCATATTCTTGACATGGTACAGGCATTTCCTTATGTAGAAAATGGTAGATAAGACCTGGTTTTATTGCTAGCAAAACCTCTCACTTGTATGCACAACCGAACTTCTAAACCAAATCTTTATATCTGTGGTAGAATTTAAAAAAAGGTTTTAAGCAATTTGTGGTAACGAAATCCCTGGCTTAATAATTTACCAGTAATACATAGATTACGTTCGTTAAAATCAAAAACCTCACAACAAACACGGGCATAGCGAACGAGTTGTGAAATATAAACACCGTAAGATCGTGCCAAAGGAATATCAACATCCAAAAAAGGAAAATTAACAATAGGGAACGAAAAATCGTCCCTTTTTTCGTAAATTTTAGTGTGGAGTTTCCCGTGTAAAATCGAAATATCTTAATATAGGAAAGGACAGTTGTTACCGTTTAAATTTGATTTAATTAAAGTAAGTTCCTTTGGGTAAATTTCAGCAGTATATTGAGAAAATTCTTGATTATTTAACGAAAAAATATCATCAAGATAACGGTAAGTGTTGTTGCATTTCTCAATTAAATGCAATTTAGACGGGTCTTTACTGAGTTTGGTCATAAACTGTGATTCATAACAGTACAAAAACAAGTCTGCTATTAAAGGGGCGCACTTAGTTGTCATAGGAATACCTACAACCTGTCGATAAACTTTGCTGCTGAAAGGCCATAATTATTATCAAGGAGAAAATTAACAGCTTCAATCATCTCATCACACCTCCAGTAAGTATATCTAGCATATTTACCTTTCTCATTAGAGAAGAAGACTTTAAATGAGTTGCAGCAAATATATTTGCATTCAGATTTACCTAACGACCATTTAATTAAAGGGTCAAATTTTTGTTTGATAAGATTGTGTGGAAGTGTAGTGTAAAGAGTAGAAAAGTCAAAACTTTCAACAGAATCAAAAGGACCATCAAAAGCACGTAATTTATCTTAAACATCCAAAGATTGTTTTACACTCCAAAAATAGTTAATTCCACTATTTTCATATATTTTATTACAATAGTTTATGATAAGCTCTATATAATAAGTATGTTACCGAAATTTCTAGCAAGAAACCTAAATCTAGGCACATCACAATTTACTCGCAAAGGTATTTGCGAATAAACCACTGTAAAGATATGTATTAAAACTGAATGAAACATGCTATATTTATAAAACAAAAATGGACATTTTTTTTTTCAAATACGTGAATTGGCCAATAATAATTTAAAAATAAATAGAAATATCCTCTTTTATAACAAAAATATCCACAGTAACATACAAAATAAGAAAAACGGAAAAACTAAAGAATAGGGACAAAAAAAAGAGGAATTTGAACCTGAAGTGACAAGTCTCTACTTCTAAGGTAAGTTTTTAAATTAATTCTATTAGTGAACAGAAAGCAGTAAATAAGCCAATTCAAACTTAATGAAATATGGCACACAAAGGAAACAATTGGCTATAATTTGGTGCATCCATTTCAGCAACAGATTTAGGAAGCGTTGATTCTAGAAAAAGAATCCACGGTAAGTGATTAGTCTGACGTCACGGCAATGGTTTAAGTTGGTATATTGCTGCTAAGGTAGGGGGAATTTATAATTTCAAAATTAAAATCGACTCGTTTTTCATAGATTCTGGTACTAAGATGACTGCTGATGTTAAATTCGAGGTATAAGTCTAAAAATGAGGCGGAGGAAGCCGTTTCTGTTGTTTCTTTAATATTTAGCATGGAGGATATATTAATGGAGCCCAATCAGAAAAGTTCTTCAGATTTTCTGTTCAAAGACATGTTCATTGGAGCCATGAAGGACTTATGATCCGCCAAAATCTCATTCTTGTCAAATGATATCTTCTTGTATTTGGGATTACCTGGATGCTCATTTATTCCTAATTCTTTTACAAGACACTCGTAGTGGTACGTTTACATAAAAAAAATATTGGTTGAAGCTCTTTATTCAATTAAAATTAAGAAGGATGCATACTCAAATTAAGCATTTTTTTTATGAAGAAGGATTTACATCACACACTTGGGGCTCGTGTAGTAGTGGCTAGTTTATATTGATGGAGGAAAAACTCATCAAAGATACCAAGAAACAGACGCCCATTTCGCGTACAAAAAAAATATCACTGGCGCTTAAGTCTAAATAGTTTGAAGGTGTGAAATAAATCACGGAAAAATTGTTTTTCAGGGACCTTGGAGGGAAAGGCGATGGAAAGGGGAATCCTTCAGTCTACTAGTTTAATCATTCAATGATTGAGATTGAAAGAGGACAATATCCTCAGAAAAAAATCCTATTATATCATCATGTGACTACCCATAATTGAGGAACATTTTCAGATGTTGTCCTTGTTATATCATATTATTTTCTTTTCCGACCTTTGAAATGACTGATTTTGACATTCTCAGTTAATGTATCTGAACATTTCTCCGGTAATTGTCTAAAATCAAGACTTTTACAGTTAAGAAATAGTATATGGCTTTTTACAATATCATACCCTTATCAGACCGAGACACCAACCAATATAATGCAGAGAGCTCTGATTGATATCTCTATCATGACGATTGACTGATACAGAAAAATTGCCATTTATGGTATTACACATAAAATGTACTTGTATTTATTGCTAAGTATATCAAAAATAGTACATATAATCTACTCCTGGTGACCGCATGATAACAACTGAATGTCTTTTTTGTTTTATTATCCTGTCATGTTTGGTGTATGCTCACTATCATAATCTTCGTATTACAAGTAAAAACTAAATCGCGGACAAATCGTGTATAATAGTCAGGATAGTTTTCAAAGGTTATTTCGGTGGTGAGGATTAAAAAGTAACCGTGCAAGAGTCAAGTATTTTGACCAGAACAGTACTTCGATTAATAAACAGGCTAATGATATATAATTTTGTTTTATACATTTATGGTAAGTAAAAAAGAATTATTAATTATCGAATTGTATTTTATAGTTGTTGTTCATATCTATTATAACTGCGTGGCATTAGATTAAATTCTGATTGTTGTAAATAGATTAGACCAAAACTTCAATATAAAATATAAGTTCTGGCTGATATAAGCAACGTGTACAGTTCGCATGTGTATATATCACCATTTCTGACAAATCGGCTCGACTGAGAGACGAAACGTCTTTGTCTTAGATTGTTCGTACTTAGAAATGAAGCAGTAAATTGTATTGAATATGACTCATATTCAAATTTCTCTAGTAATGTAAGTCATGACATTTCTTCAAGACCAGGAAAAATTTAGCATCAAAGGAATTAGTTAGGATATGAAAATTAGTTGATTGGAATTTACAGAGATGAATTTAGACTGTAGCAGGTAAAGAAGTTATTCTAGGGTTATAGCAGAGAGAGACTCAGAAAAGAAAAACGTGAACAGGGGCATCTGTTTAATCCGTGACGATTTATACACACAAGAAATATTGATTTAATGTGATAACATGCATTTGTCAAAAACCCAGCCCAGAACAAGCATCCTTTATTTTCTTTTCTAAAAAAAATTTGAATAATATATATATAATGTTAGAATGATGCATATTCCACTTAAAACATTTAAAAAAAAAACATTTACATTACACGTTCAAATATCATTATACTAAATATAGAAATATCTATGATGAGTTTTTTTATCCACTAAGCACAATTTACTCTCTTTCTACAGAATAAAAAGAATTTAAATGGTATTGTTTCCTTCAATGTCTAGTGACAAATATTCTATGCATAGTAAACTCGACATTAACATGATTAATGGAAACGATATTCCATTTCAACATAAATATCATATGTGTATATAAAAACAATAAGATATGTGACATAAAAGACACCATCGTAGAAAAACGTACCTGTAGCGAAGGAAGTCTTATGGTATAAAAACTACAATAAAGTTCTATCAAAAGGATAAATTGGACACAATAGCTGACTGCCTCTAGGACAGCAGGCCGATTTAATTTTGGCGCCGTAGTAAATTTAAGGCATGTTTACCGATCTTCAAATCTTATAAATTGATTAAAAGATACAAATCAAGGTAATAAAATCAAATGAGCGAGAAAGCGTCATCTGCTATGTATGCATTACCCGACACTTGAATCTTTCAAAACATCACAATCAGGAAAAGGACACAACAGGTAAAGTTACAGTTATGAAGATTTTTATAAAGATCAAAGACCATAAACATGTGGCTTGTGAGTTGAGATACAGACACATATAAAAAAAAATAACAACGCAGTAAATCTTAATTTTGAATAACAATGTCTGTATATTTTAGACCCTTAGTCCCTATTTATATATGTAACGGTGAAAAGTAAGTCATCTGTATGTACTGTATGCAAGAAACCTAATTGGGGATCGAACTCGGATTAGAATGATAATTTTAAAATCGTTCAACGGCAAATGTATTCCAAACCTCTTGTTGACAAAGGTTAACGCTTAAAACATAAATAGTCATTGTAGAAAAAGGAACGTTATATATTACCCAAAACATCAATTAAGCAATTTAAAATTTTACAAAATTTAAAAAGTAAAACAAAATAAGCGGAAGTACTATTTGTCGAGATGGATGGACCATACGTAAAACGTATAATGTATCCAACAAGTTGAAATGTGTATACTAAGTATACTCCCAATATAAGTATTCGGTTAACCATGAATTGAAAAGCAATTAATGGGAAACAATCGCACGGTAAGATAAACTCACATGAATGTTGATACCATATTTCAGGGTGATTCGTAGTATCTGAAACGAATGTTCATTTAAAAATGATCATTATATATAAAAATATCTACGTATTCGGTAAATTAAGACAATAGAAGTTTACCTGTGTACAAATCTCGCAAATTGATTAAGAAGATCGAGACAAATAAGAAAACAAACAAAACCAAAGGGAATGCATAGAACTCATAAAGGATCAAGACCAGGTGCGTCGACAGTGTAAGCGTTCTTCTGCTGTGAATGATTCACCATACCTGCAAATCTTCACTCATTTTGATAGATTAATTGACAGATCAGACGACTAAAATGTGTGTTAACTGCTTACATCTACGTCATTTGGTATCAGGTGAATAGTTGTCTGATTGGCAATCAAACCACATCCCCTTATTGTATATTGAGTTACAGGACATCATCAATATATCTCTATTTTGCAAGATGCTTTTTCGTTTTGTCTTTCAGACGGTTCTGTAGAACATTATGACATCTGCCTTATATTAACAGGAAATTGATAGAAGTGAGGAATGAGAAAAATCCATGACACGATATAACATGTTCATATGAAGCCTAAAATCAAACTTCAGGAAGCTCTGATTATTTGTTCCGCAAACGAAGGAACGACATGTTCGTAAATGGCCATAATCACTAAGAATATATGTAAATACGATAACAGGTAGTTGATAAGGGGTGATTGTGAAAACACGTAAGTATGGCATGTTCATAGGGAGCTTGGTATCAAATTTAAGGCAGCTCTGATTCGAAAGTTCCTGAGATCAAATGCGACGGAGATTTCATGGGAGGGGCGGACATTCTGACGGATAGATAGGGGGGAAAACAGTATACACCCTTCTGAATTATTTCATTAATATTTGGCCTGATTACATCGACAATATATCTTTCTGTGACAAGAATACCAACATGAAATTCTTTAGACATTACACCCTTTTGTTGACCTAACACCAGTTCAAGCAGATACCATCTACTATGGGCAAGCTGGGTACGCATCGTGGAACTCAATTGCTGTTACATGTTGCGCTGAGATCCTTTAGTGGAAATCAATCTCTGGCACAAAATTGTCTGAGATCAACAGTGTCAGGCAAAGTTAAATTATTTTCCATGAACCTTTTTCGATGTTAGATTCCTCGAACAAAGAAGGTGAAAATTAAATCGCTTTTAAAAATATCTTCGGCCGTTTTTAAAATTTTTTGGTTTCCACTAGTGTTACAGGAACGATTTATCCATTCGGGGTAACTTATTTTACAAATTAATGTTTTGTTTTGGTTTTGTTTGTTGTTTTTTTTTGTTTTTTTTTTTTTTTGGGGGGGGGGGGGGGGGGGGTAGGTGGTTCGTGTTGCGTAGTCTTATATAGGTAGTGTTTGCAAAGTGTTGTTTGTTCGATGTTCTGGTAATCGGCGTCTTGTTTTTGATAGCCCCTTGATGTCATCTCCAACTTTTAATTACCTAATGACAGGTCACCATAACTAGGATGTCATCGTGACCTTATTGCTCACTACTTGTATCCAGTTACAAATAAATAGAAATAAGAAGATGTGGTATGAGTGCCAATGAGACAACACTCCATCCAAGTCACAATGTGTAAAAAGTAAACAATTATAAGTACGGGCTTCAACCCGGAGCCTTGGCTCACACCGAACAGCAAGCTATAAAGGGCTCCTATAAAGTATGATACAATACTTTTCAAACATTCGAACCATGGAAACTTGATCAATCTTACCAGGAAATGGAGTCGCAAAAACATCATAAACATGCTATTCCGTATCATTATAGTATGTAGTACTATTTTGAATAGACATATAATATAGTTTCTAAGAAATGCAAACAATCGGTCTGGAAAGGGTAAAGGGGTATTATTATATAATGCTTTATTTTCACATATAAAAATAATTACATTTGGTGTAATTTTAAACGAGACGACTATCTACTAGAAACCGAGGGACAAGTAGGTAAACAGATATAGGTCACAATATAGCTTTCAACAATTACCCTAACAAATACTATATAATAATTTTTAAAAAACAGCGGAATGATAAACTGTAAAAACTCATCAAAGATACAAGATTTACATTTTTGTTAAATTTCTAAGCGTTTATCAATATAAAACCAAATCAATCTTATTAAATGTGGATTGATTGATCGTTGATTTATTGTGTTTAACGGCTCTGGCAGTAATATTGGCTATTCAATCGGTGGAGGAAAAGATAGACAAAGAAACCAGACGCGCGTTTCAATAGAATCGTCACTTGCGTTCATAGCAAAACAGTTTGAAGGACAAATGGATTAAACCGGAAAATCCCCAGAGAACCGCAGATCTTCAGAAGGAAAACTGACAATTCATTTTAATTAAGAACGAGATTTAGAAATTGCCCTAGATGGAAATGAATTATGCGGCAACTGTCTTTCGGGCTGGCCTAGGACCGCGAAGGGAAAAGGGTTCCATGGGTGCATACTTCTTGTAACTAGTTTGATAATTGAATTATTGAGACTAAAAGGGGGCCGTATTCCTAAGCAAAAATGATTAATTCCTTCCATATCTTCATGTGACTTTCCTAATTTAGAAGCATCTTCAAATAATGTCCTTGTAATGTCATATTATTATTTTTTTTTGTGACATTGGTATTCGATATTGACAGTTTTTGTTATCTGAGTCTTTCATCTTTCTTCATCCTACTTATACTCATTTTTTGTTATATAAAATAAGGATTATTATATGGATGATTCAATATCTTACACCATTAGATCGAGATACCAATGCAACAAAAACATTTATAAATGTTTAAAGATGTAGTTAATTAAAGTGAAATTAAAACAATCTAGAATTTAAAATTGATTCTATAGCATGTATAAGTCAGAAGAGCATTAGTTAAGGAACAAAATAAGCTAAACATTTATAGGCTATGGAACTCCTTTTTGAGATATTTGAGTTTTTTTTAAATGGCGGGAAAAAGCTGACTCGAACTTTTACCTTATATTCAGCATTGGCATTATTTGTGTCTCAAATCGCAAGAAAAGAAAATCTAGAATCTGCTTAGATTTTAGAAATGACATTTTATGAGCTATTGAAGTCTTCTTTGAAAAGAATAGTAGCTGATATGGGGAAAATCTTTTACGCTGTATCTTAAAAGGAAACCCAAACATCTGACAAGAATTCCTAAACCTGACCTGAGTACATCCATAAAACGGGAAGTGATATTGAAAATACGCTAAATTGCATAGTGTTAGATCGATTAAGAAAATCAACTAACTGGTATATAAATTAAAAATTGTTTTTTAATTTTCAGCCAAAAACATGTTCCGGCTATACCATATATCTGTTCAAGTTTCCGTCAACTTAACAAAACTTTGTCAGTCAAATGCCTAAAGAGGCAAAGAAGTGTCGTTTGAAATAAGTATATTCAAATTATCTGCGAAAATCTCATTTTCATGTGAATAAAAAGGAAGACAAGTACATTAACCTTGTTTTTTTTATATCTATCGAATAGAGATTAACAAATAAAAGGTGGGATTTGTATTAAATACGCGTCAAAGGTCTTTACAGACACACATGCTTTTATGACATGTATCGATTCATTCGATTAATTGATTGATGATCGAAATACTATACCTATATTTTCTAATTATAATTTGCTATTTGTAATACGTCAAGTAATTTTTTGCTAAAAAATACTTGATAGCTGTTTTTAATTGATTTTTAAAAATTTTCACACATATATGATATAGACATAAAAATTCAACAAGGATACCAGGTTAATAGTTTTGCACGCATGACGCGCGTTTTGTCTATTTAAGACTTATCTTTGACGCTCGAATAAAAAAAGTTCAAAGGCCAAACTAAGTACTAAGTTGAAGAGCATTGAATTACATATAATTTAGTTTGCGTACTATAGTTTGAATTTTTTCTGTTGTCTTTATATGCCAAATACAGTTTTAACAAATAATTATACTTCGAGCAATGTCAATTTCATGTCCCGTCAGTTGTCATGGAAAATAATTTATATTTGTATACATATTTCATGACCTATATTTAAGCTGCAATATTTAACCAATATTAGATCAATGTCAGTAAAAGTTCAACTTGTTTTCATTCGGAAAGTGTTAAAAGGCTTGGTAAACCTTTTCCTGTCTCCGTTTCTAAGGCCATGTTCACATCAAACGTACCGTACTGTAAACCTGTTAACAATAAGTTTCATGTATAGAACACTTCTTTCATATTAAATGTAATGTAAAAAAACAATTTTCAATGAGAACCAAACGTATGAACCTTTATTGCCAGAGGACTTGACAATATCGACGAGCAGTTATGATAACTTGCAAAACGTTCAAAATGCTGAAAACATTGGTCAAAACACGACCAATAGAACAACAGCTGTCAAATGTGAGCCTGGAAGCGAGTATGTAATGGATAAATCAAGTTCTAGCCTTGATGAAAATACTGTACCAAAAACAATTTTTGATGACAACCAAACGTATGAACCTTTATTGCCAGAGGACTTGGCATTATCGACGAGCAGTTATGATAACTTGCAAAACGTTCAAAATGCTGAAAACGTTGAACAAAACACGACCAATAGAACAATTAAAGAAGAGGATTGTACAAAGGATCACAATCAAACTCCTGAAAGATTTACTATTTTGGATAATAACACAACAGAAGTTTAACAAGATGATAATTATATCGAAATGCAAACCCGGACTTCATGTGACTCTGACATATATGAGAGTATAAATGGACGAGAACTGATCCCTACTCGGTGCACTTTTACACATTTGGCCAGCAGTTTTATCAAGCAGATAAATTTCAAAAGTCGGCGAGGAAAACGTCGTTTGTCTTATGTTGCAATTAAGTTTTTTTTGGTGGGTGTCATAGCCAGTACGACTGTGTGCTTGCATACCTATTTTATCATTTTGATTAGGTATAAAATCACGATTTTGAGTTTATAGAGTATATTAAAAGAGTTTGCACTTAAGATAAAACTATTCGCCTAAAAATCTGTAACACCCCTTCCGTACTATGTACAAGGCATTAAAATCAGTAAAAAATCTTCCATGAAATTTTGAAATTAAAACAAAACCTACATTATTTAGGGTTAATTTACTAGAGGTTTCAATCAATAATGACTCGCTTTCTTTGTGTTTACCCTTTAAATCTTTGAAGTGATCGTTCACCATGTAACAGTCGGCAGAAAATTATGTCCCCCTGTCACATTATTCTAATCTCATTATTCTTTGTTTATTACTCTTAAATGGCACATGCTTGGGATAGAAGCAGCCAATACAACTTTTTATTTTTAATATTTAGTTAACCCGATCCGGGGTCGATCGCACACCTACAAACCTTTAGGCGAGCACACGACCACGAGACTACCGAGAATGAAAAGATTGTATGAAGAGATATATTCCCCAGCATACCTGCTAGAGATCAACATCATTTTAGGATGAGTTGAAGCTATGTTTATTCTGTTATTCTCTATCGTTTAAAGTATATTTGTTCAATGAACACTTATAATTGTCAGTATTCTACTAGTATATCTTCGAATTGACTCATTGTCATTCACATGGTTCCTGTCGTAGACAATGTAAGAATGATAAAAGCTGCATTATTACATTGGATCTGTAGAAAAATCAAGAATCTTAATATTGAACGACATATAGGATTTGTCGAGCAAATAACCACAAATGGAGCAGGAAGATAAAATAGAGTTTCCTATATATGCATCTCCTTGTCAATTCTAGGAAACTATTGTATCCTGTTGTTTTAACTGTTTTTTTTTGTCGTCATTTATGGGTAACAATTATTTGCATATTAAAGAGAACCATTCAAAATAATGTAGTAGAGTTTTCTAATGTACATAATGACAAAATTACTTAGAAATTATGGTCGACGTATTGACTACAACGAGCACGTAAATAATATAAGTGATATGCTTTATAAATATCTAGCATTTAAATCAATTAATTAACTGTTTGTCAAATGTTAAAAGGTTTTTTGAAACATGTGTGTTATTTATAATCTCTTGATGTTTTCAGGTTATTATGTTTTGATTCGTATATGATTTGCTTATCTACAAATACTGGAATGTGATTGGTCCGTTATAATTTCATTCCTTGGTTTAATTTTCAAACGACCATTTAGCCTAAACTACTTTTATAACATATGTTAACACTGTGTTAATTTAAGTTTAAATGATATATGCATGTGCGATACGTAAAAGGTGAAATTATAAAAAAAAAATTGTTTGAGAATTATTTGGATAAAACACATTTTTTGGGAAGGTTATTGCCGTGTTAACTTTGTCTTTGCTTAATCAAAAAAGTAAATGTAATAGCTATATCGACCTTTTTTCTTTTCTTTTTTTCACGATAATCAAACAAATATTTTTATTCAAACATTTCCTGATATATAAATACCTAAGTAGCCCAGGTCGCATACTTAGGGACCCTGTATTTTTAACAGTCTCACTTGACCAGGGAAAAAATCTAATGAGGTTTAACTCCCATAGTTTTACATACATATATTTTAATAACCAGTACAATTGTTTTTACCTGCTAAACATCATTTTAATACATAATCATTATCGTATGTAATATAGATACAATGATTAAGCGTTGATTCTTGAAAAAGAAACCATGAGCCCGGAGGGCGAATGGTTTGTTTTTCATGAATCAACGTTTATCCATTGTATCTATAATTTAAACTATTATGTTCAAAATTAAAGCTTTTTCTTAATTAGAAGGTATTGCAAGTGAGTTTAAATAACCATGGTATCATGTTCAATGATGCATTACTAAATATAAGATCACAACTAATTGGTTATAAAAATACAAATATAACACAACACGTCTGCCTTTAAATTATCAGGCATCTGAATATTATCTGTGTTTACAAAATACGACATATTCGAACTTATTTCTAATAAAATTGAGAATGGAAATGGGGAATGTGCGAAAGAGACAACAACCTGACCAAAGAGCATATATAAAAGTATATATAATAAGTATATTACCGAAATTTCTAGCAAGAAGCCTAATCTAGGCACATTACGCTTTACTCGCATAGGAATTTGACAAACATTTGTAAAATTATGTAGTAAAACAGATGAAATCTTACTATATTTATAAAACAAAAATGGACAAATTGAATGTGATAATTTTCGTTTCAAATATGTGAAATAGCCAATAATGCATCCAAAAATAAACGGCAAAACTCACTTTTACTACAAAAATATCCACAATTACATACAAAATAATAACAAAAACAGAAAAATAAAGAAAAGGGACAACAAAGAGAATACAGTGGTTCGAACCTAAACCGACAAGTCCCTACCTTTAACTTGACTCTTTAACTCATTGATCTTAACCATGCTAACCTCGCGGCTACCAACTTATACTATACGATTGCCTATTATGTATATACAAAGGTACAAACCCTGTGTGTCCATTGTACCGATGTATATCATATGTTAATTTATATATATATAATAGACATTTAAAGTGTAACCAATTGGTAGCCGAGAGGTTTCGTCGATATGTTGATGTCAGTCTCACATAACAGATTTCAAGGACGGGTTCGATTCCCAGTGAAGGCATATAAAAATTGCAAAAATTAAAGGTTAGTTTTTAAATTAATTCCATAAGTGAACAGAAATCAGTAAATTAGCTAATTCAAACTTAATAAAATAAGACACACAAAGGAAACAATTCAATAAAATTTGGTGAATCCATTTCAGCGACAGATTTAGAAAGCGTTGATTCTAGAAAAAGAATCCACGGTAAATGAATAGTAAAACGTGTTATCTTGTTACAATCAAATATGCACAATGCAAGGAATGCACATAAATTCGAGACATAGGATTTTCGTTTAAATATGCGGCATATAATAATTTGGTTTATACTTTTAAATAAAAAATAATAATAGTTTCACAGCTTCACGTATATATTATAATTCGTCTAATCAACTATATATGTGTGTGCGCTTTATATCTTCAAAACATAATGTCATCTATGATTGGTTGATAATTGCTATTTCATGCATGTTCAGGACGAATGTATAAGATCTTTGATTGTTTCTGTTTAATTAATTCTTGACTGTTTTATATATATATACATTATACCGGTACACCTGTCTACTGTTAAAGCCTTATGTTGGTCTTAAAATGTCTTCTAGATATTGTTGTCGTAGAGTTGCTGTCATATTGATGTACACCCATTATATTCTTAAATTCACAATGCATGTCGGGATAAAAAAAAACATTATTATAGATAAAGTCTATTAGCTCAGTTAAAATTTAAATACCGGACATTCGTTTACTTATTTGAACAACATAACTGCCAAGTAAATCCTCAAAATGCTATTTTTATGTAATTTTCACTAAAAGAACAAATCAAATTCATTAAAGGAGAAAATAAACAGATAGCTTGAAACAAAAGATATATGTTGGTTATTTATACTGAAACATTTATCTATTAATATTGTTATTCACTATAAACGGCCACTAGCATTGACAGACTTATTCAAAATATAAATAAGAAGATGTGGTAGCTAGGAGAGAACTATCAACCAGTTCGTTTGTCCACCGACAAGAAAATAACAAAACTTCCGAGACCTTGCAGTATAAACGAAAAAAAACTATTTCTGAAGAAATGTGTATATTCATTTAGTTATCTTGGGTTCTTGGGTCGAGTAAAAAAACTTACATGTAATACATCTATAGGAATAATCATATGATTTAATTTTAGGGACGGTTCCATGATTTTTGAAAAAAGGACTGCAGTAGGGGGGGGGGGGGGGTTTAAGGGGGGGGTTATAATTAATTTCAGAGAACGTATTTGGTTAGACGATGTTATATGCTACAATGTCATATATATAGATCGAAAGAAACATGAAATTTTATTAATAATCGCGATCAATAGCCATCTACATCTCCCCTGTATTTCTTTCTTGATTTAACTATAAGAGTGTTATACTATCGATTCAAGGATTTATGTAGGATTCAATCCTAACAGGTTGCATCTAAAGTAAAATACATAATTATAATATACACAGCACAGTAATAGAAAGACAAATAAGAAGAAATATAAATAAAATTAAATTTCAAAATGCTCTTCAAGTCCTTTTAAAGGACTAAGAGCATTTTGAATAAGGCTAGGTATGATTGCCAAGAAGAAACTTTTCACCAGAGACCAAAGGCCGTTTTTCTATTTTCTTTATATTTTTTGTCCATTATTCTCTATTCTTTAAGTTCTAGCACCTCATTATTCTCTTTTCTTAATTTTTTTTTTCGATTTTTCTTCATTCTTTATATTCGTACATTCTTATTCTCTATTCTGCAAACCCACATCAAAAACCTTCTCACATGTCTTGCATTTTTTGTGGTAAGTATTTGTTTCAGGAATTTTTGATAACTTTTTAATTTTTTTATTATGAAAGATCTTTTAGTTGTTTAAAAGAACCATAGAGTAATCAGGAAAAATACATACATACAAATTTGTTCCACTTATTATATAATCTGTGTTTTGAATATATTTTTAATGGGATTTCGATTACGTGCATAATGTCGTCCTCATTTTTTTATATCTTTATATATATAAGTTGATACAAAAATGTCTTGGACAGTTTTAGTATCATATATTTATTTTTTATCATATGTCATAGATTGATTTGTTCACAGATTCATATAGGATCAAACTCTAAATCAAGTTGAAGTTTTTATGACGTATTTGCAATATTTATAATGTGGCTGATTTGATCGGTCACATTTAACAGATTTATATACTTAAATTTAATGACTATGTACTCGAATAAACATAAAACAAATATAATTGAAAAGTGAATGAATGAAATTTATATAGTCACAGAGAAAATTGATATTTTCAATTATCGATTTATTTATATACAGTTCTATAATTGTAGAACCCAAATTGTACTGAGCTTAAAGGTTTGCATTTATTCAAAAGCCGCTTCCGTCGTTAAATTAAAGATTGGTACAAAAAAATACGCAATTCCGACATCAGATTTCATTTTCATTGTAATTTATTTTAACCACATTGTAATTTATAACCATTTAACTTTCAAACATATTTCACTTTGGACAATTAAACAAAGCAGAAGTAATTTTCACGGAAAGAAATCAATATCATTGATGTACTGAAAATTAGAGTCCAAGCGCGAAGGAAGGGAGAAAAACCTTATAAATCTGCACAAACTATTTTATGTCAAAATCCTAAGATTTACCTGGCACTGAACAGTACTGAAAATTCCCAGACAACTATTTTATCGATGTACTGATTTGAACGAAAACGTGCTTGACGCTACTGGATGGAATGCAATGCGTTTTCTCTTAATTACCTGAGTCAGAACTGAACTGTACTGGATTTCCCGCGCGGATCAGGGTACTGAACACGTACTGAATAACTGAAAAAGAGCTTGACATTTTTCCTTGCGATTAATTCAGGCAATTAAGAGTTGTTCAGTTTAAAATGACCGTTTCAGTAATAAAACAGTTACTAGTGTTAGCTAGCGATACGGGGTATGTGATACAGGGTAGATGATACAGACTTGAGTAAATAACCTTTACTAGATATACACAATTTCTGTATTTAGTACTAAATACATGATAAAACCCTGTATCGAACTCATACAAAGGCTATATATTTTATGATATATGTGTAGTTTTAAAAGTTGACTTTGAAATAATCACTTACAAAGACGGGTGATTTTTTACTAAACATAGGGACATAAGATGGGTACATAATCCTTAAATCAGTAAATTGTAATAAAATCAATGTTTTAATTGTTTTAATTTTAGAGGTAATTTCTCCACAAAAACAAGCTAAATGTCAATGGGCCTAATGAAGTCGAGTTTTTCTTGGACTTTTGGGAGAAGTGGAACATATTAGTGATACAGAAAAGGGGAAAATATTACAATACATGGACACCAGCATGAACATGAAAAGACGATGTATTATGTTATAAAGTATATATATATATTAATGTTTAAGTTGTGACCTCAACCAATCAAATTATATCACCACTTAATGAAGTGGGTGGTATACAGGATTTACCTTGATCAAACGACATGTAAGCGTGAAAAAAAACATAGAAAATATGGTTCGTGTAATCCATCGCACTTCAACGTAACCACCATAGCAATTCAGCAAAGCTATCAATAAGAAAGTGCCACAATGCCATCATTGCACTTCGGTGATCAAAAATGCAATTCGGCGTTAAACCATTGCACATCAGCATGACATTCGCGGTTCAGAGTCCTACATGTGGGATTATGATGTTACTTTTGAATTTCATTACCCTCAACAACAAAATATAATAAAATTGAAAACATAAACAGTTGAGGATGTGAAAAGAAATTGTTTCCTTTATTAATGAGTCATTTGAGAAGGAAGAAGATAACTGTTTAAATATGTATTATGAAATTATGTGTGTTTTAATGGTTTTTAATATACATAGAATGATAGATGTTCATGTATCACTGTACGTAATATTAACCGTAACTTAATTATTCTAATGCAATTATTTTGTATCAATGTTTCTGATTGGATGACAATAAGCATAAAAGTCTCTATCTCCCTGTCTGTAACTAAGGAAGCCGACATTTTGAATTCCGAAATTCACTGACATGTAATACCTCCAATAATAAGCAAGCAAAATCACATTTTGCACCTAGACATCTTCTTTTATCAACTTTTAATACATTCTGAAGCGGACAAGAAGCAGAAAACGCCCGGTATTTACGTTTGATGCCGGACGCATACCTATGACGTCACATAGTTTAGGCACCAAATAAGATAACATCATTTCGCGGATTTTTGTTTAATGAAAATTTAACACTGACTAAATGACTAAAGAAATTATTTATAGATATAAGAAGATGTGGTATGAGTGCCAATGAGACAACTCTCCATCCAAGTCAAAATTATTATTTTGCATTAGAATAGAGATAACTGTATTGTATTTGAAGCTTTGCGGACTTCGATCGGTAGTTTTACTGTCGCACATATCCTTTCACCTGTCTCCGCTGCGCGTCGCCATGTAAACTAAATTTGCGACAGTAAAACTACCGATGGACGTCCGCAAAGCTTCAAATACAATACAGTTATCTCTAAATTTTACTTGTTTTAAAATAAAGATAAATTGATAGTTATAGTTGCTGTTATAATAAACTTTGCATCTTGCTTCATTTCAGAATCTGCCATGGAAAGAAACTAGTTTGAAGAAGAAAAAAAAGATGAAGAATTGACTTATTTTTGTTACAATATATTTGAAATGTTACATTTGATTTTACACTTCACAAATTTTAAAAATATATTCTGCTACCACAGACAATAATTTATTATCAATCATGCAATTTCAAGAAAAACTTGCATGCATAGAAATTGGTTTGAACTTACACTGACAGGATTGTTAAGGTGTTCTCAACTTAATAATATAATTTGTAAGTGCTCTTCAAAAAATCTTAAAAAAACAGAGGGTCAAAGTGCAAACTGTAAAGCTGTAGATTCTTTATTGATTGAAACATCTGCACTTAGATAAAATGCTCATATGGTGCAATAGAATTTATACCATGAAAGTTTAATTTCAAACACATAATTCAAATAATGACTTATGTTTTGTTCATATATCCTACATGATATTTCTCAAACATATGTTATACCGCCTCGGTTAGTCTGAGAGTGCTTGCCTTGAGTGCAGGAGGTTATTGTAGGTTCACACAGTGGCCGAGTCAATGCAAAGACTTGAAAACTGGTATTAGCTGTGTCTCCGCTAGGCAAGCAGCATTAATAAGTAAGAGCAAAGACTGAATCGACCTGTAGACAGAATAATGTGTCCAGGTAGGGTGACATGTCTTCCTGCAAACTGTTACTTTGTGGGTTAGCACTTTCAAAATCTGTCTCAGGGTGTCAGTCTAATACAAAGCAGGGTTAGTGCTCATTTCTCATTATTATGATCTCGTAACCTGAATATGCATCTGACCTGCCACTGGAAGTGAAGCAACCATCATCCAAACATATGTTTACCATACGGTTTATGAACATGTGTTTACCATATGTTCTCAGACAAATGGTTACCATGAACATGCGTTTACCATGTGTTTTCAAACGCATGTTTTACATAAACGCATGTAAACTATACGTTCCCCAAACATGCGTTAAACGAACTGTGCTCCAAACATGCGTTTCTGACATGTTTAGAAACGTACGGTAAATTCATGGTAAACATGCGTTTACATGCGTTGCATGTTTTGCTGTGTAGTAGTAAATTTCCGGTGGCAAACATTGCATGTATGTTCAGAACAGGAACAATTCCCAATTAATGCAATATGTAGGTCCTGTAATATAGGCCGTCCGGGATAAAGATCGAGTACATTTGGACTGATACTGAGAAAATGAAAGTATATTGGATAGGGACAGTAATTTTGCCTTGTAACAGGTACCTACTGATGCCACTCAGAGTTGTGGCATGCGTTTTTAACGTACTGAGAGCGTTGCACTCTCTCTACATCAGACATCAGATTTAATGTCCCATTCTAACTGGACGTGGGTGATGAGTACTTGTCATCCCGCACAGATAAACGGACAACCCACTATGACAATGAGTTTACTGTCAATCGGAAGAAGACCTAAGTGACCATATGTCTATGCATCAGTCATCCTTGGGTGATTTTGGAAATGTATACTCTGGACTGGTACTAACTGTAAAACCATATGTCCAAGACAGGATGCAAATAAATATTTTGTCCTACAAAACGCAGGACTTGCAAGAAATATCATCGAAAAAAAAATCCCTCTTACATAGAAAATAAAATGGTTTGCTAAGGCTATTCAAATTTAATCATGATTTTCACTCATGAAGTTTTGAGTTTTTTTAATATAAATAGGTAAACAATTAATTCATAATATTATTATAATAATCTTAATTCAATATATGTAACTTCCTTAAATGTTGATAATATAAACCACCGTCTGAATTTCTAGTTGTATGTACACTTAACCAGCACAAGGACTACACTGACTACATTGACTATCGACTGTGTGCAGTCTAAAACTGATTTAAACAACATATAAACATTTATGTTTATCAATGTGGACGTATAAGAGTTAATTTTGAGTGTTGAATACACTTACTTACTTGTTATTTTACTTTTTACACCACATCGAGTTAATCTCAATATGCACACGGCATTAGCCTCACATATAACAGTTGATAATTATCTGACATTGACTTTATATTGTATATGTACATGCATATACCAAAGGTGTTGTGATATTCCATGGTTCCTATGAGTTTAACATGTTTAATACATGTGCGTTTAGATAAATTGTATATAACTGCGTTTAAGGAATATATTTATTATACATCACGTTAAAATGCCAGATTTTGATTGGCTAATACGAGGTAGATGATTTACTCTATCCCATGGCTGTACTTATATCAATAAATTAAAACAAAGCTCAAGTTCTATGTTTTAGCCTCAGAACTTGTTCAAATACAAAAATATATATATTGCTTTACTTGTTGATTTTCTAATAACTGTAACGTTGTTACGTACGTGACGTCATAGATAGGTACTTTCAATTCAAAATTTAACAGACAAAGACAATAATGATTGAACATTCAGTATAATAAATTAAATAACACATAGCTGAGAGGATGATAGAACAGATTGGTACCCCTCAAAAAACTTTGTGAACCTCGGCTTTGCCTCACCTGCATATTTTTTTTCGGGTGAACAATCTGCTCTATTACCCTCTCAGCTATGTGTTATTTATATAGTGTCATATTGATACACTTTAGATTTTCATTGTGTATGTAAAGTTTTTGAGTTATCCTTCTTTGAGTGTTACCTGGATTTAAATCTTAGTGATTTATAAATAGAACAAAAGTAATCAAGTTTGACAAACAGGTAATGTGAAGGTGAGAAATTGGTTAGGCAGGTTAATTTAGAAACACTAGTCTTGAGATAAGGCGTTGTCAGTATAACACCTGGACAGTGTTGAAGTCAGATGTTGAAAACTGACTGGAACTTGGAGTTGGAGTTTGACTATTGTCAGGGCAGATATTATATCAGGAATGATCAGTTCAGGAGAATTCATTAATATTTTGTCCATCAGGACAATAAAGAACTCCCAAGTAGGTTTTGTCACACAAACACACCATGCCCCGCCCTTATGTCTTCTGTTTCAAATATTCGCACGAGATGTCAAATTTTGTTTGTCATATTGTAATTATGGCGCGCACGGTTGTCAAATAATTATGTTTATTCGGGATTAAATCGATCCGTTATTTAAAATTGTGTTTTGTTTCTTTCCCAGGGGACTTGTTGAGTTATGGAAGTATTTTTGACCATTAAAAGAAAGGAGTGATAAGTAAAATGAGACAATTTCCTATATATAAAGTTGAATCTCAGATGAGGATAAATATATACTGTGTGTATTGTTAACATTTGATAGTTTAAACGGAACAGATAGTTTTCAAGTAATAAGTATTGCAACAACCTGAATGTCTGTGAGGTAAAATAGTCCGTCAGTGAATTTGTTTCGGGACAACTACAATTTAAACGATAGCAGAAACTTGGTTGACAGTTTGTCCCAGAGACTGAAATATTTAACGTAATGTTGTCAAAGTATTGGTTTTTCAATATTTGTCAAGTTGACAGACAGTAAATTTGAACAGTATAATAATTCGGATCAAACGAGAACAACCTTTGAGATTTCTGGATTGATATAGACTTGTGATTTTTGGACTGTGATGGACTAATTTATTTATTTACTTTTAATTTAACATTTAGTTATGTGTATTTAGTTCCGTGTATTTGTCACTGTCTATGTGAGATAGAAGAGAGGTCGTGGAGAGGTTGTTTTATATGTGTATATTTATGTTTTGTGTTTGTCTTGTGGTTGTGGTATTATTAAATGCAAATTTTTATTTAGTTTTGGTTGACGCCCAATTGACAGATCTATTTGATTGTCCCCCTTACTAAAAGAACCAAGAAGTGAAAATTTCACTTCTTTACAGTGTAACAAAAGTTAATCTTATTATCATATAAATATAATAATAAATTTCCCATTTGGTACACAATGAAATAGAAATTTGTATTAAACATAGTAAATCTTGGAAAATGATATTTCCTGTCTAAAGAGAAAACTACTTAACGACTTGTTAATTTCTATGTGTCAGTTTGAATAAATGTTGTTTTATATATCAAATGTTTATTGATTAAAACAAAGTTAGATAGATTTGAGATTGGAAGAGAATACAACGTGTATATGAAGGCCAAATCATGTTCTAACCTTGATGGAAAAACAATTTTCTATGAAAACCAAACGTATGAACCTTTATTGCCAGAGGACTTGGTAATATCGAAGAGCAATTATGATACCTTGCAAAACGTTCAAAATGCTAAAAACATTAATAAAAACACGACCAGTAGAAGAATAGAACAAAAGGTTTGTTCAAAGGAGCACAATCAAACTTCTGAAAGATTTACTATTTTGGATAATAACACACCAGAAGTTAAACAAGATGATTATTATACCGAAATACAAACCCAGACTTCTTGTAACTCTGATATATATGAGAGAATAGATGCTCAAGAACTGAACCCTACTCATTGCGCTTTAACACATTCGACCAGCAGTTGTTACAAACGTTTTACTTTCAAAGGTCGGCGAAGAAAATGTTTGGCTTGTTTCATATTTGGGTTTCTTTTGGCGGGTGTCATTGCCGGTATGATTGTGTTTCTGGTGCTGACAAAGACTCAAGGTATTTATCAATTTTAATAACATATTTGTTTTCTACTCATTCTTTACTTACATACCTATTTTATCGATCTTTAGAGAAAACTATTCGCCTAAAAATCTATAACTTCCCTTTCGTACTACTACAAGGCATTAAAATTAGAAAAAAAGGTATAGGGGGAGGGTTGTGATCTCACTAAACATGTTTAACCCCGCCGCATTTTTGCCCCTGTCCCAAGTCAGGAGCCTCTGGTCTTTGTTAGTCTTGTATGTTTTTTTATTTTAGTTCATTTATATGTTTTGGAGTTAAGTATGATGTCCATTTTCACTGAACTAGTACACATTTTAATTTAGGGGCCAGCTGAGGCCCACCTCCGGGTGCGGGATTTTCTCGCTCCATGAAGACCCATTGGTGGCCTTCAGCTGTTATCTGCTCTTTGGTCGGGTTGTTGTCTCTTTAATATATTCCCCATTTCCATTCTCAATTTTATTCCATAAAATTTGAAATTAGAAGAAAACCTACATTACTTTAAAATAAAAATAATTTTCTAAATTGCTCAATCTATAATGATTCGCTTTCTTTGTATATACCCTCATACTCTTTGGAGTGATTATTCACCATGTAACAGTCGGCAGAAAAATACGTCTCATGGACACATTATTCTAATCTTATCATTCTTTGTTTATTACTGTTAAGTGTCTCATGCTTGATATAGAAGCAGCCAATACAACTTTTCTAATATTTGGTCCTGACTAGGGGTCGAACGCACACCCACCAACCTTGAGACGAGCACACAACCACTAGACAACTCCGAATGAAAAGATTGTTTGAAGAGATATATTCCCCAGCATAGCAACTATAGATCGACTTCATTTTATGATGAATTTACGCTATGTTTCTTCTGTTATTCTCTATCGTTTAAAGTATATTTGTTCAATGGACACTTATTATTGTCACTATTCTACTAGAATATCTTCAGATATGTACATTGTCAGGTACGTGGTTCTTGCAGAAGACGATGTAACAATAAACTTATAGCTGCATTACTACATTGGCTCTGCAGAAAAATCAAGAATCTTAATTTTGAACGAATATAGGATTTGCCTCGAATATAACCACAAATGAAGCAGGAAAATAAAGTGGCGTTTCCTTTACATTCACCAGTTTGTCAATTCTAGGAAACTAACGTGTATCCTGTTGTATTAATTGTTTTGACCATAATTTATGGTAAATAACTACTGACATATTGGAGAGAAACATTCAAAAGGATGTAGAAGAGTTTTCTAATGTACATTATGACAAAATTACTTAGAATTATGGACGACGTGTTGACTATAACAAGCACGTAAATAATATAAGTGATATGTTTTATAAATACTTAGCATTTTAATAAATTATGGGGTTGCGTGGATATAAAACTTTATTATTCTGTTAAAACATTTAAAGATTCTTTAAATTTTTAAAGAGAAAATTAAAAAAAAGTTTGTTGAAGATTTTCTAGATCTAATGGGTGTCAAATGTTAAAGGGTTTTCTAAAACTTGTATCTTATTTAAAACCTCTTGATATTTTCGGGTTATTACGTTATGATTTTTATACAAATACTTGAATGTGATTGGTCTGGTATTATTTCTTTCCTTGGTTTACACTTCGAACGACCATTTAGCTGAGACTACTTTTATAGCCTATGTTAACACTGTGTGAATTTAAGTTTAAATGTTAAATGCTTGCGCGATACGTAGAAAGTGAAATTGAAAAAAAAGAAGAGAATAATTTGAAAAAAACACATTTTTTCTGCAGGTTCTTGCCATGTTAACTTTGTCTTTAATTAATCAAAAAAGAAAATGTTATAACTATATCGAATTGATGGACTGATCAGGAACTTTAATTAATAGGTAAACTCACACTTGTCAAGTCATGAGGGTCGTCAATTTTAATTCAAGCTAATCTGTTCTACATGTTACTCCGCCTAAGAAGTTGACAAATTATGAAGTTAGTTTATGGAATTTCAAATTAAAAAAGAATTAAAACATAACTAAATTTGTATTTTCTTTTCAAACGGGATGTATAGAGACACACACACGTTCATTTTTATCTATAAAGAAGTCACTCCTAACTATCCTACTACCTGTCGATACATTTATTTTTGGCATTGCACAAGTCATGTCTTCTTTGACTGTTCATGACGTTAAAATACTAAATCCCTGGGATGTATTTTAGTTGATATTAGTCTCTGATGCATGATTTTTTATTATTATTTGTTTTGGCTTTTAACTAGCTGTCAGTAACTGCGAGTACTCTCAAATCGTACTTTCTTTTTAATTTGACCTGTTGATACTATTTGTAATGCTTTTTTGTTATTTAATGATAACATGGATCTTGTCTATATACCAGTTGGATTATCTGGTATTACTACAAATTTTCACGTCTTCGTACTATGAACATCAAAATTATTTCATTTTTCCTTAGATGCTGTTCTTGGACCTGTACAGGAAGTTTTATCTAGCACTAATTGTATAGTTTTATTGTTGATATTCACCCCATATGTACCAAGTGTTAGATTAGTTTTATTGATATTAAAGAAATTTCTTGGTATTCCTAAACGGAAGATTTTATACACACAGAAGAAGAAGTATACTTAACAACAAAATTATTTTCATTTACCTGTGTATAATATGACACTGGTTTCTTCAAAAGTGATGATTTTCTAAAAATTAATTGACATTTCACAGTGATATCATACTTTAACTTTGTTTAAACCTGTTTATTTACTTTTGACTTTAATTATTAATCCCTTGTAATTTTTTATTAAATGTGTATTTGCATTCAGGTGTCACAGGTCAAATTTATTCGTTCATTGTGTGTTTATTTACGTTTTTTGATTGAGTTAAGCCTTCCAATTGATATTCTATAGTGTGTTTTTCTATGTTGTGATGTTATACTATTGTTTTAGAAAAGGGAGAAGGTTTGGTACCATTAAACGTTTAATCCCGCTGCAAATTGTTGCACCTGTCCTAAGTCAGGAATCGGATTACAGTAGTTGTCGTCTGTTTATGTAGTTCATACGTGTTTCTCGTTTTTATATAGATTAGACCGTTGTTTTTTCCGTTTGAATGGTTTTACACTGGTAATTTTTTTGGGGCCCTTTATAGCTTGCTGTTCGGTGTGAGCCAATGCTCCGTGTTGAAGGCCGTTCCTTGACCTATATTGGTTTACTTTTATAAATTGGAACTTGGATGGAGAGTTGTCTCATTGGCACTCATACCAATTATTCCTATATCTATTAGGGAAAGGGTTATTGATAGCTATGAAATGGAGATCTAGTAATACTACAAATATAATCTTTTTGAATGGGAGTGAAATGACACGATTAAATAAAATTCGAGATCTATTTAATATGTCACCTTGGAAAACATTAATGATAAAAAAATATTGAAATTTGGATAAGATAAAATTTTGTCGATTAATTAAGATAGTTCAAGCTAAATACTTCAACAAATTCAGGAGTGATATCTTAAATAACTTTTTTTTAAAGATGTTGGCTTTTTTGACACAATCCATATAATTTAGTAAGGAATTGAAAATAAATAATCAAGAAGATTTCTATGGAAAATGCGTGCAAAAAGGAAATCTTTTTCATTGATGATTTACTAAATTAGGACAGTGACTTTTTCTACTTTACGCAATTTACTCGCGTAATGTCAAAATCACATTTTTACATGTTCATAGCATTATATAAAATTTTCCGAAAAAACTTTCAGATAAAGTATTGGGAAATGAATATAGACATACTCGAAAAAGGATGGATAAAAGTTAATTCTGCGTCTTTAAATACACAATAAAATAATAAACTTATTAATTTCCCATATGACATTTTTACTTAGAATGCTATACACAAACTCACTTTTATACAAGTGTAATCTGTCTGAAACAGAATACTGTCTATATAATAACATTCATTTATTTTGGGGTTCCACTTTTCCAAAAAATTATGGTTTGAAATGAACGATTTGCTGAAAACATTTCTGCGAAAGATGTTATTTTTGAAGATGTTGATTCTAATCATTTCAGAAACTACATCATTGTCCTCATATACACTTAACGGTAACAACCCTTGCTCTGCTTATGCTTTTGAAAGTATAAAACCAGCATACAAAACAGTTAAACTAATAACTGATTTCACCATTTTTCTGCGGTTACTGAGAAGATAGGCAAAAGTAATCTCTCTTAAGGAATATCATAAAAGGGGAGTAACTCTTATCTACTTTATAATGATCATTAGTTTAATGATTGAACTAAACAAGAAGGTGAGTAATAATGTTCCTCCAAAAATATTATGTAACAACATGCATGTGAAGAGGGCATTTGAAATGGGATAACAAATAAACCAACTTATATTTGTTAATTCTTCTTCTATCTTATGTGAAGTGTCGTTTATGTAACATATCCATTGATCGTAAATCAAAGACGGGTAGCAGTTATATACGATTCTGCAATATAAATGAATGGAATTAAACGAATCAGAGGTTGATCCCTTTATCTATGATAAATGTCTATAAAATATATGGTAGATAAACCTTTTTTTTAAGGAACAACTATTTACCGATATTATGATCTGATTTGTCATGGTCTATTCACTTTTGTATATTTAGAGACAATAAATGTAGTCGTAAACTGAATGTGGAATAAGCATGTATTACTATTAATTTTTGAAATATTGTATTATTGAACTATGAGTGTCTATAGATCATCTTCCAAGGTGATATTTTAAAGAAGTATTGTTCATGAATTAAAAAAAAAAAATCAAAGAGAGATTACTCAAATATATCTTTGCTTCACCAACACAAAACAATACTTCTGCATTGTTGTTCAACATTTAAAATATAATTAAAAGTTTCTTTAATGCTGTGTTATTGTACTTTTTAACACAATACTACTGATTTCTATTCATCTACTGGATTAATTATAAAAACTATATGATTTTTTGAAAATGTGTTATCATAACAAATTATCTCATTGATATATATCAACATGAATTTAGGAAATATTTCTGTATACTACCATCAGTGACTGGTAGATTAACCTTTTGTTCTTTTCATTGGGAAACTTAATGATAAAGTTTATCCCAATTGTAAACGCAAAAAATATCAAACGTGTATATAACTTGTTTATAGGCCGACACGCTAGACTTTTCGCTATCCTAAAAGAGTACACAACATTATTTCACTAATATAAATTCTATGACGTTATAGATCAAAGAATATAAGAACACATGCTTTGGAATTTCTGTGCGAAAGATATCAATCTTATTTTAAACATGAAAAGTAAAGTCACACATTGTTAATATTCAGAATCTTGAAATTCATGTTTATATCATGTCAGACTCTATGCAATATAATCTGATATACAATCAAACGATAAAGTAGCAAAGTTATTTCATATTATTGCAGTGACACCATGCACCGGTTCACCCTGCTTAAACAATGGAGAATGTATCATACAAAAAGATACATACCAATGCGATTGTCCTGTTGGTTTTAATGGATCTGAATGTCAAGGTAAATACAGGTAGATGGACATGTAGTTTACAAAAGTAAACTCATAAATGCGATTGACCTGCTTGTTATAATGGTTTTGAACGCCTAGATTAATGCAGCTAGATTCATCTGATGAAATTAAATCTATTACTGTGTATTTCTCAGTAGATATTTTGATCTAAAATTTAAGGTAAATATTTGTAAAAGTGGACATAAAAAAACTCAAGGGCACATTTTCCCATCTATTTTCCTTTTGGATTTACGGAATCTAATTTTCGAGTTAGCTACGAGTAAAGTGGGATGTAGGATTATATCTATCACCACAATTGTTGTCTTGGTTGATAATGACATGAACTTCTAGATCTTTAAAAATAGGGTTCCTAAACACCTACATCTGATAAAAGTGAACAGGTATGAACAGAGTCTATGATTAACAATATGAATTATATAATTGCGTGGATAAAATATGAAAAAAGGGGCACAATGTCTTTGGTTATAAGATATATCCAATAAAAAAAGAGTAAAACATGACGTAGATGTAAGACGTACGGTGGTAAAAAATGAGCAAATAATATTCATTATCAGTCTGATTCAGTTGTTAATATAAAGTGGGGACAGAAGAATGGGCAAATGAAAACAAATATCCACAGTCGCCTTGGTTATCATGTACCTATCTTTTCAGAACTTACGATATATTGTGTTAAGAAATATATATTTTTGCTATGATGTTGTTTAAAAACTATCCACGAGGGCCTTTCACGGTTTGAAGCAATTAGCAAAATGCACTTTTAATACAACTCTGCAATATATGCATCAATGTAAAAAAAAAGTATTCAATGTTGACTTTAAGTTCAGTCATAGTGCAAATATTATTAAATGAATACTTGTTCAATGTAATGTCGAATTTCCGAATTGATATAATAACAATTCAATCAGTGCAATAAGATTGAAAATGAAATGTGTATTTTGTCTTTTAGAGTTACCTGACTATAGGGATATTCTAGTAAATTTGTAGAATAATCATCCGACACAATTAGAAGCTCATCTTTTACACAATAAAACACAAAAAGTATAATAGACATTGTTGATTATAATTACCCTGAGGTAATTGACACATTTTCCGAGACAATAACTGTTATACTCTTCAATATTTTACGGGAAATATAACGTTAATATAAGTATTACGCATGCTTTAAAATGTATTGAAAAACTATCAATCAATTGTCTCGTGATAATATATTTGTTTTTGATTTTAGAAACACCGTGTTCTAAAGAACCTTGCTTCTACAATGGAACTTGCACTATACTTGGGAATTTATCCATCTGCGCATGTAAAGAGGGATACAATGGATCATCATGTGAAGGTTGTAAACTTTGTTAGCTGATGAGCGACGAATTCCAACTAGGCTTACAATATGATTAATGGCGTCCGGAATTTAGGGTGTCCGGTTGCTAAAATTTCGCTTTCTGGATAAATTTTACATAGCATTAGGAAAAAGGTTTATCAAACTTGAACAGATAATGTCCAATAGAGAGAGAAACACACTATGGGAAATTGGAATCAATAGGGCAAAGGTCAGGGTCACAAACAAAACAAATAAATTTGAATTTCGACAAACATATAATTTCTGGATTATTTCATTTTACAATATTTACAACATTTACAATATTTGGTTCGACAATATCCAATAGTTTGAGAAAAAAAAATGTTGACAGTGGGGCCAATAGATCATGGGTTACAAACTAAAACCGAGGGAAACACTTCAACTATAAGAGGAAAACAACGGAACAACAGAAACACTGAAGTGCAACAAAAACAAATGCCAAAATAACATAGAAATTAATAACTAAAGGTCACCGTACGGCCTTCAACAATGAGAAAAACCCATACCGCATAGGCAGCTATAAAAGCCCCGAAATGACAGATTTAAAACAACTCAAACGAGAAAACTAACGGCCTGATTTATGCACAAAACAATGAACGAAAAAAAATGATATACAACAACAAAGGGCAACCACTGAAAAAGAAAAAAAACAACAATATCGAACTCCGAGGAAAATAAAAACGGAAAGTCCCTAATCAAATGTCAAAATAAAAACCTCAAACAAATCAAAGGAATGGATAACAACTGTCATATTCCTGACTTGGTACAGGCATTTTCTTATGTAGAAAATGGTGGATTGAACAAGGTTTTATAGCTGGCTCAACCTCTCACGTATATGACATTCGCATTAATTTCCATTATATTGACAACAATGTGTGAGCAAAACAAAGTGACATAATAGGTAAAAATGTCAAAAATAGAGGTATTACAGGCTCCTGACTTGGGAAATGAACATACAGAATGTGGCGGGGTTAAGCTAGTTTGGAAGCGCCAACCCTTTCCTAACCTGGGACAGTGGTGTAACAGTACAACATAAGAACAAACTAAAGCATCCCAGACCGAATATTTCTCAAAGCAATTGACAGTCATCACGATAGTGGCTACTTGTCAACTAGAAGATATAAATATAATTAAGGATACTAAACATTACTTCTTACATTCACGCGAAATTTTTTTGTTACTGCAAACTTTAAAATGTCGGCACTGATTTTTCTCCCGATTATATCGTGATTACGAAAGAATGCCGGAAATCATCACTTGCGCAAATAACTTGTTCAAATCAACCAATTGAATATTAAAGTCAAGGAAGTGACAATTCTTATCTCGATATATCCCAGAATGTTGGACTCAAATAATCTTAATTTATTTTCTTAGTCACACCATGCCACAGTTTACCTTGTTCGAACGGGGGGAAATGTGCACCAGCTGGAAATAGTTTTGTTTGTTCCTGTCCATCCGGGTACTTTGGAAACCAATGTCAAGGTTGGTTATTTTTTAGTATTTGATCACTTTTATCATTACAATCAGAATGACAAATAAAGATTTTATTTTGTCTAATAGAGTAAATTGCCACTCCGAGATAATAATGTATTTTTATGACAAAAATGATATTTTTGTATATTGATGAATGAGATATCTGTCAAAATTCAAAATACATATTTTACTCAACGTAAACACTAATGATATCATAAACCTTGTTGAGGATACCTTTGCATGACAAATATGTCGTTGTTCCAGCAGATAAAGCCTCCAATAATATTGTCTTCGTATGTAAAAACCATTATTTGCAATGTTTCACAAACAAAAGAGCTTGGAATAAACGGCACAACTGGTTATCGTACATTTTCTTTAACATCATTTACAAATGATAAAATTTTACAAAATCACAAATCTGTCCTTCTTTCATTTGGTATTAACATCAAAGAAAACGAAGAAAATATACCGTCTTTATACTGGATACCAAAACCTCACAAAACTCCGTATAAAGAACGATACATAGCTGGATCATCAAGATGTTCGACTAAACATCTTTCACTGTTGACTTCTATTCTCTCTACAGTAAAAGATGGCTTTCAAAAATATTGTGAAGAGATATATTCAACCAGTGATGTCAATCAGATGTGGATTCTCAAAAATTCTAAAGATCTACTGCTAAATCTTAGATCACGATCTCTGCAAATATGCAGCAACATTAAGACCTTTGATTTTTCAACGCTTTACACTACTATTCCCCATGCTCAATTGAAAGATCGACTTCACCATCTCATTAAACAGACATTTTTCTATAAAAATGAGAATCGTGAATATAAATTTCTTGTTTTGGGTTATAATAATTCTTATTTTGTGAAGAACCACACTGATTCTATCAGAAAATACAGTGAAGATGATATTATCAAAATGCTGGACTTTTTAATTTACAATATATTTGTTGAGTTTGGAGGATTGATATTTCAACAGACATTCGGTATTCAAATGGATACTTATTGTGCACCCCTTCTAGCCGACTTGTTTTTGTACTCGAATGAAGCAGAATTCATTCAGAACCTTCTGAAAGAGAAAAAGAAAAAGCACATTTCAAAATTCTTTAATTTTACTTTCAGATATATTGATGATGTCCTATCAACGAATAACCTATATTTCAGTCAGTACTTGTATCTCATATATCCCAGTGAACTTGAAATCAAGGATACTACTGATACAAGAAGGACTGCTTCATTCCTTGATCTTATCCTCAATATTGACACAGATGGACGACTTAACACTAAGATCTATGACAAACGGGATGATTTCAACTTCCAAATTATCAATTTCCCATTTCCCTGCAGTAACATACCCTCTGCTCCGTCGTATGGTGTTTACATATCTCAATTGATACGTTATGCTCGTGCATGTTCACACTATACTGACTTCATATACAGGAGTGTGCTCCTTACGCAAAAACTGCTCCAACAGAGTTATGAGGAGGAAAGATTAAAAAATGACACTCCGTAAATTTTATGGACACCATCACGTATTGGTTGATCTATACGATGTGTCTGGTGTCTGAACTAACTAATGGTGTTTTCGTCTTAGATTGTGGTTTAACATCTATGTCGTCTGTCTGCTAAGTACCGAACGCGAACTATTCCCAAATATGACCGTTATACCATTTGCATTGCTATACGACGTGTCTCGGTATTTTGTACATCCAACATTCATGTATTTATTTTTGATGTTTCTGTTATGGTTTCGGTTATATAATGTGTTATGTCTTATCGTTTGTAATCCAAATAATAATAAAATTGTCTTTCAATACCATCATTGTCATGAAAATTGTTTTGGATTGGTATTGTGAAAATAATTGTATAAAGTTCGATATGCATGTTCGTTACTGTTTGTGATGTCCTGTGGTGTCTGTCGTTGATGGAAGATTTTCGTTGTTGTTCTGCGGTTTGCATGTTGTGTCGACTATTATATTATTTTTTTGTGCGTTCCTATGTGATGAGTGTTCTTGTGTGTGTTTGTGCTGTATTTCTGTCACGTAGTGTTGTCATTTTAGCGATATTTATAACATTGTCATGTAAGCGGGAGGTTTGGCTAGCCATAAAACCAGGTTCAACACACCATTTTTTCTTAAAATGTCCTGTACCAAGTCAGGAATATGGTAGTTGTTATCAAATAGTTCGTTTCTATGTATATTGGCGTTTGTTTTTGTTGCACTTCAGTGTTCCTGTTGTTCCTTTGTTTTCCTCTAATAGTTGATGTGTTTCCATCGGTTTAAGTTTGTAACCCGGATATGTTTTCTTTCAATCGATTTATGACTTTGGAACCGGTATACTACTGTTATCTTTATTTGTAATAACTGCGGTAACTGCAAAGTTTTCTAAAACAATTATTTCTATTTTAACTATGTTAAACAGTCATTGAACCAACACATCTAATCCCGATATATCCTAGGATTTTAAACTACTGATTGCACTCAAATGATATTATTTTATTTTTTCAAGGGACACCATGCCACTTTTCACCTTGTTTGAATGGGGGAACATGCAGGCCCACTGGTAGTAGTTTTGTTTGTTCCTGTCAAACTGGATACGGTGGAAAACAATGTCAAAGTTTGTATGATTAAAATATAGGTTAACTTTGGGGTTTATCAAATTCCAGATGGCATAAAAAATACAATTTTGTTTTTAATAAATGAAATGTTACGACTACTTTACCCCTAACTTTTGTTTCCATTGAAAAAAAGTATAAGACTGTTTTGTAAACAATACATTTCATTCATGTCTGCAAATAACAACAATCGGAAGAAGTTACAGCCGGTACGTAAATGCTGAAATATTAATACAAAGTTACATGTGCAGAGACTTAAAAGAACTTCAATCAAACGTAGAAAGAGATTGGGATACTCAGGCGGCAATACCAAACGAAAAAATGACGAAAGACAGAAAAATCTAAAAATAATTAAAACAAAAATTGTAAAACAACCAACATTCCACAAAAAAAATAACTACGAAATCATATGACTCAGAAAATAACAACATTATTATGAACAAAAAAATTAGATGTGTGACACACGTCTCATATGCATGCTAAGTAATGTTACGTTAATGAGCAGTTAACCGTTTTGATTAGCTTAAGATTTTATACTTATGTATATCTAATTATCTTATTTCTTTATTTAGTGTGCTCTCATTGTGGGAAAAGACTTTTTCTTTCCTCAATCCATCGATAATATATTATAATCCGTATATATATTTTAAATCTGGAAAAGTACAACATGTTTGCATATTATTTGTTTCTTTCGGAAACGAAATAAATCGTTCTACGGATCTTATGATACATGCTTTAGAGTTTTTAATTGAAAGATACAGATCATCTGTTACACGTGAGAAGCAAATTCTTGTACTGGGTTATATTTTATTGAGATATACGAAAAAATCCTTATCTAAGGGTAATCCTTTTTAAGGAAAAATCCCAAAACAATTAAAGGTTCATAAAAAGACAACACGAAGTCAGTGATCTATTTTTTTTCAATAATGTTTTCCTAAACTCTGGAATACCTCGCCACAAAACTTTAAAAAAAAACCGATAGAAATGCATAGAACATGTACACTGTTTCATTTAACAAGGTCTTTGCTTAAGGTAGCTGGGGTGACTTCCTTCATCTTTGATTTTGAAATAGCAGATAACAATCGGTCTAGATCTTTTAATGTAATTTATATGTAGGAATTTTCATGCTTATTTACAAAATTATATGTTTTATCAAATCTACGGCTGAATTTTACAAAAAAAAGAATATTTTTGTTTGATTCATTTTTTCAAACTTTGCCACATATTTGGAAGCAACTCAGATTCAAGGAGAGACAACTCAAATCGAGTAATTTTTATAATAGAATGTGTTGTGAATTTACCTATTTCATTATGTAGCAAGAAAACGAGTCCGGTGACCCCATTTTTTCTTTTTCTTATCTGAAAGCATATTGTTAGAGCTATATTTTCATATTTTATCTTAAAATTATATGGTATAGTTTTCTTTTTATCACACAAAAAAAGTTTTCCATGCATAATTTATACATAATCTGAAAATTTGCATAACCTGAAGTGTGAAAAAAGCCTGGTGACCCATACCTTTTATTATATTTGTTTAACAAAGCATGATAAAAACTATATTTTGATAAATTTTTAAAAATCCTATCGATTTTAATGTAAACCCCATCTACCATAACAAATCTTTAGATTAGCCTTAAAGATCCTATAAGACTAAGGGTGATTGCATTGTTCGTACCCACCCCCCCCCCCCCAAAAAAAAAAAAAATACATCACTTTATTCATTTCATTGGTTGAATTTTCATTGTTCCTTAAGTCGTCATCCAATGAAAACATTTTGTTGTATCTTTGAAAATATTACCCAGAAAGAAATCTCAGATTATTTTAGTTAAACTCTTCAATATTGGTCTTATTTTGGTGGGTTTTTTTATTATTTATTTAGAACATAGGATATACGATGTCATACATGACATATGTACTTATACTTTGAGGGTGTTCTTAAACTACCAATGAGGGCCTCACACTATTGGAAAAAATTAACAAATTGCATTGCATTTTCAACCAAAACGGTGACAGACAGAGATGACCATAACTAAAAGAAAAAAAAGTTCAACCTAACAACATTCCACAAAAATTTGTCAAAAAAGTAAACGTAGCAACAATTATTATCCCGACATATCTGAGGATTTTGATATAATGATTGCACTCTGATTCTGTTATTCTATTTTTTTAGTCACACCATGCCATAGTTCACCTTGTTCGAATGAGGGAATGTGCACACCAACTAGAAGTAGTTTTGTTTGTTCCTGTCAAACTGGATACTCTGGAAACCGATGTCAAAGTATGTTTCGTTGGAATATTTTATCAAGATATTAATCGACAGTGGGGTTTCTTTAATACTCGATTGACCAAAATATACAAAAGCATTTAAAAGAAATAAATATGTAGCTTTACTATGAGGGCGTTTTCAAACTACACATGAGGTCCTCACACGGTTTAAAGTATGGAGAAAAATGTATATGCATTTACAAGTAGACGCATTTTTTGCAGTTTATGCACCAAGGCATTAAAAGCGTACTTGTTGCTTTCTTTAAAATCAGACATAGTGTTGCTATCATTCAATAAATAATTACTTACTAAAATATCAAAATTCCGAACTGATATAACGACAAAATTTTTCTGTGCAATCAGATTAACAAATAAAGATTTTTATTTTATTCCTTAGAGTTTATTGGCCATTCAAGAGGAGAACGCATTGTTGTAATGAAAATGATGTTCTTGGTAAATATTTCAGAATTTAGATATAATGATTGCACTCTGATTCTGTTATTCTATTTTTTTAGTCACACCATGCCATAGTTCACCTTGTTCGAATGAGGGAATGTGCACACCAACTAGAAGTAGTTTTGTTTGTTCCTGTCAAACTGGATACTCTGGAAACCAATGTCAAAGTATGTTTCGTTGGAATATTTTATCAATATATTAATCGACAGTGGGGTTTCTTTCATTCACGATGGACCAAAATATACAAAAACATTTAAAAGAAATAAATATGTAGCTTTACTATGAGGGCGTTTAAAAACTGCCCATGAGGGTAAAAAACTTTTTTTGATAGACTGGTACGCTAGCCTTTTTCTGTCCTTAAAGAGTACACAACATTCTTTTACCCATAGTTTTTGTGACGAAAAACCAGTAAATAAATTTTAATTCTGAAAGAGTATTTACTTTTATATACCAACTAAAAGTAGTTTAATTGTTCCTGTCCAACTGGATACTTTGGAAATCGATGTCAAAATTTGTTACGTTTGAATATTTGATTAATATGTTGGTCAACAGTGGTGTTTAATTCAATTCACGATTTCACAAATTATAAAAAAAAAACATTTTAAAGAAATGTTACTACTTCCTCATTAAACAATTTCATAAAATCAATATTGGTTTTTATTGAAACTGATTGTAAAAAACAAAATATAGACCATTTCATTCATGTGTGTTAATAACAAAAATTGGTAGTAGGTATAGGCGGTAACTAAATGTTAAAATACACATACAAATTTCGATGACAGTATTTTCAATTCTTAAATTAAATGTATACAGGGATTGAAATACTCAGGTGGCAATAACAAAACAAAACGATGAAAGACAGAGATGACCATGGCTTATAGAAAAAAACGTTCAACCTAGCAAAATTCCACAAAAGACCACCAAGAAATCGTATAACATAGAGTATTACATTTGTTGCACTTCAGTGTTTCTGTTGTTCCGTTGTATTCCTCTTATAGTTGATGTGTTCCCCTCGGTTTTAGTTTGTAACCCGAATTTGTTTTCTCTCCATCGATTTATGACTTTTGAACAGCGGTTTACTACTGTTGCCTTTATTTACATAATCATTAAGAACAACAAAAATATGTGTGTGACATCCGTCTGGTATTCATGCTGTATACGGTTACATTAATGAAGAGAAATCCAATCTTGGTTAGCTTTTGTAAACATATATTATTATTTTTTATTTTTTAGTGTGGTCACATTGTTGGAAAATACTTTTCAGTCTCTCATTCAGTCGATAATCTGGGTTCTTTTTTTTCTTAATTCTTAATTAATCGTATTTTACAGTTCGAACTTCGTGTCCCTCTGGCTGGAAGATGAATGGAAACAATTGTTATTATTTCAGCGGTAACAGCAGAAATTGGTATAGAGCCAAGGTTGTAAGATTTGTTTACCTTAAGTATTTACCATTAAACGCTTGAAAACAATAATCCAAGCCTCTACACCTTCAGTTGAAAGTAACAGTAAATAAAGTTATGAATCCATATTATCAAATATTTGATAGAAAACCAACAGATGTAGTCTAGTGATTGGATATACATAATAAAGACATGATAGATAGATAAACCAAATATATTAATTCACTCGTAATATTTCCAACGAATCCAAACTGTCTTACAATTTGTATATGATAAAGGTAAACCATTCAATAATCATAATAAAGAACAACAAATAATAAGTTTGAAGTTTGCTAAAAAATTTTGTCATGGATTTATTGGGAAAGTACAAATATATATCAACTGGTCAACGAATTCGTATTCATCGACGCTGTCTCATTAATTTCAAAGATGAAAACATTGAAGGGTAACCAGCATATGATTTCTCAGAACGGCAGCTTGTCTACCAGACATCAATAGGGATAAATTCAGCCATTCAGCAAAACAACCAGCAAAACGTTTTTCTCAAGGGTGGGAGAGTGTGGTTTTTTTATGTTCTTACAGTTCAAATCATGCAATGAACAACACACGAAAAGCATGAAATTTTATATCAATTACCGGCGGCGAGAACGCTGATTATGAAACAGAAAATATTATGCAAGTAAAAGTAAGTCGCTCATGTCTTTAAAAATTAAAGATAAGTTAACTCTGGTTTAGCAGATGATACTCTTAATTAATTAAATTGCCTCAATACTTAATGTTTAAATTTTGATAAATAAATAATAGAATTTAGGAATCCATAAGATATAGTAGGCTATGGACTTTTTAAAGAATAATTTGGAAACTAATAAATCATACCACGCAAACCTTATGATATTTATCCTCTCGAGATAGTTAAAAAAAACATTATTTTAAAAAGCGAGATTTCTTACTTAGGTTTCAACTCCCTCAGGCAAAGTTGACCTGAGGTGAATTTTGCTATTACTTTTATGTTCCTTTGGTCGTTAAGCTCTTCGATATTCGATGTTGTTCTATAATTATCCATCCGGCTTTGAAATGTTTGGCTTTTATCGTTCCTGATTATCAACTTCGCGAGCATTTTGAAACTTGAACATTTTACTTATGAGAGTCGATTTATCTAGTTATAAACTTGATAAACAGGTAGAATCTGCTTTTATAGTGATATAAAGGAAATGCTTAGTGTTATTGTTCTAAATCAACGTGTGGTTTATATAACTTGTCAGAACCAGTTTAAATGCAAACAGTATTAGAAAAATATAAGTACTTAACCTTTGAAGATTTATACGATACAATATCCGTTATATTGGACCTAATATTTTCGACCTTGGTATCCTCTCTCTCTCTCTCTCTCTCTCTCTCTCTCTCTCTCTCTCTCTCTCTTTATAAACTCTTTGACGATTCAGTAAGTTTTTTTAAAGATTCAACAAACCTAGTATATATGAAACCATTCTCAACAGGCTGATGTCGTCAAGTAGGATAGTTTGAATACAAAATTCTCAACTAGTCCTTTTTTAGCGATATTACCATACGAAATGACAGAATTTATTGATTAAATTCCTATATATAGAATCTTATTATCTTGTTTATTTTTATTTCTTTCAGAGATTTTAATAAAAAAAAATTACAATTTACTATATCGCACATACCAAAACATACCAAATAAAAACTCATACGTAAATAAGCAAGCTATCGTCTTTACTTAGAAACCCATCAACCGAAGTTTGGTGTGAAAACACATTTAATTGCGTTCTTCATGTGTTTATTAACACCCTGACTTTTGTTTAGCAGCATTTAACACTTCTCAATGGTGGGTCCATGTTTGTATAAAGGAGGGAAGGACAATGAAAATCTCCTAATTGTTGTTTTGATGAAAAGAGAGGTATTAAATTTGCTAAATGTTTTTAACAATTCTCGTTCCTTTAAGAACCAGGTTTATTACTGTTATGCACATTCATGGAACGGTCATTGCCAATGAGATAATGTTAAGGAACTATAATTGTGTGGTCAGTATTTCAAATGTCCAATTCAATAGCATTATATAGTTGTCGTTTGTTCGTTTGTAATCTATGGTTATCATACAGTTTGCGGTTGAATGCTACAAATTTAACACAGTTGTTAAACATTACGTTGAAGTGTTAATATTTGTTTTAATTCATACCAATTTGTATTTTCAGGATTATTGTATGTTGATTGGCAGTATGCTTGCAGAAGTAACAACAAGAAGTAAGATGACATTTCTTAGAACAAATGCAAAAAAGTATGGAAAAAGTATGTACCTGCCATTGGAAAATTGCATTTTTTAAATATTTATTTATTACAAAATTACACCTGTAAGGAGCCAACGCTAACAATGCAACACATTAACACATCAACATTTAGAAAATTACAGAAATAATAGTAGTGCGCATAATATGTTTATACTGAACGTGCCTAACATGATTCGAACGCCTTAAGTTCTAACGAATATAAAATGACAAACAAATTTAAGAATGAGGCTAAGAATGCGTATTCACATTTTAAGGAATGAAATACGCTTTTAAATAAATGTATTAAACCTTATTTTGAAAATGTTCAGTTAAAGGCTCATTTATTTGACTTTTCAAACGTCGCAATAAATGGAAATAATTATTTCTTGATTTCGAGCGTCCGAAGCGCTCTACTGAATTCACCGTCAGTAAGCGAGTACTTGATGAAGGTTATTATAGAAACATGTGTCGGTCGCACTGAAATTAGTACCATACAATTATAAAACTATCACTGGCTCGGTGCTTCGGCTTGTGGGCCGTCTTTCAATACACCAGCGTTTTGATAATATCAACATTTAAATGAGACATAATTGCTTTATTATTTAGTTATCTAGTATGTCATTGCACTAAACCTAATCGGTATCTTATTATTCATCAGTAACATTAAATATAAAATACGACCAATAGCCATTGCTAATGCTGGTATTGTTTAAATGTAAGTCCCCGCTGATGGCATTCGGCAGAAGCTAGGGATAGGGACCGTTGTGATTAAAACCAGACATTTCAGTGCTAATTTTATGCAACTGCACTAAAACCGATGTTTTAAAACTCTGCCTTTGATAATTTTGCAGTTCTAGCAACACCTAAATTGTTTAAACTCTTAAATGGTTTAAACATTTGGCTTCTTAAAATTTGGTCTAGAACGTTTTTGACGTGCGCAGTTTAATCTGCATAATTTATGTTTTATATCACATATATAACAATATGTTTGTGTAAAATGCTTTCTTTTATACCTCGTATGGTCCAAGTAACTATAGATTTACACACGAGTGCTCAGTTCTTTTCGTAAAATAATTGCAAAACACAAAATGAATTGTTAAAAACGTCGTTTATTCATTCTTAATCAAATGTTTTCAGCTTTTTGGCTTGGGGGATCAGATCGTGCTACAGAAAGTGTATGGGTATGGACAACTAGTGGACAGAGGTTTACAGTGACTGATTGGCATACACGTACTATACGTGAACCAAATAATCAGAATGGAAATGAAGATTGTCTGAACATTCATAAAAAATTGAACTACGAATGGAATGATGACAAATGTTCAAATAGTTATAGCTTCATATGCGAAAAACCGTTAGTATATTTTTAATGGTTATACTTTACATTTGTAAATAACATTGGTCATAGTTTTCTGATGTAGAATTAAATTTAAAAATCCAGATATATAGATATTACATCTACGGTTTTATCAAATCATAGTTTACATACAAGATATACAGTTTTGGATTATTTATCAACGCATACTAAATGAGAAAAATCGACATTTTCAAACTACTTGCTTTGAAATCTGCAAAATTGTGTATCTTGTGTGCTTAATTTGTATCTGTGCATTCATTTGAGTTCGTAGAAACTGATCTTCGGAAGTGTAATCCAAATCTGCAACTATGATATTTACAGACGTCTTGAACACAGGTAAATTCCGTTTATTCAGATTTGTGCAGAAATAAAAGAATGATAAGTGGTGTGAATGCCCACCCCCCTTTATATGGCATATAAAGCTAGTAATTAACCAATGCATGTTCTTTGTTTAAAACCGTTTACAAAAGGAGACAGCAAAAAATATTTCAATTATTTCAGTGTTACTTTAATTTCAGATTGAATTGAGTTATATAGTGAAACAAGAATAGACAACGGGAAGGAGTGCTTGTCACAGTTAATCTAAAACGGGTAGTGATACTTGTTACTGTAAATATGAGACCGGAAGTGATACTTGTTACTGTTAATCGAAGACGGGTAGTGATACTTGTTACTGTAAATTTTAGACCGGAAGTGATACTTGTTACTGTATATATTAGACCGGAAGTTATACTTGTTACTGTTAATATTAGACGGGTAGTGATACTCGTTACTGTAAATATTAGTCGGGAAGGGATTCTTCTTGCTGTTAATATTAGACCGGAAGTGATACTTGTCACTGTCAATATTGGACGGGTAGGGATACTTGTTACTGTAAATATTAGACGGAAATTGATACTTGTTACTGTAAATGTTAGACAGGGAGGGATACTTATTACTGTAAATATTAGACGGAACTTGATACCTGTTACTGCAAATATTAGATGAGAAGGGATACTTATTACTGTAAATATCAGACGGGAAGGGACACTTGTTACTGTAAATATTAGGCGGAAATTGATATTTGTTACTGTAAATATTAGACGGGAAAGGAACTTGTTACTGTAAATATTAGACAGGAGGGGTACTTGTTAGTGTAAATATTAGACAGGAGGGGATACTTGTTACTGTAAATATAAGACCGGAAGTGATACTCGTTACTGTTAATATTAGACGGGTAGTGATACTCGTTACTGTAAATATTAGTCGGGAAAGGATTCTTTTTATTGTTAATATAAGACCGGAAGTGATACCTGTCACTGTCAATATTAGACGGAAAGGGATACTTGGTACTGTAAATATAAGATTGGAAGGATACTTGTCACTGTTAATGTTAGATGGGAAGGGATACTTGTCAAATCTTAGACGAGAAGAGATACTTATTACTGTAAATATTCGACGGAAGTTGATACTTTCTACTGTAAATGTTAGACGGGAAGGGATACTTATTACTGTAAATATTAGACGGAAATTGATACTTGTTACTGTAAATGTTAGAAGGGGAGGGAAACTTATTACTGTAAATGTTTGACGGAAATTGATACCTGTTTCTGCAAATATTAGATGAGAAGGGATAATAATTACTGTAAATATTAGACGGGGAGGGACACTAGTTACTGTAAATATCAGACGGAAATTGATATTTGTTACTGTAAATATTAGACGGGAAGGGACACTTGTTACTGTCCAAAAATTGCCCATTATTTGTAAAATAAGGATTTAATACAAAACATTTCAGATAGGCAGTTCTCGGTATTTCAATTCTATAAGAATTGATAGTTGACATTGATAGATGCTTTTCGATTAAAATTGAGAATGGAAATGGGGAATGTGTCAAAGAGACATCAAACCGACAAAAGAGCAGAAAACAGTCGGAGGCCAACGATTGGTCTTCAACACAGCGGGAAAATCCCGCACCCGGAGGCGGGCTTCAACTGTCTTTTAAACAAAAATGTTTACAAATTCAGTAAAAAAGGAAGTCAAGACTAACAATGGCCAGAAGTTCCTAACTTGGGACAGGCGCAAAAATGTGGCATGGTTATACATGCTTTGTGAGATCTCAACCCTCCCCCTATACCTCTAACCAATATAAAATAAACAAACACACAGCAATACGCACAGTAAAACTCAGTTCAAAAGAAGTCCGAGTCCGAAGTCAGATAAGGTAACAAACGAAACTAAGCAAAATGACAATGATACATAAATTAAAATATAACTACTAGCAGTCACTGAAATGCCAGCTCCAGACCTCAACTAAACTGATTGAAATATTATGTGTTCATCATATGAAAATCAAGCACAATCCCTCCTGTAAGGGTTAAGTATCATATCACCATAAAATATACAAGAGGAACATAACCGGTATCATACCAACAACTGGTTGTAGAATAAATGTGTTTATTTCCGATGCAAAGACCCTATGAGTGAATTAATAACAATACCAAAATATGCAATCTTAAAGACCTAACAACAGTATCGCAACTACAGCCCATGGATGGTGTAAACGTCCCCAAAAAAAAAACGTGTATGGTGTAATGGTGTATGGCATATGGTGCAATGGTAGAAGGTGTATGGTGCTATGGTGTATGGTGTAAGGGGAATGGTGTAATGGTGTAACGTGCGATCGGAAATGGTGTGAATGAATAGTGTATGACATTTAAAACTATGCAAAATATTGATAAGAACTGATTTTTAATTTTATACATTGATTTACGATATTGTGATCAAAATTCTTTTTTTAGAATAAATAAATAATTTTGTAGTCGCACGCTTTCTTTGAAATTAAATTGCATTATGGTGTAATGTGTAAGGTGTATGGTGCAAAGGTGTAACGTGTATGGTATAATGGCACAGGGTGTATGGTGTAATGGTGTATGGTTAATTGTGTTATGGTGTATGGTGTTTATGGGAAGTTTACACCATCCAAGGAATGTATATCCCTTCTAAATAAGTCTGTTTAAAGTTTGGGAAGCTTTTGAGGTGAATGTCGACATTTTTGTGCTTTGTATAGAATATAAACATAAGAGATTGGATGTGAAATACCTGAACATATAAGATGTCTGCATGTTAATTTATATTTACGAACGATGTCCTTGTGCCGATGATAAAACTTGGTAAATGTTTGACTAGTTTGTGACAACGAAAACCCTGGTAAATGTTTTGCAGTAATACAGAGATTTATTTTGTTAAAATCAAATACGTTGTTACATACAGGAGCGATCGAACCAGTTGAGATATATAAAGCCCATTAGATGGTGACAAAGGAACGTCACCATCTACAAATGAATAATAAACAATAAGAACTGAAAAAGCATCTGTTTGGTCATTAATTTTAGTAATAAGCTTTCCGTTAAAGATATACATATCAAGATCCAGGAAAGGGCAGTGTTCATTGTTGGCATTTGCTTTATTTTAAGTCACTTCAGCAGGATAAATCTCTTTAGTGTACATACTGAAGTCGTCATTATTGAGAGCCAATATATCATCCAAATATCTATATGTGTTATTAAATTTTTGTGTCAGATGTTGTTTCGATGGGTCTTTGCTGATTTTAGTCTTAAATTGTAACTCATAACAATACAGAAACAGATTTGCAATAAGTGGTGCACAGTTAGTCCCCATTGGAATTCCGATAACTTGACGATATACGGAATCTCCATAGCTAACAAAAATGGTATCTAGTAAAATTTCAAAGGGAGTTATCGTATCCAAGGGGTCCAATTGCCATAGTTCTTTTGTTTGTTATTACTAAAATTAACCTAAAAGAGTTTGAACATATATATTCGCATTCTGACTTTTTAAATGCCCATTTAATTAGGTGTGTGATTTTTTTTTTAATAAAAGGCAAAGTAGTATATAGGAAAGACAAATAAAAACTTTGAACAGATTCGAAACCACCAAAATAAGAATGCAATTTATTAAGTATTACTAAAAAATGACCTAAAAGAGTTTGGACACATATATTCGCATTCTTACTTTTTAAACATTGCTTATATTTCTATGTAATTTTAAATGAGAACTTAGTACTTTATTTTGGGATAAATACTGGAACTGGAATAAATAGCTGTACCACCTGATTTGTGTTTTTCTATATAATTATACTCTATTTAAGAGTATATTATCAGTTAAATATATAAAAAGCAAAATAATAATTCCAAAAATTTACCTCAAAATCTCTTGACTCTTGGATCTGTGTCCTGAAGAAGCTTCCTTCCAACAATTAAGAATAACAATCAATGATTGTTACAAAGGATATTGAAGTCTAAATAACTCAAACTTATACCACAAGGTGTATATCAATTGCAGCTGATAATATCAGATGATTACATTGCATTTTTCATAAGAAATGTATAATCAGCCCAAAAGCCGAAGGGTCGAGGACTGATATTGACCGAGAGCTGATAATATATCTTATATGAAAAATGACATGTTATGATCTTTGTATCATATGCTTCAACAACAGTTTAATATATTGATCCTTTTCGGTGGTTCTCAAAAAGAAGTTCAAAAAGCGAAAAGTAAACGGACGTCAGACGCCAAATGTAATATAAATTCGTTCTATTATATGCCCAAACAGTGGAGAAAAATAAAAGTATAAGATATTTTTTCATTTAAAAATGCAACAAAACATAATGCTCTCTGTTTGGAAAGGTCAATGTGTAGAGTACCTTTCTAAATTATGCTGGAAACTTTAAACATGCACCAATTGTATCATTTATTTTTTTTTTTTTTTTTTTTTCATTTTAGATTATATATCTTCCTGTTTCCTAACAATTGTTTTGTACCCTACTTTGTTATGTTCTTCACTTAAAACGTACCATTGAGGTGAATTTTTCGGAATTTGCCGAGTACCGCCGGAATGCCATGCGATAACGTTACGGAAAGGCTTGTGATAATAGCTGGAAGCATGTGATAAATTTTTCATATCAGCCCGTTAAACATCATTTGGGAAAAATATGGAATTCACGTCAATTTAATGCTATCATCATACTGTAAAAATTATAAGTTATTTACTGTTAGTATATGATAAATATAATTATTACATTAGTTGGAATAAATTACCATGATTTCCCAATGAAATAAAAACCGCTAATTTCACATGCGACATAAACACGGGTTTTTCACTACTCTGACGTCATATAATAGGTGTTGTCAAAACGTTGTCGATGACGTCGCATAAAAGCAAATTGTGAATGCGAAGAAAAAAGTAAAGGATCCTTACATGTTTTATTTTAATTCCATTCCGTTAAAAATAACTGATCAAAGAAAATACGCACATTCGTGCATGAATGTGTTGTTCGGTCACTCATTGAATATTTTTCTATATTTTTATTTCTTCTATTAGTTATTCCATAATTAAACTACTGAAATTAATAAAATATTTTAAGAATTTTGATCCAGAGGCTATCTTGTTATGATAATATATTTTAAATCTTGCTATCTTTCTAAAGATTGTTCATTTAATTTACCAGTCATAACTAGGTAAACATACTAATCAATTATTATGACTACACGTACACAAGGAAGTATCAAAGGTCGAAATTTTGTATTATGAGTTAAGAACTTTCTAAATATAAAGAGTGTAAATTAAAGGTAATTATATTGGTTATTTGGACACAAAGTATCAGCTGTGGCAACATAAATGTCCATTTGGTTTGTTTTCACTTTTAGTTGTAAAGAGTTATAGTACTTTATTGTTAGAAAAAAATCTTAATATTTTGGTTTCCAGATTAGAAATAGAGAGCCGTTCTTGAAATAAATTGAAATTTCAATGCAGGTTTAGTTTGATTTTTGTTGTTTTCACTTCCACTGTCCGACAGTTTTGATATTTGAATTTTGGAAAAATTCAAGATTTTGTGATTTCCGGGTATGAAATTGAAAACCCTTTTTTGGGTTTCCAGATTATAAACAGAGAACAGCTTTTTAAAATTAATTGAATTTTTTCATGGATGTTTTGGACCACTAAAACAGTTTAAGTTATATTTGTGTTGTCTTCTTCCTAGGCAGAATTGAGTAAGGTCAAGGAACAGTAAAAGTGCTTTGTCTTAGATTTGATAGATTTTGAATACATCTGTGGCTCGTTGAAGAATAACCGAGAATTGAAAATAAATTTAAATGCTGGATTTATTTATTTTATTTTTTCTGAAATATTACTGATTTCTTTCTTTCAAAATAAGTAAGCATTGTATAGGAAGCCCTTCAATCGCCTAAAACGTTCTTAAATGTCTACAAATTACCAAATAATAGCAAATTTTGCTGTCAAACCTGACCTTAAGTTGACTCATACATGACAATGCTTGAATAGACTTGGCCGATTCGTTTTTTAGAGTCTATCAATCTAATAAAATCGAAATATCAAATTTCGGTCGTTTTTGCACCCGCATATCGTAATCAGTCAAGCAATCTATACTAGATGTCCATACGTCTGTCACCAATAGTATAACATTATACGTTGCAGAATGTTTATTTTGATACTTCTAACTGGTGGTCGTGAGTTTAGTTGGTTTCACTTAGAATACAATCCGTAGACTTTATTGATAAGTGTCATAATGCTAATAACCGAGTTAGCTAATTGATTGGTTTTTTTTTTCATTTTGTATCATTGGTTAAGAAGCTTGTCTAAATGTAGAGAGTGCATCTTAAGGGCTGCATATTTGTTGGGTAGACCTCAACTGTCAGCTGTATCCATTTTCAGTGTTCTCACTTTTCTAGATTTATAGTATTTGATTGTTCAAAAAATTTAAAATATTTTGTGTATAGGCCAGAAATATATATATCCGCTTTTTGAAATAAATTGAAATTCTAATGTGTTTTCGACCACTTAATACAGGTTAAGTTTGATTTTTGTTATTTTCATTTTCACTGTTCGAGAGGTTTGGTTTTTGATTTTTGAAAAAAATAAAGATTTTGTGGTTTCCTGATATTAAATGGAGAACCCGTTATTTGTAATTTCAAGATGAAGAATAGAGAACCTCTTTTTGAAATTAATTGAACATTTGCTGAAATGTTTAAGACAAAATGAAATTCATTTTTACTTTAACTATTTCAAACGTACTAGATTGTCGGAAAAATTCAAAAGGTTTTTGTTTCCAATTGCAATTAAGATATGTAAACGCCATTCGATTTTGCAAAAGGTATGTCTCTGTTTTCGAAATAGAAAGTTGATTATTGGAAAGTTGAAGTCATCAGTTTGTCAAAGAATTTAGTTGAAGTCGTCCAGCGATGTCAATATCATGAAAAAGATTGAGATATGAAGCAGACCTTCTAGTCACGGTAGTATCCTTGATTTAACTTTCACTTGGATATATGAGATGCAAGCACTCACTGAAATGTGATTAATTGAGTGACATTACACACCTAATATATCTTAAGTGAAACGTTGCAAGAAGCCTAGTCTTTTTTGTCTATGAGAAGGCTCCTCTTCATGAGAACAAAAACAAATCGGCCACTAGTGCACAATTAGTACCCTTTTAAATATCCACTGTCAGTTGAAATATCAATCCACAAAACACAAAAAAATAACTTTCAGATATATTGGAAATGTAATCACTCAATATCCCATGTTTCCGTGAGTGTTTGCTAAAATTCATAAAAACATAAACTTGCAGATTATTTATAAAGTAGTGATTTATGTTCCTCCAATTTCTAACAGTTTACGCTCTGTAATACATATAATGTAATACATCTCCCTTTATAGTGTATCCTTTGTAATACATATAATGTCCTACCTACACCTTTATAATGTACGCTTTGTAATACATATAATGTCCTCCCTCTTCCTTTGTAGTGAACCCTTTGTAATACATATAATATCCTACCTCTCCCTTTATAGTGTACCCTTTGTAATACATATGTTTTCCTACCTCTCCCTTTAAAGTGTACCCTCTGTAATACATATAATGTCCTACCTCTCCCTTTATAGTGTACCTTTTGTAATACATATAATATCCTACCTCTTCCTTTATAGTGTACGCTCTGTAATACATATAATGTCTTACCTCTTCCTTTATAGTGTACGCTTTGTAATACATATAATGTCCTACCTCTCCATTTATAGTGTATCTCTGTAATACATATAATGTCAAACCTCTCCCTTTATAGTGTACCCTCTGTAATACATATAATGTCCTACATCTCCATTTATAGTGTATGCTCTGTAAAACATATAATGTCCTATCTCTCCTTCTATAGTGTACGCTCAGTAATGCATATAATGTCCTACCTCTCCCTTTATAGTGTACGCTCTGTAATATATAAAATGTCCTCCCTCTCCCTTTATAGTGTACCCTTAATGATACATATAATATCCTACCTCTCCCTTTATAGTGTACCCTCTGTTATACATATAATGTCCTACCTCTACGTTTAAAGTGTACGCTCTGTAAAACATATAATATCCTACCTCTCCCTTTATAGCGTACGCTCTGTAATACATATAATGTCCTACCTCTCCCTTTATAGTGTACGCTCTGTAATACATATAATGTCCCACCTCTCCCTTTATAGTGTACCTTTTGTAATACATATAATATCCTACCTCTCCCTTTAAAGTGTACCCTTTGTAATACATATAATGTCCTACCTCTCTCATTATAGTGTACACTCTGTAATACATATAATGTCCTACCTCTCCCTTTATAGTGTACACTCTGTAATACATATAATGTCCTACCTCTCCCTTTATAGTGTACCCTTTGTAATACATATAATGTCATACCTCTCCCTTTATAGTGTACCCTTTGTAATACATGTAATGTCCTACCTGTCCCTTTATAGTGTATCCTCTGTAATACATATAATGTCATACCTCTCCCTTTATAGTGTATCCTCTGTAATACATATAATGTCAAACCTCTCCCTTTATAGTGTACCATCTGTAATACATATAATGTCATACCTCTCCCTTTATAGTGTACCTTTTCTAATACATATAATGTCCTACCTCTCCCATTATAGTGTACCCTCTGTAATACATATAATGTCAAACCTCTCCCTTTATAGTGTACCCTCTGTAATACATATAATGTCAAACCTCTCCCTTTATAGTGTACCCTCTGTAATACATATAATCTCCTACCTCTCCCTTTTATAGTGTACTCTCTGTAATACATATAATGTCCTACCTCTCCCTTTATAGTGTACCCTCTGTAATACATATAATGTCATACCTCTCCCTGTAATACATATAATGTCATACCTCTCCCTGTAATACATATAATGTCATACCTCTCCCTGTAAATCATATAATGTCATACCTTTCCCTGTTATACATATAATGTCATACCTTTCCCTGTAATACATATAATGTCATACCTCTCCCTGTAATACATATAATGTCAAACCACTCCCTGTAATACATATAATGTCATACCTCTCCCTGTAATACATATCATGTCATACCTCTCCCTGTTATACATATAATGTCATACCTTTCCCTGTAATACATATAATGTCATATTTTTCCCTGTAATGCATATAATGTCAAACCATTCCCTGTAATACATATAATGTCATACCTCTCCCTGTAATACATATCATGTCATACCTCTCCCTGTAATACATATAATGTCATACCTTTCCCGGTAATACATATAATGTCATACATTTCCCTGTAATACATATAATGTCAAACCACTCCCTGTAATACATATAATGTCATACCTTTCCCTGTAATACATATACTGTCATACCTTTCTCTGTGATACATATAATGTCATACCTCTCCCTGTAATACATATCATGTCATACCTCTCTCTGTAATACATATAATGTCATACCTCTCCCTGTAATACATATCATGTCATACCTCTCCCTGTAAATCATATAATGTCATACCTCTCCCTGTAATACATATAATGTCATACCTTTCCCTGTAATACATATAATGTCATACCTGTCCCTGTATTTGAGTGTTCCTGACAAGTCATTTTGACTTCAATCCAAATATTTTTATATTAGTAAGATTCCCAAGCTGTGCTTTTATGAGATGATACATTGATATCATACTATAAAACCAATGGTATACAAAACAAAATATCTATGAATATATAAAAGTATCTCAACAAAAGAGTCGTTATAAGTGAATCAGCTATATTTACAAAGTGAACGCTATAACAGTGTCCATAAATTTAATGATGGTTGAAAAAGTTTAGAGATGCTTTGAAATTAAAACACTAGACTGAATTTAAATTAATTCTAAAATCATTTCAATCTAAGATAATCCTGATGTTTGATGGGGTACTTGTTGCTGAGTTCTTAGTTTTCTATGTAGTTGTTAGTTTTTTTCCATTTTATGTTTTGTTTTTTTTTTCCATGGCGTTTTCAGTTTCTCTTCGATGTACGAGTTTTGAAAGCCTCTTGGCTTATTTGTTTTAGTCCGTTTATCTGTTAAAAACAGAAAATGAAGAGAGAAACATGTTTCCAATATTTTGCTTCATATGTCATTAAGTTTTATGAAGGTTACACAACGTTATTTATGTCTAAACAATCAGGAGCTGTCTATGGTATTCTTCAAATCCTAAGTTATCAGTAGAAAGTATTAACAGAATATATGTACTAGCTGTAATATTTTTATACAAGTACTTATAATTAGTCCGCCAATTGTACATTAACACAAACATCTGACCATTATGTATCAAATGAATGTTTAATAAACAACATTTATGAAAAATAGTTTGGGGTATTAATAGGCGAGATTGCGGGATGGATACCTCTACATTTAACTATATACGCTGAATCAGAAATCAATATAAATACCATCACATTCTCGTTAATGTGTATTGCCACACTGTATTGAGATGTTAACTGCAAAAGTCCATTAATAAAAGAAAATGCCGAAAGAAATAAACAAAATATTTCTAAAAGTTGGCTACAGATACCGTCTCTTGGTCCTGCAGAAGAGTCTGTCAATGTGTCATATAATTTCACATTGGATTTTCAAAGCAATGGAAGTCTTAAATAACTTAAACTACAAACTTTGTGCTGATGTTACCTGCAAAAAGTTGATCTATCAGTTAAATGCGGAGATAAAAAAGGGTATTTTCAAAATGTTACACTAGATGTTATTTTTCATAATGTAAAAATTATTTTAAAATTTGGCTACATTTCGATGGTATCTTTAAGTGACTGTTTTCTAATCTACCTGTCGCAACTAGGTAAATACACTGTAAATTAATAACTATATCTACACGCACACACGGAAATATTAACGGTCAAAGCTTATTGTAATAATGGCGACACCCACTAAGGATACGGAACATTTCGATGACTGTTTAACTTGCACGATTTGTTTGGAAATATTCAAAGTTCAGAAATATCTACCATGCCTTCACACCTTCTGTGAATCGTGTATTAACACCTACATTGTGTCACTTGCGGGAAAGGAAAAAATATCCGAGGCATTCACATGTCCTGTTTGTCGAAAAATTGTATCAGTAGGAACAACATTAGAAAAGCCAGAATTTTTGGCGGCCACATTACCTACAAATCATTTTGTTACATCAATGTTAGATAAACGATCAATACAAAAGGCAGAAAAAATGTGCGATTCGTGTCAATTAAAGCAAGAAAGTATAAAAGCGAAAAGCTGGTGTACTATTTGTGTGGAGGCTTTCTGTGACCAATGCGAGAAATATCACAAAACATTTAAGATGTTAGCAAGGCATAAACTTCTCAACATAAAGGAAATGCAGTCAGGCAGTACACCTTTCGAAGAATGTGAGGTACAAAGCTGTGCAGAGCACCCAGGGAAGATCGTCGAATTTTATTGTTTAGATCATTCTCAACCGTGTTGCACGTCGTGCGCTACACTTTCACACCGTAAATGTGAAAATGTCACTTCAATACAAAAAGCGGCATTCGGTATCAAACAGTCAACGAAAGCGTCTATTTTATCACAAAAACTAAAAGAGCACGTTATTCAGTTAGGTGAAATCATTGATAATCGAAATAAAAATTTAGCTGATGTTGAGAATTCAACAGAAGAGATTCAGAGAAGAGTGGCTGACATAAAAACGGAACTTTCACAGCAGGTAGATACTTCGGAACTTTAATATTTCCAAACAAATCGTGCAAGTTAATAAATCATCAAAATGAACAGTATCCTTAGTGTGTGTCCCCAATATTATAATAAACTTTGACCGTTAATATTTCCGTGTATGCGTGTAGATATAGTTATTGATTAAGTGCATTTACCTAGTTGCGACAGGTTGACTAGATAAACAGGCAATAGAAATATACTATCGATCTGTAGCAAAACTTTTAAAAGTATTTACATTATGAAAGTTTACATCAGTATTCTGTTTTTTTATAATTTCTGCATTTAACTGATAGACATCCTTTTTGCCGTAAACATCAATACATAAGTTTAAATTATTAAGATTTCCATTACTTTGAAAATCCAATATGAAATTATATGACACATTGACAGAAACTTCTTCGGGACCAATAGACGATATCTGTAGCTAAATCTTAAAAGTATTTGTTTATTTCTTTCGACATTTTCTTTTTATTAATGGACTTTTGCAGTTTAGATCTAAATACAGTGTGGCAATATTTATACACGAGAACGTGAAGGTACTTATAATTATTTCAGATTCAGCGTATATAGTTAAATGTAGAGGTCTCATTTCTTCATCTCACCAATTAATACCCCAAACTTTCTATTATAAACGTTGTTTATTAAACATTCATTTGATACATAATGGTCAGATGTTTGTGTTAATGTACAATCGGCGGATTAATTGTAAGTACTTGTATAAAAATATTACAGCTAGTACATGTATTCTGTTAATATTTTCTTTAAGCATTTGAAGAATACCATAGACAGCTCCTGATTTTTAGACATAAATAACGTTGTCTAACCTTCATAAAACTTTCTGACATATGAAGCAAAATATTGGAAACATGTTTTTCTCTTCTTTTTCTGTTTTAACAGATAAACGGACTAAAACAAAATATGAAAAGAGGACTTTCAAAACTCGTACGTCGAAGCGAAACTGTAAACGCCATGGAAAAAACACAAAAACAAAACGGAAAAAACTAATCACTGCATAGAAAACTAAGTACCCCCTCAAACATCAGGGTTATCGCACATTGAAATGTTTTTAGAATTAACATTTATATTCAGTCTAGTGTTTAAATTTTAAAGCATCTCTAAACTTTTTCAACCATCATTAAATTTATGGACACTGTTATAGCGTACACTTTGTAAATATAGCTGATTCACTAAGTACGACTCTTTTGTTGAGATACTTTTATATATTCATAGATATTCTGTTTTGTATACCATTGGTTTTAAAGTATGATATCAATGTATCATCTCATAAAAGCACAGCTTAGGAATCTTACTAATATGAAAATATTTGGATTGAAGTCAAAATGACTTGTCAGGAACACTCAAATACAGGGAGAGGTATGACATTATATGTATTACAGGGAAAGGTATGACATTATATGTATTACAGGGAGAGGTATGACATTATATGTATTACAGGGAGAGGTATGACATTATATGTATTACAGGGAAAGGTATGACATTATATGTATAACAGGGAGTGGTTTGACATTATATGTATTACAGGGAGAGGTATGACATGATATGTATTACAGGGAAAGGTATGACATGATATGTATTACAGGGAGAGGTATGACATTATATGTATTACAGGGAAAGGTATGACATGATATGTATTACAGGGAGAGGTATGAAATTATATGTATTACAGGGAGAGGTATGACATTATATGTATTACAGGAAGAAGTATGACATTATATGTATTACAGGGAGAGGTATGACATAATATGTATTACAGGGAGAGGTATGACAGTATATGTATTACAGGGAGAGGTATGACATTATATGTATTACAGGGAAAGGTTTGACATTATATGTATTACAAAGGGTACACTATAAAGGGAGAGGTATGACATTATATGTATTACAAAGGTTACACTATAAAGGGAGAGGTATGACATTATATGTAATGCAGGGAGAGGTATGACATTATATGTATTACAGGGAGAGGTATGACATTATATGTATTACAGGGAGAGGTATGACATTATATGTATTACAGGGAGAGGTATGACAGTATATGTATGACAGGGAGAGGTATGACATTATATGTATTACAGGGAAAGGTATGACATTATATGTATTACAAAGGGTACACTATAAAGGGAGAGGTAGGACATTATATGTATTACAAAGGGTACACTATAAAGGGAGAGGTAGGACATTATATGTATTACAGAGGGTACACTATAAAAAGAGAAGTATGCCATTATATGTATTACAAAAGGTACACTATAAGGGGAGAGGTAGGACATTATATGTATTACAGAGCGTACAATATAAAGGGAGAGGTAGGACATTATATGTATTACAGAGGGTACACTATAAAGGGTGAGGTAGGACATTATATGTATTACAGAGTGTACACTATAAAGGGAGAGGAAGGACATTATATGTATTACAGAGCGTACAGTATAAAGGGAGAGGTAGGACATTATATGTATTACAAAGGGTTCACTATAAAGGAAGAGGTATGACATTATATGTATTACAGAGGGTACATTATAAAGGGAGAGGTATGACATTATATGTATTACAAAGGGTACACTGTAAAGGGAGAGGTATGACATTATATGTATTACAGAGGGTAAACTGTAAGGAATTTGAGGAACATAAATGACTACTTTATAAATAACCTGCGAGTTTATGTTTATATTTAGCAAACACTCACTCACTGAAGTGTTGGTTATTGATTAACATGACATTTCATGCAAGTGAGAGGTTAAGCGCTATAAAACCAGGTTCAATCCACCATTTTCTACATAAGAAAATGCCTGTACCAAGTCAGGAATATGACAGTTGTTGTCCATTCGTTTGATGTGTATGTGCTTTTGATTTTGCCATTTGATTAGGGACTTTCCGTTTTGAATTTTCCTCGGAGTTCAGTATTTTTGTGATTTAATTTTTTCCTATGTATCTGAAAGTGATATTTGTATTTTTGGATTTATATTTCAACTGATAGTCGATATTACACAGGGTACTAAGTTTGCACTATTGGCCGATTTGCTTTTGTTCTCATGAAGAAAAACCTTCTCGGTGACATAAAGATAAAGATAAAGTATCTTGCAATTTACTTTAATTTCACTTTAAGATATTAATGGGGTGTAATGTCACTCAAATAATCACATATCAGTCCAGCATCTGAAATATAATTTTTGGTATATTTATTTCAGAAATCAAAGTGTTTCTAAGATTTTTCATGACCTAAAACAAGATATTTGTATCTACGATTTCCATTGAATAGAACAAGCTCTGTTGAATAAGGTAATGTATTCGAACTTTTAATAAAGCGTGGGAGAATAGAAGTGTAACGCGTAGAAAATTCAAAGTTTTGATATTACTGAAAAATTGTAAATTTTTGGATTGAATCTTTAAAAATTTTAAGAATCGAAATCTGACTGTCTGGTTGAACTTGCTTCATCACAGTATTTTTGAAGGCCATCTGTTTTCAGTAAAAAGAATGGTGGTAAGCACTTTAAGAAATATGTTTATTCGAACATCTTTACGACCCGGCTGAATATCCTGAATAATTATATGAATTGAAGGTATCCAGTAAAATAAAAGGAATATTTTGAGATAATTACTCACAGTTTGCTAAATTCGTATAATTTCGATTATGGGCGTTTGTCTGAGTTTCAAAGTTAGGTCATTAACCAGTTAACAACAAAATGTTTTAAGTAAACAAATTGGTCCGTTATTCTACAAATTAAACATTTTATGACTTTATAAAAATAGCCTTGATGTGACGCCATGGGACAAATATTCTATGCATAATGAATAGAGATAAAATGAAAAAAAATATCATAGATCTGCGTACAAACATATATTATTGGGTGACAATATTGAACAATTATATAAACACAAAGCGGAGAAAAGCCGGGTCCTTTAACATTGCAGAAAAATCAACAGTATATAAACGTCAACAAGTGTATAAAACAAATGCAAGTAATGTATTTTGATTGATACAAAACGCTTTACCCACTTCAGCATAGTACGGTCGCGCTCATGTTTCATAAAAATACAATTTTTCAAAAAGTAATAGTTTGGAATTTATAAGATTTTATAAATACGCATGCAAATGATTTTTAAATTTTTATCTATTCATTTTATTCTCCTTGTTTCTGAATGTGTCTATGCGTTTGTCCGTTTTAACCCCATCTATTCCAGAGACATAGAGAGGTAAGTCATCTATTTTGGCAAGGTAGATCAGTCATTTAAAAGAAAATTCAAAAAATATACATTCAAATCCAACTCAAATAAGATTTCAAATCCTTTCACTTCACGCTCCGCTATACAGATGCGCTCACTGCATAAAACAAAGTTTGGTGACTATTTTGAACACATCCCTTCGATACCACGGACACAGTTGAGTCTGTCTCATATTCTACTTTTGCAATGTACAAAACAATAAACGAAAAACGAATATGATATACAGCAACAAACGACCACTACAGAATTACAGGCTCCTGATTAGGGACAGGCACATACGGAATGTGGCGGTGTTAAATATGATAGCGTATGCCCAACCCTCCCTTAACCTGTGACAGTGGTGTAACAGTACACACATAAAAAACTTTAAAAATCAGTTGAAAAGGGCTTAACTCATCCGATCGTTACAAAGTAGAAAAACATCTAGCAAAAGCACAGACTAGACACGGGTGGGTATTTATACATCCCCGCTACAAAAAAAGACACTAACTATAGATCTAAGTGTACTAGCAGTTAAAGACAACTAGTCCAAGGCCAATAACAACACTCAGGGTATTCACGTCCTTGTAATAAACGTGGGATTCTTCCACAATTTTCTATACAAAAGAACTTTTCCTATCTTACTTATTTCTAATTTTTATTTTGCTACACTGTGCAATGTTTCATGTAAACTATATTTCCTTGTCAAATGCAATTTTTGTCTTTCCTTTTTCGTCAATAAGTTTAAGCTATTTCACAAAGAGCAGCTTTACCAGATGTTTTACATGTAACGATAAATGTGTTACCTTTCGGAGCAAAACGTATTGTCCACGGTTTTTCAAGCCTACAACTGTTGCCGGAATTATTCTTATAATTTGTCCCTCGTTCGTTATTTGGTGGATATTCCTAGAAATAAAACCAGCAATGTATATATTTCCCGCAAAGTCCATTCCAATTCCTCTGGGGGATACAAGTTGATTGTGTGTGTATGTAAACTTTGTCGTATTACCAACTACATAATTGATTTTTCAACCGTCAGCATGAATATAATCATGCTGCTCAATTGATAAAACAAAAAGCGATTGACCATTGGTCGTTCTTTGGTTCACTTTTTGTCCCGATGATACGTTTATCCATGTAAGTGTGGAACTACTACTAGTTATGAATTATTCTTCATTGATAATGACATAATCCATACACTGGTATCCCTGGTAGTGTCAAAGTTTGTAACAATGTCATCTTATTACTATCAACTATATATACAACCTTCTCCGAAGATGATACTGCAACTTTTATTATTGTTATCTTTGAAATATCCTGAGGTTCACGTTGAAGTGCCTATTCTAGAAGCAAGCTTTTTTCATCGCCGGAGTATGTTACAACTTTTTTTTTTGACGAATTGTGAAGAGTAGACAATCTCCAAAAAATATCCAACTGCTACAACCTCTACCATTACAAACGTCGATAACTTTAAGTATACTAATATTTCCGGTGCGGAAGTCGACATTGTCCCTTTCAAGATTACTGCTTAAAGAATCTATTGCTACTTCGTCAACTTAAGTGCAACCAAAGGTCTTGGTATTCTTCATAAAATCTACTACGCTAGACGACGGACTGAATAATACTGATAATCTCTTTATATTTTTCATTAAGCCTTTCAATTTTCCTTCTAGTTCAGAGACCTCGGGTTCGATTTTATCGATTTCAATCAGGCACTGCTGCTCGGATCCATGTTCTAGAACACTATCGATCACTACTTTCAAATTTTTAACAGCGTTATTATAGGAAGAAAACATATATACCTTCACCTTTCAGTGTTTCTTCTATTCTTACTATATGATGTAAAAGTTCCGTTTTAATATTCGACACCCTTGTCGCAATCTCCTCCATTGATTCTCAACATCATTTAAATTTTTGTTTCGATCATCAATAATTTCACTTAAATGTTTAACGTGCTCTTTTAGCCTTTCTGATAAGCCTAACGCTTTCGGTGACTGTTTGATACTGGATGCAGCTTGTTTAATAGAAGTTACATTTTCACATTTAAGGTGTGAAAGTGTGGCGCATGTTGTGAAATATTGTTTTAAATAATCCAAACAATAAAATTCGATGATCTTCTCCGGATACTCCTCACAGTTTTGTACAGCACAAAAATTGAAAGGTGTACCCCCCGACTGCATTTCCTGTATGTTGAGAAGTTTATGTCTTGCTGAGATCTTAAAACTTTTGTGATATTTCTCGCACTGTTCACAGAATGCTTCCTCGCAAATCGTACACCAAGATTTTGCTTTGCTACTTTCTTTGTTAGGTTGACACGAATCGCACATTTTTTCTGCCTTTTCCATAGCACGTTTATCCAACATAGAAGCTACAAAATGGTTTTTAGGCAACTTGGCCGCACATATTTCTGGCTTGTTTATTTCCACTGATACAATCTTTCGACATATGGGACATTTGAATCCGTCGGTAATCTTTTCCTTTTCCACAGATGACACAATATATGTGTTAATACACGATTGGCAGAACGTGTGGAGGCACGGTAGATGTTTTGGAACCTTGAATATTTCTAAACATATTGAACAAGTTAATAAATCATCGAAATGTGATGTATCCTTAGTGGGAGTCGCCATTTCATAACACACTTTGACCGTTATACTTCCTTGTTTGTGTATTATCTATTTATTGATTTACAGTGTATTACGTGGTTGTTTGTGACAGGTAGATATAATCAGATTAAGTTTGTTAGCAAACATGTAAGGAGATATCAAGTGGAATATTGAAATATATTAGTTGAAAGTCAGACATGGAAAAAAGAAAAAAGGCGACACAATACATATTTTTTATTATATATCTAGTGTGTGGGGTTTTTTTTCAAATTTTCAACATTTGTGTTTAACATTATAAACAATACGCTATTTAAAACTTTATGTCATATGGAGTAGAGTAAGTAATTGAGTAACGTTGTCATTGTCCAAGTGGCTAACATATACATGAATTAAACATGTTTCGCCGGGTCCGTAAGTCGAAAAGATCATACATAGCGATCTTAAATTGGAGTCTTCTGTGTTTTCAATATTTTGGTATAGACTGAGGTTTTAAGTATTTTCTTCATAAATTACTTTATCCAAAAAATTCGTCTAATTTTTCGAAACTTGAACAGATCTGGCATAAGTTTCATAAATCATTTTACGGCTAAAAACGGTCGGAAGTATACCGAACTTTCCATGACAAAGGTCAATTTTAGTCGTACAATCTGTTTTGTAAAATGCAAGCCTAGAGCATATTGAAACTATTTTGTTTCCTGCAGTTTATAACAATGTTATTTTTCTTTAAATGATAAAGGAACTTAGTGTTTTTGTAGTAAACATTAAGATACGGTATCTGGTTAAAGTTTTTAGACATCATTTAGTTTGTTTAACTTTCATATAATTTTTTTTTTAATTACGTGATAGGTGGGTGGAATTTGGAGTTAACATTTAGATAACATCAATAACCTTTTTCAAACCTTTATGGAAATTAAAAAAAAATCACAGAATTTTTCTTCATAACCAAGGGTACTATCTAAAGTATAATTAAGAAGTTTTCTCATATAAAATAGAGAATGGAAATGGGGAATGTTTCAAATGAGACAACAACACGACAAAAGTGTAAACATACAGCCGAAAGCCACCAATGGGTCTTCCTCACAGCGAGAAAATCCCGGACCCGGAGGCGGACTTCAGCTGGCCCCTAAACAAAAATGTGTACTAGTTCAGTGAAAATGGACGTCATACTAAACTCCTAAACATACAAATGAACTAAAATTTAAAAAAACATACAAGACTAACAAAGGCCAGAGGAACAGGCGCAAAAAAGCGGCGGGGTTAAACATGTTTAGTGAGATCTCAACCGTCCCCCTATACCTCTATATCTATATTTAACAACTAAAAGTGTTTCTGCATTCAACGTTGTTCACGGTATATTGTTTAACCCACCAATTTCTTCAGCAAGTGCCTGTACCAAGTCAGGAATATGACAGGTTCTATGGACTTCTTTTTTTAATTTACCTCGGAGTTTGATAAAAAATTTTCATACTTATTTGTATAACGACGAGTAATTTCGACATAATAAGCGCATAACTCCAAACGAAGAAAATATGATCTTACAGCTAACCACGGTATAATTGTAAGCCAGTATAATTAAAAAAACAATGTGATTACTGCTATTAATCTTGAGGTTACAATATTTACGTTTTGTAATTGGAATGAATAATGAAAGTCGTCTCAAACATTTGCACTTGAAATTTTACCGAATAATAAAAGATTAATCTTGTAATATTTTATTTATGCAATACAATTCAGATTACCCGCCTCGGTTGTTTATTTTAGGGTGTTTGTCGTGAATGTGTTAGTTCATGGGTTTGATCCCTGGTCAAGCCATTGACTTAAAAAATGATATTTGCTGCTAAGCATGAGGCATTTAGGAATAAGATCAAAAACAGGTCGGTTCAGAGATATAATTAATTTGTCCGGGTATGGTGGTATGTCTTCCTGTGTACTGTTACCTTGTGAACCAGAGCGTTTAAAATCGGTTCAGAGTGTCTGGCAAGTAAACAAAGTTTAAAATGATAGTTTGGAAACTTTATGCGTCCGAAGCGCTTTCCTGCGATTTCCTTCATCTGGAAAAAAGCAAAATAATTAAAAGACAAGGATGTATAAGTAGCAAAACAAGTAAAGAGCTATAGCGGGTTATATATATATATATATATTCTACCACTGCATCGAGTGTAATACGATATTTATCCACTAGAGATAGTTAAATTTTCAAATTTAAAACGCGAGGCTCGCCGAGCGTTTTAAATATTTAAAATTTAACTGTCGAGAGTGGATAAATATCGTATTACACAAGATTTGGTGGTAGAATCTGTTTCTCTAATGATTTTCAAACAATATGCAGGCAAACTTATTCCGTCTTTTCGAATGATCTGTAAAAAGATATGTTCTTTCTATGTGACGTCATCAGGCATGGTCGCCTTTTTTCATGCCGTCACAATAGGAAATTCAGAGGAAAGCAAGTAAATTCGACGTCATAATCGGAATTTAACCAATGAAGAACTGAGATCAAACGAACCACACGTTGATTAAATTTTTTTTATACAATGGGTGCAGAAAGGGATAAATTGACGAAGAATTAGAGAAATAAATTTATTCTCGTATTGATAGAAATTTATTTTTACCGTGGAGGTTAAACAATAATTCATTATCATCAGATCAGATAAACAGCAGTATTATTTATATTTTGGAAGCAATACAGCTCTTGTTTTTCTTCTATAGTACAAGTTACGCTAAAATGTCACTTCCTAACCAAGTACATATAGTTGTGTCGTTTATGCTTGATTTCGTAGCCCATAATTATACAAATTAAGGCGACAATACTTAACCGATGTTCAAATCAAGTAAATCGATAAGGAAGAGACAAATCAAGGAAGCAAACAAAAACTGAAGGAATAACATGAACAAAAAAAGCGCGACCGAGTGCATCGACAAGGTATGTGTCATGCATCACCAGCTTTGCGAATTCACACTCAGTCTAAATGTCACAATTGTAAATAGGACACAATCGGTAAAATACAGATCAAATGACTACACTGTTCACTTTCAGTCAAAGAGAAGCGAAAAATACCAATGGGACAATCAAACTGATAAGTCTAAAATTAACTGACAAAGCCAATACTGAAAAAAAAACAACAAAACACAAACAATAGTACACAAAACACAATATAGAAAACTAAGGACTGAGCAATACGAACCCAACCAAAAACTGAGGGTGATCTTAGATGCTCCGGATGGGTAAGCAGATCTTGCTTCACGTGTGACACCCGTCGTGTTGCTCATGTTAGTACAAACCCGGTAATAAGTCTGATTCGGTAGGTCACATTCGGGAAAAGGGACGGCATTGTGGTTACGACATAAGGAATATATTCTCTATCATCTGTGAAACGGATATTTCATAACAGTTAACCAAATCCAGATGGCGTCCGTAAAATATACGAATGATTTCAACTGCACCACTTGGAACTCTTGGTTTAAAAGCTACCTTGTGAGCAGCAACCCTCTATCAAGGAAGTCATGATACGAAATGCAAGCCCTGGAATACAGTATACACTGGGAGATCTATACGTTGTATGCGGGCGCATGTCACAAAATGTCACAATTGTGAATAGGACAGAATCGGTAAAATTACAGATCATACGACTAAACTGTTATATTAAATTGTAAATTCAAACATTTTGACATAATCATAAACTATTCTGCCTTGTAAGAATATTAACATGTAAGAGTTGGTGCAAAATAAAAGCAACAGTAGTATACTGGTGTTCAATAGTCATAATTTGATTAAGCAAAAACGTGTTGATCATACATTTAGAAAAAGATCATACACTAAGAAAAAGAATAACATGGAAATTATCCTCAGTTTTCAATGCTGTATTAGTCTTTTTACCATGGCGTTGTTTCTCTTTTTTCGACTAACAGTTTTTTTAACAAAAATATATTATTTTAAATATAAAAAAATAAACGGACATTTGGGTGGAGACATCTTGTCACGCATTAAAAAAAAGACATGTTTGTATTGTATTGTTTTTATTGTTTATTGTTTTGTTGTGTTTATTTCATATTTAGAAACAATACATTTATTTGTCTTTTATGCAGTTTACCTTTTTAAAGTTTTTTTTTATCTCATTGTAAGTATTAAACAATTCTAAACTTTACGTATTCAAAAAAACAACAGTGGATGATTATAATATTATTTTTTATTTCTCACGTTCTTGATTTTAGTATGACTTCTGAATAAAACAGTGTTATTCTGATTGTTTTAATTATAACCGAGGGACAAGTGATCAATATGCTGGAGTTTCGAATTAACAACTTATTTGTTGAATTTGGAGGTAGACTTTTTCAACAAATTGTCGGCTTTCCTAAGTACACGAACTGTGCACCTCGCCTTGTCAACCTCTTCTTATGTTCATATGAGTCGGGGTTCCTTCAGACACTTGTCAAAAACAAGATGATATAAGAAGCAAGATCATTTAATTTCACATTCAGATAAATTGATGATGTTCTTTCCATTAACAATCCAAACTTTTCTGATAAGGTTCCCTTAATATATCCTCCAGAACTACAAATTAAAGAAACAACAAACACGTCTTCCCCCGCCTCATCTGTAGACTTATACCTTGAATTCGACATTAGCAGTCATCTCAGTACCAGAATATACGACAACGAGACGGTTTTAATTTTGAAATTTGAAATTTCCTCCACCTTACCAGTAATATACCAACTTTAACTGCATATGGAATTTACATTTCCCAACTGCTACTCAGACTTTATAAAACGTCACCAGTGTCTGAGCAGAAAGTTATGTCAACGAATGTTTTCTAAAAAAGTTTATCGGAAGATACCAACTCCTTGCTGATAAATATTCCATATCGATTTCACAAACAATATCTGATTGGTTTGTATACTGTCATCAATATGTATTACATTCTTAGCTGGAGTCCTTGGACAGTCTGCAGTTTATTGGTTTGTATACTGTCATCAATATATAATACATGCCTAGCTAGAGTACTTGGACAGTCTGCAGTTTATTGGTTTGTATACTATCATCAATATGTTTTACATTCCTAGCTAGAGTCCTTGGACAGTCTGCAGTTTATTGGTTTCTATACTGTCTTCAATATGTATTACTTTCCTAACTAGAGTACTTGAACAGTCTGCAGTTTGTTTATTGTTTTGTATAATTTCATCAATGTGTATTAAATTTCTAGCTAGGGTCCTTGGACAATCTGCAGTATATTGGTGTGTATACTATCATCAATATGTATTACATTCCTAGCTAGAGTCCTTAAACATTCTGCAGTGTATTGGTTTGTATATAGTATCATCAATATGTATTACATTCCTAGCTAGATTCCTTGGACATTCTGCAGTTTATTGGTTTGTATATAGTGTCATTAATATGTATTACATTCCTAGCTAGAGTCCTTGGACAGTCTGCAGTTTACTGGTTTGTATACTGTCATCAATATGTATTACATTCCTAGCTAGAGTCCTTGGACAGTCTGTAGTTTATTAGTTTGTATACTGTCATCAATATGTATTACATGCCTAGCTAGAGTCCTTGGACAGTCTGCAGTTTATTGGTTTGTATACTATTATCAATATATATTACATTCCTAGCTAGAGTCCGTTGACAGAAAGCAGTTTATTGGTTTGTATACTATCATCAATATGTATTACATTCCCAGCTAGAGTCCTTGGACAGTCTTCGTAAATTTTACGGACGCAATCACGAGTTGGTTGACCGTTATGGAATAACCGTTTCACAGATGATATCGGATATGTTCCTTATGTCGTAACTACAATACCCTTCCCTTTTCACGAATGTGACTTACCGAATTAGACTATTTACCGGATTTGTAATAACATAATCAACACGACGGGTGCCACATGTGGAGCAGGATCTGCTTACCCTTCCGGAGCACCTGAGATCACCCCCAGTTTTTGGTGGGGTTCGTGTCGCTTAGTCTTTAGTTTTCTATGTTGTGTCATCTGTACTATTATTTGTCTGTTTGTCTTTTTAGTTTTTGGCCATGGCGTTGTCAGTTTGTTTTTGATCTATGAGTTTGACTGTCCCTCTGGTATCTTTCGTCCCTCTTTTAGTTGCTTGTATACTGTCATCAATATGTATTACATTCCTAGCTAGAGTCCTACATGTAAAAACAGAACAAGGAACAAAATATGTAAATCCAGTCGGTTGAACAGTTATGTGTTATTATTTGCATCTTTGCGTTTTTCATTATCAGTACAATACGAAATAGGGGATACATCATGAACAAAGGGAGGTGGATTTTTTGCTACAACAATTGACTAACATCTGTTTTTATCTGTGATATGGACTTTTCTTGACGGTCAGTCAGATCATTTTGCTGCCAATAAGTGGTTTGAAGGCATACATTCCGGTTTGAAGCATCTGCATTAGTAGAGGAACTATCATTGCATGTTCTCTCTTTTTGAAATTTGCAAAATTCACATTCAAGTCCTTAGACCTTAAGTTGTTTCAGTCAGGAGTTCGGATTTAAAGGATCTGCTAAATATTCTGGAGCACCTGAGATAAGCCCATGTATTTTATGGTATTCGTTTTGCGCAGTCTTAAGTTTTTTATGTAGTGCTTTGCAAATCGTTGTTTGTTTTTTCGATTTTTACCATGGTGATGTTGCCGGTTTTTTTTTGGACCTATGACCCTTTTGTTTCTCTTTGATATCCTCTGCCTCTATTCATATAACCAAATTTCTATTGCCAAATCTTGGATCTTTAGCTTCCTTTTACATTTGAGCAGCTACACAAATATGGAAAGTTCATAATAAACGTTTAAATTAACTTATTTGACATTCATTTTCGAGCTGTCTTCACAATCTATTTCTTGTAGTATGTAAAGAAATGAAAAACACTATCTGTACATGTGTCTGTCATATCCTTTCTTTCAAATGCAATGCTCAAGATATGATCAAACAGTTTATTCTGTTTCCTAAGATGAAACCTTAAAACATAAACTTATTCTTGCAGATCAAAACATATTGTTGTTAATATAGAAAGGCTTAATTTACATCCTATCAGAATAATTAACTGTAGATTTTGTTTTGTTATCATAATTGATAGTATTAGAGACTTTATTATATATAGTGTAATTATGACAAGTCCTTGTTTCAATTAATAATCATGTATCAAAACAGTTTATTTTTTTTCCAGTTCGACTGGTTGGTTCTGACGTAGACAGAGGCAGGTTGGATATATACCATGATGGTCAATGGGGAACTATTTGTAACAACGATTTTGGTCCAAATGAAGCAAAAGTAGCATGTTCAGCTCTAGGCTTGAGGTATTTATTTTCTCCGCTTTTTACTAAGATTCTTCTTTTTTAAAACGATAAGAAAGCAAACATATTACTACGCTCTTTTATTAGCATTATTTATTGGAAAACGTTATAAGTAAGATATGAAGACCCTACATCAACTGTAAAGATGAAGAACAGGAATAAAAGCCCTGTTCATTGATAATTTTCTATGTTTTCTATGTATTGTGTGCGATTTTGTTCCATGTACATTTACTCCATATCCTTTCATTTTCTATTGATTCTAGAGTTTGTCTCTAGTGCTGTGTGGAGGCAGTAGAACGTTTCCCCGTGCTTGAGGTGTATGCTCTTATAATATTTACAGTTATGGTGTGCTTGTTCATGTGAGAATTTCTCATATTAATACACCGTCAAAATTTCATGTTTGGTTAATTTCTTCAAAATACTGGTATAGTCATCTTTTTTGTATATTGCCCTTTCATACTATTTTAAACTGCTAGGTTTTCTTACATATATTTCGATGTGCCCCGTGCTGTCTATCATTTGTTTTTTAAGTTTATATATATTGTCCATCATTTGTTGTTTCGAAATTATTGAATTAATTTATATCTTAAAGGATACAGATAGTCAAATCATTGCAGTAACATGAGTAAGTCGAATGAATATTATAAAAAAAGAAGGCGCACTGTAAGGACAGTTTGTCAAAATCAGACTTCTGTGAAATGATATTCAGATCCTACTCTACAAATAAATGTTTTCAGGTCATACGGACTGCCTTTTATAGCTGGAGATGGAAGTGGTCAAATTTGGCTGGATAATCTACAATGTATTGGAAATGAATTCACTTTATTTGACTGTGTGCACCTGCCGTGGGGTACATTCGACTGTGATCACGGGGAAGATGTTGGTGTGGATTGCAGAGAAGCGGGTATTAAATAAAAGCAGCAGTATTATACCGCTGTTCAATAGTCATAAATCGATTAAGCGAAAACAAATCCGGGTTTCTAACTAAAACCGAGAGAAACATATCAACTATAAGAGGAAAACAACGGAACACAAGAAAAACTGAACTGCAACAAAAACAAACACCAACATACATAAAACATAAAAACGGACTATTTGATAACAACTGCCATATTTCTGAATTGATACAGGACATTTTAAGAGAAAATGGTGGATTGAACCTGGTTTTATGTCTAGCCAAACCTCCCGCTTATATGGCAATGTTAAACAATATCGCTAAAATGACAACACTACGTGACAGTTCAAACAAACGCAAGAACACTCGGCACAGAGAAATACATAACTAAATAATATAATAGTAAATTACAACATGTAAACCACAGAATAACAACGGACACTTCCAATGAATTTACGACAGCACACCAGGACACCACAAACGAAGTATAAACTCTAATATATTTAATATTTTGTTATTAGCGAAATATTAAACAAATTAAATACATATAAATAAATTAAATGCACACGTCTGTCGCAAGGTCTTGTATTTGGAATGTCAAAAAAGCGTCGCTATCTTTTTTTCATTCAAAGATTGTCATATTGTTGGGAACAAGTGTAATGAATGCGTGTATTAGTATCATTTCAAAGGAAATATCTAGTTTCAAATATATGTCGTTCATTCATTACACATGCCTCATATTTACACCTGTAAAAACAATTTAACAAGGTGAACATAAACTGGATTACCCAATAGTACATTTACCTAGTATGACGATACTAATCATTTGCTATATTATAGAATATAATTACAATTGTAAAAGTTCTGAGGGAGGTTCGAGCTCTGGTCGACTTGATGTTTACATAACGGAACTGTTTGTCATGATGAATTTGATATATATGATGCTAACGTAACATGCAGGATTATGGGCTACAGGTACAAATATTATGCAATGTATTCATATGATATAAGCATGTCTTGTGTTGTTCTTGTTTTTAAAAACTGTTGATTTTCCTTGACAAACAAAGTCTTTGTTAGAATTGAATACAAAAAAAAAGAACGGTCAAAGTTACAACCTTTAAATTCGAAAAGAACACATACAAAACAATTGTACTTTCAAAAATTAAAGTTAAATTATACGTCACAAGGACCGCTCACATCTATAAATTTGTCAAGATTTATAACGATAAGAGACTAAAAACGAATTGCTAAACCAACTGAGATACACTGTCCCTTTATTGTTGGAATCTTAAATCTTTTCTAACAATTCTTAATTTATTTAAAGAAAATTTCAAAAATGTATTATATAAATTATATCATAAGCAAAGCATTAAATACTGGATTGATGATACCCCCGGGAACTATCAGTCCACCAGCAGCTTGATCGACACAGTGCTAACATATTAAATTATAGTTGAAAAATAAGGTGCAGCCGAAGCACTTTTCTGTATTTACCTTCATCAGGACCAATATTGTATTTGACCAAAAACTTTACAATTAGGCAGAACTTGTAAAGAATTTGTATTTTTCTAAATTGAATTTGGTGAACTTATTCTAACACAAGATATCTTATACTTTGTATACTGCCGGGACAAATAAATGCCGAAATAAATTGTCATATCTGGTAACTTCAAACTTCAAGTCATTTTTATTCAATCGGAATGAGTCCTATTTGATATGCTTTGTTATAGTATGTGAACAAATCAAAGTGCATTAAAGGACAAATTAAGATATTTCCATAACGCATGATAGGTATGTTTTTTTTTCGTCCTGTAAAATTTAATTTTAACTTTCACATTGTTTTTAATACGATTTTGATCCTGCAACCAGTAATCTATCATATAGGTATGCAAATAATGGTTTGCTTAGTATTGTATACTAATAAGTCTGTCTTCTTGATCGAAAGGTAATGCAAAAATTTTAATTCACACGTTTCGGTTCTTTTTTGGGGTTATTTATACCTCCGCGGTTTAGAGTTCAACAATTGTTTACAAAAATCAATGACGACACAAAACTCAAATATAATAGACTAAGTGTTAATGTTGAATTGCATGATAAAAGAATATACGTTTATGGTTGGAATATATCAAATCTATTGTGTACTTGCAATTCTCATGTTTCTAATGGTTTTGTTTGTTGATTTTAAGACTTAAACCGGACTATAACATTACTTTCATAGAAAAATAAAAAGGGTAAAACAACCTTATTCTTTATAGAGTAGTATAGAATTATAAAACTTCATTACAAATTATAGTAACCTATCATCAGTGTTTCTTCACACATATTTATGGATTAAGAACATATGTTGTTCTATTTTTTTTATCTCTCTCTTTACTCTGAATATGTTTTTTCTTCAGTTCAGCATATAATTTCTTTACTGCTACTGGTGGAAGTGGGCAAATATGGCTTGACGACTTGGAGTGTAATGGATATGAGACATCCTTAGTAGAATGTTCCCATCTAGATTGGGGTTCACATAACTGTTGTCACCACGAGGATGTTGGTGTTGTATGTAGTTAAATTATGATATGAAGACGGAGACAGTCCCAAAAATGTAGGGAAGAAAGAAGACTGAACGAAATGCTAACTAAAAACCATCATGTTGTACATTGTTAATCAAATGTTCATTTTTTATATTTACTGACAATCATTCAATAGTTTGGCGGTCTTTTCCGTGTAAAAAAGTAATACCTTTCTGATGTTTTTTGCTTATTCCGTTTAAAAGAGTAATACCTTTCTGATGTCGTTTGCTTATTCCGTTTTCAAAAGTAATACCTTTCTGATGTCTTGTGCTTATTCTTATTTTAGTTTTTACTCATCATTTCGAAAAAGGCATAAAGTGAATATTCCAACGTAAATAGGCATGATGAATACATAACTCTTGTATTGCATCAGATTTTATAACATTTGGACCAAATCAGAATAAACTTTGCATGAGTACAACCTCTATTGGTGAGTTAAAAGAAAAAGAACAGAAGAGTACTACACAAAAGAAACAAAAGCGATACGACAATGGGAAATCTGTTTATACTCTTTTGAAATCTTGATATGATTAATATACTTTTGAAAATTACAAAAATGAATTATGCCTTAGACGCGCTTTTCTGGATTAACCATCCCATTTAAACAACATATTTGAAAACAAAGAATCTCAATTATGTGAATTATCGTTCTCGTCATGCACAGTGTTGCAATTCTTTCACATTGTAAATTATGTATTCAATTTTGTAAGCAGGTTAACTATGTAACAGGGTATTTTATGTATAACTTTTCGTGAGTTTCTGTAAAATAAATTACAGCTCTTATTTCAACATATTTGCCTTCAATTAACTTAGAAAAATTATATCAACATTATATAGTGTACACTTATAACTACTATAGTAATCAATTTAATTCTAATTTGTTTAAGTTATAAGCTAACTATTGATTTGAAATGAAATGATTTACGTCATTTTTTATTATTCAGAAGTTATAAGAAGACTTATTATTATTAGTTTTATAATCATTATTATTATTTATTTTATCATTGCCTTTATTATTATTGTCTCCGATGCACAAATAACCTTAAATGAATAAAACAAATGATAAACCATAACAAAGTTATACCTAAATGCGGATCTGGTGCAGAAAATTTTGAACCGTTTATGTTATTACTACCACTGGGTCAGTGCCTCTGCTGGGGGACTAATTTCCCCGAGGGTATCACCAGCTCAGTAGCCAGTAATTCGGTACTGGCATGAAAATACGGATTTATTGTTATTAAAATTTGCTGTTACAAAATTTAGGAAATGATTTCAAACTAAGATATATATCTCCCTCATGCGAAGTTCTAATTCCTTGTCCGCCCTTGGCTATACTTTTTTGTCCAATTTGGTTTACAGCTCTTCATATTTTTAACAAGCTTTTGATTTTCAAATATTTTGGCCTCGAGCATCACTGAAGAGACATTGATTGTCGAAATGCGCATCTGGTGCAGAAAAATTGGAACCGTTTATGTTATTATATTTACTAGTTGGAGCATTTGAAAAAACCTGACAAGTTTATACATTTTCTATGATGGCTCATCAGCCAGTCCAGTAATACTTCATCTTTGTCTTTTAGCAATTTCTGTGCATTTCATGAAAACCAAAAAAGTGTTTCCTTCATTTTCAACCTGGAAATGGTTAACCATTTCTTTTGAACGTTAAAACAGTTTATCGAGCTTTTAAAAGGAGCTTTTATATCAAAAATGTTATTGGAGTATAATTATTGCAGTTTAACAGCGTATTAGCTTATAATAAAGCAGGAATTCATGGTTTCAGATTTTGTTCTGTTAAAATGTAAAATAGCAAAAATACCGAACTCCAAGGAAATCTCAAAACGGATAGTCCTTTATCAAATGGCAAAATCAAAAGCTCAAACACATCCAACGAATGAAAAACAACTGTAATATACTGTTTTTATTCCTTCGAATGAATCTACATAATGTATTACCGCTTCTTTGAAAAAATCTTGGATATATGTTTCTACTTTTTATTTAAACTGCAGAATACTTTGTTTACAAATGTATATTTTGCTAAATTATTGCAGGATAGAGGAATGAAATGTTTGCGATTATGCATGGTTTCCAGTAATATTGTTTAGATGATATCATTAAAAGTCTTTTCGTTTATCGTCTGACATCCATACCAATGAAATGTGTGAGAAGTATATAAAAAAGTTTCAACTGCTTAAAATTCATCAGTGTTTATTTCATGTTTTACCTTTATTTTATTAATATTATTTATCAATTTTTCTTATTTTTTTTCTTGTTTCATTTATTTATCTATATATATTTCGTTAATGTTATCCCTGTTATTTCAAACAAAGTGCGTTTATATATCGTTGTTAATTTTTATGATAAATTATTAAGTGTCGTTAAATTGTTGAATTTGATAATATAAGCGAATGTCAAAATTTACATAGAAGTGATAAAATAGGGACGAAAGATACCAGAGGAACAGTCAAACTCATAGATCGAAAACAAACTGACAACGCCATGGCCAAAAATAAAAAGACAAACAGACAAATAATAGTACAGATGACACAACATAGAAAATTAAAGACTAAGCAGCACGAACCCCACCAAAAACTGGGGGTGATCTCAGGTGCTCCGGAAGGGTAAGCAGATCCTGCTCCACATGTGGCACCCGTCGTGTTGCTTATGTTATTACAAATCTGAAAATCTGTTTAATGCGTGTAAAATACTAGGATATTTGGTGCAAAACAGGAACTGATTGATTTTTATTATCAGGTTTTAAACTTCGCATGACCATGTTCAGGATCGTAGACATAGAGAAATTCCGACTCTGGCAAGCTTGTTTTTTCATAATTTGGAATATGGCAACTACATGAAATTGAATTATTAATATAATTTGATATCTATTAGAATATAACATTTAAACGAAAAAATTGTTAAAATTAAATTTGACATCTTTCAACATAATCAAGTAAGACGACTGTCAAGGATTTACATCGAATTAAAACTATTAAATAATGCTTCACATATATAGAAAGTAGATAAACAAGATATTTTGAAATACTAAGGCTTTTCAGCCACAGGAATATATAACCTTAGCCGTATTGGCAAAACTTTTAGGAATGTTTGGTCCTCAATGCTCTTCAACTTCGAACTTTATTTGGTCTTTTAAACATTTTTTTAAATCGAGCCTGACTAATGAGTCTCTTGTAGACGAACCGCGCTTCTGGCGCAAATATAAAATTTTATCCTGGTATCTATGATTAGTTTATTTATTCTGTGAATAATGTTTGAGTCTTGACTGAATTGATTGTCTGGCAGATGTGATATTTTTCATGGTTCCAAGTCTAACAAAAGAATTAAGTTTTTGTAAATAAGAGTAATAGAAAAAGATATTACATACTGTTTGACAAGTTTGATCTTTGATGTTTCTCATTGATTTAATTGGTCACTTATTTCCCAATATATATCTTGTTTTTTTTTTCCTCTCACTATTTTGCCATATTGACTCGATGTTATTTTTTTCTAAATTATATTGACTACAAAATAGTAACATCGAGCCAATATCATTTCCAAAAATAGTAACATCGAGTCAATATCATTTTGAAACTTGCACTATTCACATATGTATTATATACATAAAGGATTTTTACTCAGTCAATACGTTCAAAATTTCGTCCTCGGTCAATATAATATGAACAGGTCCATGCATAACATATTGACCTCGTCAAAAGTCAATAATTAATAAATAAATCATTTTGAGTATTGATTTGTGATTAATGTAAACATTGCCGTCTGGGTTTCACGACATTGCTATCCATTAACGAGTTACGTTGTGTTTTTCCTTCTATGTAAGTTGTGTGAGTCACTTTGAGATCTGTAGATATATTGTAAGGTGCAAATCGGTCTGCCCTAAGTATCGTTAATTGTTTATTGACCACCATAAGGTTTCCGGCTGAGGTCAGTTTCTCAACATTTTGTCTATTAGAATGATTCTTAGTTGCATATGTCCCTATGACAAGAGTTACATGACTCATGTACATGTGACTTGAACCTTATTTCCGGGTTCAATGATTAACATGACATACATGTATTATTGCCACATATAGTATCGCGTCGCAAAGACTGTCAACACATTACTCAATAATACGATGGCGGTCATCGTTTTGCGTATTCATCTGTTTAAATTAGTGTTTGTGGACTCTTGTCTGTCCTTTCGTCACTTCCACTTATTGTTTTTTGATCTTCCTTATTACCTGCTTCCCTTTTCAGTATTAATTAGGGAAGCTAATGCCTACTAAGTGCGCTTTCTTGATTTTATTGTATGCTGTATATTGTTGAGCTGCTAATCAATTTGCCTTTTTATTTATTATAATTATTCAATGTTTTTATTTGAAAAGGGAGGCGAGATATACCAAATAGATAATCGTACTCGTAAGTCCAAAGAACTGACAATATCAGTATATATAAAATTGAAAATCGACTCAAAAGACAAACAATACTTTACAAAATACAATATACAAAAGGAAACAAACTGAGCAAATATTAACCGCACTGAAAATTGGGGTTTATCTCAGATGCTCCGGAAGGATAGATGTAAATGCCCGCCAATTATTTTCCATCAAATTCACAAGTAATATAATAAAATAGTAGATTGATCAAAATTAGAACATTTTACAAACTGCTAACTGAATGCTGTGTTAGCATGCTTAACAGAAATGCATGTTTTTCTTTAAAAAGCTACTTTCTGAAACAAACCCATTTAAGGTGGATAGGGTGTCTTCCTCCATCTTTTTTTTTTTTACAAAAAACAGAATACTTTTGTTTGATTAAAATGTTTTCCAACTTTGCACATAAGGGGAGACAACTCAAATGTAAGGGCAGATAATTCAGATAAAGATACTTTTACAAAAGAATGTGTTAGGAATTTACCTATTTTATTTTTTAGCAAGAAAACGAGACCTGTGACCCATTTTTCTTTTTCTTATCTGAAAGCATAATATTAGAGCTATCTTCTCATATTTTATCTCAAAATTCTATGGTGTAGTTTTCGTCAATGGCAGTAAATTAGGTTTTCCATGCATAGTCTTTACAAAATCTGTCAATTTTGCACAACCTGAAAATAAGCACCGTGAACCATTCTTTTTATCATGATATTTTAAAAAGCATGATACAAACTACATTTTGACAAATTATTAAAATTCTATGGATTTTAATTGAAAAAAACAAATCTAAGCTATTTTGTATTTAACATCAAATTAACTTTATTAATACTGTAAATTGTTCTCAGCGCAAGATTTTCAAGGACGCCCTTAAACAGAGTAAGTGTCTTACAATTACCATTGTGTAAGTTAAGCTTCCTCATATTTTTATTCATGAAACGATCTCCGTATAAATACAATGGCTTAAGTGCAATATTATATATTTCCCTCCGTTCAGTCATTAAACTATCTCCGGTTTATTTTAATACAGACATTTTTGTTTGCTATGTGTATTTGAAATTTTGAATACTTATTTCCAAGCAGACGTTTTTGAAATGGAATTTATGGTAGTAGTGATATTATCTTTTCTGTTATGCATCTGCAACGGTAATGTCTTTGGTCCTAGTACACAAAGTTCTGTGGAGGCGGACAAAAAGGAGACGGGAAAGACATGCATACAATTTGACATTAAAGTTTTGAAAGACGATATGCATGAGCTACTTAAAAGAGTATTTAAAAACAAAAACGAAATTTCTTCACTTAAAAGAGAAAATCAGTATATGACAAATAAACTTGAAAACAAAAGGCGTCATTTTTCATGCGAAGTCAACGTGTTACATGAAAACACTAACGAACAGCAACGAGCATTGAATGATACTAACACGGAGATTAATCACCTAAATGAAACTATAGAAGAACTGAGGAATGATGTCGATAAGTTAGAAGAGTTACAAAGGCGAAGGTCCGAGGAAAACATTATAGAATGTATTGACAAATCAGGTATGCTTCTGTATAAATTTGTAGACTAGCATGATAAAATGGTGAGCTTTAAATGATCAATTATTAATTGTTTCTGCATTGTTATGAATCACAGTTTATGTCCAAACTAAGTAAAGACCCGTTTAAATTGCATTTAATTGATACATGTGATAAATTCAACAATACTTACGGTTTTCTTGATGATATTTTTTCGTTAAAAAATAAAAAAAAAAATTCTAATTATACTGCCGAAATTTACCAAAAGAAACTTGAAAACTTTAAATAAATCAAATGTAAACAGTAATAACTGTCCTTTCCTAGATTTAGATATTTAAGTTTTACACGGGAAACTAAAAGTTACGACAAAAGGGACAATTTTTCGTTCCCTATTGTTAATTTTCCTTTTTTTGATGATGATGATGTTTCTGTGGCACTATCTTACGGTGTTTATATATCTCAACTCAATCGCTATGCCCGTTTCTGTTGTGACGTTTTGGATTTTAATGAACGTATTCTATGTATTACTGGTAAATTATTAAGTCATTTAGGTCAGTTTCAATTTATAATGTTTGTCATATTTTAATTGATTTTCAACTTTGATTGAGTAAACTATTCTTAACTTTAAAATGCTAAGGTAACTGTCAATAAGCCCTGTAGTTATTAACGGAAAATGTCACTTATGTGATGAAAATAATTTTGAAACTCTTGAGCATTTATTTTATCAATGTAACTATGTAACGAAAATCTTTTAACAATATGCATTCAATAGAATTTAAGAAGGATGCATACTCAAATTAGAACATTTTATAAGAAAAAGGATTTAATTTCTCAAACTGTTGTTCAAAATTCCTTGACCACCTTGGTGCTCTCGAAATTGGATCTGGTGTGAAATAAGTTATGGGAAAACTGATTTTCCGAGATTGGGGAGGGAAAGGCGAAAAAAAAAGGGCATACTTCAGTCTACTAGTTTTTGCATTCAATGATTGAAAGTAAGAGAGGACCATATCCCCCCATCAGAAAAATTACTGTATTACCACGTGACTTATTGAAGAACATTTTCAGATACTGTCCTTGTTATAACAAAACTAACTTTTTTTTGCGACATTGGTATTTTTAAATGACAGATTTTAAGTCTCAGTTTATGTTATCTGAATATTTCTTTGCTTCTTGTCTAGACTCAAGATTTTTACAGTTTTAACTATAGGCAATATAATATGGCTTCTTCAATATCCTACCCGTATCAGACCCAGACACCAATATAATCCCGAGAGCTCTGACTGATATTGATAGCATCACGATTGACTGATACAAAACACTTGCCGTTGATTTTATTACATATAAAATGTACTTGTATTTACTGCTAAGTATATAATAAATTGTATATAAAATCTACTTTTGGTAACTTGGTGTTAACCACAGCATGTCTTTCGAGTTTTATTGTCCTGTTTGGCTACAGCTTCATCGGTGTATGCACACTATCATAACCTTTGTTTTAAAATTAACAACTAGATCACATGCAAAGCGTTTATAATAGCCCACATAATTTCAATGGTTATTTTGGTGATGATGATTAAAATGCATCCGTCTAAAAGTCAAGTATTTTAACCAGAAAAGTACTTAAATTAATAAACAGGGTGATGATATATAATTTTGTTGTATAAATTTATGATATGATAATTAGAAAAGTAAAATTAGTAATTGAAGTATATTGCATAACTGCTGTTTATATTCATTATAGCTGCGCGTCATTAGAATATATCCCGATACTTAAATCAGAAATATAACTTCTTGCTAATAAAAGTTACATGTACAGTTCGCATGTGTTTATATCACCATCCCTGACAAATCTGTTTGACCGAGAGACAAAACGTCTTTGTCTTAGACTGCTCTTACTAAGAAGTAAAGCAGTAAATACCATTTTTTGGTATTAGATATGACTCATATTTAAATTTCTTTAATGATATAAGTCTTGGCCTTTCGACAAAAGAAGCTAATATGTAAGAAGGCGTCTTTAAAACCAATCGATTACAATTACAAATGTGAGATGCATATGCCTCTATTTAAAATCTCCAAAGAAAAAGAGGATTATTATCATTTAGATATTAAATAATTTTACTGTTATATAAATATACCGCTCGCATTCCACTTAAAAAATCTTTGAATATTTTTTGTAAAAAAGCATGTACGAGGTATTCCAGTTCTATCTTCTCATACACAAGCAACACAAGCTCTCTAGAAGCAACATGTGACAACAAATATATACGGAATATGAAAAAAAATCTTATTTTCAGATGAATTCAAAGAAAGGCAATTAATTAAACCTTGCAATTGAATATCTATCAAATAGGGACTAACAAATAAAAGCTACGAATTGTGGTTAATCCGAGTTAATAGGTCAGGTATTATCACCGTCCATTAAAAATTCATTTATATACCGTGGTAATTACAATGGTCATGAATAGCACAAAATAGGAAAGGAATCAGATGATAACTTACCATGGAAATTGTATTTTTTTCCTAAAAATTGAGAAGCGAGAATAAGCCACTTTGTTATGAAATTTGTAGAATGTACTTCATATTTGATTTATTGTCCCCCTCCTTTATAAAACTCTTGAAACTAAATTGTTTTGTTATGAAAACTTGAGAATTGGTGGAGTTTTTTTATATCTTTATTGGATGTAAACTTAAAGGCGTTATTGTAAAATGTGAGCAATATCCCTGATTAAATAACCCTATAACACTACAAATTCATACCATTTCGCTCATTTTGGGGTTCCATCGATTATAGCAGGTTATTTACTCGACTTAGGAGCGCTAACAATTTATTTATAGATTTAAGCGAAAATCAGGAAAACTATGAGTTATAACAAGTATTCTTTTAGTTATTTTCCTTTTAACATTTCTAGATTGTTGAACCGTTTCGATGAAGTGAATATGCAGTCTGACATATCACGATTCATAAGAAATAAAGCATCACTTTCAAACAACTACGAACAGTTCTTTAATGTACATCTTTTTTTCATGTTTCCCTCGCTCCATGTATTTGGATTCAGAACAATATGTCCGATATTAATGTACTTTTGCTTGTTAAATCCATCACGTTCTTAATGTCAGAAAAAATGTTGAATTTGAAGCCATATTCATGTTACGTATTGATAAAACCATCCAGCAAATGAATGATTTTTGTTAGTCTTTATATTATTAGGAATAATGTGGCTTTAAATTCAAATAAGGATTCATCATTTACTATTTTGGGAGAGCATTAACAATTTTATTTTTCTGACATTGAATTGTTATGGTAGCAGTGCACGCGGTATTGTCATGATGTCACAGAAGCAGGGGTTTGAATGCGAAAAGAACAAAAAGTTGCTAACGAAATATTGTAGATCAAAATTGTTAATCTAAATTTGAGACGGAGCATATATATTTTATGGTTTAAGTCCTGTATAACCAGGAGTTATCCGATGGAGATCTTCTGTCGTAAAGTTGTCACATGTTTAGACTTATTTGTATATATATATATATGTATGTGCTGGCTTGAAACAGTTTAGAATATAAATTGTACATGAATAACGTTTTAGACATGAATATGAAAGTTTCATTACTCTTGATTTCCATTTTGTAACAATTAGTATATTTCACGATATCTTGATTTATCATAGAGATTTACGGAAGGCGAAATTTCCTGTTTAAAGAGAAAGCCACTTTGCCTAATTGTTTTCTGTGTAATGTGATGATTGTCAGTTTGATATATCATATATCTATTTATTAAAACATAGATAAATTTTAGATTGAGAGGCAAATGAAACAAGGGGATTGTGAAATGGAGCACAATCAAACATTTATTATTTATGATAATAACACAGCGGAATTTAAAGAAGATGGTTATTATAGCGAATTACAAACACAAACTTCTTGTAGCTCTGACATATATGAAAGTGTAGATGAAAAGCAAACGAATATCACTCGTTGTACTTTACCACGTAAAGATTTGAACAGCAGTTATATAAAGACAACGACTTTTAAAGTTCAGCGAGGAAATGTTTGTTATTTCGTAAATGATTTTCTGAAGACTGTTTGTTGTAAATAACCTCTTTTTTATAATGAATTTTCTTTATTGTAACAAATAGACTAGCACAACATGTATGAGCAAAGGTATACAGAATGGCATATTCACACAAAGGAAGTATTAAATAATAAAACAACAATTGAATATATAATGGTGCAACAATAGGTTGAACATAAAAAATTATCTAATAACAATGGAGTCTAATTCGTTCTTGCAATATCTATTTGTGGTGTTTAAATCAAAATTCGACATTTATTAATTATTCTATAATAGGGGCCCAGGGACTCCAGTATTTGTTATATTTCTCAACAGAGAGGTTTTTAAATGAAATGTATATTTCTAAGTTAAGGTTTTCCTTTAAGTAGTTTTTAAAGCATTTAAATTTGGCAATACTTCTTGTTATTTTGTTCGGTAAATATAGTGTTTTGTAAGCAGAATAATCTTATTTTTAACAAAATTCAAATTTAACATTTTCGTAGTTACCAAATAGAATAATCTTAATATTCAAAGGCAGTTCAATATTTGTCATTTCAAAAATCCAGTTTTTTAGTACATGCCAGAGACTGGCGACCATCGGACAGCTCCAAAATAAATGTTCTATGGTCTCTGGTTCTTCTTTGCAAATTTTACATATGTTGCTACTATTTATTTTCATCTTGAAAAGTAGTGAACTAGTTCCTAAAATTCTATGGATAATTCTATATTGGAACCAGCGAAGCTTAGTTTTTTTAGTATACTTTGTACACGAAGTGTGTATTTTTGTCCAGTTAATACCAGTCATATTAAGATGGTTCTCCCATTTTTCCTTTGCAGCAAAAGTAATATATCTCTCATTCAATACTTTATACATGTCCTTTGAACCTTTTTTTGATTCAAAGAAAATACTTATATTGAAAGGTAGTATTGTTTGAAGTTTTTTCTCCTTTACTGATCGTGTTTAACCACTCATTTAGCGAGTGTGCTATTCCATAATAATGTAAAACATTTGGCCTAAATTGATATAATTAACCTCTTGATGCATATGAGTTATCATGTTATGAATCATATGATTTGCATTAACAATATCTACATATCCATGAATATGATTTGTTTGTTATTATTTCTTTCCTTGTTTTCCACACCAATTGCCGCGACTACTTTCATAAACCTATGTAAACACTGTGTCGATTTAACTTCCATTGATACATTCATACGGGATACACGAACGGTAAATTTATATAAAATAAAACCAAATGTTTGGTTTGACAATTATAAGGTTGAAACAGATTTTTCTACATGGTACTGACGTGTTAAATGGGTCGATTCACTCACAAACTTAACCTGGACTTTGTTTAATTGTTATGTGATTGGAAATCATTGCAAATTGCCTTATTTAATATCAATCATAAAACATAAAGTCATGTTTGTTAGTGCATCGGCCTAATTCACACAGCTTTTATATCATTGATTGCAATCAATTACTGTGACTTCCCAGTGGAATAAAAACCGATGATTTCACATGTGAACTTAACTCGATAATTTCACTTCTCTGACGCCAATTAACAATGGGTGATGGGTGTTTTCCAGACGTTTCAAGGCAAATTGTGTTATTCGGTCACTCGTTGAATCTTTTCTTTACTTGAACTTTTCGCTTAGTTATTCTATAATTACCTCTGGAAAAAATGTTGTTTATAAAGTTTTAGTTGCTGTTGCATTTATTGACTCATTTATGCATCTTTTTTTTCCATATCTAAGAGGGGTGGCCGAAGAGTCTAAGAAGTCAAACTACTGTATCACCAGCCTGTCAACACTGAGGTTGTGAGTTCAAACACCACACGTGGAAGCTGCATTCGACTTCAATCTTAAATGACTAGGATTTTCAGCTTTCCTTCGAAAGTCGGTGATTCTCTCTGGGTACTCCGGATTCCTCCACTAAAAAAAAATTACCTCCACGTGTTAAACACAAATCAATCAGTCAATCAATCCATATCTAAAAATAAATCTAACAATACAAATATAGCTTTGTACTGATTGAATAAACCTTTAATTGTACTAAATTATGTTGGTATTATTCAGTATAAAGTTTTGACTGATGGAGAGCCCAATACAAAACTGTGCCTCATGGTAAGAGTTTATCATAATTTGTTTAACTATCTTTTATCAGAAAAAACAAAAGATGACAGATAAATAGTTAATTATATAGATATTTTAATGTTTGTCGTCAATCCTAAAGGGACCACCATTTGATTTTCAGGAGCAGGTTGATTATTTTTGGCAAACGGGAAATGCGTTTTAACCTGTTGCTAGTTCGACTTCTATATTTTGCGCATAATTATCTGTTCAATCCAAACCAGGTTAGAATCCTCGTTTCCAAATTCAACCTGCCACCCACCTTTTTTCTTCCCCTTAAAAAACATTAAATTGTCGTCCCCTAAAAATGCTCTATCAACAGTCGACATCAATTCTGCTGGGTTATTCAATGTTCTAATTTAGGATTTAAAACTTCGCTTATCAATGAAAGAGAACATTAAAAATATGGATATGCGGTTTATTGAATTTGAAATTATAATTGATACACTGTGGTAATAATAATTGATACCCTGTGGTAATATCAACGTTATTGAAGTTCGAGTATAGAACAAACACAACAAGGCTTGCGTTTCACAGAAATGTGGAGGACTTGTGATTCCAATGAAGTCTTATACTCTATCAAATGATGAAAGTATCTCTGGTCATACAAAGCAACTCGTACGAACTTATTTGAAGCGTACGCAAGATGAACTGACAGTACATTAATTTTGTATTTAATATTAGACTGGAAACGAGCATAAATATCGCATAAATGTTTTTGTTTCTGTTCATATGAGAATCGCGATTAGAAAATGCACAATCATCAAACTTTGATATTTTTAATATATAGAGAGTTAGCAACTTATATGCATGTATAAAATGATGTAAAACATTGATAATTACTTTCCTTCTCTAGACTATTATTCTTTACAATCAAAATGATCTATGGAGATATATCTTGTAATTGGTTTGAGGAAAGAAGGAAAACGACAATTTCACAAATAAAAACGAATGCATTACACATATTTTATCATCTTAATCTTTTTACAATGAGAAAAAAATGTATAATTGTAGTGTTGAATAATACATCGGTATGTGAGTTGGCCATATGGTCTGCGTGGACAGATTGCAGTGTTTCATGTGGAAATGGTACACAATATAGACAGAGACAACAGAATGGAACATTACAGGAATGTAATCATAAAGCTGAGAATGATACAAGAACATGCACTAATAACTATTGCCAAGGTACGTGTAGTTAAGTTATTAATTATCAATAATTTGAATATCATAAATATAAGTGGAGGTCCAAGGAAACTTCAAAATGGACAAGTCTATAAAACTGTCAAAACAAAACGCTCGACTATATCAAACCACCTGGATAACTGGAAACCAAATGTTTTATTCCTGATTTGCTAAGACATTTTCCGTAGATAATAACTGATTAACCTTTGTTTTATAGCTAGCTAAACCGTCCACTTGAATGACAGTTGCATATAATTATGTTATATTGACAAAATTGTGTCAATAACCCAACCATACCATAACTGGACAAAGCGACAATACTTGAGATCTAGGCGTCAACATTGTGTCAAACTACACCTTTGATTTACAATATAACTAAATAAGATAATCTAAACAACCGTGTAAGTTTTTCTCACTGTTGAAGGTTATGAGGTTGCATATGATTGCTTACATCCACTTTATTTGAACTTTGGTGGATAGTTGTCTTAAAAGCAATCATACAACATTTCCGTATTTTTATATAGATACACAATTAAAAATATTTTCGTTTGTAGTTGATAATAAATATAATATATAAAACATAATGACATGAACACACACTGCCGAATATTTTCACATTAAGTAGAATTTCAATACTTGGGTACACGAAATAAATGAAAATAACACTACAAAAAATGCTTGCGTCCGAAGCGCTCTCCTGAACCTACCTGCATCAGATACTTATTCTTGTCGACTTGTTTCTTCATTCATATGAAACTGAACGTATACATGAGTTTCTCAGGAAAAATGAAAAGAAGCTAGCATTATCCTTTAATGTCACGTTCCGCTGTAAAGATGATGTCCTCTCACTAAATATTCCAAAGTTGATTGACTATGTTGAACAGATCGATCACATCAAATTTGAACTTGAATACTGTATTATTTCTCGTGATTTGAGCAAAAGTTACATGTTCGTGGGTTCTTAAATTCGTGGATTTTAGTTTCTTAAAAAATCGAGTAGACCATTGAAACCATCAGAAACGAAGATTCTTGAAATTAATCATCTGTGGTTTTATAATGATTCGGGACATTGCAAAATTATGAGTTCCAAATGTTAACTTCCTATTTGAATGTAGCAACATTCCAGAAGCGCCTGCAAATGGGGTATATCTCATTGTTGATACGATATCCTAGAAACTGCGTTTCGTATTATAAATGTCTTGATAAAAGGTTTCTGTTTACATGGAATCTATTCAAACAACGATTCCAAGCCGTAAAGTTGAACTTATCCCTACGACCATAAAGAAAAATCTGCGTCCTCTTTTCCACGGTCACATGAGATTTGTCCACGGAATTGTCCACATTATGAGCAACACCGCGGGAGCCATTAGTGGAGAAGGATATGCTTACGTCTGGAACACCTGAGACTACTCCCAGTTTAAGTTGGGGTCGTGTTGCTTTGGTTTTAGTTTTCTATGTAGCATTTTGTGAACTTTCGTCTATTTTAATAGTGTTTTAACCATGGCGTTGTCAGTTTTTTTAACTTATGATTTTTGAAAGTGTCTTGGTATTTTCTGCCTCTTATTATAACATAGGTCAATAGTTTGTCTTTTGAATTGTTTCATACTTTATTATACCGGCTTTTATAAGTAACTGTACATAATAGGATTAACAGATTGTAATTTGTCATACGGTATCATCATTGTGATTAGGAATTTGGTAGATAAATGTATCATGACCGCATATCACTTTTATATTAACTTCTTAATTAGTTAATAATTTATTACAGGAGAAGCACGTGTCAGTAGTCCGTGTTTAAATGGAGGAACTTGTATAACAGCCGGATGTACACATTCCTGTATATGCCCAGAAGGTTTCGCGGGGTTAATATGCGAAGGTAATTCTGATTTGAAGTTTTACACTGAGTAACATTCGGGAAACTTCCACTATAAAGTCTGATTTTTCAAAAGGCAACACTTTTCTGAAAACAAACGAAAGAAAGATGTAAATAACTCAATAACTTTTTGACAAAATAACCAGAAGAAATATTTAATGCTGGAAAAGTATACCACTTTTGCACGGTTTGAAGAAATAAGAAAAAGGCACAATTAATAGTTTAGACATCAAGGTAGAAATAGCAAAATATTATGTTTGCTTTAAGATCATCAATAGTGTTAAAAGCATTTATTAAATACTTATGTACTAAAGCAACGACTTTTCATATTTAGTTACTGGAATTATTTCCAGCGCAATCAGATTAGAAAATAAAGTTTTTTATTTGTCTTTTAGAATTAATTGACACGCCAAGAGAAGATCGCGTTGTTATGATAAAAAAAGAAATTCTAGTATATTTATGTATTAAACACAATTTTAAGTACAAAAAAAAAACATTAATAGTATAATAGATCATGTTAAACCTTTAATGGTGCATACATATATAACCCTGAGGTAACTGCAAAATTTTCCAAAATAATGATTATAAGTCTCCGCAAATTTGTGAAGAGGTCAAGGTAAAAGCGATTCCAATCCTGATATATCTAAGGATTTTGATATCGTGATTGCACTGCAATACTATTATTTTCTGTTTATTAGTCACACCATGCTCCAGTTCACCTTGTTTGAATGGGGGAACATGCAAACCAGCTGAAAGTAGTTATAAGTGTTTTTGTCCAACAGGATATTCTGGAAACCAATGTCAAGGTTTGTTACGATGGAATATTTTGTCAATATATTGGTCGACAGTGGGTGTGTTGTATTCACGATGGCACAAAATATACAACAACAAAACCATTGTTTCTTTGAAAATAAGTATCAAACTTTCATTTACGAAAAAATCATTTCGTTCATGTCAACGAATAATAATAATCGGTAGTAGGTACAGGCGGTGCGTAAATGCTGAAGTGCGCATGCAAAGATATATATCAGTATTTTCAAATTACTTAATCAAACATAAAAAGAGACGGGAATGCTCAGGTGGCAATAACAAATGAAAATCAATGAAATATTTAATTCCTTCTACGAATCATATTATATCTCTGAATCAAAAGAAATAAAAGATATTTTTATAATATTTAAAGCAGAAATAAAAAATATTGTTGAGGTTAATAATGCTAATAAAAGAAAAAATAACAGATTTATTTCAAAAACCCTAAACTACATAAACCAATCATGAAAGTTTTAACTTTGATATAATTATATAATAAAATATATTTATGTATTACCAAAACAACAAGTAGGTCACATGACTCGAGCATTCTAGGTGACTCACATATATGTTCTTTCCCAAACCAGACACATGTTTAAGAGAAAATTATAATAATGTATTCATATACTTATTTTCATTTTCTTGTAGCTTTGTGTTGTATATTTTGATGTATGTATAATCGTGTCTACCTGGGTATTTTGTATACTTAAACAGAACTTTACAACAAATCATAATACCTCACAGTCTAAAAAGCAGTGCAAACTTATTAAAGCTTATGCTACAAAAATGAATAAGAATACAATTAACTTACCGGTTAATATATGACAATTTGTTGATATATATTCCGTAAGCATTCAAATTATCCAGAATATCAAATTATAACTGATGATGGCAAACACGCTGGTTAAATTTACTAATGTGAAAAACCATTAACGGATGGAAATGAACTACTCCGGTTAACATGACATCTTTAATATTGTAATGTAATATATCGATGTACTTTTATTAGATATTCTCCCTGGATACCTTATAACTAATATATCAATTCTACTTAGTACAATGATGTACACTAAGTAAATTGTTAACAGCAATAGAGTGCAATAAAATATAATATGCTCTTATAATATACTCGATAATGGAGTGTGTGTCCGAGCGAGAACTTCTCTATGTTCATTACTTGAGGAATATTTATCTGAAACTCATATTTCACTATTCAGCCCCATTCTACTATTTAGTCAGACGTCAGGCGCTACCCTGATATACCTTGTCTTTTGTTTTTGTGCTCTGGTTTTGTGACGGATTGCTTTTGCCGTCTTTAGCCGAACAGATTTATCTTTTTTTACCTTATCCAACTCCTGTGTGCTGGTTCATATTCTGGACGCCAGTCTTTGCTCCTTTCAATTGGAAATACGGATAACCAAAAACAATAATGAAATTGCGAAATTGAAAAATACTAAATACTAAACTAGTTCAAAGGGTATCTACACGTCTCAATCTTCAAAATCGCTTATCTAAAAATACTACAATCGCTAACATATTTGATAATAAAAATCGTGGTACCCCTTCTATCAATGACTTACATGTCCCCGTCTTTCCAGCAACAATACGGTAAGGTCCACATTTAAAGGCCGCACATTTTCCTTACATTTTGAAACTGATATAAACTGAAAAACTAACAGTGTTATCTATTTACTCACATGAAACAAAGTGGGATGCGGTATTCAGTACGTAGGAGAAACTGGACGCTATTTGTCAAAACGCACGCAAAAACACCTTTATCGTTTTAAAAGACCCCATAAATTCAAAAGTATCATTTATCAACACCTTAAGAAGCACAATCGTCCTATTAAATATTTAACAGTTCAACCTTTAGAAGTAGTAAATAAGCAGCCTGGGGAATCTCATTCAAAGTTTGTACGATCACGAAAAATAATTGAATTAAATTGGATTAAAAAATTACAGACAGTTTATCCTCTCGGTCTTAATGATAATATCATTGGAATTGGTAATATATCAAGAACCGATTCTGTTAACATTTTGGATATAGTTTCTAAAACTGTTCGTAAAAGCCGTTCTCATGGGCGTAGAATAAATCGCAATCAAAGAAAATTTCGTACCAACAATATAAATATTTCGGACCTAATTTCTATTTAAAAAAACCACGGCAGATATTATCTGTTAACCAAGCTCTGTTCTTTACCTGTAAATAAATTACATCAAATATTAGAGGATTGCAAAACAATTCCATATTGCAGTCCTAAGTATGAAATCGTCCAAATTATAATTGCATATTGTTATTCAAAACTGTTTCCCAAGATTGATCGCCCTGAAGATCATAAAAAAAACATTTAATTAAAATCAAATATGTCAATAAAGGTTTTGATTTTGTAAATATTGCCGGTATTTTTAATGATCATTCTGTTAAGGAACAAATTCCTGGTTATTTTGATAATACTGAACTCCCTCTTATTTGTTATGTTTACAAAAAATCTACCCGTTTGTGTTTAATTATAGCAAAGTGTGTAAAGATGTAAATATCAGTGCCAATACACCTACGTCATGAAATTGCAGTATTTCCGAATACATTTATGGCCCCAGTTCCCATGTTATAACAGGAGACCTTAAGATCGTTCGTGACCGAGAGTTGAATTCATTCCTCAGTAAAGGACTTAAATATCGTCCCCCGTCAATTATTAATTGGAATAAGTGTCGTTACATCATCCACGACTCACTCGATTTACTTACTGCTCGAATGGATAAAACAAGAAAACGCTGACTAGAAATCCTTAGATTCTTTTTTTTTAATTCAGTAATGAACATAGTTGATATACGTATACAACATTTTAAAGAACATTTTACTCCTAACAACAACCATAAAAACCCTATTTCTCGTATCAAACATAAGCTAAAAGAATTCGCCAAGGAATTTTTATTTTGTCCCGGCTAATAAGGCTGCCAATAATATCATTATTGTTTGACGTAAATTTTACATTGAGGTTCTGCAAAATGAAAATCACGAATTCACCAACATTCCAATTGACTCCATTTTCAGAAAGTGACATCTGTTACAAACACAAACTAATAGCTACTTCTTTACAAGCAGAACCAAATACAATGAAAGTTCCAACCATGTACTGGCTTCCGAAGCTGCACAAAACACCTTACAAATATAGATTTATTTCATCTTCAAGCCATTGTTTCACTACTAAACTGTCTACTCTACTTACTAGTACACTTGGTACAATCAAAAACCTGGTAATAAATTGTTCCAATAAGGCCTTTGAAAATAGTGGAATTAATTACTTTTGGAGTGTCAAAAATTCGTTGGGAGTACTTGATAAATTACATGCTTATATTGGTAATTTCGAATCTGTTCAAAGTTCTGATTTTTCTACCCTATATACCACTTTGCCCCATAATCTAATTAAGAAAAATTCACACACCTAATTTAACAATAATCTTTACAAATCACAAAAATGTCGGCATTGACCTCAAAAGCTAACCAAACCTTTAAACAGACTTATTCAGAAGGGATATAGTTACGATACTGTTGTCAGTTCATTAAAGATGGCATATTTTGGTATTAACATTGATCCACTCATAGGGTCTTTGCATCGGAAATTAACACATTTATTCTAAAACCAGTTTTGGCATGATACGGGTTATGTTCTCATATATTTTATGATGGTATGATACTAAACCCCTAACGGGAGGGATTGTGCTTGATTTTCATATGATGAAGACATAATCTTTCAATCAGTTTAATTGAAGTCTGGAGCTGGCATGTCAGTAACTCCTAGTAGTCCTTTGTTAATTTATATATCATTGTCATTTTACTTAGTTTCTTTTGTTGCCTATTCTGACATTGGACTCGGACTTCTTTTAAACTGAGTTTTACTGTGCGTATTGCTGTGTGTTTGTTTTTTCTACATTAGCTAGAGGTATAGGAGGAGGGTTGAGATCTCACTAAACATGTTTAATCCCGCCGCATTTTTGCGCCTGTCCCAAATCAGGAGCCTCTGGCCTTTGTTAGTCTTGTACGATTTTTAATTTTAGTTCATTTATATGTTTTGGAGTTTAGTATGACGTCCATTTTCACTGAACTAGTACACATTTTTGTTTATGGGCCAGCTGAAGCCCGCCTCCGGGTGCGGGATTTTCTCGCTGTGTTGAAGACCCATCGGTGGCCTTCGGCTGTTTTTTTGCTTTTTTTATCGGGTTGTTGTCTCTTTGACACATTCCCCATTTCCATTCTCAATTTTAATCATGTTAAAAAAAGAAAAATCAGAGATCAAGATAACAACGATTCCAATCCGGAAATATCTAAGGATTTCGAAATGATGATTGCACTGCAATACTATTATTTTCTTTTTTTTAGTCACACCATGCTCCAGTTCACCTTGTTTGAATGGGGGAACATGCAAACCAGCTGGAAGTAGTTATAAGTGTTCATGTCCAACTGGATATTCTGGAAACCAATGTCAAGGTTTGTAACGATGGAATATGTTGTCAATATATTGGTCGACAATGGGTTTATTGTAATCACGATGGCATAAAATATACAACAACAACAAAAAAACATTGAACAACTAAATAAAATACATTTTTGTTTCCATGGAAAATAAGTATTAAACTTTCGTTTACAAAAAAAAAATCATTTCGTTCATTTTTTTGTAATTTCGTATAACCGGAAGATATATTTTAATTCTGGAAAAGTATATTATTTTTGGTCTGGAACAAAAAAAATTCTAATGCAAAGATCGAGGAATCTAAGAACACATGCTTTACAATTTTTAATCGAAAAAGATCAACTAAATAGTAATCAAAAAAGATTGTATATTGATTACATCATTTCGGATAAAACAGAGTAATCCCGAAACAGAGGTTCATATACAAAAAAACGAAGTCGCTGACCCCTTTTTTGATAACACTACCTTTTTTAAGTTCATGAAATACCTCGCCAAAACAATATTCATAATAATATACCGGTAGAAATGTATAGACTGGTTGGTCTGAAAAGGCCTTAGCTAGATACATCTTTTCATTAGCCGTTAAAGAATCTAAAATAGACTATTGGTAATTTCATTCTTCATATTTTAAAATGAAAATAACGCCAAATTTTTCTATTCAATTTCAATTGTTTAGGACATTGTCAGCCGATGACAACGTTTTTGGTGTATGCTTTGTGCTTTGGAAATATTACCAATAATGAAGTTGGTGTTTACTTAAAGGTCAGGTCAGACATAGTGTTAAAATCACTTAATGAATTCTTATTAACTAAAATGCCTAATTCCCTAATTGATATAATGGCAATTGTATCAATCTAGTTAGATTGAAAATAAAGATTGCTTTCTGGTCTATTAGAGTAAATATACACTCCGTTAGAAGAACGCTGTTATTGTTATATATCCATGAAAAACTTTCACTCAATAAAACGTAAATAGTATAATAGATTTTGTTTTGTCTACTTTGGCACATGTCCATTTATCATATTGAGGGAACTACAGAATTTCCCGATACAATTATTATTATGATCTTTAAAAAATTATCAATGGGTCGACGCAAACACAATTTAAATCATTACATATCATAGCATTTTGATGTAATGATTTCATTCCAATACTTTAATTTTACTTGCTTAGTTTCACCATGCCACAGTTCACCTTGTTGGAATAGGGGAACATGCTCACCAACTAGAAGTAGTTTCGTGTGTTCCTGTCCAATTGGATACTTTGGAAAACAATGTCAAGGTTTGTAAGGATGGAATGTTTGATCAATACATTTGTCGACAGCGGGTTGATTGTATTCACGATGGAACAAAATATGCAAAAAATCTTTTAAAAGAATGAAATATTACAACTACTTCACCCAACAACTTTCCTATTAAAAATAAGTATTTATCATTTCATGCATGTCAACGAATAACAACAATCGGTAGTAGGTACAGGCGGTGCGTAAATTCTGAAGTACGCATGTAAAGTTATATGCCTGTATTTTTAAATTCCTTAATCAAACGTAAAGACTGACGGGGCTGCTAAAGTGGCAATAACAAATGAAAAGCAATGAAAGACAGAGTAAACCATAATTAATAGAACATAACTTTCAAACAAACAACATTACGAAATCATTGGCGCATGACAAATAATTACCCTGAGGTTACTGGAAAATTTTCAGAAATAATGATTGTTATACTGTTAGCAACAATTTCAATCCCGATATACCATAACATCATTTTTATATAATGATAGCACTCCAATTCTATCGTTTTATTTTTCTAGCCACACCATGCTACAATTCACCGTGTCTGCATGGGGGAACATGCACACCAAGTGGAGGCACTTTTGTTTGTTCCTGTCAAACTGGATACGTGGGAAACCAATGTCAAAGTTTGTTACGATGCAATTTTTGCTAAACATTTTAGTCGACAGTGCGGTTTATTGAATTTACTATGGCACAAATGTTTAAAAAAAGACACCTAAAAGAAATAAGAAATTAATACTACTTTATCCAGCAACTTCATCAAATCAGCTTTTGGTTCTATTGAAAATAAGTGAGAAACTGTTTATAACAAAACGATTTATGCATTCATATCTACGAATAACAACAATAAATAGAAGTAACAGGTGGTAGGTAAATGATGCAGTACGCAAGACAGTTTTTAAATTCCTAAATCAAACATTTAAAGGATCGGGGATACTCAGATGTCAATTACAAACTAAAAAGCGACGAAAGGTAGTAAAGACCATTAGTGATAGAAAAAAAACAAACAAACAACATTCCACAAAAATACCTAGCAATTTTATAACTAAGAGCATTACAAAATCTTTAAGAAAAACAAAAAAAGGTGTGTGATATCCGTCTCGTTTTTGATGCTACATACGGTGACCTTGATGAACAGTTTATCGTTTTGGTTAGCGTTTGTGTAATATAGAAAGACATATATAAATGTATTAATAGATCTTTTTATTTGGTTTTTTTTTTTATTGTGCTCTCATTGTGGGAAAGCATTTTTCCTTTACTCATTCCGTCGACAATTTCGTTCTGTTCTTATTCTTGAATTGCATTTTTCAGTTAAACCCTCTTGTTCGTATGGTTGGAAGATGCATAACAACAACTGTTATTACTTTAGTGGTACCAGCACATCTTGGATAGCTGCCAAGGTTGTAAATATTTGTTTACTTTGAGTATTTACAATTAAACGTTTGAATACAATTATTCAAGCATTCGACCATCACTTGGAAACAACAGGAAACAAATGTATGAATCCATAATAAATGAATTATAAAATTATAAGATAAAAAGGTAATGGACCTTTAAAGAATCATTCATATACATCTAATTCTACAACTCTTGATATTTATCCACTCGAGTTGGTTAGATATTTATTCACTCGAGTTGGTTAGCTATTTAAATTCTTGAACGCGAGGTTTACCAAACATTTTCAAATTTGAAAGTTAAACTATTTAGCTTTATGTTGAGACTTATTACCTTCTTTAATCTTTATTTGTTTCTATAGTTTGGTAACAATTACACTCATAATTTGCTTTATCGCATATAGCAAGACATAACAATAGACTACACTTATACTGGAAATAAGAAGATTGGCATCTTTACTTGAAGATATGTGTAAAATACAATACAATACAGTTTATCTATGTATACATGTGCGTATTTCTGTGTGTTTGTTTATTCTGCATTGGCTAGAGATATAGGGGAAGGGTTGAGATCTCACAAAACATGTTTAACCCCGCCGCATTTTTGCACCTGTCCCAAGTCAGGAGCCTCTGTCCTTTGTTAGTCTTCTAATTTTTTAAATTTTAGTTCATTTTTATGTTTAGGAGTTTAGTATGACGTCCATTTTCACTTAACTAGTATACATTTTACTTCGGGGCCAACTGAAGCCCGCCTCCGAGTGCGGGATTTTCTCGCTGCGTTGAAGACCATTGGTGGCCTTCGCCTGTTATCTGCTCTTTGGTCGGGTTGTTGTCTCTTTGACACATTCCCCATTTACATTCTCAATTTTAATTTTATACATGTGTTATATAAAACATCCTGACTTTTGCTTGGCTGAACATAACACTTCTCAATGGTTGATCGATTTTTTTTATAAAAAAGAAGAACGATGAAAATCTCGAATGTTGTTTTTTTTTAAAGATAGTGATAACGGTAATAAACGTTTACGTTTCCTTAGGAACCAGATTTATTTTAACCACATTTAGGAAACCGACATTGCCACATTGATAATGTTTAGGAAAGCATAATTCTGTGGTCAGTAATTCGTTTATTATATTCCTTCTCATTATAGTTGTCTTTTGTTTGTTTGACTTTTGGTGGTCACCATTTCTCCTACATTTTGCTGTGGAATGCAAGAAACTTAACACAGATGTTTACTTTTACGTTGAGTTGTGCATATTTGTTTTAATAAATATAAGGATGTATTTTCAGAGAGCTTGCTATCGGTATAATAGTATGCTTGCAGAAGCAACAACAAGTAGTGAGATAAGGTTTCTTAAGACAAATGCAGAAAGGGATGGAAAAAGTAAGTACCTGCAATTGTAAAAGTGCACTGTTTAGTAATTTTTTTTTACCAAAAAACAAATTTAAGGATCTAGAAATGAAATCTACTAAAACACAAAAAATAATAACTATATAAACAAAATTAAATAAGTGTATATAAAATGTGTATTGGGAACTTGTCTAAAAGGTTTACGTTCTAAATACTAACTAATGGATAATCTGAAACTCTTAAATAAACATAATACATCTCACTATTTTAATGTTCACTTAAACCGCTTAAAGTTTGACAGTCACTTTTAAAGATTAAGTTTGCTCTTGGTAGCGAAGTCTATTAAATGGCATACACTAGTGTTTCAATAAGGTTTTTCAAAACTATCTGTATTTTGTATTCATTCCCATGATTTATCCATGTACCATTTAAGCCATGATCAGTGAATAAAAATGAATCAATTATAATCACAGCATATCTTTTCTTATATTTATTAAACTTTTAAACTTTGCATTGAATAATACTAAAATTGTATTGATTGCGTGCGTCCAAAAAGCCTTTCTGGTTTTATCTTCATTTAGAGCGTACTAAATATAGTTAGTTCTGGAATCATTCGTCGTAAACACTGACACTAGAACTTTACCATTATAAAACTACATCAGAGTACAGTCATAATTCAAAATAGTAGGCAACTGTAGTAAACGCAATGTTGTAAGATCATTTAATCATTCTGCTATTCCAGCAGGAGTTTTATGGTTTTACACTCGTACATGTTTTGTTTTAAGTTTGGCTTACAAAACTGGTCTAGAACGAACTTAACGTGCGCAATTATCTGTATATGTTTTATCTTCAACATAGTAATATTTTATTTGTCTTTGCAACTGTTTTGATTTGAGCGCCACTAATAAGTACAATAATCGCTAGTCTGTTTTGATTTGAGCGCCACTAATAAGTACAATAATCGCTAGTCTGTTTTGATTTGAGCGCCTCTAATAAGTACAATAATCGCTCGTCTATTTTGATTTGAGCGCCATTAATAAGTACAATAATCGCTCGTCTGTTTTGATATGAGCCCCACTAATAAGTACAATAATCGCTCGTCTGTTTTGATTTGAGCGCCACTAATAAGTACAATAATCGCTCGTCTGTTTTGATTTGAGCGCCACTAATAAGTACAATAATTGCTAGTCTGTTTTGATTTGAGCGCCACTAATAAGTAGAATAATCGCTAGTCTGTTTTGATTTGAGCGCCACTAATAAGTACAATAATCGCTCGTCTGTTTTGATTTGAGCCCCACTCATAAGTACAATAATTGCTAGTCTGTTTTAATTTGAGCGCCACTAATAAGTACAATAATCGCTAGTCTGTTTTGATTTGAGTGCCACTAATAAGTACAATAATCGCTCGTCTGTTTTGATTTGAGCGCCACTAATAAGTACAATAATCGCTCATCTGGCGTACCAAATTAAAAGCCTGGTATTTTTTATGAGATTTTATATTATTGAAATACATATATTACTCTCAAACAAATATTTTCAGCTTTTTGGCTTGGTGGATCAGATCTGGTTAGAGAAGGTGCATGGGTGTGGACAACAAGTGGACAGAGATTTACAGTAACGGATTGGCATAGACGTACTATACATGAACCAAACAATCAAAATGGAAACGAACATTGTTTGAATATTAATGAAAGATTGGACTATGAATGGAATGATGGACAATGTTCAGAAAGTAATAACTACATATGCAAAAAACCGTTAGTACATTCTTAATTGTTATACATTATATTTGTAAATAACATACCTGATATTTTGCCGCTTTCTTGTCTATCGACCAAAGTCGATCCAACAACAGACAAATTCGAAACGTCCCAAACGTTCCAGCCCAAGTCGATCCGGCAAATATTTCAAGTCGATCAAGCCCCATTTTGAAAAATATTCACAAAGAATAAAAATAATATATATGATTTGCAGTTCAAAAACATACAAAAATTTGTAAAACCTACTCAAATTGAGATATGTTGTCAGGAATATGACAGTTGTTTTCCATTCGTTTGATGTGTTTTACCTGATGATTTTGCCATTTGATAAGGAACTTTCCGTTTTGAATTTTCCTATGAGTTCGGTATTTTTGTTGTTTTACGATTTTCTAATTGGATTAATCATCATTACTAATTCCTAAAAGTAAAAATATTCCTTCGATTATCCATCGACGACATTTTCACAAAGTTTTCATTTCCTTTCGATTTTTGCGTAATTATCATTATTTTACTATGGGGGCCTAATCGACTTGGGGCCAGAACGACTTGGTCCGGATCAACATGTGCCGATTCAATGCAGAATTCAATTAAGAAAAAAAGTAAATGTATACCGGTAGTTATTACATCTACGTTTTGATCACACTAAGGATGATTCATAGTTCTGCTGATATTCATAAAAAAAATTAAAGTTTTAGATTGTGTATCCAACCATACTTAACAACATGTAAACTGTTTCTTAGAAATTTGCAGAATCGTGCGTTCTGTACGCTTCAGCTGTATCTCTATATAAATTTGAGTTGCCATCATACGATCTTTGCATCCTTTTATTGAAAAATTATATATTATTGATAAGTGGTGTTGCTAGTCTTCCTCACTCCAATTTTTGTTTTGTTTTTGGCTGCAATGTGTATCTTTGTCAGAGGCAAAACTATTAAAAAAAGTAAGACGAAGAATACCAAAGAGACATTTAAACTGATAAGTCGAAAATAAACAGATAACATCATGGCTAAAAAAGAAAAAGACAAAAAGACAAACAATAGTACACCAAACACAACATAGAAAACCAAAGAGTGAGCAACGCGAATCCCACCAAAAGCTTTGGGTGATCTGAGGTGCTCAGGAAGAGTAAGCAGATCTTGATTCACATGTGGCTTCCGTCGTGTTGCTCATGTTAGAACAAACCCGATGATAAGTCTAAATGGGTAGGTCACATTCGGGGAATAGGGGACGGGATTGTAGTAACGACCATTGGAACATACCCGTTCTCATTTATGAAACAGATATTCCATCACAATGAACCAACTCGTGATGGCGTTCGTAAAATATACACATCGACAAGTTCAACTTAACAACTTGGAAATCTTGGTTTAATATCTTCCTTGTGAGCAGCAACCCTATATAAAGGAAATCACGATAGGAAATACAAGCCCTGGAATATCGTATCAACTAGGAGATATATACTCCGTATGCAGGCGCTGCTGGAATGTGACTATATAAAAATTCACAATTGGAAAGCTGAAATCATCTCTTTTGTCGAAAAGTTTTGTTTTCAACCCACCATCATTTTCAATTTTTAGATGTAAGTCATGATATGACACAGACTTAACTGTATTAGTTGTATCCTTTATCTCCAGTTTGATGGGGTAGATGCGTTAAACATAGTCACCAAATTTTGAATTATTTAGTGAGAGACCATCATCTATAAAACGGAAAGTAAAGTTAAAGGATTCTGCTGACTTCTTTTCTTTCTTCCTAAAAAGTTCCTGTATGAAGTAAGCCTCTTATGAATAAAGGAACAAGTCAGCAAAAAGAGGAGCACAATTGGTTTCCATGGGAATTCCGATTGTTTGTTGAAAAACACGTCCTCTGAACGTAACAAATATGTTGTCAATCAAGAAATCAAGCATCTAGATAATGTCATTTTCAGAGAATGTTTTGTTTGAATCAGAATGATTTTTTACAAAGTACGATTTATCTATTTAGAAAGTTCAAAAAGACCATAACAATTAGTTCTCTATAACTATGACATAACAAGCTTTAAGTCAAACAAAGCATGTTCTTTCAATGCATCGTCTACGAAAGTTGACGACACAAAATGTTTCAATTGATTTGATTGCACAATCAATTCCCCATTAATACACGCCTATTTCAATGTTATTTTCATTTCAGATTGATGTGAGTTATATGAAAGAAAGAACACACAACGAGTTGAATTGTTTAAATTAGTTATAAATATTACTGTAAATAACAGATGGGAAGTTATATTGTTACTTTCTCTTTGCTCTTATCTCTAACATGCTACATATGCTCGATATGTATATATAAAACTGTTTCATAAAGCTACTCATATCCAGCCTTACTTCTAGACAAGAATAAACCTCCAAGAACCATGTTTTATGGAAACTATACATATTTGTATTGTTGTAGTTGGTAAATCGATACTCCAACTTAATCGTTCTGTGAAGGTTTTTTAGACTCCTGTAAACAGGATCTTTTTAGCAACATGAAGCACTTAAATATCAACCCGATTTATTGGTTGTATTCGTGTTCCTTAGACCATGTAGACTGTATGTAGTGTTTTGTGAAATTTTGCATTATCGTCGTTCGTTTTTCCCGTGGTGTTGTCAGATTGTTTTCGACCTACTAGTTTTGAATGTTCTCCTGGTATCTTTTCTCACTTTTTTAGCATCAGACTTTAAGGACTAAAAGAGAAGCGAAAGATAAAAAAGGGACATTCAAACTCATAAGTCGAAAATAAACGGAAAACTCCATGGCTAAAAAAGAAAAAGACAAACAGACAAACAATAGTACACAAAACACAACATAGAAAACTAAAGACTAACAACACGAACCCCACCAAAAACTGGGGGCGATCCCAGGTGCTCCGGAAGGGTAAGCAGATCCTTGATTTGAGTTTCCATTAAGATGATTTGTATTACTTATGTACATTGACATGCTTTAGATACCATTAAATAAATGTATCTGAAAATAACTGATGTGAAATTCTTGATAAATAAAAATAATGTTCAAACTGATTGTTATTTTCTTTTACGTCTCCTCGAGTCCATTACTAGTATTAAGAAGCACTGGAAGAACTGTATCGTCCTGTATTGGATACCTAAACTAAATAACTGTCCTTACAAACAACGTTATATTGCTGGGTTTTCCAAGTGCTCCACGAAACTTCTTTCTAAGTTATTAACATCTATTTCATCAGCAATCCAAGCCGGGTATCAAAGTTGTTTTGAAACTACCTATTCTAGAGGTGGCGTGAATCAGATGTGGATACTTAAAAATTCAAAAGATCTTTTAGAGTATATACAATCAAAGTCTCTTTCATCTTGCAATAGTATTAAAACATTTGACTTTTATATGCTTTATACAAGTATTCCCCATTCCAAACTTAAAGGCAAATTAAAAAAGTAGGTCCAGCTTTGTTTCGTAAAACGAATTACATACGTAGATACAAGTTTCTTGTCTAAGGAGGGATACATCGTACTTTGTAAAAAATCACTCTGATTCAAACAAAAATTCTCTGAAACTGACATTATCAAGGTGCTTTATTTCTTTATTGACAACATATTTATTACGTTCGGAGGACGTGTTTTTCAATAAACAACTGGCATTCCCATGGAAACCAATTGTGCTCCTCTTCTTGTCGACTTTTTACTTTATTCATATGAGCCTGACTTCATACAGGAACTTCTACGGAAAAACGAAAGGAAGTTAGCAGTATCCTTTAACTTTACCTAATAATACTCAGATTTAAGTATTCGATTAACCTGAAGCTGAAAAACAAAGGGAAATCTAATGAAAAAATATTACCTCCTCTGTAAACACTGAAAACTAAATCTTTTCAATGTTTGTCCCATTTTAACAAGGACGCTATCAATTATAAACTGACGAGAAAACGTTCTGGCAAATAATAAGAATAAAAATTAATTGAAATAAAAACAAAATTTCCAGTTAATGTTATCATTTCCCTCCTTATATACTACAAGTACAGCAGGCTGTCGGGGCTATGTGTGATATAAGTTTGAAGTGTTGCTATGCGAATAAATTCCTGGAGTACCAACTTCATTTTATTTCCTGGCTGCATACCTCTCTGGAACATGCCAAATATCCGTATAGGTATACAGATAGATCAGAGAAGTGCAAGTCAGCAAATATTATCACTTTCGAAATCAAGATACTAAGCAAATTCAAACGGACCTTATCCCGATGTAAACATGTGAATAGATTAAGAAGACCGTAAATATATATATACAGAAACAAGACGACCTTTTCTTAAAATTTTATGGAAAACAGCAAAACTCTTATATAAATATTTATCTTTAATGTTTTAACCTGCACAGACACGACTTTTAAAGTGGTATATTCACAAAATAACAACATTTATATATTGAATGTTCACGTAACAAGAACAGACCAGTGAAAAATATGTATACTTTGGGATTGTAGCATGCTAAGGACTAGTTGGAACACTCCGAAAATTGGTGACCTGAAAGATCTTTAGATTTTGTATGTATATGATTTTTTCCATTTCTTTTTTATTTATTTGTTTTTTATAAATGCAGCAAAGATTAACATGTTTTTATATTTTCATTCTCACAAGCTTTTCCTGTAATTATCTCGATAAATAATGAACATAAGATAAAACATTGTGTATTTGTATGTATATTTCTAAAAACCCAGTTTAACAAATATTTTTTTTTTTGTTGTTTACAAACAAACTATTCATTAGTTTCGTCACCGGTATTTTCTTTTGTTCTCAGTCATCGGTTTAGCCATTTGGATGTGGAAAAAAAACCACACGATATAACATGCTCACAAGAATGTTGACAACTGTCAAGCTCATTCAATTCGTAGTTCCAGAGAAAAATGTGACTGAAATCTCATATTTAGTCATTTTGTGTAAAAATATGTAAGTATTCGCTAGATTAAAAGTTTAGTTTATCGATGTTCAAATCTCGTATTTCAATTGGAAAGAGACAAGACGAGAAAACTAAGAGAGTCATGATAGGGGAACTTAATTTCTGTATTCTTTAAATTTAATGTTTTATGTCAAGTTTCTTTATCTTTAAAAATAACGCTTATTCTGTCAAATTCTGGTGGAAAGGATTTTACTTACAATATTCTGTAAATAGATGATTTCTTAATCTGTACATTGTTCATTTCTGAAATCAGTATTATATCACTTAAGTCTTTTCTTTTTCACAATTATGCTTTATTTTTTTGCATTTGATTATTCTCTAATCTTTTCTTTTTTTCTAAGTTTTCTCTTTTCGTTATTTTTCTGGCCTTTTTCTCTATTCTGTTAACCCCATCTGGTCCCTCAAAAAACAAAAAAAACTGAGGGACAAAAGATGGCAAATGTTTGGATACAACTATAACCATTGCAGCGTTTTGAGTTTATTTGTCCCAATTTTGAAAAGAAATACCCATGGAAAACTTTATATAAATACCTTTTGTTTCATTTTCTGATCTTAATATGCTTAATGTAAGTTTTGGTAGTCGTCTCATGGACAAATTTTAATCATAATAATGTTTTGAAAATAAAACGAAAAATAAATCAGTATGCAAATTGATTTTGATTGCTAGTATTAATGCACTTTCATCACTATTGGCTATATGGTAATGGTCAGCTTTTATAAGTTGAGGAAGCCAAAGTGCTCGGAAAGAACCACCCGACCTTCGGCAGGAAAGTTAACAATCCTAGTCAATTAAGATTGGAGTCAAACTCACCTGCCACGTGCAGTTTCGAACTCACAACCTCGGTGCTGACATTCTAGTGATACAGTAGATGAACTACTTAGTCCACTAAGCCACCGAAGCCCCTTAAATTGGTATGAAGCAAATGTGATGTGGGAATACATCAATGAGACACAATTCAAGATCAAAAGTCAACAAATGACGTCTACAGGACAACACAAAGTATAGAAAAAAGAAAATAGTCAGGTGACTATACAATTTGTCCAGCTCTACATCGTCCTAAGTCTTGCACAACTCGAAAGGTACCACTGGTGGAGCAGGATTTTCTTCCTTTTCTCATGTTTTTTAGATGGGGTTTGTTTTGCTAAGTTTGTTATTCAATGTAGTTTTTTGTAGACTGTTTGTCTTTTTGTCGTTTTTCTTTTAATTATAGTATTGTCTGTTTTTCTATGACGTGTTCTTCCGTACAACTTATGCCTTTTTAATATGTAAAAGTCAATATTGTTAGCAGAAACAAACAAAGATCTGTCAAAAAGACCCAATGTTTTGTTATCACACCAGATACAACAAATACACGGGTCCCACTGAGTTATGCAGTGAATCATTTAGAAATAACAAATACATGCATTTAATTTTTGGGTGTGTTTTAATTTTTGGCTATGTTTCATTAGCCCTTTGATATAATTTGTAGAGCCTCGTTTACACCAGAGACAGTTTCCTGATGAAGGTAAATCCAGAAAAGCGCTTCTGACGCATGAAATTATTAATATGTTGATTTCATTTTTTCCAAGTTATTCTTTATCATAAATATTACGATGGATGTCACTGGTGGAGCAGATAATGCTGGTTCTTTCGAAGGACCTGATCTTACTCCCTCCTGTGTTTGGTGGTGATTCTGATGTGTTTTTTCTTTGTTTGTTTTTAAATGTGATGATTTATCGACTGTTGTTTATCTGATTTTTTATTTTATTTTGTAGTTTCTTGGGATCAGGGGTCTATTTTTAACGTTTTTCTCTTTTGTCTGTGTGTGTATGCGGGGGGAGGGGTACTATGTCCAGATGAAATGTTTATTCATGTAAGTGTAGAACTATGACCCGTTATAAATTGTTCTTCATTGCCAAAGCATATTCCATACACTGGTATACCTGGTAAATTCAATGTTTATAACAAAATCATCTATTATACATATTCCTTGTCCAGGAGACGATACCGCAGCTTAGAATTAAACACATCAATATCCTCAGTTGTACCTGGAAGGGCCAATTCTGATAGCAAACTTTGTCCATCACTGCTGTATTTCACTATTTTCTTCTTCTCACGAATTGTAAAAAGTAGAAGGTTATGTATAAATATACCAGACGTAGAGCCCGCACCATACACACGTCGATAACTTGTAGAATGTTAATATTTCCAGTGCGGAAGCTTACTTTTTCTATCTCAAGGTTATCACTCCAAGAAGTTTCAGAAAATTCATCAACTTTAATGCTTCCAAAGGTTTGGGCATTCCTGATAAAATCTGCAATAGGAGAGGAAGAACTGAAAACAACTGAAACATTCTTGTTCAAGTTCCGAGATTTTAGGTTCGATTTTATTAATTTCCATCAGGCATTGCTGTTCGGATCCGTGTTCTAGAATACTGTCTATCACTGCTTTCCATTTTTTGACGGCGCATCTGTAAGAAGAAAGAATATCTACTTCGTCTTTTAATTCTATTCCATCCTGCTTCTTGGTTGAGGTCAACTCGACTATTGTGGTTTCTTCTATTCTGTCTAAATGCTTTGAAATTTCCGTTTTTATATCAGCCACTCTTCTCTTATTCTCTTCTGTTGAATTTTCAACATCAGCTAAATTTTTATTTCGTTCATCAATAACTTCACTGAACTGAATAACGTGCTCTCTAAGTCTCTGTGATATACCAGACGCTTTCGTTGACTGTTTGATACCGGATGCGGCTTTTTGTATTAAAGTGACATTTACGGTGTGAAAGTGAAGCACATGACGTGCAACAAGGCTGAGAATGATCCAAACAATAAAATTCGACGATCTTCTCTGAATGCTCTTCACAGCTTTGTATCTCACATACTTCGAAAGGTGTACCCCCGGACTGCATTTCTTGAATGTTGAAAAGATTATGCCTTGCTAACATCTTAAAATTTTTGTGATATTTCTCGCATTGGTCACAGAAAGCCTCCTCACAAATCGTACACCAAGATTTTGCTTTTTTGCTTTCTTTGTTTAATAGACACAAATCGCATATTTTTCTGCCTTTTGTATTGATCGTTTATCTAACATTGATGTAACAAAATGATTGGTTGGGAGCGACGGCGCCAATAATTCTGGCCTTTCAAATGTTTCTCCTACTGATACAATTTTTCGACACACAGGACATTTGAATTCCTCGGTTATCTTTCATTTACCGCAAGTGACACAATGTAGGTGTTAATACACGATTCACAGAAGGTGTGAAGACATGGTAGATATTTCGGAACTTTGAATATTTCCAAACAAAACGTGCAAGTTGACAAATCATCGAAATGATCAGTATCCTTAGTGGGTGTCGCCATTCTAAAAAATAAACTTTGACCGTTAATATTTCCGTGTGTGTGTGTAGATATAGTTGTTGATTTACAGTGCATTTACCTTGTTGCCACAGGTTTTAAATAAACAGTCACTAAAAGATACCATCGATCTGTAGAAAAAAATGTTTTAATAATTTTTACATTATGAAAGATAACATCTAGTGTCAAACTTTAGACATCCTTTTTGCAGTTAACACATGTAACATCAATACAAAGTTTGAAGCTTAAGTAATTAAGACTTTAATTAATTTGAAAAACTAATATGAAATTATATGACACATTGACAGACACTTTTTTCAGGACCAAGAGACGGTATCTGTAGCCAAATTTTAGAAATATTTGTTTATTTCCTTTAGTTTCCTTTCATTGCTGATTGCAGTTTACATGTAAATACAGTGTGGCAATATATATAAACGAGAACGTGGTAATCCTGCTGTTTATTTCAGATTCAGCGTATTACGTTAAATGTAGAGGTCTCTATCCCGCCAGCTCGCCAACCAATCCCCTAAACTATCTATTATAAATGTTTTGTATTGACCATTCATTTGACACATAATGTTCAGATATTTTTGTTAATGTACAATCGGCGGATTAATAAGTACTTGTATGAAAATATTACAGCTAGTACATGTATTCTGTGAATAGTTATCTACTTTTAGCCTCTTTTGGGGTGATACTTAATATTTATAGATATTTTGATTTGTTAACCGGCTGGTTTTAAAATATGATAGCAATGTTTCATCTCACAAAAAAACAGCTTGAGAATCTTACTAATATAAATACAGTTAGATTGCAGTCAAATTAGATTTTCAGGAACACTCAAAGTAAAGGGAGATGCAGGACAAAATATACATTACATAGCGTAAGCTGTCAGGAATCAAGGCACATAAATGATAACATTATGACAAACCAGAGAGTTTATGTATTTCGCTACAGTAACATATATTTTGTCAAATCGAATGTCGTTTACATATCTTAATTGCAAATGAAAACCAAAACCTTTTGAAATATTCCTACAATCAAGTACCTTAAGTAATTAACTCTGGAACGGTAAAAGTGAAAACTACGAAAATCAAATTTCATCTGTCTTCAGTGATCTTAAACATTCCATTCAATTAATTTCAAGAAGAGGTTCTCTATTTCTCATCTTAAAAAAAAACCCAAAAAATAAACATAAAATTGGTACTCCATTTAATATCCAGAAACCACAAAATCTTGAATATTTCCTAAAATCAAATCCCAAAACTCCCGAACAGTAAAAACGACAAAAATCAAACTTAATCTGTATTTAGTGGTCCAACACATTCCAGTAAAATGTCAGTTCATTTCAAAAAGCGGCTCTCTAATTTTAATCTGGAAACCAAAATATTTTAAATTTTTCAAACAATCAAGAACCATAACTCTGGAAAAGTAAAAACACAGAAAATGGATACAGCTCACATTTTGTGTCTTCACAAAAAATCTGCAGTCCTTGAATTTCCACTCTCTACATTTAGACAAGCTTTTTAACTTATGATACAAAAAGTAAAACTATTGTTACGGTCATAAATCACCTTTAAATTGTAGCCAACAAAAGACACAAATCAATAATAAAATTTAACAAGATTTATTATACACAAGTTTACAAGAACTATTATAATAATTGAAATGTCAATTTAACTGTTAAAATATATGTCCGATCCTTTTGTCCTTTCTTTATCGGGAATTCTTCTGTTCACAGAATATTATGTCCAATAAGTCACAATCTAGTATGATGTAGTTTACGTAAATAAAAAGTGTCAATCCAACTGAGAGAACTTCTGAGAATACCAGTTTATTAATGTCTAATCTGAAAGTCTAACTTTAGTGTCTGTATATATATAGTTTTCACGGAAATCTCTAGAACACTTTCGAAGGGAAACTCCTAGAAAATTGTAGAACGGAATCTTCTAGAATACGATAGAAGTTTAAATTACACATCGTAGATTATGATCATTCCAGAATCATTATGTAAGTCAAATAGAAAGTTTTAATCATTTCATCAGTATCTATGATTGTTCCAGTGATTTCTAAACTGCACAGTTATAACATTATTATGTTAACAACTATAAATATTATGTAAACATATTATACATATTATAAGGCCACACAAAACAATTCATAACACTATCAATACGCTAACTCAATAACTAGTAGACATTGATCAATCAAGTCGACAGATGGTATTCCTGGTGAAACAAACTAAAGTCACGACCACTACTTAGTATTTTTTTTTAATTTTTTGTTATATTTCAACGAGCCAAAGTTGTATACAAAATTTTACCAAAATCTAAGACATATCACATTTACTGTTCCTTGACCTTAACTAATATGTCAGGATAAAAGACAGTATAGAATTTGCTGTCTTAAGACACCACTTATTATCTCGCTACCAGGATGAACACTTTGTACGCCAGACGCGCCAGTGACGCTCAAATAGAAAAAAGTAAATGAGGCCAAATAAAGTACGAGTTGAAGAGCATTTAGGACCGAAAATTCCGTTTTTGCCAAATACAACTAAGGTAATTTTTCCTGGGGTAGGACATCCTTAGTATTTTGTAGCATTCGAAGTTTTGTAAACAATTTATTTATAATTGTGACCATATTAATGATAATGCAATTCAACACAGAAATGCTGACTGTAAAACATAAATCTTTAAATGTGAGGGACAGGAATTACAGGAAATATGAATAAGATGTTTCCATCAATCTTATCCGTGAAAGAATGGATATGGATTTTTCCACGAATGGTAACACGACGGGTGCCACATGTGGAGAGGATCTACTTACCATTCCGGAGAACTTTAGATCGCCCCAAGTTTTTGGTGGGGTTCGTGTTGCTTAGTCTTTAGTTTTCTGTGTTGTGTTTTGTGTACTATTGTTTGTCTGTTGGTCTTTTTCTCTTTTAAGCCATGGCTTTGTCAATTTATTTTAAACTTATGAGTTTGAATATTCCTCTGGTATCTTTCGCCTCTCTTCTACAGTTGATGCTTAATGTGATATCCGAAGGAGGAAAATGTTATTTTAACGTTTATGCGATCTTTGTGGCGTCAAAAACATAATAAAAGTAATGGTAAAATACAAATTGATTTTGTGGTTATTCTCCCAAGAAAAGTCGATTAAATTATTTTAATTAATGCTATAGATCTTGATTTTGTGTCCCGAAAATGTTACTATGTTCGGGGTTTTGTTTTGTTGTAATTGGAATGAGTAATATTAGTACTCTCCAAAATTCAATTTACAAATATGTTTGATGTTATACTTTATCGATACAATACAGTTTATATTAAGCGCCTCGGTGGTCTCGTAGTAGCTTGCTTATCTCCAGTCCGCGAAGTTTGTGGTTTTCAAAGACGGTTCAAAGGAAACACTTATTTACTAACAATTTTCTGCTTGTCCGCTAAGTACACGGTATTTAGGAATTAGACCAAAGACTGGTTGACTACAAGAGAAATGTCTCCATATACACTGGAATTTCTTCTCGTGTACTGTTATCTTCGAACTATATAGCTGGCTAGAAATCCGTACAGGGGTAAATTCAGTAAATAAATATACGTCATCAGGGACCGCCCATTTTGGGGAGAACTTTCTGTATAACACTGAAGTCATGTGCTCTTTTGATTGGTAGATAATGAGTTTCTATTGTTGCAAAAGATGGGGCTACATTTGTACTTTAATGAATGATAATTGAAAGCTTCTGATTTCTAAAGGTATGAATTTAATTCAAGACATAGATTTGCATTAAAGTCAATGGGAAATTTGTTACTGAATTTATCCCTACAGAGTGTCAGTCTAATACTGGACGCACCAAATGAAAAAAGTGATATTTTCTTTATTTTACAGCACTGTGTCAATACCACTACTGGTGTACTTTAAGCTTCGATGGGTTTTATTATCCCAAGAGTCAGTGATTTTGGCACTGCTATGATTTATTACATACATTCCTTAAATTTTCGTTAGTACATTTTGAAATACTCAAGTATTTATACATCATTGGCTTTCAATTTATAGGTTTGAACGCTTATAATGAAGTTATATTTTATTGTTATTTCTTCTCTACGGTATGTAAACTTATGTCGCTCCTCAGGTATTTTTTCATGTCGAAGCGTGTTTTCCTCAATCATATATTAACAAAATTAAGACAAATGAATATCAAATTTAGTTTTATAATTTAGACAAAAACAATAAGTCGACAAATATTATATAGAAAACTATATGAACTGATGTCAAGCAATTTCACATAGTGTTGCCTTGCCAGAATTCACGCATGTAACAAGAAATTTGTTGCTACCCGGTACAAAATGTAATGTCCATGGAACCTCAACTCCTATGGTTGACGCCGGAATTATTCTTATTAATTGCCCCTCTTTCGTTATTTGATGGATGTTTTTAGAAATATATGCAGCTATGTATATATTGCCTACAAGATCTTTTCCAATCCCTCTTGGACCTTGAAGTTGGTCGTTTGTATAAGTAAACTTTGTCGTATTACCAACAGCATAAGTGACTGATGTATTACTGTCACCATAAATATAATCTTGCTGCTCTGATGATAAAACAAAGTACGATTGACCACTAGTCTTTATTTGGTTAACTGTTTGTCCCGATAAATAGTTGATCCATGTCAGTGTTGAACTATGACTAGTTATAAATTCTTCTTCATTGACAAAGCACAATCCATACACTTTAACCCCGGGTAATTTCAACGTTTGTAACAATGTCATCTTATCACCATCCACTATACATACTCTCAGCACGGGGGAAGATACTGCAACTTTCAACTCTTTAATCCTAGCAATGTCCTCAGGTGCACCTGGAAGTGCCAATTCTGATAGTAAGCTTGTTCCATCGCTGTTGTATTTTACGACTTTGTTACTTTGACGAATTGTAAAAAGTAGATAATCATCTATACATATTCCACTAGTAGTACCTCCGCCATCACAAACGTTGATTACTTGTAGAATGTTGATATTTCCAGTGCGGAAGTCGACTTTTTCTATCTCAAGGTAACCACTCAAAGAACTAACAGAGGATTTATCAACTTTAATGTCTCCAAAGGTCTGGGTAATCTTGATAAAATCTGCAATAGAAGGGGAAGGACTGAAAACAACTGATACACTCTTTATATTTTTCACCAAATCTTCAATTTCTTGTTCAAGTTCTGATATTTTAGGTTCAATTTTTTTAATTTCCATCAGGCATTGCTGCTCGGATCCGTGTTCTAGAACACTGTCTATCACTGCTTTCCATTTTTTAACGGCGCTTCTCTGAGAAGAACAGATATCTACTTCGTCTTTTAATTCTATTCCAACTTGCTTCTTGGTTGAGGTCAACTCGGCTATCAGGGTTTCCTCTATTCGATCTACATGCTTTGAAATTTCCATTTTTATATCAGTCACTCTCGTCTTAATCTCTTCTGTTGAATTCTCAACATCAGCTAAATTTTTATTTCGATCCTCAATAATTTCACCTAACTGAATAACGTGCTCTCTTAGTTTTTGTGATAAACCAGACGCTTTCGTTGACCGTTTGATACCGGAAGCGGCTTTTTGAATTGAAGTGACATTTTCACATTTACGGTGTGAAAGTGTAGCGCATGACGTGCAACAAGGTTGAGAATGATCCAAACAATAAAATTCGACTATCTTCCCTGTATGCTCTTCACAGCTTTGTGTCTCACATACTTCGAAAAGTGTACTGCCTGGCTGCATTTCCTGAATGTTGAGAAGTTTATGCCTTGCTAACATCTTAAAGTTTTTGTGATATTTCTCGCATTGGTCACAGAAGGCCTCCTCACAAATCGTACATCAGCTTTTCGCTTTTGTACTTTCCCTGTTTAATAGACACGAATCGCACATTTTTTCTGCCTTTTGTATTGCACGTTTATCCAACATAGATGTTACAAAATGATTGGCTGGGAGCGATGGCGCCCATAATTCTGGCCTTTCCAATGTTTCTCTTATTGGTACCATTTTTCGACATACAGGACATGTGAATTCCTTGGATATCTTTTCCTTTCCCGCAAGTGACACAATGTAGGTGTTAATACACGATTCACAGAAGGTGTGAAGACAAGGTAGATACTTCGGAACTTTGAATGTTTCCAAACAAATCGTGCATGTTAACAAATCATCGAAATGATCAGTATCCTTAGTGGGTGTCGCCATTATCAAAATAAACTGTGATCGCTAATACTTCCTTGTGTGAGTGTAGACATAGTTATTGATTTACAGTGTATTTCCCTAGTTACAATAGTTAGATTAGATAAACAGCATCTAAAAAGATACCATCGGCAAATTTTGTTTTTAAAGGGGCAGTAGCTACGAGATATCAAAAAAATTAAAATATGATCAAATAAAATTTTATGTTAGTGAAATAATTATTCGCTTTTAGCAGCAAGTTTGGTTCAATTTTGCCAAAGTAAGCTAAGAAACATCGCTGATGAATAAGTGAATAATTCGACCTCATTGCATCCGTATTCATGTAACCTTCAATTAAACCCCTTAGCCAGAGATGGGTTACGCATGAATTAAGCGTGTCCAGTTATTAAAAGGAAAAGAATGTCAACATTGAAAGTGAAACCAGGGTAAACCATTTGATTGACTGATTCGATCCACAAAAACTCATTCTTATACGGGTAAAAACGATGATTAACATATATTTTTAACCTATAATACTAAACCAATTGCAAACTGAGCTAGAAAATCCGATTGCACGAGTTCGCTATCTATTTATATCTATATTTATTTTTATATCGGGTTAAATGACCGTCGTCAGTCTTCGGAGGTCACCTCGATGGTTAATTAGATGGTGTCTAGACTAAAATACACACGAAATGCTGGTACATAATATCGAGCCAATGCATTGTAAATTGTTTATTTTAAACTTCTCATAAATTGGATACACGTTTTAGTATGTTATAAATCAAATATGAGAATTTGAGTCAAATCAATGAACTTGACAGCTGGTGACCCTTTTAAAGTACAAAAGTTCTTATGAAAGGAGATTTACAAGCCAAATTCCCTATTTTAATTGTCAATGTTGCATTTCATCTGAACATTTGTGTGTATTTAAGTTGGGTTTTTTTTTTTTTTTCTTTTTTCTTTTGCTGTATTTTCTTTACTATTTTCATTATTTTTAAATTATTTTTTCCATTCTTTCTTCGTTATGTTATTATTTATTCATTCTTGTTCCATATCATTGTTACATAGCATTCTACGTTTATTAGATTGTTAATTGGAGTTATTACTGTAAGGAACCATATCAGTATAAGCTATGTACAGCCTGTTTCTGAATCCTAATAGTATAGTGTGTTTTTGTATTATGATAAATGTGTGATGATGACGAATAAAAATGTTTAAACAAACAATGCTTTATATAAGTTTCTTAAAGCACCATCTAAGAATATTAAACAAGGAATTACTGATATTCTTCAGAGAGCGAGTAAATACGACCGACAACTCATATAAACTATCGTTCTACCCAAAACTTGCAGAAGACTACACTACAAAAGTCAAAAAGTCTGAAAAGACCAGTTTTTGTCTGAATTTGCATGAATTTTTACTCGACATTCTTAATTTGTCTGAATAATTTTTAAAAATTCTTGACATAGTATGAATTTGTCTAATAAGGTTCTTGATTTTTCTTGACAAGTGTCTTGACAGTATGAACATTGTCTTAAAATTTCTCGACACTTCCTGTATCATCTGATAAGAGTCTGGATTAGTCTCGACCAATTCTTGACTGTCTTAAATTTGTCTCGATCTGTCTTGACATATTCTTGACATTCTTAATAATGTCTGAATATGTCTCGACATATTCTTGACATTCTAAATAATGTCTGAATATGTCTCGACACATTCTTGACAGTCTTAAATATGTCTTGACACTATCTCAACAGTATAAATTTCGCCTGAAATGTGAACAGACTTATTCTGCACTGTTTATGACATTCTATTGCTGTTATATACTCCTTTTTATTATGGCTAAACTAAACTTTGAAGAATCAAGGAATAATTTGGTATAGTAAGATACCCTTTTGGTGCAACTAAGTTGGAATACCCTGAATAATCCCCCATGTAGTTTAATTTTGATTTATTTTTATTAAACATTTAAGTAATTGTTTTCACTTGGAATATAAGTCGAAGGTATTGACAAACAGCATTTAGATTTTTGCCGTTTGCAAAACTGCCAGTCAAATTTGCTTTACTAAAATAGGTGTCTTGTATCTCTTTTGGACCCCACAATTCATCTTTTGGGTTTGTGTGGCTAAAAAAAAAAGGGGGGGGGGCTTTCGTTTAGGTCAAAGAATTTGTTCCCATCTTGATTCAAAAACCTTATTCATTTTTATTTCTATAGAAATCATTGATAGGACCCATTATAAATACATTTTTTTTATTATTCCTGTAGTAGATAATAATTTTCTTTTAATCTTTGGGAATTTTTCAATTTGTTTTTATGTTAAAATAATTAACTTCATAGTTTTGATGAAGAAAATCCATTTCAATTCAATTTTTTTTCATCAAAATGATGATTTTCATTTTCATCTATCAACAAACTTTTTAAATTGTAGTGGCATGGTCGGTCAACTGATAAGTTGTATGGCTGATTACAGGTAAAGCAATAACTTCTATTTGACAGTTGCGTGTACTCTGGGGTGTGGAATACCTTAATTTTATGGGGAACATCCTGTCCATGTGTAATACTTAATATATTCCAACAGATGACATTACACAAATTTTTCTTCTGTTAAATGAATGATTTGTATATCATCATAATTTGCTATTTATATAAACCACATTTTGGTATAATAATTATTTACCATATCGACATTGAATATTATGAATGTAGAATGAAATATGTCTACAGTATGATTGGTTTGAATCATTTAATTTATAAGATTTAGGAATCAAAATTTGTAATTATTTAAAAACCCACACTGAAATTGTTTTATATCAACACACCCACATTTGAATTATTTTATACTTTAGATTTCATAGCCATATTTGCATTTGTAAAAATATGTATATACCCAAATTTTCAATTATTTTACATGCCCAACTTTTTTTTTTGTTGTTGTAAAGAAGTGTAACTTGAAACAACAGTATATCATATAAAGAGAAATAAAGATTAAAGTTAAATCATGAATATTGGTCATGATTTGTAAAACTCAGAACTGTCAAGTAAATTTAAGACACGATTCAAAATGTTCAGAATATGTCAAGCCATACTGAGAAAAAATAAGAATGTCGAGAATATGTTGAGAAATTTCAAGACAGTATTCAAATGTCAAGAATTTGTCAAGAAATTTTAAGACCATATTCAGAATGTCGAGAATATGTCGAGTAAATTTCATACAAATTTAATATAAATGAGAATTTGTCAAGAAAAATTAAGACACAAGTCATACTTTTGGAGAATGTCGAGTAAAAGTTCATGCAAATTAAGACAAAAACTGGTCTTTTCAGACTTTTAGACTTTTGTAGTGCTAATTCTGACTCATTATTTTAAATTGTTTTAATCCTTTTATTGTTCAAGGCTCTTAAACTTCGATATTGATTTGACCTTCCAATTGTTTGATTAAAATGCCACTGGCGAACTTAATTATAAGTCTGACCAGTTTCTTTGATAATTTTAACGATGACTGGACCTATGCCACGGCTGGGGGACGCTTCATCCCAAATGGTTTCACCAGCATAGTACAGTTTGTGCTGACATAAATTATCATTGATACGGTCAATTTTTGTAAATGTAATGTTCATTAAAAGCAAAATTCATTCGAAAAGCATTCGAAACACAAACCGTGTTTTACCCACAACGCATAGATGGCCTAAGCCATATTCGACAGAACTTAATGGAAACTTGACACCTCACGTTTGTAACTTATTTGGCTTTCCAACTGTTTGATTCGACGCCACTGGTGAGTCTTATGTGGACGAAATGCACTTCTGACGTACTAATTAAAATCAAGCCATTGCTTTTCTCGTTTGCATTGTTTCTCATTTTGTCATATATATGTAGAACTCGGAGTTGCGATGGGGACGCTGGAGTTTGGTGTCACGCTGAAGTGCGATGATCTTCGCCGAAGTGTGATGGTTCTTTCGCTGATGGTCTATATGACGCTTGAAAGCTAGCTTAAAATCTACAGATGTGCAACTATTATGAGAAGTAGATTTTTTTATAAGTTAGTATATTAATTTGCATTCATCATTGTCCATAAATCATTTATGGCATTTAGGTATCGATGATATGTAGGTGTATAGTTGAAATAATATAATCGTAAAAACAATTATCATCAGCAATAATTCTGTTTACCATGCAAATTATGATTATGCGATAATCGTATGATGTTTGAATATATTCTGTAAGTTCCCTGCTAATATTGTAGTTTCATCTATACCTTTAATGTGCATGTCCTTAAACGGTGTTTGCAACACTTGAAATACAAAAAAAATTATTTCATACTATGAATGTTCTTAGTTGCAGTTTCATACTAAATGAGAGATCGTTCTATTTCATTTTGCTGCATACTCTCAATGATTTACTTATAAACCTGAAAATCTGCTTCTAACAAACAAATTAACTTCTACATCGACATGTGAACATGAAAAGCATTGAAAATATAGTTTATGTAATATATCGCACTTCAGCGTTACCACCAATTAAAAAATTCAACAAACGCATGAATGGTCATCGAAGTGACTACACCTGCAAGCCCGACCTCCCCGTAAGTCGTCATATGAGATCACCTGGGCACGCCCAAGCTGATCTCAAAAACCTTACCATCACAATCATAGACCACAACGAGGGTTGGTCAAGGGCCGACAGACTTGCTCGGGAAAGGTTTTGGATATTAAAGAAAGCTAAGGACAGTTTCCCCAGAGGGCATAAATGAAAAAAACATAGAATGTTTCACTCATTTTCCCTACCATCACTCATTTTCCTGCCATCACTTATTTTCCTGCCATCACTTGTTTCCAGTAACTCCGGCTTCTGTACTAGACTCCTACATTTTTAAGGAATTTTTTAATATTAATTGTTTTAATTACAGGGCTCTATTCATTTGGGGTGGATGTAAAAGTACGCAGTCACGTTCAATTATTTTTCTTATCATGATCAAACTGCTATTTATTTGGGGTGTTTAAATACGCAGCCACTGTTTGAATAACTCTACCGGCGTTGTCAAATTTGAAATATTATACAAGCTTAGATCGGTTAGTGCTGTTTATTGGGAATGTATTTCCACGCAGTTGTTGTAACATCTTAACTGTCGTCACCTTTAGAATTTTAGAATTGTGCAAGCTCATATCGCAAATTATTACTATTTTTATTTTAGGTATGTCGTTGCGCCGGGTTTGGAAATTTTAGAATTGTACTAGCGTCTCTATGATGTTCTGGTAAAACTGTTTTTTTTTTGTATAGAATTCAAGATTGCTATAGTTTTATAATCATAATAGGTTGATAAGAATCATTTTACATCGTGATCATACTGATGAAGGATATCTGTTATCCGAAATATTTATAGTTACATTTGTTCATTTTATTGTTATTTTTGGTGAAGTTGTACCCTTTTAGACTGGTTATATATTATATTTTATAGTGTACTGTATCATAATTATATGATCCATCGCCCAGTAAGATTTATCGTTGGCTATTATTCAGTCATTTTATATATATAAAAGAAGGCTATTTGTTAAGCCGAAATGTTTGTCAACACGATTTAATAACAACATCTTCGTATAATACCATCTTATATTAGTATCGTTGTGCAAATCTCTAGACTTATATTATTTTTTCCTTATCTGCACAGTATCGTCTATTCTAGACGATCCGGTACTTAGTAAATTTGCTGGTTGGTCCTTTTTATAAACTTCTATATATATGATTAGATATACTTTTTTTAAAACCCAGAATAAATTGTTGCGTTCGAAGAGCTGTGATTGATTTACCTTCAGTTTGAAGTTGATCTCTCAGCCCAAAACATTGAATGCAAAAGAAGTATACATGTATAGATTATTGAATATTTTAAAAAGCTATATGATCAAAAATGACGTAAGATGAATAGCCAATTTCACCTATGGACAATAATGCTTGAGTGAGTAGAACCTTGGTTTCTTAAACATTTATATTATTATCAACGGAGAATTGAAAAAAGGTATGAACAGATATATAATAATCAAGTCAGTACCAAAGCAATCACTACTGAGCTGATGATATCTATTTAGACTAGCAGTCAACCAGCAGCGGAATCGTCCGAAATGCTTTTTCTTGGATTTACCTTCATCAGAAATCCTCAATTCCCAAAAAATGAAAACAATGTGTATACACACTTAGGAATAGATAGCAAACCTATGTAAAACACTAATTTAATGTTTTGTATAGGTTCGACAATATTTCTAAAAACAAACGCAAATTATGTAAATGATTGTCTGACAATATCAACTAGAGACTCTAAAGAGCCTGTGTCGATCACTTTGGTCTATGTGCATATTCAACAAAGGGCACTCTCCAACAGTGTAGACGAGAATAGAATTCATGACAAAAATCTCTTTTTTGTTGATCTTGTATTTCTTATCATTTATTCTGTTTAGTTTCACTCTATCTTCTGTAGTTTTTGCATAAAACACAAAAGAGGGTAACACAAATCCTGGTTTAAAGGCAATCAATCCTATAAAGAGTGACAGTCTACTAACTATATTGGCAAATTTTCACTTGTTAGTAGATCTTGCCTTGTGTTATTATCATCTTATAAATCAATTAAATCCTTCCTTATTTTATCATTTATGTGCTCAAATTTTGTGTTAATATGAAATATAAATCTCATATGTTTTTATTTATTGTTAAGGTCTTTCCACTCCGTTAGGAAAGACCTTATTGTTTTTCTAATGTTTTTTTTTTTTTTTTCTTTTTTTTCTTCCAACATTTTTTTGACATGCCCTCATCTTGTTTCTATTGGAGTTATCAAGACCAAATATGGACCATCGGTAGACCTCATCATGAAGTTTTACCAGATGACCCTGTTAAGGATTTCATCATCCCCTTTAGAAGTTATCTCCCTTTTATTGGTTTTTTTCAACATGGCCCCCCCTCGTTGTTTTTAAAGATATCATGTCCTTATTTGTACAATAGGTAGATCTCATCATGATATATTACCATATGAGGCGGCGAAATATTTCATCATCCCCTTTGAGAGTTATATCCCCTTGAAGCAATTTCTTTTATTTGCATTTTTCTTAAAAAGTATTAGACATAGAATCAAATTGAAAGTGGCAGCATCAACAAGAACAAATGGCAATGTTAATAAACATGAACAATTAGTTTGTTATCAACCCTTATAAGGAGTTATTTCCCTTTCAAAATTATACACAATTTTTGAAAAATTCTATTTCGAGAACCGGAAGTCGTAGAGACTTGGGACCTTCACCAATAATCTTTAATTTGTGTGACCTTTAATTTGCATTCAAGGTCAAAGGTCACTGAGTGCAAAAAAAATTTACGCTGCAATTTCAAGCTTACATATTAAGAAAACGATAAGAGTTTGCTGCATACATACTGCGTATAAAATGTTCCTCTCGACGAGCTCTACATTTTATACATTAAGCTCAAAACTGTCCGACCGTCTGTTCAAAAGTTGCAACGAGATAATTCTTAAAAGTATAATATTGTGTTTATATCTTTTTAAAGGTAACAGATATCTACCTACTATAAATTGGAAAAATGATCAGTATTTTCAGACCTTCAATTTGAGGTCAATGTCAGGTCATGATGAAATTTTACCTTGACCTTCAAAGTGTAATATGACCTTGATCTTGTGATATTTGAAAGGTCAAGTGGTCCTGAGTTGAATGGTGGTAGTCCCATGTCTCTACGACTTCCGGTTCTCAAGTTTGGTATTGCATCATATATTTGATGATTCATTATGACCTTGATGAACTTCGGAATTGTCCCAACTTTTTTCTGTAATGTTGTCCTTTTACTGTAGATCATTTTACTTTTAACATATTTGAGATAACTGTTGTCGTTTTAGAGATAATGCACTTTGAAATTTTGCGAGCGGCGGCATGTATTTCTGAATCAACAACAGGTAACCACCTGATATTTTCAGAAATTGAAGAGTTTAACATGGTTATATGTTTGACAAAATACCAAAAACATTCAATGAAAAAAAAACCCAAAAAATCAATTTGAAGTTTTCATGTTTTGCATTTACTTTGTAAGTTTCATAAGTTCTATTTATATAATTGATATTGCATCATTTTTGGCACTTTGCCAAATGGGGTCATTTGATATATCAAATTGAAGGTCTTAACGAGCTCTACTCAAAAATGAAAATGTTAAACCCCTTTTTCATCCTAGGGGGAAGGGTGGGGTCATTTAGTGCAAAAAATTCAAACTTCTCAGATGGTTAGGTTGTCGCATATCAAATGAAAGTCCATAAAGCGTACATTTCAAATATCAAATTGACGTCCCCAAAAAATGGGTTGGGTGGGGTCATTGAGTGCAAAAAATAAAATTTTCTTTTAAGGCAAGTTTGTTGTATTTCAAATGAAAGGTCGTAACATGTACATTTCAAATATCAGATTCCTGTCCTCAAAAAATGAGTTGGATGGGGTTATTTAGTGCAAAAATCAAACTTTCTAGAACATGGCGTTGTCGCATATAAAATGAAAGATCATTAAGTCTAGATTACATATATCATACTTCCGATCTCGAAAATTAAGGCGGATGGGGTCATTAAGTGTAAAAAGCGAAAAGTTTCAGAAGGTATGCTTGTCGTATATCAAATGAAAGGTCGTACAAAGTACATTACGAAAACATCACTTTAACAGGAAAGACCTTTCAATTGTTTTACAAACAATTGAGATACTAGTTTTATTTTTATTTTTATTCTGAAATATATAAACAAATATTTGGTAAATAATGAAAATTTGTACGCCTAACAAAAAAAGGTTTATAAAACAGTAATAAAATTAAACATTCCTTTTATTGTGGATTTGAATGATTTAAAAAAAAAAAGGAAAAGAATTATGTGGACTTTTTCAACTAACATTGATCAAATTATAGTTAGATTCAAAACATTTATAAAATATGTAACTATAAACTAGACATAATAAATTTATATACGCTCAGACACATTTTACTCGCAGAACTACTTTGTTGCTTATAAAAACTGTGGTATTTTTATTTTTTTATTATGTGTGGGGAACGTTTGTGTGTGTTTTTCCCCCTAATGAATAGGGTTAATTTACTACACATGTATTTTGCAGGGACTAGATGTGATTTTTGCGTCTTTTAAAGATATTTTATTCGTTTTTTATATGGTGGTTTAAAGACAAAAGTAAGTTAAATGGAGTTTAACCTAAACGAGAAAGAGCGATGACCGGGACTAGGTACGAATTTCAATACCTAATTTAGGTGAATCAGACAGAGTTGCTCCCCTTCAAAATATAGAATCACAACAAATGTCACGTTTTGCTACTCCAAACTTTTCTCATCTAACAGAGGAAGATTTGAAGCATGTTTATGAACCAGCAGAAGATTCATTTTTACTCCTCGATGCTATAGAAAATGATTACGAGTATCTTAGAAAACAAGAGTTAATATCTTACTTTATAGATATAACAAGTGACCACAAAAGGAAAACAGTAACAACAAGCAACAAAGAACTTTAAAATTATTCATGTTGATAGCTTATGTTTCAACTTTTAAAATTTCATATGTCTAGTTATCCTATTACAAAATAGTGTGACAACTATAACACAACAATGTTACAAATATTGCACATTATTGTGACAAACTATAAACAAACTCATACAAATATAAAAATTAATCAGGTTCTGGACAACCCGCCAAATGGGGAAGTATTCCCCAAATGAGTAACAATCCCTCATTTGAGTAATCATTTCATAGTGCTTAAAACAAAATTTTCTTCGAATGGGTCTTTTTACTTAAATGGCACAAATTTGTAGAAAATGGAACAACTTCTTCCAAAGAACTATATTTTTATTATGGGTTTTTAAAAAGTTAGTAGCCTTAAAAGTTGTCAATTTTTCGAAGTTTTCATTGGCTTGTAACTTCTCAGTGAATCAAGATAGGGCTATTCATCTTTTGGAAAAATTTGCTGCATTTTTCATGAATATATGCCTTATTAAGTAAAAAGACTCGGTCAAGAAAATTTAGTTTTTTAGCACTACCAAATGATAATCTTACTCAAATGAGGGATTGTTACTCATTTGGTAAATAGTTCCCCATTTGGCGGGTTGTGCCCAACCAGTTAATATGAAATTAGTAAAATAAATTTGTAATTATTAACTAAACTGTTAAACAAAACATGTGCCAGGAAGTAATCATCAACTATTGACACACATATGGGCCCTTTGTCCTGTTGCCAGTGTTGGCTAAAATGACTGCATTTACACCACAAAATTTATGCTTGAGTGCAGATAAACCTGTGCATCTGGAAAAAAATTAAGAAATAGCATGCCCTTGATATATTGATTTCAAATGCATGTTCCATTTTCTTTGACACATTCCCCATTTCCATTCTCAATTTTATGTTTCAGAAAATGAAAAACTTAACTTGGATTTGCCGTCCGCTTTGTTATATATTCCGGCAGAAGTTGCTATAATAATTGCACTCAAAGTAAATTTTGTGTTGTCCCTATTTTAGCCATAGGGGCCTCATGAACCTTAAAATTGTGCATGCAAGAAGTGCATTTTGTCTATTAAATACTAATAAGTGATTCTTGAATAAAAAAAGTTGAAAAGGCCATATAAAGTATCACACTCAAAAGGGGCCCCTGTTTTTCATTACAGACCAAGCATTTGTGTGGAAGTAGGAAGTGGATCAGGAGTTTGTATTACATTCCTAGCTAGAGTCCTTGGACAGTCTGCAGTTTATTGGTTTGTACAATTCAATAATAGACTCTTCTTGAACTTAAAAATGTATTCCTGTTTTCTCATCTTAGATTGCTCACGATTTTTTTCATTATTTTTTGTCCATAACCATTATGACAGACATTGTACAACTTGTGATCAAATTGGCACTAAAATTAGTTTATTTAAAAATTACTCCAGTTTACAAAATTAAATGTTCATCTATATATAAGTATTCCCCCACTCTAGGAGTGTCATATGGCTATATTACAACCACCTTGTCTGATCCAACAAACAGCTTCATCACACATTTATCAAGTAACACTGAACATAATGACTTCATATTTGATCGACAGCTCAAACAGTGATGAGTCCTAAGGTGTTAGTGCTTTTAAGATCTGTTAAACGCATATCTGCTGATACTACATATATTTTTATATGTTGTGTTGAATGAACTTATTATTTTGTCACACATTTCCCTATTTCTATTGAAATATCCCTATTTCAACTGAAATATGATTAATTCACATCTAGTCAAAATGCTAGTCTGCAGCTTGACAGTGACTAATTTTAATGCGTAAGTCATGTAAGTGCTGTCTGACACCTACTTATAAATACTTTGAATCTTGAGGGGGTATGCTTAGGGCAACAACTATTGCAATTTCTTGTTTAATGAAACTTGGCAATATTCCCTTTTTATTGGTTTAAGAGCAAATTAAGGACAGTAAATACTTTAAAATTTAAAAATAACAAAAAATATAGCAATCGTGAGTGTCAATAACTCACTACATGTTCATGAATAATATTGAGCACAACTCTCGCCAAAAACATATTTACAGAGAAAAAGTACATGTATGCCTTGTTTTATCTTTTCACTGGCCAACAAAAATATTTTGGGCAAGGCATGTACTGCTTGTTACAGAGAGTAGAATGAAGCATTGTCAGATCCTTGTAAGCAAAGAATGAACACAGAATAGTTATTGAAATTAGATTGAGGACATTGCTAAGTTAAGCTAATCAAGTCATTGACATTAAAACACAAAAGGTCAATTAGGTACATTTATAACAATATTTTGAGAAGTCATATAATGAAATAAAACTGGCAACCTGACAACAGGATGTAGTTAAAAATGAATACTGTAAACCAACTTATTTTCCTGAATACCAAAATTATTATTTAGTGCCCACTTCCTAGCAATTTTTGAATTTAAATAAGGCAAGATCAAAGTTTTACATATTTGTAACGATTTATATTTGGGTTATTTTTCTGCTTGCAAAAGTCACGAAAAAATAAATTGCTAGCGATAATTAGTTGGTTTACAGTATAATGTAAATTTATCTGAAATGATCTGCAAGAGACATTTCTTACTTAAAAGTGGCAGATTCAGGGGTGGCATAGAGGGCATATGTCCCCTTTGATTGGAAAATTTATATTTTTTTAGCATAACATTATCCCAAAAAAATCCTGGATCCACCCCTGATTAAACCTAAGGGAAATGACATACCAAAATTATCTTAATCATACTTTTCTGTTATTATTTCTTTTTAATGTGGACATGGTGAAATGATAAACCTATACTTTATATCACATGGAATTTATGTAAAAAAATTCACAATAAATCGACTTATAAAATGCTGTCATGTGCACTTAATTGATCAAAATTCTATAAAAAATCATTTTTATATGACTACAAAAATTTTTGCGGTCGTATATTGGTACAATGTATAACGTTGGCATCGTTGTCCGAAGACACATTGGTTTTCGCACAATAACTTTAGTTTAAATGAAAAGATCTCTATGAAATTTTACCATAAGGTTCAATACCACAAAAGGAAGGTTGGGATTGATTTTGGGGGTTATGGTACCAACAGTTAAGGAATTAGGGGACAAAAAGGGGCCAAAAATAAGCATTTTTGTAACTTCCAGACAATAACTTGTGTTTAAGTGTATGGATCTCTCTGAAATTATACCACAAGTTTCCATACCACAAAATAAATTATTGCGAACCCAATGAAAGTTTTCCACAGTGCCATCTCTATCTTGACCAGGTATTTAAACTTTTGCAAGTTCACCTGTCCTATTGAATGAATACAATAGCTATTTTTCTCTGTGTAGTTTATTCTCTGGGACCTTTAAATTTCTTCTAAGAGAAATCTATCATTCATTGATTAAATTACCTGTGTAAAAAAAAATTCTTATATATAGACAAAAATACTTTTTTTATACTCATTAATTGCGTGTGCTGATGTATTTATTCAATATTAATAATATATTTTCATTCAGTTTAATATAAACATTGATTCAATCATAAAAAGTTGATTTCTAACAAAAGTTTTATCAATGTTCCTATTGAAATTTGATTTTTTTTTTTTTAGTTATAGAATACATTTAAGAAGATCTTAATTTGAAACATCATTATTTTCAAATTCTTATTCATGTCAAACAATTTTTTTTTTAAAAGGAACAATGTTGAAAGTTTTGTCAGAAATCAAATTTTTATGATTGAATCAATGTTTATATTAAACTGAATGAAAATATATTATTAATATTGAATAACAATATCATCACACACAGTTAATGAGTATAAAAACAGTATTTTTGTCTATATATAAGAATTTTTTTTTACTCAGGTAATTTAATCAATGAATGATAGATTTCTCTTAGAAGAAATTTAAAGGTCCCAGAGAATAAACTACACAGAGAACAATAGCTATTGTATCTATTCAATAGGACAGGTGAACTTGCAAAAGTTTAAATACCTGGTCAAGATAGAGATGGCACTGTGGAAAACTTTCATTGGGTTCGCAATAAATAATTTTGTTGGGGGAAGGGGGGTCGATACACAACAGCATAGTGTATTGCACAAAAGCAAAAAATTGAATATAAATTCAAATCATATAACCAATTCTAAGTTTTTTGACTACAGTTATTTGGTGTCAGAAACCTATTATGTGTCAAATATTTAATTACAATCTAAATTCAGACCAGTATCAAGTGCGAATATTGTGTCCATTTTCGCCCCAACTGTTCAGGGTTGCCCTCTGCGGTCCTATCCAGCTGCGCTCGGCAAAGCATTTTGTTATACAAAGGTCACCTATTTTTTTTTTCTCAATATTGAATTTTATTTATACGAATAACATGTGGAGGAATAGAAGAATTAAATGATTTATAAATTGATAACAGAAAAAGAAAAAGAAAAGTATTTGCCGTTCAGATTTCATAAAAGTTAGTATATATATTGCAGATTAACAGATATAAGTATTTTTTCACAATGTGTCTATGAACATTGTAGGTCAACAGATATTAACCCAGTGGCTGCTAGAGTGACCAGAAAGACAGCAGAATGTAACAGTGTACATGTGGAACCAGTTATAACAGATTTGGTAAACTTTAAATTTGTTAGTGTATATTAAGGAGGAAATTGTATTTCATATTAACATTTACCAATCCTCTCACAAATAAGGTCATTTTTTTCATTGATTGATTGATTATTGGTTGCTTAACATTCAGTAGCAAATATTTCATGCATGTTGAGGATAATTTTTGTAAATTTGACAATTCTAGCATTACATGCCTATGGTATATATGTCTTTCAGCTGAATATTTTCCATTTGTTGCAGATACATCAAATCTTTCTAACCTCATTTATATTACATGTACTGTAAATTAAGAAATTTAGCCAATGTTTATATTATTGCAAAAATTGTGATGAGATAGGTGTCGCAAAAATAAAAAATAAAAATAATAAATAAATGGAATTATTTTTTTGAATTTACAGTATCATCAATTGCAACTAATAAAAAGCTTTTTCTAAAGAAGGAGAAATTGCCCTTCTATAGCACCTGTCTGACCTGATTTACACTGCTTTGTTATCGGATGAATAATGTCTCAATCTAAGGTTGTTTTCTGTGTAGTGTCTTCTGGACGAAGCATATTTTTTACTTCTTGATGCTCATTTATGACTATTATATATAAATGCTATTTTTCTCATCAGGTGACATGAATGTAATCACAGATTTGTACATTTAATACTGCTGTTTAACTCTCTTATTTTATGTTATCAGGTGACAGGACTACTACCAAGGTTATATAAGAGTGTAGATGTACTACTGTTCAATCCTCCTTATGTTGTGACTCCTCCTGAAGAGGTAATTAGGACTTAAATTATTCCTCTATAAATAAACATTTGCAAAATAATCATTTCTAATTACCTCGAGTATTTCTATTGTTTAACTACAAAATTATATGGATTTTTATGCCCTACCTAGGGTCATTATGTTTTTCGATCTGTGCATCCTTCCGTCTGTCCGTTCGTTTGTCCGTCTGTCTGTCCTGCTTCAGGTTAAAGTTTTTGGTTAAGGTAGTTTTTGGTGAAGTTGAAGTCCAATCAACTTGAAACTTAGTACACATTTTACCTATGATATGATCTTTCTAATTTTAATGCCAAATTAGAGTTGCGAAAACTGCAAAATAACAAAAAGGCGAGACATATCTCTGTTTAACATGGTATATGATTGAAGCAAGAAAATAAGTTTGGTGACACCATTTTTTGTTTTTATTTTCTAAAAGTATACTGTAAATAAAATTGAGAATGGAAATGGGGAATGTGTCAAAGAGACAACAACCCGACCATAGAACAGACAACAGCAGAAGGTCACCAACAGGTCTTTTATGCAGCGAGAAATTCCCGCACCCGGAGGTGTCCTTCAGCTGGCCCCTAAACAAATATATATACTAGTTCAGTGATAATGAACGCCATACTAAACTCCAAATTGTACACAAGAAACTAAAATTAAAAATAATACAAGACAACCTATTATCTCATATCTATCTGATAGATTTATTTCTATTCTCAAAAAAGTTTTTTTCAGGAATAATCTATGCAAGTTTGGGCAATTTTGCACAACTTATAGCTTGAAAAATAGCACTGTGACCATACTTATTATTATATTTTTGGAAAAAGCATGGTAAAATCTACAATTTCCCAAAGTATAAGAAAATTTTGAATTTAGGCTGTGAAAATAGACACAAGAATATGAACATGAGTAGGTGTGTTGTAAATATGTTTGTTTGTTTGTTTGTTTGTTTGTTTGATAGGTTGGTAGTAATTCCATAGAAGCATCATGGGCAGGTGGCACTGATGGACGACAAGTCATGAACAGATTATTTCCCAAGGTCAAGGACATCTTATCACCAAAGGGAGTCTTCTATCTGGTTGTAATTAAAGAGAATAATCAAGGTGCTTACATTGTTAAAATACAACTTTATGGGATTGATGTAAATGATTTATTTTTTGTGATTTGAAAAATACGGGAACTTAAAACGTAGCAAATATTTAAAACTTTTATCTTCTCTCCATACAAAAACATCAAATATTTCAGGAAAATGAATCCCAGCATATTAACTTATAATGGCTAATCATAAAACTATGAAATTACAAAAATAACTTGGTTTATAGTACTTCTAAATAGAATGCAAAAAGTACATTTTTCCATTATGTTGGTTGGTACCTTTTATGTGCCGATTTCTTTGCAAGTTTTTCTGTTTAGTTGGTGTAGAAATTTAGGCATTTAGATGAGAGAGGCATACATTTTCTATGATAAGCCTACTAATAAACAATTTTTTATTAAGTATATATAGTATTTATGAATGAGAAAAAAATTCTTATTGCAGATGACATAGAGAAGATAATGCTAAATGAAGGCTTTAAAATGGAAAATATAATTACAAGGAGAACCGGACCTGAGTTACTGTCTGTGTTAAAATTCACTAGGTTAACTAGATAGTGCATTGTAATCCAGGTGGAAGGCTCACCATTATGTGGTCAGAGTTACAGTAATGCATTATAATCCACAAAGAAGACTCACCATTATGTGGTCAGAGATACAGTGGATCATTATAAACACAAAGGGGACTCGCCATTATGTGGTCAGAGTTACAGTGGTGAATTATAATCCACAAAGGGAACTCACCATTATGTGGTCAGAGTTACAGCAAAGGGGACTCACCATTATAGGGTCCAGAGTTAAGAATTCAGTAATTAGGTACACTTCTCAACTATGTTCTAGCAAATGAACCACTGGTGGTACAGCATCTATGTTCCGGCGGTATAATAAACCAGTTCTGAGAAGGAAGTGCTGCCTTTGAGATCTAAGTTTAAAGGCAGATTTGATGTACATCACTGGCACAGAAATCAGCTGTTGCATAGTATTTCTAAAAGTCTGTGAAGTCATAACAAGACAAATTGATGCATATTATCAATTCTCCTAACTATTTATTACAACATTTATAGAACTTGAAAGTTAATTCCATCTATCATGACTTCAATATGATGATTTTGAATGTACTTGTTTAATAAACTTTATACATTCTCTGGTGACATTGAATTGTACCAAGTTACATTCAGATATTTTCAATAAAATCTGTTTTGTAGGCATATAACAAAGAATTCTTCAATGGAAGGGAACAGTGAAGAATAAATTAATTTTTCCTTTTTAGCTCACCTGACCTGAAAGGTCAAGTGAGCTTTTCTCATCACTTTGCGTCCGTCGTCCTGCGTCCGTCGTCCGTCGTCCGTAAACTTTTACAAAAATCTTCTCCTCTGAAACTACTGGGCCAAATTTAACCAAACTTGGCCACAATCATCATTGGGGTATCTAGTTTTAAAAATGTGTGGCGTGACCCGGTCAACCAACCAAGATGGCCGCCACGGCTAAAAATAGAACATAGGGGTAAAATGCAGTTTTTAGCTTATAACTCAAAAACCAAAGCATTAAGAGCAAATCTGACATGGGGTAAAATTGTTCATCAGGTCAAGATCTATCTGCCCTGAAATTTTCAGATGAATCGGACAACCCGTTATTGGGTTGCTGCCCCTGAATTGGTAATTTTAAGGAAATTTTGCTGTTTTTGGTTATTATCTTGAATATTATTATAGATAGAGATAAACTGTAAACAGCAATAATGTTCAGCAAAGTAAGATTTACAAATAAGTCAATATAACCGAAATGGTCAGTTGACCCCTTTAGGAGTAATTGCCCTTTATAGTCAATTTTTAACCATTTTTCGTAAATCTTAGTAATCTTTTACAAAAATCTTCTCCTCTGAAACAACTGGGCCAAATTAAACCAAACTTGGCCACAATCATCATTGGGGTATCTAGTTTAAAAAATGTGTGGCGTGACCCGTTTAACCAACCAAGATGGCCGCCACAGCTAAAAATAAAACATAGGGATAAAATGCAGTTTTTGGCTTATAACTCAAAAACCAAAGCATTTAGAGCAAATCTGACATGAAAAAAATTGTTTATCAGGTGAAGATCTATCTGCCCTGAAATTTTCAGATGAATCGAACAACCTGTTGTTGGGTTGCTGCCCCTTGAATTGGTAATTTTAAGGAAATTTTGCTGTTTTTGGTTATTATCTTGAATATTATTATAGATAGAGATAAACTGTAAACAGCAATAATGTTCAGCAAAGTAAGATTAACAAATAAGTCAACATGACTGAAATGGTCAGTTGACCCCTTTAGGAGTTATTGCCCTTTATAGTCAATTTTTAACAATTTTTCGTAAATCTTAGTAATCTTTTACAAAAATCTTCTCCTCTGAAACTCCGTGGCCAAATTAAACCAAACTTGGCCACAATCATCATTTGGTTATCTAGTTTTAAAAATGTGTGGCGTGACCTGGTCAACCAACCAAGATGGCCGCCACGGCTAAAAATAGAACATAGGGGTAAAATTCAGTTTTTGGCTTTTAACTCAAAAACCAAAGCATTTAAAGCAAATCTGACATGAAGTAAAATTGTTTATCAGGTCAAGATCTATCTGCCCTGAAATTTTCAGATGAATCGGACAACCCGTTATTGGGTTGCTGCCCCTGAATTGGTAATTTTAAGGAAATTTTGCTGTTTTTGGTTATTATCTTGAATATTATTATAGATAGAGATAAACTGTAAACAGCAATAATGTTCAGCAAAGTAAGATTTACAAATAAGTCAATATAACCGAAATGGTCAGTTGACCCCTTTAGGAGTAATTGCCCTTTATAGTCAATTTTTAACCATTTTTCGTAAATCTTAGTAATCTTTTACAAAAATCTTCTCCACTGAAACAACTGGGCCAAATTAAACCAAACTTGGCCACAATCATCATTTGGTTATCTAGTTTTGAAAATGTGTGGCGCGACCTGGTCAACCAACCAAGATGGCCGCCACGGCTAAAAATAGAACATAGGGGTAAAATTCAGTTTTTGGCTTTTAACTCAAAAACCAAAGCACTTAAAGCAAATCTGACATGAAGTAAAATTGTTTATCAGGTCAAGATCTATCTGCCCTGAAATTTTCAGATGAATCGGACAACCCGTTGTTGGGTTGCTGCCCCTGAATTGGTAATTTTAAGGTGATTTTGCTGTTTTTGGTTATTATCTTGAATATTATTATAGATAGAGATAAACTGTAAAAAACAATAAATGTCGGCAAAGTAAGATCTACAAATAAGTCAACATGACCGAAATTGTCAGTTGACCCCTTTAGGAGTTATTGCCCTTTATAGTCAATTTTTAACCATTTTTTCGTAAATCTTAGTAATCTTTTACAAAAATCTTCTCCTCTGAAACTACTGGGCCAAGTTAATTATAGATAGAGATAATTGTAAGCAGGAAAAATGTTCAGTAAATTAAGATGTACAAACACATCACCATCACCAAAACACAATTTTGTCATGAATCCATCTGCGTCCTTTGTTTAATATTCACATAGACCAAGGTGAGCGACACAGGCTCTTTAGAGCCTCTAGTTCAATTCTAAGAAATAAACATACTATGTATAGTCAGAGAGGGTACACAATAATAATAAAGATCTACAAAGCTTTGGATGAAATATGAGTAAACTGTATGAATTAGTATAGAAAACAACATTGAGTAGACTGTATGAATAAGTATAGAAAACAACAATGAGTAGACTGTATGAATAAGTATAGAAAACAACATTGAGTAGACTGTATGAATAAGTATAGAAAACAACAATGAGTAAACTATATGAGTAAGTATAGAAAACAACAATGAGTAGACTGTATGAATAAGTATAGAAAACAACAATGAGTAGACTGTATGAATAAGTATAGAAAACAACAATGAGTAGACTGTATGAATAAGTATAGAAAACAACAATGAGTAGACTGTATGAATAAGTATAGAAAACAACAATGAGTAGACTGTATGAATAAGTATAGAAAACAACAATGAGTAGACTGTATGAATAAGTATAGAAAACAACATTGAGTAGACTGTATGAATAAGTATAGAAAACAACAATGAGTAGACTGTATGAATTAGTATAGAAAACAACAATGAGTAGACTGTATGAATTAGTATAGAAAACAACAATGAGTAGACTGTATGAATAAGTATAGAAAACAACAATGAGTAGACTGTATGAATAAGTATAGAAAACAACAATGAGTAGACTGTAAGTATAGAAAACAACAATGAGTAGACTGTATGAATTAGTATAGAAAACAACATTCATTATGTAGTGATGAAATTGAGAATGGAAGCGGGGAATGTGTCAAAGAGACAACTCGACCAAAGAGCAAAAAGTAGCTGAAGGCCATCAAAGGGTCACAAAAGTCATCAAAACTGTATTCGCTGCAATAGAAAAGCATAGAAACATTACACAATATAAAAATAATACTAAGAGGTATGAAAATAGCAGAATAACATGAGGGCAAGATTATCATATCTCATGGAAATTTTGTAAATACAAAGAGCAAACAAAGAAGACAGCAAGGGGGCAATAAAAACCGACAATACTATGCCCAAAACGAAAAAAGGTAAAAAGGACTACAGCCCACAAAAACACCACGCAAAAATTAAAGATTGGTCAACACAAACCCTTCTAAAAGCCGTTGGGGACTCAGTTGCTTCAAAGGGGCCAGCAGTTTCTTCTCTTATTAGTGGCCACAATGGTGTTACTAGTGATTAAATTCTAGAGCATTTCAGGTTTGCATTTTGGTGGGGGAGGGTGGGGGGGTGTAATGACTGAATGGAGGTAGTGGTCAAGAGATGCCATGGAGTAAAATGCTCAAATTTAGAATTGATTGGGATAATTAGAATCCCAGCATAAAGTAGAAGTGAGTCTTGTAAGTTAGGAGTAATGTTGGAGTCTGAACATTTTCAGGCCTGGGTAAATAAATTTTGAATAAATTTTATAGGACTCATGAATAATGGTTAAGTGTCTTAAATCCATCTTGGTTTTCAAGTTAATGGAATTTTACTTCAACTAAATTATCCATACATACTGAATTGAGAACTGCAGGTCACAGTGACCAGCTATTGTCAAACTATATTAAATTGAAAAGTGATATTAAAGGGTTACTGGATGCATATTGGTAATTATATATATAAGGCATATTTTTATATTGCATGAGCTTGCAAGTGCAATATATCTTCTTCAAGTGATAATATTAAACACAAAGTTGTATATCAAATAAAATTGAGAATGGAAATGGGGAATGTGTCAAAGAGACAACAATCGACCATAGAGCAGACAACAGCCTTGATAGATTGTTTTAAACAGTTTTGTCACTGTTTACATCACTAATTTGAAGTTCCTTTTTTTTTTGTACTAGTACAATATGATATATTATTGCACGCTTTTGGTTAGGGTCTAGAGGTGGATTTAGAGGGGGCCCGGGCCCCCCTTTTGTGGGAAAAATTTGGTTGATTATTCAGGTAATCACTGGAGCGAGCCCCCTCTTGTGGCAGTCAGTGGCCCCACCCCCCTTTATGAAAATTTCTGGATCTGCCACTGGGCTCTGTATGAAATATGTTCGTGCTATACAAAGAATAATATTATACGATATTCTTTTATTTGTCCATAGTGTAAGTTTCAGAAATAATTCCATTTAAGAAGTATGTCCATTGGAGAGAGGTTGGAATTGTTGTACAGATAACTTGTTGTTTTGTGCAAAAAGTGCTTTAATGCATTTACTTTCATCAGGAACGCTCAAAGCCGAATATTTGAAGATATTGGATTGTTTGTAATTAAAAAGTTATATTTTCAGCTGGATATATAGTTAACAAAATGTATTAGTCCGAGTGTTTTGGCAGCTGTTTTAGCACTGTGTTTTTTTTTTCTGTTTCCAGACATCGGGAATAGCATGTTCAACTTTGTAATAGTAACCTATATGTTTGAATCATGAATAATGTTCGGATGGCCATTCATTCAAAAATACTATTTGATTCTGATTGTATAAATTCATCTATAAACTAAATGGCAATTTGTTTTCTATTGTACTAAATGGGAGACCTTTTGTAATTATTTTATAGATGTCCTAGCAGTGTGACAGCTACAAGACATGCATATTTGTTTGCTGATTTTTAGAGAACACTCCAACATTGAATTTGTGATGGATTTGATTTTTAAATATCCCTATCATGAAATTATACAAAGACATCTCCAATCGATAAAATCCAACTCCCATTAGAAATGTATTCCAGTGACTGTGTAACCGGAGAGCATGATTCTTATGAGAAAACACAATGTCTCCAAATGGACCTCTGTGTTACAGGGCAGCGCTCTAACCGACTGAGCTAAAGAAGTACTTCCCTAGCTCAACTGCTTACGCCTGGCTAAGTATGCTCTAAGGGAAGCAATCCCGTCACACCAGTAATGTAATGATGGCCGTAATGTGCATGCAGATGAGTACTTCAGCTGTAAAAATGTAGTGATATACCGTACTACCCTTTCCTGTATAAAAACAGTATGCAGGTGGTGGTGTAATTACTGTTAATTTCGTCAAATTTGTTGTAAGTCCAGTGGCTTGGCTGCCTCATTTAACTCCATAAGGGGGGGGGGGGGGGGGGGGGGGGGTATGGTTTTTTTTTGTCTGAGTCAGAAAATCTGGATTAAGAATTTTTTTTTGTCATCTGCTTGACCACAATATTTTTTTCGTCAAATTGGGGATCAGAATATTTTTTTAGGAAAAAACCATTCCCCCCTTCCTTTGAAATTAATTAAATGGTCGTTCCCTAAACTCTATATGCCAATGTGACTTTAGATAATTGAATCTTTTTGATTGGAATCTGCTCTGAGACCATTGGTTCAACTTGGGATGGGAATTTAAAACCTCGTGTATTTTGTAGGGTGAGTGCCACGCTCTTTGCATGTTTCAAGGCAGCATTTCTGCCCCAGCCCGGCAAAATGCCATCTTTTTACGTGGCAGTCATATTTTTTTTTTCATATCACCCCTATTGTATTATTATTAATGACTAAATTGTTCTATAATCTTGAATATGCAATGAAATAATAATCAGCCGCCGGACGTTAAACAAGCAGCAAACAATCAATCGATTTGAATGGAACTTAAAGACTTTTAACAAGTGTAATTAGTAGAATGTCTTTCAATTTGTTGAAAGAAATCTTTTTCTTCTTCGTTGAATTAAAAGTTAAAATTGTCAATAGCCTAGCTTTTCGAGGAACATCATCTGAATTTGGTATCACGTGTTTCATAACAAAAGAATGAAAAATTGTAAGTTAGTCCAGAGTCCGTGATTGGATACAGCGAATTAATCCCGTTTACCCCGTTAATCCCGGTCGCCGGAAACAATAAAATTCCGAAATCTTCGGCCTAGGATTCTAATTGATCACTGTAGATTGGTCACAGTTTAATAGGATTACATCTCAAATGGTATATATATATATATATATACATTGAAAAAAAAAGAATAGAATGACCAAAAATATTGAACAATACAATAGAACACATGAAAATCGCCAACAATGGACTCCGGGAAACATTGTCTTACAAGCAACAGATAGCCCGACTTAGTAAAAACACAAAATGTGAGCTGACCAGTTTTACGTGCACAGAAACCTCCCAATTTGCTTACTAGTATCTATCTATATATATTTACCATATATGCATGTCGTAAGAGTAAACCCGATTATATCTTTAACAAAAGACTGCACACAACTCGTCTATTTAATGATAAAGGACCTCGAAATGTAGAACAATTGAAACGAGAAAAACAACGGCCAGATTTATGAACCAAACAATACAACGAAAAATAACACCCTGACAATTATGAACAATAATATTTTCCGACAAGTGGGACTATACACAGATGCTTACTTCTCAGACTTGAACCTTGAAACAATATACGTAACATTTCTTTTTTCATGTTCTCGTAAATTATCTACGTTGGATACTAGTATGCAATGTTGGTTGGCATTGACGAAGTCGAGGAGGTAGGACTAACGCCTGTTGTTTTAGACAGTGTCGTCAAAATATTTGTGAAAGTTTCTGATTCCGTTAGTTTACGAGGAATCATTAAACGTATTTGAATGATATTTGGAAGGTAATTGTATAAACATTGTAATACCTAATTTCTATATGGAGATTATTTTGCCTAGCTCCCACAGTTTTGACTTTGAAACTTTTGCACATTTTACATTTTAAAGTTTGTGATTATGTCACTGTAAGGAACACCACTTATTCTACCCCATTCCCTCAGTCATGCTTCATCGACTGAAAATTTTGCATAGTTTATATGTTCTGTCGTTCATATTAAAACCCTTGCATTATACTATCAAAAATTATATACAGGCGAGACACCTCGATGTGTCAACAGTTCATTTACATTTTAAACATTACTTGAAATATAATAAATTCATTAAGACCACACAAATATTTTTATAAAAAGGATTCTAAATTTTAAATATTCTAAAAAATCCATAGAATGTTCAATGTGATTACTTCATGGTGAGGATGCAATGTCAGGAACTTTAAAAGAATAAGAGAGGGTGTGTATGGGGGGTACATAATAGAGAGTAATGGGCAAAAAGTATAAAGAGTAAAGAAAAATGGACTAAAAATATAGAAAATAATGAGGTGCTAAAATATAAAGAATAGAGAATAATGGGCAAAAAGTAAAAAGAATAGAGAAAAATGGCATAAGAAATTAAAGAATACAGAAATGAAGGACCCCCACCTGTTCCAGACCCTGATAAGAGTTCAGCAGTTTAGAGCCCCCTTGTCATTCTCAAGTGTTCCTTGTAGGACTCCACCCATTCCAGACCCTGATAAGAGTTCAGCAGTTTAGAGCCCCCTCGTCATTCTCAAGTGTAGGACCCCTACCCATTCCAGACCCTGATAAGAGTTCAGCAGTTTAGTTTAGAGCCCCCCTCGTCATTCTCAAGTGTTCCTTGTAGGACCCCACCCATTCCAGACCCTGATAGGAGTTCAGCAGTTTAGAGCCCCCTCGTCATTCTCAAGTGTTCCTTGTAGGACCCCACCCATCCCAGACCCTGATAAGAGTTCAGCAGTTTAGAGCCCCCTCGTCATTCTCAAGTGTAGGACCCCTACCCATTCCAGACCCTGATAAGAGTTCAGCAGTTTAGTTTAGAGCCCCCCTCGTCATTCTCAAGTGTTCCTTGTAGGACCCCACCCATTCCAGACCCTGATAAGAGTTCAGCAGTTTAGAGCCCCCTCGTCATTCTCAAGTGTTCCTTGTAGGACCCCACCCATTCCAGACCCTGATAAAGAGTTCAGCAGTTTAGAGCCCCCTCGTCATTCTCAAGTGTAGGACCCCTACCCATTCCAGACCCTGATAAGAGTTCAGCAGTTTAGTTTAGAGCCCCCCTCGTCATTCTCAAGTGTTCCTTGTAGGACCCCACCCATTCCAGACCCTGATAAGAGTTCAGCAGTTTAGAGCCCCCTCGTCATTCTCAAGTGTTCCTTGTAGAAGTGTTTTGTAGAGTGTTGTTTGTCTTTTCGTGTTGTGTCTTTTTTTTTGCCACGGTTTTATCAGCTTCTTTTAATTCGACTTATAAATTTTGATTGTCCCTGTGGTATCTCCGCCTCTTATTCGTTTGACTTATATAGTAAGTTGTGACTACGTGCAAAATTGTTAGACTTGTAACATGAAATATGCATATTATTACATAATAAAAACACAATTCCTCATTCATAAAAAAAAACCCGAATGAATGAAAGTATTGTTACGTCATTTATTTTTTGAATATTTTAATTTGCTAGATGTCATTGATGAAAATCAACGTGTTTAATTTCCCACTGTTAAATCATAGATTTTATCTATACAATATGCAATGTAATGAATAGTAAAAATTCTTTACATACTTATAGTTGTGATAAACATTAAAAAGGTTATACAAACGGAACTGTCAGCGAAAAAAAAACAGACGGAGAATTAAACTTGTTGGCTGCCGTGGGATATCATGTTTATATCCCCATCCTTTAGGAATTTCGATGGATAGTCGTCTAATTGGTAACCATACCACATCTCCATATTTATATATAGAAAGTTATTTTGGGAAAGGTATGATGTTGGTACATCTTTTAATTTATTTAAACAATCTTGACATTATCATATTGGTGTACAGTATGTGTTGACCTCTAGGACAAACACTATCAGTGGTGGATCCAGGGGCGGAGAGAGCGTACGCCTCCTGTTTGCATGATTACCAAAAACAAGAAAAACATCATGTTTTTCATACGTATATCAATTGTTAGTATACAATTGTCGTAAAAAAAATCGCCACGCTTCAAACGGCGCTATATCTTTAATTAGCGGGTATTGCGCCCCCTTTCAAAAATCATGGCCCTGGCTCCGCCCTGTACAGTGTTCACCCTCAGTTTGAATAATTGCAGAGGAATAACCGGTAAGCCATGAAAGGGAAGAAAAACTTCTTGTGGTTTACAGATCGCCTGTTTTACCTTTTAAAAACAGTAACCAAACTGACAAAAAGTTATTGTGAAACAAAAACTTTTTTATTTTTCATTTATTAACTGTTGAATTGTAATTTGAAATTTCGAAATATACAAAGATAATGGATGACGGATTAAAGACTTCGTTGCAATCAATAAATCTAACATAATACACAATGTCATGGAATAGAAGTTCCTTCATGATACAAGTTCCAAACGGAAGAAATTATATCATTTCCACTGAAAGAAATATTACAGTATTTGTTTCGGACGGAACAAATATGAACAGATAGTATAGCATTAATTGTTGAAAACAAATTTTCAGAGGAACTTCTGTTATAGGATGAACAAATATATGTTAATTTAATCTTATATTTGTGTATCAAGTTTATTGGTTATATATATTAGAAGATGTGGTATGAGTGCCAATGAGAAAACTCTCTATCCAAGTCAAAATTTATAAAAGTAAACCAATATAGGTCAAAGTACGGTCTTCAACACGAAGCCTTGGCTCATACCGAACAGCAAGCTATAAAGGGTCCCAAAAATTACTTGTGTAAAACCATTCAAACGGGAAAACCAACGGTCTAATCTATATAAAAAACGAGAAACGAGAAACGCGTATGAACCACATCAACAAACGACAACTACTGAACATCAGATTCCTGACTTAGGGCAGGTGCAAACAATTGCAGCGGGTTTAAACGTTTTAATGGTACCAAACTTATTGTATTCTTGTTTTTACATGTATGTATCTATCTATTATTGCTCGACTCGTATGGGTGTAATTTTGCAAGAAAGATTATATAAAAGATAAAATCATAATTAGTTTAACTTTAGACTGCTGATGACAATTTCTGATCGAGCAAGTTTATCATGTAAAAATATGAAGGACAACAGTGGCGGATCCAGAACTTTTCATAAGGAGGGGGGGGGCCTCCAGTCATGCTTCAGTGATTCCCTATATAATCAACCAAATTTTTCCCACGAAAGGGGAGGGCCGGGCCCCCCAGCCCCCCCCCCCCTGGATCTGCCTATGGACAATACTCTTTTTAGATAGTACAAAATAAAGATACACAACTTTCACAAATTTAGTGATATCACATACCCCTCACTGAAACGCTTTTGAGGTGAAGAACATTCATATAAAATCAACTGTCTGGTATCTGTCACCAATAGAACATCACCAATACTAAAATGTTATACTTTTGTTATCACTTGGCGTCCGCCATCGTCCGTCGTCCGTCGTAAACCTTTTCAAAGATCTTATACTCTGAAACGAATACACCAATTTCATCTAAACTTTGGGTAAATGGTCCTTATGGTATTTAGTATATTTTTTGGGTTTTTGTATTAGGACTGGGCGTTGTTCTATGAGATATACATAATCCTTTACGTTAAGATATGCAGCCTGCATTGGAATCAATGGAAACGCACGAAGAATAGAAAATATTACAACAGTGCATGCATGTTTAAAATCACGGTTCGAAAAAAATTCATACAACGCAATAACGTCTTTTTAAAACTAACTACCGCATTGGTAGCACTGTGAGGTCTTTAATGATTAGGTTAATATAAAGGGGAAATTACAAATTAGACAACTTTGCTTTAAAATAGAGTACAAAGATGTAAACAAAAATACAGGTTACCATAAGGCCTCAACCTTTAGAAAAACTAATACCGTATAGTAAGATATACAAAGCCTTGGAATAACAAAATCTGAAACACTGAATTCAAAAGATAAATCCAACGGCTTGATTAACCGACAAAATTTGTTTTGTTGAGTTTTGTGGGATGATATTTCAACAGACGGTCTGTATTTCAATGGGTACTAATTGTGCACCCCTATTTTCGACGACCTGTTTTGTACTCATATGAGGGAGAATTGATTTTTATATACATGATGATGTCCTGTCACTCAGTAACCCACATTTCAGTGAGAGCTTGCAGCTTGTATGTCCCATTGACTTTGAACTAAGGGTTTTATCGAAATTAGAATCTTTATATTTTTAGGAATATGACACAGATGTGCAACTTTAAACTAGATGATCTACGACAATGATATGATTTCAACTTTCCAATTGTCAACTTCTCAATTATCAGCTCTAACATACCCTCTGCCCATCGTATGGAGTATACATATCTCAATAGACACGTCACGCTCGTGCATGGTCCCACTTTGCTTTTCAACAGAGTTATGAATAAAAAGACAATAAAATACATCAAACTTACGATCATGAACACAAGCGACATGTTTTCTTTAGATGTCAGAATAGTCGTCTTATCTTGAAATTTAGTATTTTCTGATTGTGACCTATTTCGAATTTATCTTTTCAACGGATTTATGAGATATGAACATCGGTTATCAATTTTTTCCTCAAATTTATGCTTCAAAAATAAACGAAAAACAATTCTGGCAACCACTTAAACATGAGGTTAAGCGTGTCTGTGAGCGCTAATGCCTCCCATAACGTAAGACGCTAGAGTAATAGCGCACCTGTCATGTAAAATCAGTTGGAAACGGTTTGACCCATAAGATCATGCAGTACTATAAGCACAAAAACAAATAAGTCCAAGTTAGCTTTTGGAAAAAAGTATTTAATACTAGATTCCGTTTAGGCCAGCGATTTTTTTTTATCAATATGACTTACAAATTTTGAAAACTTCTAATGAAAAGTAAACATTAAAATGTTTTAAAATAATGAAAATTTGTCGATGATGTCGTTTTATCTAATTTACGGACAAGAACAGCATGCGTTTTGTTTCAGTTACTGACTTGAATAGCATGCGTTTTATCTCAGTTACGGACTTGAATAACATGCGTTTTATCTCAGTTACGGACTTGAACAACATGCGTTTTATCTCGGTTACGGACATGCACAACATGCGTTTTATCTCAGTTACGGACTTGAACAAATACCTTTTATGTCAGTTATGAACATGAACATCATGCGTTTTATCTCAGTTACGGACTTGAAAAACATGTCTTTTATCTCAGTTACGGACATGAACATTATGCGTTTTATCTCAGTTACGGGCAAGAACAACATGAGTTTTATGTCAGCTAAGGACTTTAATAAAATGCCTCTTATCTCATTTACGGATGCCTTTTATCTCAGTTAGAACAACATGCGTTTTATCTCAGTCACACATCCAAGTTACGGACAAGAACAACATATCTTTTATCTCAGTTACGGACATGAACATCATGCGTTTTATCTCAGTTACGGACTTGAACAACATGCGTTTTATCTCAGTTATCGACAAGAACAACATGTCTTTTAATTCATTTACAGATGCCGTTTATCTTACTTACGAACAAGAATATCATGCGTTTTATCTCAGTTACGGACTTGAACATTATGCGTTTTATCTCAGTTACGTACATGAACAACATGTCTTTTATCTCATTTACAAATGCCTTTTATCTCAGTTACGGACAAAAATATCATGCGTTTTTTCTAAGTTACGGACATGAACAACATGTCTGTTATCTCATTTACAGATGCCTTTTATCTCAGTTACGGACATTAACAACGTGCTTTTTATCTCAGTTACGGATATGAACAACATGTCTTTTGTCTCAGTAACGGACATGAACAACATGCCTTTTATCTCAGTTACAGACATGAACAACATGTCCTTCATCTCAGTCAAGGACATGAACATCATGCGTTTTATCTCAGTTACGGACTTGAACAACATGTCTTTTATCTCAGTTACGGACATGAACATTATACGTTTTATCTCAGTTACGGACATGAACAACATGTGTTTTATTTCAGTTACGGACTTGCACAGCATGCGTTTTATTTCAGTTACGGACTTGCACAGCGTGCGTTTTATTTCAGTTACGGACGTGTAAAACATGTCTTTTGTCTAAAGTGCGGAAATGAAAAACATGTCTTTCGTCTAAGTTATGGAAATGAAAAACATGTCTTTTGTCTAAGTTACGGAAATGAAAATCATGTCTTTTGTCTAAGTTACGGAAATATTTTTTTTACATTTTACTACATCATCACGGTCGATTGTTAATTATCACTTTCTCTGATATAATCTCGTGCAGGGCCAGTTCTCTTTCATGTTAGATAAACGCTTATAAAACTTTTCGGAGGATTACTTCTTATTCTAACAATTAAATTTTGACAAAAAATTATTTGTATCGAATTCTTCATCCTGCTTATTTGGGATTAACTCAAAACATGATTTTCGACAGCACACCCCAGAGGTGGATACATGGTCCGAGGAAAATGGGTGTATTTGTTCAAGTTGGGCGTAACGAGGCGAACATTTTTTGACAATATTTTAGTAAAAAATATATTTTTCCGAACATAAAGGGTTGGGTGGCGTTATCAAATAATAAAAAAAGCACACACACACACACCTAACATTAAGACACAGATAAAGAAAAAATAGGTACCTCGATCTAAGAGTACTCGCACTTGGTAAACTAGAGGCTCTAAAGAGCCTGTGTCGCTCACCTTGGTCTATGTGCATATTAAACAAAGGACACAGATGGATTCATGACAAAATTGTGTTTTGATGATGGTGATATGTTTGTAGATCTTACTTTACTGAACATTCTTGCTGCTTACAATTATATCTATCTATAATGAACTTGGCCCAGTAGTAACAGTGGAAAATATTTTGTAAAAATTTACAAAAATTTACAAAATTTATGAAAATTGTAAAAAATTGACTATAAAGGGCAATAACTCCTTAAGGGGTCAATTGACAATTTTGGTCATGTTGACTTATTTGTAGATCTTACTTTGGTGTACATTACTGTTGTTTACAGTTAACTCTATCTATAATAATATTCAAGATAATAACCAAAACCTGCAAAATTTTCTTAAAATTACCAATTCAGGGGCAGCAACCCAACAAAGTTTGCCTGATTGGTTTGAAAATTTCAGGTCAGATAGATCTTGACCTAATGAACAATTTTATCCTTGTCAGATTTGCTCTAAATGCTTTGGTTTCAGAGATATGGGCCAAAAACTGCATTTTACCCTATGTACTATTTTTTAGCCATGTCGGCCATCTTGGTTCGCGGGCGGGGTCATCGGACACATTTTTTAAACTAGATATCCTAATGATGATTGTGGACAAGTTTGGTTAAATTTGTCTTAGTAGTTTCAGAGAAGATTTTTGTAAAAGATTACAAAAATTTACGAAAAGTGGTTAAAAATTGACTATAAAGGGCAATAACTCCTTAAGGGGTCAACTAACCATTTTGGTCAAGTTAACTTATTTGTAGATCTTACTTTGCTGAACATTATTGCTGTTTACCGTTTATCTCTATCTATAATAATATTCAAGATAATAACCAAAAACGGCAAAATTTCCTTAAAATTACCAATTCAGGGGCAGCAACCCAACAACGGGTTGTCAGATTCATCTGAAAATTTCAGGGCAGATAGATCTTGACCTGATAAACAATTTTACCACATGTCAGATTTGCTCTAAATGCTTTGGTTTCAGAGATATAAGCCAAAATCTACATTTTACCCCTTTGTTCTATTTTTAGCCATGGCGGCCATCTTGAATGGTTGGCCGGGTCACCGGACACATTTTTTAAACAAGATACCCCAATGATGATTGTGGCCAAGTTTGGTCAAATTTGGCCCAGTAGTTTCAGAGGAGAAGATTTTTGTAAAAGTTAACGACGACGGACGACGACAGACGACGACGACGACGGACGACGACGGACGACAGACGCCAAGTGATGAGAAAAGCTCACTTGGCCCTTTGGTCCAGGTGAGCTAAAAATATGTACCTCGATCTAAGAGTACTCGCACTTTGTAAACATTAGGTACCTCGATCTAAGAGTACTCGCACTTTGTGAAAAAATAGGTACCTCGATCTAAGAGTACTCGCACTTTGTAAACATTAGGTACCTCGATCTAAGAGTACTCGCACTTTGTAAAAAATAGGTACCTCGATCTAAGAATACTCGTACTTTGTGTAAAAAACACTATGATTCAAACAAAATATTCTCTGAAACTGACATTATCAAAATTTTTGATTTCTTGATTGACAACATATTTGATACTTTCGGAAGACGTGTTTTTCAACAAACAAATTAACTGTGTTCCTCTTCTTGTCGACTTGCTTCTTTATTCATAGGAGACAGGATTTCATACCAAAGACGAATGAAAAGAATCTAGTATTATCATTTAACTTCACATTCCGCTATATAGATTTTGTCCTCTCCCGGCCTAAATAATTCAAAGTTGCTACAACAGATACAGGTCAGTCAGTCTGCCTCATTTCTCAACTTATATCTGGAAGTTGACAATGAGTGTCGTTTGAGAACAAAACTAAATTTACGACAAATAAGATGATTTTAGCTTCCTAATTGTAAACTTTCCATTTCTATGTAGCATCATTCCAACAGTGCCTGTGTGAGCCAAAATTTGTTCCTGTGAAAAAAGTTCCAGTGGAACTTATATCACAGGAAATATGTTCTGGGAGAACTTTTTTCACAGATAATTTCTATATAATTTGTTCCATCTCTATAAAATAAGTTCCACACTTTACCTGGTGAAATAAGTACCGGGTTGGTGAAATTTGTTCCTTACCTAGTGAAATAAGTTCTGGGTTTATGAGATTTGTTCCTTACCTGGTGAAATAAGTTCCGAGTTTGTGAGATTTGTTCCTCACCTGGTGAAATAAGTTCCTTGTCTGTGAAATATGTTCCACTGGTTAAACAAGTTATCTTATATACTGAGCATTTGTCATCAGTCAGTTTGAAGTTATCATTCAAGTGCATTATAAAAATAAGTAGTATATTAATAATATAATAGATAAAAAGTGTAAATCATCCAGTTTGGATCCTATGGAGTATAGCAAATGTTTGATTATATATTCTGTAAAAAATATCTAAATGACACTTTTGAACCAGAAAAGATTAGAATAAGAAAAATCATTCAGAAAAAAAGTATAGTTTAAGAGGAACATATGTACTAATTTGAAAAGGACAAAGTGACTTGATCAAAAGACATGTAGAAAAAAAAGACACACTCTTTTGAAACTGTGCCATGTCCTAAGTACATGTATGACTAGAAAAGGGGCCATGGCAGTTAACAGGAACCAAGGAGGAATACCGCATAAAACATAAATACAAATTAGAACAAGGGGCCATGGCAGTTAACAGGAACCAAGGAGGAATACCGCATAAAACATAAATACAAATTATGATACATTACCATCGCTTTTATTTCTTATCTTCATCCTATAGTTACAGTCATGCCTTCAATTGCAAATGTATCCCATGCAAGTACACTCAGTACAGCATTTAGCTTGCATTATAATTTAAGTGTAACAAGAAAATGTTTCGGTGTGCAATAATGATTGAGCGGAACTTATTCATTAGTTTCTATGAAATATTTACATGTTCGTTTAAAACTAATGTCACAGGAACTTATTTAAAACTTTTTAATATTAATTGAAACAAAATTCATGGAGCTATGATTTTTGTTCCGGAACTTATTTCACATTTGGCCAAAAAATTAGTTCTGGAACAAATTTTACAGTGCTGGAACATATTTTCTGTGATATAAATTCCGGTGGAACATATTTCCTATGAAATTTGTTCCGGCGGAACAAATGTCACGCCGGAACAAATTTTTTGTTACACCTGCATATGGAGTATATTTATATTTATTTTGTTTATATTATATGATGCATGCTCATGTTCAATTTGTATTGTTATATATATTGTATTGTGGAGAAGACTTATAAGTATGTTTTACTTGTGTCTGATCCTTTTTTGCTTTGAGCAAATAAAATATGTTTAAACTAAATATGGAGTATATATCTTCTTGTTCTTGTTCTTGTTGGTCAGTCTTTAGTTTCTATGTTGTGTTTTATAGTTTGTCTTTATTTAGTTTTGTGTTATTTTGTTTTACCATGGCGTTGTCAGTTCCTTTTCGACTATCCCTTTGATATCTTTCGCCTTTATTTTACTGAGAACTAGTTCAAAACCAACTAACAACTAATAAACAATTTAAAGCATGCTTTCCTTTCAATCAGTACACACAGTATTTTAAGTACACATTTCACCGATTTGGTGTAAAGACGTCATAAACAGTCTGAGAAAAGAACTATCCAACTGTATGGACTTGTATGTGTGGAATTCTTTTTTTTTTACCGACATTTCATAATTCTAATTGTTTAAATTTAATTTACTCTATTATTATATTTGGCATAAATTTCTTTACATATTTTGTTATTACATAATTTTTTGCAAGTTGACACATGAGTGTGTAATACGGATTGATTGTCATAATCTGTGACAGTTTGGACAATAATTCCCGAATACGTGACATACATGACCTATAGCGGAAAACTAATTGCTCTTTTAATCTATTGTTATTTCTACCTGCATCTGTTAATTAATTTAAATCCCTTAATTGCATACATATGTTTATCTATTCATGTACAGAAACGGTCATAATAAACAAGTTGGGAAATATACTCACTGGTCGTCAGAATGGCCAAAGCAACATCGTCGTACCGTTTAAAAGAGAAAATTAACAATAGGGAACAAAAAATCGTTTCTTTGACGTAAATTCTGAATATTATTTGTTTATAAATAAATTTCCTTTGGTTAATTTACAGGACTCATTCTTCGTTTTTTAAAGAAAACATATGCTCAATTTAACGGTAAAGGTTTTTGAATTTATCAATTACTAATGGAATTTAGACAGTTTGGTCGGCATATAAACAGTGATGCATAACTACACAGGAACAAGTCTGCTACTAAACATATGGCAAAATCAAAGGTACTTTATTTAAATCATTTGCACCACGTGACTTTGTCCCTTTTGTTCAAATTACTTCCCTTAGCTTAAGATTGAAAATATGATTTATTATAGATTTGCGGATAATCCAGTCCTTTTCCGTCATGTATCTAAAACTAATGTATCTTTAAAAACTTCCTTTGGCGGATATTTACAAAAATGCTGTGTAATTCTAAGGGAAAATGCTTAAAATTTGACTTTTTACGAAATGGGAAGGTTGAAATCATCATGTTTTTAAAAGAATTTGGCCGAAAACTTAAGAAAGCAGGTAAGTTAAAAGTTATTTAACTATAAAATTCAACCTACAAGGTGTTTCCCTATATGCGAACAAATCATGAACAATATCTTCTTGCATGTGTATTTCTGTTTTGAATCTTGCTATTTTACGATTTTACGTCATATTATTTGATCTTATATAGCAATTACACAATGGTTACGCTTCCGATTTTTAAACTAAAAAGGCCGAAAGATTTCAGAGTAAACAATGACCATTTGTACACGGACAGAAGCCTAAAAACATGTACAATTCACCTATATGCGAACAAATTGTTCATTCGACATAGGTATTTGCATATTGGCATTTTTATTAAAAGGGCTTATATAATCCTATTGTAATGGCTGCCGTCATGATAAGGCAAAATGGCCGCTATGCAAATTAGCAAATTACCCCAAATTTTGCCATATGATAAGCGTCCAATTGGTGCCAACAGGAATACCTCAGTACAACTCGCCAATATACTTTATTGTCGACTTGTACAGAGATATTCAAGGTGTACTTTAATAGCTATAATAAAGACTCAGTATAAACGGTACATTTTCATGGTTCTCTTATGTAGAAAATATAGCTAACACAAATAAAATACAGGAAATAGACTATAAACAAGAGAAGAGTTCATTCTCAAAAAAATATTAAAAAAGAACTTAAAGATAGCTTGGAAAATATATTCAATGAAAAATTAAAATCAACTTATGAAACAAGTAAAATGTTCTTGTACAGTAAAATTAAGACAAAATATGAATTAGAGAAATACATTCTTAAAAATAATTTTGAAAATCGAAAAATTACAATTATTTCTATCTTCATTTTATATTGTGCAGCTTACTGTTCCGTTCATTAAAAAGTCATTTGCACTGCATAAATATTATCACATATTTTTTTACTATATATGATGTTTGATATTTTATAATTTTGTATATATTTGTATTGTAGTAGTGTGTATATGCCTTCAACCCCTCGGGGTATAAATATGTATTTCATTTTAATGAATAAATAAATAAATATAATCATGCATCTCAGCACACTTCCAGTAAGTCTATTATATTCACCTTTTCCAAAACTGAAGAAGGCTTTATATAAATCTGCAATCGGTCTTTTTCAAGGGACCATTTAAGTAAATAAGAAAACTTTTAAGATTGTGTCGAAGTGTTATGTTGTGTAGAAAGCCGAAAAGTCATAACTGTCAATCGAATCGAAAGGACAAAGTCAATAAAAATCATGTTATAAGTTATTAAAGAGTTTTGTACACTCCCGAAGAAAACAACTAATAATCTGAAACTAATATTGCAGACTTATATGTTTCTGCTAAAGTAATAGATAGCACCTAGTCCTATAATATATGCCTTCGCATTATATTTTCGTTATTTAACGTTTTCATGCTGATATTTTATTTTCTTTAATAAACGTATTTACACTTTTGGTATTTAACTATATTTTGCCTCCGAATGACCTTAGATCTACTCCGAATAACCTTTTGACGTCAGGCAACAATCACTTTTTAATTGACGTCAAATGTTTTGAATTATGATGTCAAAGTTTACGGGAACCTGTGTGATTTTACGTAATGGCGGACAAATTTGCTTACAAGTGTAAATACGTCTATTATAAGCGGCACATTGATAGTAAAAACAAAAAATAGTAAATTTAAAAATAAGAAATAGCAAAATAAGTAAAAAAAAAAAAAATATCAGAAATAAACAGAAACAGAAATTAATGGCCCGAAGTCATATATTATAGGACGTATTTAAGATAACACAAAGGATTTGTATAGTAAAGAAGGATTGGAATCTCGTGGACTTTTCTTACTATACAAATCCTTGATATAAACACCTAGCCGGTTCGAGAATTCCATTATTTTCATATACTTTGAATAAAAAGTAAATAACAAATTCATTAAGCAGGTCCAATCAAAAATATAGTTTTTTGACTCAATTATTGGCTAAGGATATTTTTAAAAAATAAGAAAAATCGGGTTTCCCTTTGGTTGTAACTTTTTCATGAATGACATTCCAACGGAAATGACGATTTAGATCTTTTTTCACAACATGTCGTTGTTTTATCTGCTATAATGTAGCTATTTACAGCAGAAGGGAAAAAACAACGAAAATTGAACATTCATTTCTAATCTGATAATCGTTTGCACGACGAAGTTATTTTAACTTAATTATTAAAGAAAATTGGAATCACATGACAGTAAATCGTGCAGTTCTAAAAATATCCACGCGGAGGAATATAAAAAATATTAATAGTTCCGGAAGCCATTGGGGGAAGTGTCGAGGGGATTTATACAAGTAACAATAAGTGTTTATTTCCGATTTACTAAGGAATATTCTTACATGATATAGCCACAAGGGATCATCATTTTATTCTGACTATTGATAAACATTGTGATGAAGTTACACAGTTCGTTGTGGATTACGATTTTTGGACTGTTTTTATTTGTGTCCAAATCAAATTCTGAACAGGTAATACACAAAAATGTTGACGAATTGATACACACGTGTAGATAAAGCACTTACGATCGACAGATCGTATATTTAAAAATTCTACTGAATATATTTGCAAATACTGTACCAAGAAGGGCCTTTTTGTTTATTATATGATAGTCCCATAAAAGCACAAATACAAGCCCTCTAAACAAAGCATTTTTAGATGAGTCACCATTGGGGGTGGTATATGATTTAGTACCATACATTGTGTACATGTACCCCGAAAACAACAGGGATGGTTGCATTATTTGCTTTAAGAACCCATGCTTTGAAAGATAAAATTTATGAAGAGAATTTAAGATGTAGGTTGTATGTTTAAATGATATGATCATTTGAAAAAGAAACAGAAACTTGTGTACAATAAAATCGAACTGTAAATCTTAAAACGGATCTCCTGTAGTTGGTGATCGCAATACTGGTATACCAGTATTGTCCACAATACTGGTATAAAAATTTTGTACCAGTATTGTAACTTTTTTTTAAAAAAACAGCAATACTGGTACATTACTGATATACCAGTATTGTAGCTGTATTGTTCACTATACTTTAAGGTGTATAATGAAAAATGAATTTTAAGCAAAATTAGATATTGAAGATCACAGGGAGATTAAATGAACTCAAAAAGATTATAGAGGATAATTTTGAAATCAATTAACAACCAGTTAAAAATAATTACTATAATTGTACAAATAAACAAAAGATTATTGTAATTAAATCATCTCATTCAAACAATTGTTAATTATATAAATAGTTGCTAATAATTTTATCATATTTCTATATTTTATTTAATTCAATTTAGATCAATGTAGATAAAATAAAATAAAAGCTTTATTATCTGAGTTATTATTTAATAAATTCAAGCAAATTATTACACTATAACACTGTAAATTCAGCATTTACATGTATGATCATGTATGCCATCGTATTTTTTTTACAGATATTTTAATACATGTATACTAAGATTCTAAGCATTGTTTGTCTTTATTTTCTTATCAATCTTTCACAATAAACATGATAAAAGATATCAATATCCATTAAACATAAAAAGTTGCTTAATAGGGGAACCTGATTATAATCAAATTAACTGCTTTTACTAGTTTGTCTACATGAATGTAAAGGGTAGTTTAAGCAGTTGATTCAGAACCATGGGCAATACAATTTGTAGCAGATATATCTACTGGTACAAATACTCAAATACTAATACTAGACAAGCACTCCTACAGTAAGAGAGCCGTACAGGTGCTATCTAAACAAGCTTGTAATCTAGTAAGCGTAAGAGAAAGTCCACAGACTGAATACATAAATATCAATATACATGTAGGAAGTGGGGATTGCAGAAATGCCATCTGAAGAAGAAATAAACAATAGCAATGTTGATGATACAGAAGCTATAACAGCATTAATGTCAATATAAAATTCACTAAAATATACTATTGGAAAGAGAGAGCTGGAAGAAAACATAGAAGAAAGTAAAGAGTTTGTTAAAATGCTGAGACAGTACGGTTCCCTTTAGAAAAAAACATCAGAAGATTTAAAACTTTCTTTGATTACAATCGCAGTGTACCATCAATGGCATCATCAGTTAAACATACAATCATTCCATATAAAATTGTCATGTCATATGTTAATATCATTATGCATATATATGTGACACCTTTGATAAAAGATTAATTACCTATAGGTATTGTTTATTTAAAAAAAACACAATACTGGTACAATACTGGAATACAATACTGGTACAAAATTTTTATACCAGTATTGTGCACAATACTAGTATACCAGTATTGCGATCACCAACTACAGGAGATCCCTTAAAACAAATACCACTGTTCATCTTGTTCCTTGTGTATTTGATTTTCTTTAACTTAGGAAACTGTTTTTTGATTAGTGGATGTTTTACCAAAGTTGAAAATTTTCAGTTACGGCAGCTGAAAGTGAAACCTTGGTATAAACAAAAAAAAACCCAATGACATACTTGTATACAAATGTAAAGTTCTGTAATTGCCAGAGGTTGATTTCCTTAAACATGATCTAAATATTGATACAATTTTAAAACTCAATTGGATATGATGCTTTAAGGAAATCTATACTCAACTAAGTCTATTTTAATGAAGTTTTACATTGTTATAATCATAATTGTGTTTCTTTCCATTCTGAAGGATTATAAATTATAATGGTTGTGTGTTTTTGTCTCTCCTACATGGTTTTTGATCAGTGTTCAAATGAACTAGATAAACACAAACAATGTTTTCCGTGTATAGTAATTGAATTAAAAAGGTTTTTGTGAAATTATCTATATGTTTTGCCATCTTTCACCCCTTTCATTCATATAAATTTTTCAAGAAGGCATACTAATAATAATCTAATAATTTCATTTTTGTCTTTATTCATGTATAAATGCAAGTCGGAGATTTCCTTTCTGTAATGATAAAAAATAATTATACTGTTATTCTGTAAGCCAGTACAAAATATGATTTAAGTGTTTTTCCAGAATCAATATAGAAACATAAAACATCTTAACGGCTTAGGAACCAATGCTATGTGCAAGTTATTTAATGTTATTCAGTCATTAATAGATTTCTAGGATGAAGAAAAGAAAAATAGTCTTACAGATGTACATTTTTACAATGTACAGGGTTCTCACTAAGGCGAGTCCATGAGTCCTGGACTCATGAAAATCTGTCTGGACTCACCATTTTTAAAACTGGTGAGTCCAAAGATGCATCAAGATTAAAATATTTTGTATAAACTGCATGAACACACATATCATTTTATACCAAAAGTTTAAAAGTAATCTAAATTTAATGTCATTTCATTGCCCTATTAGGTCATGGAGACTAAAATGATAAATTACATTGCAATAAAGTATCTTCTTCTTACTGTTGGACTCACCATGGCCAAAAATGATAAGTCCTTGGACTCGCCTTCAAAAGTCATTAGTGAGAACCCTGCAATGTATATATATATATATATTCATACCACACACAAAAAAAGTTCCTTAAGTTATAAAGTTATAGCCATTTTTTAATGGGAAATATAAATTGTCAGTTGTATACATTTATTGGTTTGAAAATCTGGAAGATTCTTATACATATTGTATATTCAACATATAGCATACATATTTATTGTCTTTCCATTTATAAAGTATTAGATATATAAAGATCTTCTCAGTTAAAATGAAATAAAACAAATTTCTGAAAATGGTTGATTACATATATATGTAAGATTAAATGGAAGGTAGATTTAAAATATATTGGAATTCTGATTCACAAATGATTTTCCTACAAATACAGGAGAAACCTATTATACACTGTCACGTATATTTCACACACAGAAACATAGATTCACTTCAAAGAAATACCCCATAAATTCCATTGTTATCGGATATATCCGGTAAAACACAAAAGTCTATAACACCCTAAGGTTTTTTAAAACCAATCAAATAAATAGATTTGAAAACATTTTCCTTTTGACCCTAAACAATACCCAAATGACTCAATTTAGGTATAAATGTTAGTACAAGTATGTGCTGGTAATATTATACTTAATTATCTTGTGACATAATTGTATAAAGATTTTAATTATACGATCATAAAGACAATTAAATTGTTATAAAATATCAATTAACCTTGCCTGTCTTATGAGGTTAGACTGTTTATTGGTAATTGTGTAATGTATAATAGCTCTTAGAGATAAGTGTGTGTAGTAAAGGAGGATGTTTACATGCCCCCAAACACCTTAAACACATTGTTTGATCTTATACAAAACCCAGGGGTGATATATGTATATTGTAATATTTCAAATTTCCCCTACTCAACACATGAAACATGAAATGTACAATTTAATTTTACATTTTATACATGAGATTTGTATGGTGTTTAAACACGTAATGTAAATATTGTTTTAAAATGACTAAGGAATACATCTCTCTGTTTAAATGAAATGTTTTAAATCAAAAATATTTTTAAAATCCAAATAATTAAATAAGTCGGATAGAATTAAGGGAGAGACAGTAATAAATACTGTATATAAGAATATTTATTATTCCAATCAAGGGCCCTTGATGGGCAGCATAACATGTACACATGTATATAGGTATGTCTATCGGGAGTTACAGCATACATGTACATTCTGTTGCTCATTATTGAAGGCCATACAGTGACCTACAGGTATACACTTCTACGTCTCTTGGGAGAGTTGTCTCATTGAATTGGCAATCGTACCACATCTTCTTATTTTTATAAATGTAAATGTATACATATGTTTTTATCTAATTAAGATAATTTTAAAACCAGAAGCATTCTTTATGATACTTTGGGCGTTAAATAAAGCAATGCAGAAATTAAAGTAGTGTTAAAGTCATTAACTTTCCAAAAAACTGCTGTGCAACCTGTGAAAATTACGTAACTTTCATAAATTGTTTTAGCCAGCTTTTTCTTTGATGTCTTGGATATACATAATTCAATAAACCATTTAGACATTGTTTTCAAGCTAATTAATTTGGGATATTTTGATATACATTTTTTGTAGCTGGTTTTTTGTTCATATTAAAGCAATTTGTAATTGATCTCTTTTAATTGTTACATTAGTAATTTCTGATGTCTACAGAGATTACTTAGTATTTGAAGAGACAACAGATAATTTTTCAAACGATTGATCAGTTTTATTTTAAATTGGTTGCCCTGTGTTTGCTGCCTCTGTTAAGCATTTTCTTAAAGGATATACATGTATAGAAATATCTACTAGTACAGGGATGATTGGTGTGATCTCTCACAAATATTCATTTATTCTCTGTTTTGAAGAAGGGTTTTCCTTCGAAAATAATATGCAATACCCACAACCTTCAGTTATTTTTTTTTGCCTAGCAATCAAAACATGAACAAAGTTTCTTTTTCTTATATGAAAATTCATTTGAACTCTTTTTCTGCTTTTAATTTATAGTCAAATATTGGATCAACCACACAGAAAGACATGTTATAGAATTTAATTTTGTATTTAATGTTTTTTTATATTCAGTCCAAATAGAGTGAAAATTATCCCCACTATTTCATACATCACCACTGTATTTAAAATATAATGTAAAGGTAACAGTTTTCAAATATTATAGCCCCACATGTACAGTTATAACACTCTAAAATAAAATCTCTTCAGATAGCACCACTGTAAGAAATGAAATACAATGGCGCTATAAGAGCATGGGGAGAACACCACTGTAAGAAATTAAAGTACCTTGGCGCTTGCTGCTATATGACCGTGGGGAGAACACTGCAGGATAGGTCTCTCTGTCTGTGACTAGTGAAGGAGAATTTAATTACCGTTTACATGCAGATGCACATGGCTCTGTAATTATCACAATTTATGGCCTCTTTACAGTGTTTTGTCAAGAGGGTGTTCTTGCAAGTTGTCTAATTTACTGGAACATGATTAAAGGGAACCAGCTGATCTGTTCTTAAATTGCATATTATGGAAAATGCTGTTTATGTCAACCATATTAAGATAGTATTCTAAAGTTATCGAGGGACCTTACAATTGTAAGAAATGACTCCCAACTTCACATGTATCTATCTTTTAATTATTGAGTCAACAATGACTCTTAAAATTTAGAAGCTCTGGAAAACACTGCCTTGGAGACATTTATCCCATATTATATATTGATATGAATTTTTAATGTACATGTGCCAGTGAGGTATTCTGATAACTGAAACAAATATCATTTTAATTTGTCTTGTAGAAACAGGCATACCTTTGTCCATAATACAATATTCTTTCTTTCGTGTTTTAAAATTGGCTTACGAAAGAAAAGAACTTTTTGTTTAAAAGTGCTAATGATTTAGCACTTAAATGTAAATGCATGTTAAATTATTGCTAATAAAAGTTATTTTCAAACCTAAAAAATACAACATGTATATTGATATAAAATTTATTTATGTTTTTAACCACAATTGCTTGATCTTTATTACGTAGAATATTTAATAAAGGAAATTCCATCGACTACTAAATATGATTTTAGTTCAGGCAGTGCAGATTATGTGTACTTATATTTACATATACACACAATTGCTTTATTCTATCTAATAAATGGTCGCTTCCCTGCTACGTTAACTTAAGTCTACATCAATGCAATTAGTAACGTAAACATATTTTTTCTAGGACAGCCTTCTAAACTTCATAATTATGACATCATTAATGTCATATGTGCTAATTTCATTAAAGTATTTCAGTCTGAATTGTATTTTACACAGCGTTCACACATGTACTCTCCAGCACATGTTAATTATGAGTTTTAATGTCGTATAATGAGGAGTTCATTCAGGATAAAAGCCCAGCAGAGTTAAAATACAATTGCATTCCGTGGGTTTTCAACCTTAATTTAGATATAATTGAATTGGTTTGGTCTTCAAACAGTCATTTTAAAAATAAATTGCTTTATTCTGAAGAGATTGTAGTAGTATTGTCATCATGTCAGACGTGAATCTGTATTTATTAAGTCTCCCAAACGAAGTTTGGGAAGACTTATTGTTTTTGCTCAGTTCTTATTATTATTATTATTCTTCTTCTTCTTCTTCTTCTTCTTCTTCTTCTTCTTCTTCTTCTTCTTCTTCTTCCGCCGCTTTTAAATTTGAACTTGTCCGCACCCGTTCTCCAAAACCGCTTGTCGGATTAACTTAGGGTTTCACAATATGTTAGACTAACATGTCTAGTGGTGCAATCAGGGTTTTGTTTTTGCAATGGGGTTTATAAAGGGGTACTTTGAGGGGCAAAAAGAAAAGAGGGTTTTACTATAGAACCCTATGGGATTTTATTTTTTAAAATTTTCAAATGATTATAAATTGAAAACCGTTCGTGATAGACACAAACTTTTTAATTGAAAATGTTCTAAATGATAAAGCCCATTAAATGAAATACAGGGTTAGTCCCCAGGGGTCACCCCCACCCCCTGCCATTTAAGAAAGTTCTAATACCTTGTAAGTGGTCAAGATCCCCACCCCTAAACCATATATATTCTGGTTTGTCATGCTAAGATGGTTTGAATGATATACAGGGTTAGTCCCCAGGGGTCATCCCCACCCCCTGTCATTTGAGAAAGTTCTAATATCTTGTAAATGGTCGAGATCCCCACCCCTAAACCATATATATTCTGGTTTGTCATGATAAAGCACATCAAATGTTATACAGGGTTAGTCCCCAGGGGTCACCCCCACCCCCTGCCATTTAAGAAAGTTCTAATATCTTCTAAGTTGTCAAGATCCCCACCCCTAAACCATATATATTCTGGTTTGTCATGATAAAGCACATCAAATGTTATACAGGGTTAGTCCCCAGGGGTCACCCCCACCCCCTGCCATTTAAGAAAGTTCTAATATCATCTAAGTGGTCAAGATCCCCACCCCTAAACCATATATATTCTGGTTTGTCATGCTGAGATGGTTTGAATGATATACAGGGTAAGTCCCCAGGGGTCATCCCGACCCCCTGCCATTTGAGAAAGTTCTAATATCTTGTAAATGGTCGAGATCCCCACCCCTAAACCATATATATTCTGGTTTGTCATGATAAAGCACATCAAATGTTATACAGGGTTAGTCCCCAGCGGTCACCCCCACCCCTTGCCATTTGAGAAAGTTCTAATATCTTGTAAATGGTCGAGATCCCCACCCCTAAACCATATATATTCTGGTTTGTCATGATAAAGCACATCAAATGAAATACAGGGGTAGTCCCCAGGGGTCACCCCCACCCCTTGCCATTTAAGAAAGTTCTAATATCTTCTAAGTGGTCAAGATCCCCACCCCTAAACCATATATATTCTGGTTTGTCATGCTGAGATGGTTTGAATGATATACAGGGTAAGTCCCCAGGGGTCATCCCGACCCCCTGCCATTTGAGAAAGTTCTAATATCTTGTAAAAGGTCGAGATCCCCACCCCTAAACCATATATATTCTGGTTTGTCATGATAAAGCACATCAAATGTTATACAGGGTTAGTCCCCAGCGGTCACCCCCACCCCTTGCCATTTGAGAAAGTTCTAATATCTTGTAAATGGTCGAGATCCCCACCCCTAAACCATATATATTCTGGTTTGTCATGATAAAGCACATCAAATGAAATACAGGGTTAGTCTCCAGGGGTCACCCCCACCCCCTGCCATTTAAGAAAGTTCTAATATCTTCTAAGTGGTCAAGATCCCCACCCCTAAACCATATATATTCTGGTTTGTCATGCGAAGATGGTTTGAATGATAGACAGGGTTAGTCCCCAGGGGTCATCCCGACCCCCTGTCATTTGAGAAAGTTCTAATATCTTGTAAATGGTCGAGATCCCCACCCCTAAACCATATATATTCCTATTTGTCATGTCTCGAAGATTTGAATGACATATACGGTCAGTCCCCAGGGGTTCCCCCCACCCCCAATGTTCTAATATCTTGTAAATGGTTGAGATCGCCACCCCTAAACCATATATATTCCTGTTCGTCATGTAATGAACATTTGAATGACGTATAGGGCCAGTCCCCAGGGGTTCCTCCCCACCCCCAATATTCTAGTATCTTGTAAATGGTTGAGATCCCCACCCCTAAACCATATATATTCTGGTTTGTCATGCCAAGATGATTTGAATGATATACAAGGTTAGTCCCCAGGCATCACTAATGCATATAACTTTACTGGACCAAACCAATTTTCAATGGATGTTGCCCAATGTCAGGCGACCCTGGGAATTACGAATTATGGGAGCTTCGTTTGGGAGACTTCGTAACAGCATCCTGTTACATTCATTTCTTGTTAAAGTAGAAATAGTGAAGCTGAACGTGGTGTCACAGAAAATTTCATGGTTATTTAGTGTCAAAAAGAGGGAGTGAAATTTTTTTTTACTTGAATAATTACAAGAAGAAGTTTATTTTTCGACTTATGAGCACATATATGTATGTATACATGTATCATCATTTTATAACCATGATAACAAAAGTTTAAATATAATCTGAAAGTGATGCCATTATCTTGCTCTATTTTGTCATTGAAACTGAAATAATGAATTTAATAGCAATAGAATTTCATCTTCACATTGTTAGACTTCTCCATGGCAAAAAATGATGAGTCCTGTGACGCAGCATAAAAAATCCTTAGTGAGAACCCTGATGCATGCATATTTTAATTTAGAAATTGACCATGAGATGTAAAGTCCAATTTAACTCTCGTTGTACCCTGAAACAAAATTGACCAGCCCTCTGGTGGTGGGGAAAATGTGCATGCTGTAGCACTGATTTACAATTTTACAAGACACACATGTGTTATTGACCCAAATTGATATACCATAATACTGCTTGTAAAAGAGAAGTGCTTTGTATATTTTATGACTGTTAAGTGTTTATTTGTTTATGATAAAAACAGATGGATTGAAGTGTGTGCATCAAAAAGCAGTGATAGATTTATTTACACTTACTGGAAATCAGTCAAAAAAACAAAAAAACAAATAGTATTTTTGAAAAAACTTATTATGAAGATAAAATATTTGTTTTTTAGATTATATAGGTGATAAAACATTTGGTATATTATATTCTATATTTGTTTAGCAGATACAATGTTGTTTCCCAGTAGTACATGTGTTTTTAAATTATACCATCAAAATGATCAAAGTCTGAGACCCTTTTAGTGCTATATGTAAACTAAAACCTTTGACATTTTAGTCTTTAATGCTACTATATATATGTTACGTGTATATCAGGTTCTGGGACCTTTGTTTTTCTATGTAAGATCAATGCATGGGATCTTTTTACAAATGTATGCTATATCAAAACAGTAAAGTCTTCAGTTTATTGTGTGGTCAAGTGTTTGATGGACCTGTTTTTCTTTGTTTTTTGTTTTTTACTATGATATCAGTGGTTGAGTGCGAAGACTGTGAGTTTTGAATGTACCCTTTTTTTCTCTGCCTCTTTTTTACTGCAGAATGCTAGAAAAGTTCATTCACTAAGTGAAAGCCATGCTCAGTTGCAAGATTATGTTGAATGTATGATGGAAAAGAATTTCCCTCCTGATTACGTAATCCTTCAAAAGAGGTATAATGGTTACCACATGTGTTAGTTTGTGTATCGTACATTATCAAACATTATCTAAATTACATACATTGTATGTAAGTATCAGAGATAAAAAACGGGAAATTACTGCAAACAATATCCTATGTTGTTAATGGTGAAATGGTAAAGGTCATTCAAGGTCATTGATGAAGTGTATTGGAGGGGGGTTGATGGTAAATAAAACTGTTTGTTTATAATTGCTTTTCAAGACTTTCCAATTTAGTTAATTGACTGTAAAGAGAATTAAAGAGATGTAAACATGAACATAGGGCCATATACAATGTAATATTTGTTTTAACTATTCTTCTACCTTTAAATGGCTTCACAGTCAAGTCAAGGTCATTAAAGGCCTAGAGGCCCCTCATGATAAGTACATGTATTATACTCCACACAAGGAAAAGTGTTTTTGACCTGTCTATTACAACAATGTAATTCTTCTACACTTTAAGGATAAGGCTGGCCTTCATTTTATGCCAGATCATCTTCAAATTTTGATAAAAAATTTCCTTCTGATGGTCTGTGGCTCTCTCCACCAATAAAAACTGACCACCAGGATATAACCAATAGAGCTGAAAGGGGCATTTAACACTAACAATCAATCTATAAACAAAGTTTTCACTCATCAATACCTTCATTACCTTGACTTTGATGATAACAAATATTCAATGGGGATCAATTTTCTCCAAAAATATCTACATATTTTTATACTCTGAAAACTTTAAAACTTGTGTGCTAAAAGTCCCTTTGTGAAATTTTATTATTTTCAAGCTATCATTAGAGTTTAAATGAAAATTTTAAGTTAATTTGATTTTAAATGATTTTCTTTTTGACAACCATTCCAAACCCCACTCACTGGTTAATACAATACCAAATTATGGACAGATGAGATATTCACTAGGAATAAAAGTAGATTTAGGGTTGTACAAATAGGGTATCTATCAATAAGACAGCAACCAAAGTTGAAACAAAACAAATAAGCAAAACATAGTCTTCAACAATGGGCAATGGGGTCTCAAAAAGTTGTGAATAAATTTAACAGAAACCATCAATGATCAATTCAGATGGATTTATTTATATTATTATTTTTGAAATATTGTATATTTATACAGTGTACAGACTTTTTCCCTCAGTCATAAAAAACAAGATGAATTCATCTTAAAGTTAATTATAGAAATCATAACTCTTACAATAAAAAGTCTTCGCCTAAACAAGATGAGTTTTAAAAGCGCAATAACTGTTTGATATAATATCCAAAATATCTAAACGACATCTTGCGAAGCAACTTTATACAGCAAGAAAAGGGTTTGGCGGAAGAAGAAAAAAAAAAAAAATAATCAGAACAAATACAATAGGTCTTTCCACAGAAAAGTGGAAAGACCTTATCATGATCAGAGTGAAAGTATTTAAGTGGACGACTTCAGTTAGAATTCAGTAACATTTAGGTGTACATGTTTTCCATGTAGATAGTCAGATTATTATAATGCCCAGGTGTGTTATATATATGTTTTGCAGATGTTATGTAGGTCTAATTACAGGTACACCTTTGTACTTGGGGCCATGATATAATCTATAAGTTGTTCTTAATAAATAATGAGAATTCTTAAGTCCTTTTTATGTGATTTAATAATAGTTCTGATTTCTCTTTCATTTTCAAATGAAAGTTTTGATATTTGAGTGAGACTATCTTGCTATATATATGTATATTTATGTTTATTATAAAAGAGTTGACGGTTTGTACATGTTGTATGTTTGTGTGTTAAATGTGAAGATGTCTGGACACATTATAAAAAGATGTTGTATTATGATTGCCAATGAGCCAACTATCCATCAGATACCAAATGGTGTAGATGTAAGCAATTATAGGTCCTTCAAAAATGAGCAAATCCCATACAGTCATGACAGTATAGTAAATTAAACTGTAAAAGGCCCCAACACAACAAACATTCCTGGGTTTGATATGGTCCCCCTTCTTGTAATCTCAGGTCCTAAATGAAGTTTAAATATATTGTATTGACCTTGAATCAACCTTCAATAAAAGTCATATTTTCTTTTGGAATATAATTTGTATATTTAGCAATAAATTTGTCTATGCCTTGAGGAAAGAATAATAGTAGGTGGGAATTATTGCCTTTGATATAATAGATGATAGTAATATTAGCCATTCATAGAAAATCTTATACATTTATACATTATAGGTTCTCATTTTTGTGAGAGTAGACAAAATTGACATGTTTGTGTCCAAAACATGACATTTAATTCCTGTGGTCTATGTATACTTACCTGGGTCACTTTTAGATTCTTGAGCCCTCAGTGACAGTCAATGACCTGCTGCAAGGCAAAATTCCTATCCCGAACTGTTATTCCTTCTTTTTTTATCTACTTTTTTACATTTGATTTGTTCTTGTCTGAATATATGCTTGAAATATTTGCCACTGGCTGTTGTTGTACATATTGTTCTATTGTTGCTTTAATGTTTTTTTTTATTCTTGTTCTAATCTTACTTTAACATTTTTTCTATTATTGTTCCGCAAGTTCAATCATTTTTGAAAGAACAGATGTTTCCCTCAAGATATTTTTTGGGTTAATTTTGTTGTATGGTTGCTGTCACAATGGTTTATACCATTCCAAAATCAAACAATCAAATCATTCACATGATTCAGATGATTCATTATTGCATATATATATTATCCAAAGATACAAATTGGATAATGTGACATTAATGTACAATGTTCAAAATTTTAGACTTTGTCATCTGATGATTTGATACAGTGTACATACTGTAATTACTTGATAATGTCATTGCTAGTCCTAAGTGTTTCAATATACTTTTTCGCACTTTTGACTCTTGATTATATAATTTTTTGACAGGTTACCTACTCTGTGATCAAGTAAGAGCAAACAAAAGAAGTAAAATCAAACATGAAATCAGTGCAATTTGGGGAGAGAGTTAACTGTTTTCCAGTGATTTTATCGTGGACAAAAAACATAAAACAGTTAATTTCATCCCCAAATTGTACCGATTGTAAGCTTGATTGTACTTCTTTAAGTTGCTCTTTTAAAATATTTTACCGATTACCTGTGAGGTTGTCCTACCACAGAGTGGGTAACCTGTCAAAAAAGTATGAACTTCAGAGTCAAAAGTTGGTAATATGAAAATAGTCTATAGGATATAGAGTTATTCTAGGCACTGCCACAATCCATCTCATCACTGCTTTGAAGTGTCATGAAACATTTTCATTGTAAATAAATCATCCACAAAGGTGCATCTTCTGTAGAGTCTTACTGCTTTAACACTGTGTTATTAAAGGTGTAAACAGGTAATAAAAACATGTTTTAATGCCCAAAACATTTGTTTCTAAAATCAGTTAACTTTTGTTTTTGAATGGATTTTTCTTGAGATATTAATGTGTAAATTTTATGTAAATGTACTTTAATGAAACATTCCTTCTGATTGGGAATGGTTACTTTACTGGGCCTAGAGAATGTACTGATAACGTAACACCTCCTGGTACTTAACTGGGCCCTGAAAATGAACAGATGATGTAGCACCTCCTGGTTACTTTACTGGGCCCTGAGAATGCACTGATGATGTAGCACCTCCTGGTTACTTTACTGGACCCTGAGAATGTACTGATGATGTAGCACCTCCTGATTACTTTACTGGGCCCTGAGAATGTACTTTTGATGTAGCACCTCCTGATTACTTTACTGGGCCCTGAGAATGCACTGATGATGTAGCACCTCATGGTTACTTTACTGGGCCCTGAGAATGTACTGATGATGTAGCACCTCTAGATTACTTTGCTGGGCCCTGAGAATGTACTTTTGATGTAGCACCTCCTGATTACTTTACTGGGCCCTGAGAATGTACTTTTGATGTAGCACCTCCTGATTACTTTACTGGGCCCTGAGAATGTACTTTTGATGTAGCATCTCCTGATTACTTTACTGGGCTCTGAGAATGTACTTTTGATGTAGCACCTCCTGATTACTTTACTGGGCCCTGAGAATGCACTGATGATGTAGCACCTCCTGATTACTTTACTGGGCTCTGAGAATGTACTTTTGATGTAGCACCTCCTGATTACTTTACTGGGCTCTGAGAATGTACTGATGATGTAGCACCTCCTGATTACTTTACTGGGCCCTGAGAATGTACTTTTGATGTAGCACCTCCTGATTACTTTACTGGGCCCTGAGAATGCACTGATGATGTAGCACCTCATGGTTACTTTACTGGGCCCTGAGAATGTACTGATGATGTAGCACCTCTAGATTACTTTGCTGGGCCCTGAGAATGTACTATGATGTAGCACATTCTTTATTAATTTTACCCTCTGCCTGAGAAATTATTCACTAAGAAGAGGAGCTATTTATTGAAGATGATTTATTTCTCCTCGGCTGTGAATATTTTTTGTGCCACCTTGAAAAGTTGATCTTGTCAAGATAGCGGTAATCTGATATCTCTTTATCTCTTAAAGTGCATAAAAATCTTTCCAAAATCCATGATTTTTTTGTTGTTGAATGAATAAATGTCTTAGACTAACAATAAAATGTACAAATGTATATATTAGTATGGTCAAAGGATAGGTTGATTGGTATTCAGATGTTAAAATTTTCATACATAAATGGATTGTATGATCTCTATATTGATTTGTAAGTAAGGTCAAATTAGAATGACCTTGTCCAGTTATGATAGGAATCATGATATATTGTTTTGTCATGTTTGTTCAGTCATTCCAAAGGTTCATAAGACATGTGGCAATGTCCAGTATTAAATGGTTTGGTCCAGTAAAATGTCAACAATTATTGGACTGAATGACCAGTGTAGATGTAAGAATTTTTTTATACTCATAATATAATAGACCTGTTCAAATGGTCCAATAATGCTTGAATTATTACTGGACACAAAGACCACTGAGGTCCAAAAAAACCTTCGGAAACTCTGTTTGTTGTTGCTGTTTGGAGTATTTCAAGGTTGTGATATCATGGTTTAATGTGACTATTACAATGTAACTGATTTTCCCCAAATTTTGAATACCAGCAGCATTGGCCATTATTATAACACTATGAAAATTATGAGGAAAAAATATGAAGTCTTGGACCCCTCAGATTGTTATGACTCATCTGGCAGAAAATCCGAAAGTTCAACCCTTGTCTGGAGAAAAAAGACTAAAGTCAGTTTTCAAATTTTTTTTTCATTAATTATCTAAGCCGGGGGAAACACGTATGACTTTTAAAGTACATTTATGCTGCATCTTGTTTTGTCATGTTTTGTTGTTAGTTCATGCTGTTTGCAGTATTTCAAGGTTGTAAAATCCTGGTTTTGTAACCCCCCATTGTAAATACAACTATTTCATGAGGGAGCTTACAGGAGATTGCATGGTTATTCATTTTTATACGACCGCAAAAAAATTTTTGTGGTCGTATATTGGTATGACGTTGGCGTCGTCGTCGTCCGGCGTCGTCGTCGTCGTCGTCGTCGTCGTCCGGCGTCGTCTGGCGTCGTCCGAAGACACATTGGTTTTCGCACTCTAACTTTAGTTTAAGTGAATGGATCTTTATGAAATTTTACCACAAGGTTCAATACCACAAAAGGAAGGTTGGGATTGATTTTGGGGGTTATGGTAATAACAGTAAAGGAATTAGGGGCCAAAAAGGGGCCAAAAATAAGCATTTTTGTAACTTCCAGACATAACTTGTGTGTTAGTGTATGGATCTCTCTGACATTGTACCACAAGGTTCCATATCACTAAAGGAATGCTGGGATTGATTTTGGGGGTAATTGCCTCCAAATTTTAGGAATTAGGGGCCAAAAAAGGGGCAAAAAACGAGCATTTTTCTAGTTTCATGACAATAACTTGTGTGTAAGTGTATGGATCTTTCTGAAATTGTACTACAAGGTTCCATATCACAAAGGGAAAGCTGGGTTTGAGTTTGGGGGTAATTGCCCTAAACGTTTAGGAATTTGGGGCCAAAAAGGGGCCAAAAAACACATTTTTTTCTAGTTTCCAGACAATAACTTGTGTTCAAGTGTATGGATCTCTCTGAAATTGTACTGCAAGGTACCATACCACAAAGGGAAGGCTGGGATTGAGTTTGGGGGTGATGAATCATAATGGGGGTTCAAAAAATTTTGGGGGGGGATTTATTTTTTTTTCCTTTTTTTTTCTTTTTTTCCTTTTTTGTTTCTTTTAAAATTTTCCATTTTAAGTTGGTTATTTCTGATTTATATTTAAAATCAAATAATAATGATATGGTAGGAGATACACACCAAACAGGATGTGTAAATTATTATATAATAAGTATTGTGCAATAGCAAGAAATTTTCAATTGCACAGTATTGCACAATAGCAAGAAATCTTCAATTGCACAGTATTGCGCAATAGCAAGAAATCTTCAATTGCACAGTATTGCGCAATAGCAAGAAATATCCAATAGCACAATATTGCGCAATAGCAAGAAATTGTCAATTGTACAGTATTGCGCAATAGCAATAAATATTTAATAGCACAGGATTGTGCAAAAGAAGATACTTCCTATAAATTGCTTATTTCTTGACCAATTTCAATGGGGTTTTCTTCTTGATTTCATGGGGTTCTTTAATATGCTGAATCTAACCGTGTATTTAGTTTTTGGATTTTGGGCCCCGTTTTTAAATTGGTCCACATTGAGGTCCAAAGGGTCCAAAATTAAACTTTGTTTGATTTCATCAAAAATTGAATTATTGGGGTTCTTTGATATGCCGAATCTAACTGTGTATTTAGATTCTTAAATTTTGGTTCCGTTTTCAAATTGGTCTACATTAAGGTCCAAAGGGTCCAAAATTAAACTTAGTTTGATTTTAACAAAAATTGAATTCTTAGGGTTCTTTGATATGCTGAATCTAAACATGTATTTAGATTTTTGATTATGGGCCCAGTTTTCAAGTTGGTCCTAATCGGGGTCCAAAATTAAACTTTGTTTGATTTCATCAAAAATTGAATTATTGGGGTTCTTTGATATGCCGAATCTAACTGTGTATTTAGATTCTTAAATTTTGGTTCCGTTTTCAAATTGGTCTACATTAAGGTCCAAAGGGTCCAAAATTAAACTTAGTTTGATTTTAACAAAAATTGAATTCTTAGGGTTCTTTGATATGCTGAATCTAAACATGTATTTAGATTTTTGATTATGGGCCCAGTTTTCAAGTTGGTCCAAATCGGGGTCCAAAATTAAACTTTGTTTGATTTCAACAAAAATTGAATATATGGGGTTCTTTGATATGCTGAATCTAACCATGTATTTAGATTTTTGATTTTTGGGCCCTGTTATCAACTTTGTCCACATTGAGGTCAAAAGGGTCCAAAATTAAACTTTGTTTGATTTCATCAAAAATTGAATTCTTGGGGTTCTTTGATATGCCGAATCTAACCGTGTATTTAGATTCTTAATTTTTGGTTCCGTTTTCAAATTGGTCTACATTAAGGTCCAAAGGGTCCAAAATTAAACTTAGTTTGATTTTAACAAAAATTGAATTCTTAGGGTTCTTTGATATGCTGAATCTAAACATGTATTTAGATTTTTGATTATGGGCCCAGTTTTCAAGTTGGTCCAAATTGGGGTCCAAAATTAAACTTTGTTTGATTTCAACAAAAATTGAATATATGGGGTTCTTTGATATGCTGAATCTAACCATGTATTTAGATTTTTGATTTTTGGGCCCCGTTATCAACTTTGTCCACATTGAGGTCAAAAGGGTCCAAAATTAAACTTTGTTTGATTTCATCAAAAATTGAATTATTGGGGTTCTTTGATATGCCGAATCTAACCGTGTATTTAGATTCTTAATTTTTGGTTCCGTTTTCATATTGGTCTACATTAAGGTCCAAAGGGTCCAAAATTAAACTTAGTTTGATTTTAACAAAAATTGAATTCTTAGGGTTCTTTGATATGCTGAATCTAAACATGTATTTAGATTTTTGATTATGGGCCCAGTTTTCAAGTTGGTCCAAATCGGGGTCCAAAATTAAACTTTGTTTGATTTCAACAAAAATTGAATATATGGGGTTCTTTGATATGCTGAATCTAACCATGTATTTAGATTTTTGATTTTTGGGCCCTGTTATCTACTTTGTCCACATTGAGGTCAAAAGGGTCCAAAATTAAACTTTGTTTGATTTCATCAAAAATTGAATTCTTGGGGTTCTTTGATATGCTGAATCTAACCATGTATTTAGATTTTGGATATTGGACCATAAAAGGTGAATGTCCAATTTAAAATTTTTAAGTTCTTAGACCACATTCAATCTGTGTTAGAAACCTATGCTGTGTCAAATATTTAATCACAATCCAAATCCAAAGCTGTATCAAGCTTGAATGTTGTGTCCATACTTCCCCCAACTGTTCAGGGTTCGACCTCTGCGGTCGTATCAAGCTGCGCCCTGCGGAGCATTTTATTACCTGTTGCTAGTACAGCTTTGCTCCACAATAATTAATTTTCAGTCTTGTGCACAACTATTTCCTGCTTGGTCTAGCATTTTATAGGATAGAAAATTCATTTTCATCTTCGGCAAACTTATTTTTTTCAGTTATTACCTTGACAGAATATTCATTATGAAAACCCTTCCCAAATTTAATGGAGGGCATTTCAAATTTAAGACATACTAATGTCTACTGACATTTTTATGGACACCTGATTTTAGTTTTACAGTACTCCTTTGATCTATATATTTTCATAAAATATTACACACATTATGGATACGACAGAGTTCTTAATCAGAGTAATTCACACTCAATCAAAATTTATCAGCTTCACATGTTTAAGAGTGTTTAACATTAAAGTTTTTGTCCTGCACATGTTGGAAAGATTTCGTCCTGGAAGTTAAAACTTCAACAATAATTACAAATTTGTACATAATACCCTTCAGTGTGCCCCTCTTTGTTCTTTTTTGTCAGGGTGTTGAAAGGCCATGAGAAATTTGATGTGTTGATAGTTTAGCTGTCAAACTTACTTTATAACATACATGTAAATGATTTCATAACATGTTGGATAATATACATTACCATATAAGGATTGTTTTGTAAAAGGTTTAATTATAAAGTTCATTTTGTTAGATCTGGTATTGACTGGTTGCTGGGCTTGCAATTGCTGGATTTCCTTGAAAGTTTCTGTTAGCGGTTAGGAATTTTCATGGAAACACATATAGGCCCGAGTTTAACCCTTGATTTTACACTGATTTATTCAATGATTGATTTTTTTCGTTCCTATTACATTGTAGCTCAAACCACTTGACCCAATGAAATTATGTGGTTATTATAATATTCTAATTTGACACAGTTTCACTTTGTACCTTCTCTGTATTAAGTGTTTTTTTTTCACACAGAGTTCAAAACTTTGGATTTCTAAGTCCAAGTCTGTTCAAGAGGTTTTACTTTCATGCTTTTCTTGTCTTTGATTCTTACAATTGTATCTTTCTTACTAGAGATCAAATCAAGGAAGGTGTATATATCCTGATTTTACCGTATTTTTTGACTTTCCAGTACAGTATATCCTGCAGGCACAGGAGGATAGAATTCGTGAAATATTTGATTTAAGATGATCGTATCTGTTCACATCCTACATATATGTATATCCGTAGGTGATCTGTCCTTGCCAAACATACATGTACACTCATTTTACATTGCATATCCAAATTGTTGTTAACACCAAACCTCTTCTCTCTTAATGTTTTTTAATCGTCCTTGCTACATGCAATTTTAGTCACTGAAAGTCGAGCAAAAATGGTCAATAAATCTATAAATATATTTATATGTAGGTAATAAGAACTTAATATCTTTCATGTGTGACGCAGATACATGTAGATGGACATTTGAAAATGAGTTTGGGCAGTAATTTGGTCAGCTGTGATAAATTAAAATCAGTATTGTACAAAAATAGGAAACATAATAACAAAAGTGCATTGTTTTACTGTAATCAGTGTTATATTTTACATACATTGTATAATTACAGTTATCATGATATCGCAAATCATCATGAAGTCTTCATTCTCATGTATTACTATATAATAAAATTGAGAATGGAAATGGGGGTTGTATCAAAAACACAACAACCCGACCAAAGAGCAGAAAACAACAGAAGGCGACCAATGGGTCTTCAACACAGCGAGAAAATCCCGCACCCGGAGGCGTGCTTCAGCTGGTCTCTAAACAAAAATGTGTACTAGTTCAGTGATAATGGACGTCATACTAAACTCCAAAATACATAAATGAACTAAAATTAAAAATCATACAAGACTAACAAAGGCCAGAGGCTCCTGACTAGGGACAGGCACAAAAATGTGTGGTTAAACATGTTTTGTGAGATCTCCCCTATACCTCTAGACAATGTAGAAAAACAAACACACAGCAATATGCACAGTAAAACTCAGTTCAAAAGAAGTCCGAGGCCGATGTCAGAATAGGTAACAAAATAACATATATTATTGTGATATGTGGTGTCTTTATCATTTAATTGATACATTTAATAAAGAAAGTCATACTGCAGATTTATAATGGATTGTGGGCACTTTAGTTTACATGGATTTCATAGATATCTATACATGTAGGTGAATTAAATGTTCAACAAAATATATATTTCCCTGTTGGGTTGTATGCTGAATCAAAATAAATTAAAGTATCCATGAAAATCCCATTTTTCATCAACCTATGAAACCTAATTATACTAAAAAAACATGTCTAATCCACAGTACATGTAGGTGATATTTTACTTTTCACTCAGTATGCATGTACTTGTAACTAAAAAGTTGTAAAAAGAATTTATATATTGTACGTCAATATGATTTGATATGAGCTTTATTGAAGTTTGGTTGGACAATAACGTACACTCGGCTAAAATGTCAAATTATTGATGTCTATACATTGAAACGATATACCTGTAAAACTTTTTACCTGAGAGGACTATTTAGGTTATAGTTTAACAAAGGCAGCCACGATTTCTTTGTTCAAATAACTTCGTAAACGGTTGGCTACCCAAAGTAAATTTTCAATGATAGACTTGATGGCTTTTATAATATGGTGGATATTTTATTACAAAAACTGTACTTGATGAATTGTAACAATTTTTTTTGTCCTCGAGAATCACAAATAATATTGTTTACAAGTACATGCAATGTTTGCATATTTAACTAAGAGAACATAGAGTTAGATGAAGCCTTATTGTTTTATTACCCGACAGATAGGTTTTACAGATAAATGTAGATAGGGATCATGTTTTGAAGACTTGTCACAGGGTTTAAAATGAGATTGTTTGGTTGTATATAGGAGGTTAATAGCTGTAATCGTTTTAATGTCATTTTATTTTATAGTTTAGGGTAGACTTGTTTTGATAAAGACCAGTTAAATGTTAGAGTGGATGTTTAGATTTAGAAATAGATAAAAAGTGACTAGATAGAGGTATAATTTACACTGTTCATGATGTACATTCCACTTTTTGAGTAGTTTGTCTTTTTAGAAAACACATGTGTGTACAGTGAAACCTGTTTCAAGAGACTACTTAAGGGACAGGAAAAAAGTGATCTTGTAAGACTTGTTAAATCTTTATAAAATGAACTACAGAGGGCCTTAAAATTAATGGTCTTATAACACAATTTTTATCGAGCCTGTATCTTCTGTCGCAGAAAGCGAGACATAGGGATAGTGATCTGGGGGCAATGCAGCATTAACTAACTGCTTAAAAGCTTAATATTTCAGAAGGTAGACGACCTGGATGCTTTATACTTTGTATATAGATGCTTTATGTTATGAAGTTTCCGTCTGTCATATGTCCATTGTCCTTGACCTCATTTTCATTGTTCAGTGAATACTTGAAAAAAAATGTTCAGATTTTATGTAATGTTAATTTCTCTCTTATTATGATTTATAGTATAACTATATTAGGTATGTGCGTACCTTGCAAGGTCCTCATGCCTGTCAGACAGTTTTCACTTGATCTCCAACTCATTCCATGGATCAGTGAACACGGTTAAGTTTTCATGGTCAAGTCCATATCTCAGATACTATAAGCCATAGGTCTACCATATTTGGTGTATGGAATGATTGTAAGATGTTTATGTCTGTCTGGCAGGTATCATCTGACCGTGACCTTATTTTCATGGTTCATTGGTCAATGTTAAGTTTTCCTGATTAAGTTTGTTTCTTAGATAGAATATGCAATAGGTCAACTATATTTGATGCATAGAATTATTGAATGGGTGAACATTACTGTCTGGCATGATTCATCTGACCTTGACCTCATTTTCATGTTCATAGGTCAATATAAAGTTTTCATGGCTTGGACTGTTTCTTGTATACTATAAGCAATAAGTCAACTATATTTGTTGTATGGAATTATTGTAAGGTGTACATGTATATTTGGCTTGGTTAATCTGACCTTGACCTCATTTTCTTGGATCATGTTAAGTTTATGTGATACTTGTAGTAAAACTTTAATTTTATGTATATCAACATAAAATCAATGGTCAGTAGGCGAGACATTTCAGCGTGTGCACTCTTGTTTTGGAAATACAGGTGGCCTCTTAAGCAGGTTTGACTGTAGCTTGTTTTCCTTGAACACAAATCTGAGAGTAAGTTTGACGTTTTTTGTGAACTTGCACATTGAAAACTGAGAAGATTTGAGATAACCTACTGTAAATTTTTGTAGGCATTTATATTTGCGATTGAGACAAATTATTGTGATTTCATGATATGCTGCTAGAAAAGTTTTAGATGCTAGATTATTTTTGCAAAACTCATCCTCACTCACTGTCCAGACAATAATAAAAAGAATAGCAAACATTTCTGAATTTACAGTAAATGCAAGTTGAAAGGGCTTGCCCTTACTCAGACTGTCTTTTTCAATGTATTAAACTATTGTGAGCCAATCCTTTAGAAAACAAATTAGATTTGGAAAAGAGATGAATATATTCTAAAAAATTTGTCAATATGACTGAAAATTAATTTAAAAAAAAATGAAATGATTTTGAAATTAAAAAATCTGTTCAGTTCTGATCTTAAAACTAACCCAACTAAGCAGGGTCTTGGACTTTTTTACATAGAAGTGCCTATATAATAGTAAGGGTAACCCTACTTAAGTCATGCATTAGTCATGTTAGTATCAGAAATAACTCATTGGAATGTACTAAAGAATCCCGAGATGTCTAAATTTTTCTAGGCTCTAATAATTCCTTGTTGATTTACAAAAAAGTCCATTTGGAAAAAAAAAAAATTTTTTTAAAAGTGGAGAGAATTTAAGCTAGGCGTTGACAAATATACCTACCATTCATTGGAAAGATTTGACAATAGTTGTATTATTTCTCATACATACATTATACAATTACTTGAAGTTTATCTTGACGATCTGTAACAAGTGGTTCAATTGGATAGCATGTGATATAGGAAGTATCTTGACACAATAAGTAGGAATATACACATGTAAAAAGTTATTAGGCAAAATTCCATAAATGACGAAAATGATTTATAGAAAATGTTATTATAGCAGTAAGCTCCCCAAGGCCTCATAGCACGAATGGTACCATTATACCTATATTATTATCATGGTACCATTAGAATATATTTGATAATTGAATATAAATGTGGTGCTATGATGTGCTATTTCAAATTCCGTTAGTTCTTGGTGCTACATGTACATCATGTACATATCTGAAAATACTGAAGATATCACTACATATTATGTATCAAAGTAGACTGATCAATCTTAGTAGTCCTCATAAAAAAAATGAATACATGTACATTTTCTGTACATGAAATAATTATCTTGGATGATAATTATAAATAAGTATTTTTTAGTTCTGTTTGATTTTTATGCCCCACCTAGGGGCATTATGTTTTTCGGTCTGTGCCTCTGTTCATCGTCCGTCTGTTCGTCTGTCTGTCCCACTTTAGGTTAAAGTTTTTAGTCAAGGTTGTTTTTGATGAAGTTGAAGTCCAATCAACTTGAAACTTAGTACACATGTTCCCTATGATATGATCTTTCTAATTTTAATGCCAAATTAGAGTTTTGACCCAAATTCTACTGAACATAGAAAATGATAGTGCGAGTGGGGCATCTGTGTACTATGGGCACATTCTTATTATGTTCTCTCCTTACAGTGGTTAGTGGCACCCATGTTATTTATTCCATCATTCTCTCCTTACAGTAGTTAGTGCCACCCATGTTATTTATTCCATCATTTTGTCCTTACAGTGGTTAGTGCCACCCATGTTATTTATTCCATCATTCTGTCCTTACAGTAGTTAGTGCCACCCATGTTATTTATTCCATTATTCTGTCCTTACAGTAGTTAGTGCCACCCATGTTATTTATTCCATCATTTTGTCCTTACAGTGGTTAGTGCCACCCATGTTATTTATTCCATTATTCTGTCCTTCAGTTTTATTCACAATTTACAATGTGTCTTAAGCCTGAAGATATTAAGGTAATTGTTGGTATAAGAGTGTATAATGGTAGATGTCCTTAAAAGACAACTGGTGGGATGTTATTCAATACACAGTGATTTTTAGGCAGTTAAGCTGCCTTATGCTACCGCCCTAGATTTGTGTTCTTCCCACTGAATGGTGAAAAAAGTGTTGTTGTTATTATCTAGCTGGCTAATATGTTATTAATAACTAATTGGGCACTTTTTTCGTACTATCAATTCTGGAATACAAAAAATATGACCAGAAAAACCTTAAATGATCGTCGAACAACCCAAAACTTTCGAAGTTGCACATAGGAAGTAGTGCTCAATAGAAATCCTTATGTAATTTATTTTTCCCTGTACTTTTGGCTAAGATGTCAAAGAACAATTGTATGAAATATTTAATCGCCGAAAATCTCTAAAGACAAGTTGTTTACATTTCCCAAATGGCAAATGTCGTAGGAATATTGTTTGTCGGCACTACGTATTACAGTAGTCTAAGTTGGCGGCAATTTTAACTTAGAAGACGAAATTTACGTACCGTTTAAATTTGGAGGATTCTGATGATAGAAGGGTAATTATTGTTAATCATGATATTCTTTTTGTTTGAGATGAGTGTTAATAAATTGTGTATTCACATTTGAATTTCTTCCTTTCATATTATTCCGTTTTCACATAAATGACCTTGTCAAGTATTAATGCACCAACAGGTGGTGTTTACACTTGTTTTTATGAATGAAATATTTAAACCGGAAATCAAGAAAATCAAGAAGGTCTCACTAATAAGCGAAAAGAAGATTGTAGAGACAATAAGCGACAAGTAGAAAAAAGTTAGCGACAGGAAGAATGAATTTGCGACGAGGATAAATTTAGAGACAAGAAAGTTTATATACTATTAAAATAATAAATTTAAAGAAAAGTCAATTAATTACAGTTGATATTTTTCTGTTTTGTAAAGTTTTAAATTCTGTTGCATTTAGTAGCCCTACGTACTTCATGACGCTTCTTGTCGCTTCTTGTCTCTAATTAGTGTGACCTTGTAAATATGTCAATTTTACAGAGAATGACAGTAGAATGTGATATGGATAATAGACCTAGAAAGATCGTTTGATCATAGTAAGTCACACGAAAATGTAGAAAACCCATTCATATATTACTGTATACAGGTACGGATGTCTGAAAAATGAATAAAATCAGCAAATGTGAATTGGGAAATATATGCGGATAGAAAAATTCGATCTAAATTATCTTGATCATGACATGAAGCCAGTTACCGACTCTCAGGCACTTGTTTATATCCATGGGAAGATTTAGGAGCTCATAATATACGTTGATAGTGGATCTTCCCATGCATAAAAACAAGTGCCTGTCGTCCGACTTTGACATTTCAATGTTTATGACATTTTTTCTAAACCAGAACTTTTTTTATTTTTGGGCCTAAAGAAAATCTTGATTTATGGCTAATTTTAAAGAAGCTATATCTTTCAATAAGTGTAAAGTCCAAGAATGTTCGACCAACCGTTTATTTATTCCAATCTTGGTATAGATCTCAAGTAACATCATGGACTTGGAGGGGGCGGGTCATTTACATTTACTAAAGGCAGGTCAATCAGACGGCCTCACCTTTGATTGCTGTAATAGTAAGGCATTATCTGATTTGTGTCATTGTACCGTAGAACTTAAATTGAACAAACTCGGTGTTCTCCACAGGGAAGCAAGTCAACTCGCACTATTGCAAAGTCGTACCACGCCAACCAACTGATACCACTAAAAGTCAACTCAAATAAACATTAACTACTAAATTTTGGTATTTACAATATAATTCTGTCTGATAGACCTATCAGAGACCATGAGTCAACTTACAACAGAGGCAGACTAGAGCATACTATTAAATGACATGTAAATTGTATGTATAGAATTGAATGAAAGAAATAAAATTTAACATAATTTTATCTCTCTGACTCTCAAACTGCTCATCTTTTTAATTTGTCGAAAATCAAACTTTGATCTAACCCCAAAAAAAGAATATCCCATGATCCCAAAATGATTTCTTTTCAATTTCATGGACAAAACTTGTGTAAATATATTTTATCATGATTGTATGTCTAAATAAACAATATAAATTTTTGTATTTGTTTTTATTTCAGCTAGATTCCAATTCTTGGCTTTAATATCTTAGAAGTGACAAGACATACATGTACAATATATGAGACTATCTAGTAGCTGCATTGACTAGTCATCATAATAATTCCATGACCGCTATGAAACATTAGACCTTTTTGATGTTTCGAATATAGTTAAATATGTACATGATCTACAGATATGATCAAAGTACATGTATATATGAAAATTTTTACCAGGTCTTATCATATGACGACTAGTCAGACAAATTTTGGTTCAGAATTCTGACAGGAATTTTTACAAAATTGCCACGGGTTACAACACATGAATATAATTTGTCATGGAGTTTACTGTAACGGTCCAGCTATTAAAGGCTGTCTAATGATACTATCAGAACTATGAAATGTCTGTGCAACTGTTACTATAAAATGTAGGAGATACATGTACATCGTATCATTGCACACTATCAATATATATACAAGTAGTAACCCAGGTATCAGTTATATAAAGATAGTTTGAATACATAACGATGATACAATGTGCAGATACATGAAATATGTTTTATAAAGTATGTAAGAAGTGAAATATATAAACATATTAAAAAAAGACAGAAAAAATATTTGTATGAAATTTGATGTAAATGTAATAGGTTGGACACTTAGAAGTACAATAATGTAAAAGAAAATTAAACGCATTTCTAGCCTAACAACATAATCTTTTTGTGTAATATGATCCATGCATGATAAACAATAAAATTACCACGCCTCAAATTGTTCCCAGTATTATTAAGGCCCCGCCGAATGGCGGACGCCCTATAGTGATCAGTCTGTCCATCCGTCTGTCTGTCTGTCTGTCTGTCCGTCCGTCCGTCCGTCCGTAACAAATTGTGTCCGCTCTATATCTAGAGAACCGTTATGATTTCAAAGTTTATACTTGGCATGTATATTAACCAACATTAGAGGGTGTGTCATAATGTATGTACAACTTCCTAGGTCAAAGTTCAAGGTCAAAAACTTTGGTTTTAGTTGACAACCCCATGTCCTATGGTAAAGATCGTGTCCGCTCTATATCTTGAGAACCGTTATGATTTCAAAGTTTATACTTGATATGTATATAAACCAACACCAGAGGGTGTGTAATAATTTATGTACAACTTCCTTGTTCAAAGGTCAAGGTCAAAAACTTTGGTTTCAGTTGTCCAATGATAAAGATACAAATTTTTTACCACACATTATTCACAGCGGGGCCCACAGAGATGGCTCCCATCTCAATGATATCTAGTTAAATCAGTTTTTGTACGGAGTGACACCTGCTGATCTAACTAAAAATGCTAATGTGGCATATGAATTTTTCTTATGCAGGAATAATATCATCAGAATTAAGATTTTCCACAGTGGTGTATAGCTTAATTCCACTTAGAACATAGTGGAATTAAGCTATACACCTGTGTGGAAAATCTTAATTCTGATGATATTATTCCTGCATAAGAAAAATTCATTCATCAGTGTATTGAGAAGTTGATAGAAATAAGCATCTGTATGTCACATACGGCCTGTAACAATGTGCAAAACCCATACTGCATAGTATAAAGCTGTAAATGGCCTTGAAATGACAAATGTAAAACAATTCCAACAAGAAAACCAGCGTCCTGATTTATGTACAAATCAATAATGAAAAATAAATATGATATACAGCAACAAATGACAACCACTGAATGACTTTGGACAGACACACACGTAATCTGGCAGGGTTAAACATGTTTACTGGCGCCAGACCTTCCCCTTACCTGGGACAGTGTACATACATCTTCTCATACAATCTATCATCGAAAGGATACATATTTAAAGTAATTTAAAAATGAATAATAAACGTTTGAAAAAAATGGTATATTGTTAGAGAAAAGTGTGTAGGATAGTGGAAATCAGTACAGCACATGACAAAAAAAAATCTGAGACATGAGATATAACAAGCTGTGATAAACAATTTAAGCAACACTGCCACAGTTTTCATCATGTTTTTGATTAACTGCCTTTAGCGCTTACAGTGCTTTGATTTGGTTAAAGTTGTTACTATCAAGTACCTATACAAGACTTATATACATGTATATATTTTGTACATGGGACTAAGTGTAAGAGTATGTTTACCTTAAGGGTTTTCTTCTAATCTCTTTTGGTTGAATTAAAATGTTCTTGAATTGAGGAATTTATATTCAAATAAATAAGTACTTTATAGAAAATGTTGTTGTTATTGAGATATTGTTTGTTGTAAAGGTTTTTAACTGTGGTTGTTTTGAAGTACTTGGGTACAAGGTAAAGTTTTGTTGACAGTTCTGTATGGGTAGATTTAATGATAAAAGGAAGTTATGTCATTGATAGGTTACACCATTCATTTAGTCAATAAGGGTATTTATGGTTTGATGATAAAAAACTGTTGACTAATTTACTTTACCTTATTTTTGTTGTGGGAAAATTTATTGGTGAATTGCATAACCGTTACACAGGAAAAATATTTATGAATGGGCGACAGGATATTTTGGATTGGTCATGAATCTTTATCTTGTGAGAGCTTTATAAGCTGAACGGCGAAAGTTACGAAAATATTTGTTTTTCCTGGAAGTACATGTGACCATTACTACGAACTAATCCCATAGATTATTTCCTGATCAACAAGTATCCATATAATGACTCTTTTATCCGTACAAGTGAACTATAGAAAATTGAATGGGTAGCTGTTCTATTAAATGGAGTCATGCTAATTTACTGTATAGAGGGGCTGAAAGACTTCTTAGGGACGTCAGGATTGGGCCTTTATTTTTGCTGGAATTTGGGACTTATCAGGACTCTGGAATTAATGATTACTTTTTTCGGAATCTTTGAAAGAAGGCTTTATTTTTTAGGATTTTCAGGATTTATTTTTTACCTGGAATTAGGAATGACACCCCCTCCTATCCCCTATCTGTATATATACTTCCAGGAAAGGCTACTCCTATATGTGTAAATGTTTGAGTTTTGGGCACTAACTCTCAATCTTTGAGGCCAATCGATGAACATATACTGAATGAGACCAACCTAATTCTTCTTCTTCTTTCTTCTTCGTAACCTAAGTGCTATAATGTCTGAGAAAGGAAATTCCTCTTGAAGTAAAATTTGTTTTCCTGGATTGATATTACTGTGGATTCACAATTATTCATGGGATATAAATTTTAGTGGATTCCTGGGTTAAGGTGAACCAAAATTTAAAATGTTCAACCAAGTACAAAGTTAATGTAGGCTGTTCGGTGTGAGCCAAGGCTCCGTGTTGAAGGCCGTACTTTGACCTATGATGGTTTACTTTTACAAATTGTGACTTGGATGGAGAGTTGTTTCATTGGCACTCATACCACATCTTCTTATATTTATATTCTATGTAGACTTGTAAATCCATGAAATCAAATATGCATGAAAATACAATTTTTTCTTAATCCACGAAAATTGGTACCCAGGAAAATAAATGAATCCACAGTAATTAACAAAGAGATATTTTTTATACAGTTCTTCTTGTGCAGCAGAATGTTTTTACTAATTGGTTAATTCTGAAATCATTAAAACATCTTTCCCAATTAACTCACATCTATAGACTCTTATTGACTTTGCTACCATTAGGGAAACATATCCTGATTGATTTTTTTTCCAAATGACCTTTCTGACCTCATCAATGTTCCATAACCAACCCAATATTTATAAAAACTTCAAAAAGATGTCATCTGTATCCATATTCATTGGTCCGTAAACAAAGATGTTGGTAATATTACAATAAAAACAAATAATATATGTACCATTTTTTCTCGAGCTTTAAAGCAGATTGAATATTTGAAATTTCTTGTTCCAGGTGACATTTCCATAGGTCAAGTTCCATCTGAACAGTTTAGGATGTCTGATATTGTTTTTAGTCCCCTACTGATGAAGTCAGACTATAGGTTTGCACTCCGTCCGTCTGTCTTACAGTCTGTCTATCTGTCAGTCTGGCAAATCAGTTTTCCACACTTTTTTTCTTCGTGCTTGAAGATAATGATTGGATATTTGATACATGTATATAGTTTCATCATGACCATTTACAGATCAAGTTTGAATTTTGGTCCAGTCTGATGATTTTGTGCAGAGTTATTGGTCCTTGGACTTCGAAAATTCACGCTAATCAGTTTTCTGCATTTTTTTCATCATGCTTGAAGATATTGATTTAATATTTGTTAAATAGTTTTACCATGATTAGTGACAGATCCAATTTGAATTTTATTCTGTTTGAATGATTTTTTTTTTGCATAGTTATGTTGGGCTTCGTCATTTTTCCGCATTTTTTGTTTGGTATTCTTGAAGATATTGATTTGATATTTGGTAAAAAGTTTTACCATGACAAGTTACAGATCAAGCTTGGTTTTTGTTCAGTTCTGATGATTATTTTGCAGAGTTATGGTCCTCCTCATATACTCAGTTTTCCATACTTTTTATCGTACTGCTTGAAGATGTTTTGATACTTCTTATATAGTTTACACCATGACAAGTTATAGATGAAGTTAGCATTTTGTTCCAGTACAATGAATTTTTAATGGTAGGGATTATGTATTGCCATGTATTGCCATACTTCCAGAATGCTTGTTAAAAGCTGATAATTAAGATAAAATAAAATTGACTAATTGTAAAAAATAAAAATGTGTGAACACCTGTTTAATTTTTGCTGTAGATTATAGTTTTACCTGACAAGTTGTTGTTTATGATTTTAATTAAAATCTCAATGTTTTAATGAAGGAAGTGAGAACAGGATTCTGTTAGAAGAATGTTTTTTTGCCACAGTTTGCTTAGTTTGTATTAATTGAATTTTCCAACTGTTTACATGAAAATTGATAGAATGAACTTGCACCAACTCCCTGAAGAATATTCATACATAATGAAACAGAATATAGTTGGGATACAAACATGAATTTACCTTCAATTACTCAATAAAATTGAACAAACTTGAAATAAATGATTTCCAATAACTGACTGGTTTCTGTTCTGATTTGGATGGTAAATCACTAACTTTTAAAGGGCACTCAGTCAAATGTCATCCATGTTTACAAGGCTGGGTGCGTGTGATAGTCAAGAGTTCAGAGGTTATATGTATATGCATCACAGTCTGTCTTTTGTATGGTGAACAAATAAACTCAAAAATTAAAATAATCTGAACACTTGATGTTTTCCAGGAATATATTGTGTCATTACATGTATAATAATACTTAAGTTAAGAAGTTTTGATTTAAAGGATATATTAAAAACAACTCTTTCTGTCACGTAATTTCAATGATCTTGTTATGCCCCCATTCTACCAGTGCAGGTATATTTCAATAACCTTTTCATCCAGTTCTTCTCTTGCTCATCAATACAAATATTTCATCACACTTTTCACGGAAACTACTCAACAGATAGGCGTCATATTTGGTCAGCAGGTTACAAGTGTTAAGTGTGAGCACTTTAAGGATCTGTTACATACCCACTTCCTGATTGCAATTACAGATACTTTAAATTAGAAGTGGTTGAGGCTTAGCACTATGACTTATACATTCTTGTTATTTTGTAAATTCACATGGTGAGCAAAGTTCAGAACAAGGAAATTTCCGATTCTTTAGATTCTGTAAAACCAAATTGTGAGTGATTGATTGATTGATTAACACCACTTTCAGCACTGTTGGGTACTTCTCGGCAGTTAGTTTTTATTGGCGGTGGAAGCCGAAGTGCCCTAAGAGTTTCAACCACAACCTTTGGTAGGAAAACTGACAATCCTAGTCGATTGTAATTGTGAAATGTAACACATATTTAGTAGATACATTTGTATGAATAATTTATAAAGTGTCAAGTATGTGTTGATTGTTTATAAACTTGAGTTCATGTAAATGATGTAAGTGAGGAGAGTGTTTCCCACTTAAAGTCTGGACCCATTGTTACCATATATATATGGTACTAGTATACTGATGAGAGTGTTTCCCACTTAAAATCTGGACCCATTGATACCATATGGTACTAGTTGTATACTATTACTAAGGGGAATTATATGGGTTTTCACCGAGAATTCTTTCAAACTTCATTGAATTATTACAAACAAGTTCATACCACTCTGTATTATGGTGCATGTCATTTTGTCTTTGAATCTGTTTTGAGCTTACATGGAAATAAATGGAGCAAAACATCTTGTACAGTAATAGATTTAAATAGAACCCAATGAAAAAATATGTCAAGCTCTAAATTGTCATGACTTATAATAGAATGGTTAAAAAATAGCTCAGTATTAATTACCTCCCTATATTTCTAATGTCAAGCTCTCAATTGTCATGACTTATAATTATAGAATGGTTAAAAAATAGCTCAGTATTAATTACCTTCCTATATTTCTAATGTCAAGCTCTATATTGTAATGACTTATAATAGAATGGTTAAAAAATAGCTCAGTATTAATTACCTCCCTATATTTCTAATGTCAAGCTCTCAATTGTCATGACTTATAATAGAATGGTTAAAAAATAGCTCAGTATTAATTACCTTCCTATATTTCTAATGTCAAGCTCTCAATTGTCATGACTTATAATAGAATGGTTAAAAAATAGCTCAGTATTAATTACCTCCCTATATTTCTAATGTCAAGTTCTTAGTTGTCCTGATTCTCAGGTTGTGAATAAATAAGATACAAACAATGAAACTACTTATTCAATGATCTACCAACACCAAATTCTCCAAATCACAAAAAAAGATAAGATAAAACCACAATTAATTTAAATAAAACTAGATTATCACTATGACCATTTTGCAGTTTTATAGGACAAGTTTAACACTCTTTTTTAAAAGTGTTTTTTTCTTAAATGATATAAGATATTACATGTATTACATTTTACCATTCAATAAAATGAAAATAATGATTTTGATTACATAAATTTAAAAGGCTGACAATAATGTAGATTTTTAATGTAATTCTAAATGAAGTATTAAGGAGTGAGAAATACAAATGAAATATAAATATCAGTTCCCTGAACAATTCAAAACGAAGTACTGCACTGTTCTATGTGCGCATCTGCCAATTCATCTTTAGTTAAGTACATTTGATAAATAACGCCTTTAATATGCAAAAATCTTTTGGTGTTCATTGGACTTTATACCCCCTACTGTCACTACTATATAAACATGCTATATAAAGAAAAATGAATTTCACAAGGATGGGATGTAGTGAGAAACACGGAATGTTTTTAATTATTGTCCTGCTGATTATGGTAATGTTTGATGTGTTTATTTTCAATCAATGAAATATCATTATATTAAGGCCAATGAAAAAGTTGTGTGTTAATGGTTTCTGCTGTAATAAATATAGCGGAGGTAGGTTGTAATTCTTTTTTTTTATTTTACTGAACATTTTCACTTTTAGAATATGAGAAGACCTGAAGTTCTGTCACAATTTATTACTTTTATTAAATGGTCAATAAAAACTTCATGGGTAAAAACGTAGGGTATGTTCAGGGAAACTTTTATAAAACACACATATTTTCATTTTGGCCCTAAAAGTGTTTATTTGAATTAATCTGGTTGTTGACAATATTTGAGTTCAGCTTAAAAAGATAGTAAACTTTAAAAAAAAAAAGCACAGCTTTTTCTCATTGTTGAAGGCTGTACGGTTGCCTATAATTGCTTACATCCACTTCATTTGAACTTTGGTGGATAGTTGTTTCATTGGCAATCATACCACATCTCCTTATGTTTATATTAACATGGACAAGCATGCCTTTTATTGTGATTTAAGATATATAAAGATAAGGAGATATGGTATGTTTGCCAATGAGACAATTATCAAAAAGGAGACCAAAGAACTTATTCATAGAATATAAAAATAAGGCCAATGAAACAAATGATGTGGATGTACGCAACTATAGGTCATCATATTACCTTCAACAATGAGCAATACCCATGCCATATAGCTTGATATAAATGGCCCTGAAACACTTAAATGTGAAACAATTCCGATGAAAATACCATCAGCCTGATTTATGACAAACCAGGCGAAGATATTCATTTCTATACAGATTTCTGTTGAAATTTGATTTCTTATGGCACACAAATTTAATTTAACATCTCAAGAACATTGAATATTCCTTCAATTGTGATGAAAATAATTTAACAAAATGATAGGATTCTTTACATTCTCTGCTAAAGGGAAATAATTAACATAATTGGGGAAGTTGTAAATCAAGAATTTATTTTGAAGCTCGTCAAATTGTACATTTACGTGTCGCATTCATTTGGATTCATTTGGATCACCGATTTAATTTCAATATAATGGATTTAATCGATGTTTTAAACTAAAAGAGTAATGGAGACATTGATCTTCTAAGTTTGTCTTTAAAAGCCTTCTGTTGTTAAATAACGGAGGCAGATAAATCACGTCAGACAGTGTTACAGTGTATTACCATGTTTTTACAACTAATTTGTGACTAAGATCAGGATCAACTCATTCTGTGTTTCATGTAAATTAATGATACTAGATGTAAAGTGTTTCTGAACATATGGAAATTTTGGTTAAAACACTGCGTCATCAACTATTTTTCAAAGAAAACATTTTATGAATGAAATTAAAAAGGGGAAACATGAAAGATAGGAAGAGGAAGTACTACGTAGATATGATCAATGCTTTACAATCTACTCTCATAATATACATTACACTTGGAAAGTTTTCATTCACTGAACTTACAATTGAAAAGAAAGGTGAAGGCCTATATAAAAATCAGGGCACATATTTGAAAAACAAAACAAACAAAAAACAAAGGAAAAAATGCTTTTATTGCTGTTATTTCATCTCAAAGTCACAGTGGGGCCTTCAACACAGAGTAAAGTCTCACTGACACATATAAAGGGATTTCAGGCATCCCCTAGTCCCTAGAATCAGTTTGAGCTTAAATTCCTTGTTATATGTTGACAACAGTACAGATAACAGTTCATCTGTTCATTGAAGGACACAGGTCTGGTTACTGTTTTTGGTAACATGAAATCAATTGGGTCTGAAAAATTGATTGTTTCTTGCTTAACTTCCAGTGGTAAATATGGTATCAATGGTTGACATTTATCGTGTTAACAACAAGGGCCTATAGTATCTAGGATTTTGAAGAAGCAGAATGAAAAAAAAGTGTGTTTTTCTGTTGCGTGATGTTTCCATGTTTTTGACTTTACAATCCTTTGTCCTTTAATTATCAGTTTAAAGTCTTTGTTGAAGGTAGTTTACCATGCAGTGGTGATCATATCAACTTAAATCATAGTACACATCTTCATTTTGACAAAATATATGATGTAAGCTTTTTTGAAATATATGCCAAATTAGAGTTTTGATCCAGATTTGGACACATATATATATGCTTATTTTTTCTAGAACATTGTATTTACATTTTGTATGTTTTATAATTGCAGTTTCCTGGAACATCATGGGGCACAGAGAAAAAGACATATATAGATATAGATACTGCACATAATGTAAGATTATAAGGTCATGTGATATGTCATGTGACTTAATTACATCTCATTTCAAAATACATGTACAACCAAATTCCATTGTAATTTAAGTCTTCACAGTTTAGTTAAGAAAAAATAATTAGGTCAGATGTTGGAAAGAGTTTTTAAAGCATAAAAGAAAATTAACTTCTATCATGTTTCCTTAAAGTACATTGGTAATTTATATACCAGTATACAATTCTTTCACTGACTAAAAGTTCATTGACTTTCTTATTTTACAGTACTTCTTGTGGATTCAGATGAAATATGATGTACTTTTAATGATGACTTAAGGTGATTCCCCAAAATTTCTGAAAATAAATTTGACCTGATCTTGTTAACATGCTTAAGTAAGGAGAACAATTTATATCAAAGTGTATAAGTCATGAATAGAAACAACCTAATTCAGATAGATTGAAGTCTTACCTTGCATATAAAATCTGAAAATATTGTTGAAGATTAAAATAAGGAGATGTGGTATGATTTCCATTGACACAACTATCCCCTGATGACAAACACAACACATTATGTACAGCTTAAGGTGGTACTAACACTACAGGGAGATAACTCTGTAAAAATCAACTTAACGTTTTAATCACGTTGTATTATTAAGGAAATATTAAGCTTCTCAATGATCAAAATTAGTGTTTGTCAAACTGCTATATAACCAACGAAATTTTTCTGATAAAGTGGTTGGTTCAAATTATTTGAAATTTTTATATTTTTGTCAAAGGGTCAAAGTAAACATTCTGTCAAAATTTTATGAAAATTAAACGAGCCAAATTAATATTAGTCAAGGTGTTGGGTACCACCTTAAACAATGAGAAAACTCATATCCCATATAGGGTAATTTGCTATAAAAAGTGCATTCTAAACACAAAACATTGACAGTAGGGGATCAAATTACACAGCAGACAGCAAAATGGTAACTGGACTACAAGCTCCTAGCTTGGGATAGGTGCATAAAAAAATTTGCAGGGTTAATATAAAAATAAGATGATGTGGTATGATACATCTCTCCATCAGAGACCAATGACATTGAAGTTAACAATTATAGGTCATCATACAGCCTTCAACAATGAGCAAAACCCATACCACATAGTAAGCTATAAAAGTCTAAAAGGGCAAGCGTAAAACAATTTAACCATGTTTCTGACCAGCATTCCCTTACCTATGACAATGGTGTTATAGCACAATAGAAAAATCACATGAAACACTTTTTAACGATTATGGAAAAATAATTCCTTGCATTGAAAAAAAGTAGTACATTCACCACTTCTAAGAGTGATCAATTAACTGAATAACGATCTGTTAAAGTCAAAAGATTTAAGAAGCAGTAACTGTTTTTACAAAATATCTTATGAGAACAAATGCTAACAAACTTTTCAGTAAAGCTTAAGATCAAGTTTTAATTGTTCAAATTTGTTGTGAAAAGAGCAAGAGGTTTATTGCTAGGATTGAAAATCATTGACCTTGGTTTCCTCAACAAAATCTGTAGCTTCATTCTATAAAATTCTACTATGTAATAAACAGAATAATCCCAGTCTTCCTCTACCAATTTATGTTCATATGGAAATAGATGATGTAGCGTAATTGTAAAGTTTGCCTTTCAAGTAATTAAAAATTATCTTCGATACTTTTGCATTGATATTTGTCACTCATTGGGAAATACTCTGCCATTTGCATCAGAGTTCTTATGGTCAATTTGAATAAAGCAGCCAAAAAGACAGGAAGCGATTTTCTTTAATCACCGCTGATTTCTTTTGATACAACATTAAATTGATGATAAAATGAACAATTGAGTACCACAGTACATTCACATAAGCCTAATCTATTCAGCGTAGAAACATGAATATTCCCAAAAGGCAAAGTATCGATTTAATCCAAGACTCGTATCAGGAGATCAGAGGAGGATTAACCATTTAGAAAATATGTTTCATTAGACATAACACAGCCAATTCTACCGATGATGTAAATGTGTTAAGACTCTGTCAATATCATTATCGTCAAACAATTAACGTTTATTTCTGGTGCTCAGGTGGTTGAGTTAAGATGCCAATAAATTACTGAGTATCAATATTTAAAAGGTGGAAGTTATCTCTGCTGCATATTTTCTTCCATAACTTTTGGCACCATTACAATCCAGATGAAATAGAATCGTAGAAAAACTGATGAAATGTTTTAGTCAAAGGTGACAGAGTTCGTACGATGATCAATTACGTTTACACTTCACAAAGTGCCACTAGTAGCAGTTTTTTCTCTAATTTAATGGATCTCGTACTAAATTCTAAAACCTTTTCTCTTAAATGTTGAAAGTATTGATAAGCTTGAACAAATGAATAAAGATTTTCTGCAGGCGTTAATGCATGTTTATTGAACATAAATAGATTTGATAGGCAATGTAATGATGTAAGGTGATAGTTTACTTTTGAAACCTGTAAAAATTGAATGAATCATTAATTATAATATAAAATATTGTAAATTCAGAAATTATTGCGAGGTTTTTATTATTGCAAATAATGCGACTATGTGATAATCGCAATAAAAAGAACTCACATTGTGATATCTGATACATATATCTGTATGCAGATTTTCCTGAAATCACAATAATTAATTTCGCATTTTTGTCCTTTCTTAAAAAATCGCAATAATTTCTGAATTTACAGTATATAATAAGGAGATATGGTATGATTGCAAAGGACACAACTATCCACCAGAGACCAAATGATGTATCTATGTTAGAAACTATAGGTTGCTACCTATAACTTGTACAGCCTTTAACAATGAGCAAAACCCATACAGATGGCAAGCTATAAAAGGCCTCAACATTACAAAATGTAAAACAAATCAAATGAGAAAACCACCATCCTGATTTATGTGCAAAACAATAAACGAAAAAACAAATATGATATACAGTAACAAACAATAACAACTGAATTACAGGCTCCTGAACAATGTGACAGGCACATACAAAATACTTATTTAATATTTAATATTTCAGAATTTTATATAAATGTTTTTCTTGAAAATAACATGGTACAATTTTTGTTCTGATTAGGAAGGTATGAGGTGCAAACTGTTTTACTTTTGGTCTGATCTGTTTTATATCAATATATCAATATGCTATAAAAAGATATTGTGTAATTGCTTTTTTTTTTTATAAAGCAATAAATCCTTTTGTCATGTTTGTAGTGCATAATTGCTGTTGTTTTACTTTTAACTTTTTAGACTAAGGGCGATTCAAAGCTTGCCATAGGATATTGACCACTTGTCATTTGATTAAGTCCATATGATGACCTGCACTATTTTTTGGGGGTTTCCTTGTGTTGATGGTTTGCTGTGTAGTTGACATTTACACTGTATTTGTCATACATGTCTCTCATTTATTTCAGTACCAATTTCACTTCTCCGTCCATCATTTCTTCAAAGTCCAGATATTGAATTATATGACTTGTTGTTAGTCTGGTACACATGTAATTACTTAGATTACAGAAAACTTGTTGATACATAAACAAGTGAATATAATTGTATTGTGATTATATTAATTAGGGTTTTAGATACAGTTGTTATTTTATCGTGTTCATTATAGTCATATCTCGTCAATAGAAGAGAGATTGATCTCCTAATTATGGAACCTGATTAGTGACCTGTTGTTGGCATGTACTTGTATGTAATGGCTGCTTTGTCTACAAGATAACATGTATCATAATATATCAAGGTTGAAGTTTGGTATGAGAATTTGGAAGTTCTTTTACAAGGAGGAACTATGTTAGCTAGTGCATCGTACTACGTTGTATAGTGTATTGTGCCAAAAATATCATAGGGTGATGAGGTCTTTGTTGATGTCTTAATTAAAGACTCCTCCAAAATCTTATTCAAGTATTTCCTTTGAAATTAAGGGTATAAAATACAAGATAATGAAAACCTGAAAGTTTTGTGGGCTGTTATATTACTGCCTTTACCCCTGAATATTTGTTAGCTCACTTAGCCCAAAGAGCCATGTGAGCTTTTCTCGTCAGTTAATGTAAGTCCTCCTTTTAACTTTTATAAAAAATCTTATCCTTTCAAACTACTGGACAAATCGGAACCAAACAAGATAATGTCGTTTGTTGCTTTGTAACATATTTGTTTTTCGTTCATTATTTTGTACATAAATTAGGCTGTTAGTTTTCTCGTTTGAATTGTTTTACATTTGTCATTTAGGGGCCTTTTATAGCTGACTATGCAGTATGGGCTTTGCTCATTGTTGAAGGCCATACGGTGACCTATAGATGTTTATTTCTGTGTCATTTGGTCTCTAGTGGAGAGTTGTCTCATTGTCAATCATACTACATATGCATCTTTTTATTTTTATACATAATCATCATTAGGGTTTTCTACTTATGAAAAAAGTTTTGCATTTAGATTTGAACTAAGTGGGATTTATTTAATGAAATAACTTGTGTATTTTCAATTTTAATCAATAAGAAATTGTGTCATTACAGGACTTTTTAGAAGGAGAAGGCAGTGGTCAAGAAAGTACAACAAAAGATGATACCACGGATGATGAAGATCTGATAGACTTTGGGTCCGGAGATAATTCTGGAGATGGATCAGGTGTGTCAAAGAGTAAGTACACTAAAAACTTGTGTGTATGTAGAGGTGAGGGTCTGTTGGAGTTTGAATCTGGTGATGGATTTAGTGAGGCACAGATTTAATAATAAAATAAGAAGATGTAATGTATTTTCCAATGAGACAAAATGACATACAAATAATTAACTCTTAGGTCACCACACACCCTTTAACAATGAGCAAAACTAATAAGTATGATATACAGCAACTGAATTACAGGCTCTTGACTTGGGACAGGCGCGTATAGAATGTGCCTGGATAGCATGCTTGCAGAGCCCAACTCTCCCCTTACCTTGGGCAGTTTTGTAACAGCATTACGTGGTCACCAAAGTATAAAAATCAGTTCAAAGTTAACTTAAAATGTATGTTTGGGTGTATGTGTGTGTGTATAAGGGGGGGGGGCAGTGGGTTAAAGGTTTGTTTTAGTTAAGAGTTTCGATCTGGAGATGAATTTTGTATGTAACAAAGTATGAACACTTAGAATATGTGTGTTGGGGTGGAGCTGAAGATTTGTTGAAATCTGAAGACTCATCAAGAGATGGATCTAGTGTGTCACAAAGTACTTACAGTACACTTACATAGGGGAGTGGTTAGTTATCTTTAAAAATCTTTTAATGAGTAATTTTAAAATTTATAAAGTCTATCAACATCTCTGTTAATCTATGACCTTTATTGGTCCCACCTGTTGTTAGAATAAAGTGAAGTTTAGGAAAATGTATTCAAAGGAAAAATGGATTTTCAGAAGAGGGAACTATTTTTATGGGAACTATCTAATGTGTATCATAAGTGTTTATACTGTTAAGTTATAAATCTTCTAATATTTCAATTCTCTTTATTGTTTTCATTTGTAGTCGCTGACCATTAAAACTTTAAACTTTGACTTCAAAATCTGACCATTAAAACTTTAAACCTTCATTGTACATCTAAATTTTTAAAGTTACTCCCCTAAAAAAATATCCTTACAACAACAGCGTGTTATAATATCAAAATAAATAAACATTCTTGTCCTGAATTGTAAAGAAATCATTTGAACTGTGACAAGTTTATTCATCCAGGTATTTCGGGATTAACACTTTCAATTTAATATAATTACAACTTTTAATAAAGAGAAAGTTTGCTGCTGAACTTTTCTGTATATTGCCTGATCTATGTATACTTGTGTTGTGGGTTTATTTTCATTCATAATCATTGAATAAAGAAGAAATGAATTTTGCATTTGAAACTTTTCTGTGTTAAAATTTGATTCATTTGTGCTGTGGCTGTTTAAAGGATCGATTGGTCAGTGAAGCTTTATGCCACATTAGGTCAAAATCCTATATCAATATTGTGCCAATTATTTTAATGAATAATAATGTGCACTGAAGATCAAATAACAATATTAAGGTACCAATACAAGTTATTAGGTGGGTTAAAACTTATTATTAAAGTGTTTGGTTTTTAAGTTTTAATTTCCCCGACATGTATATAATTTATTTGGAATGGACAAAGAAGTAAACAACTTTGACTGACATTTATGGAGTTTTGTTAAGTGCATTTACAAGGCTATAATCACAGCTAAACACATATTATCATGAGTATAAAGGCATGAAATTATGATTATATAACAAATTAATGTAATTATCATGACTCTTGCAGCCTACACAACCAATAATCTTGTACACGCTTATAATTATAAATTACACCAAAGTAGGAATAATTCTTATAAAATAGTGTATAATTGTGCTCATTCAGACAAAATCATGTATTAGTATGACACTTCCACACGATCATCATGCAACATGCATCATCGATTTTAAATGTTATACAAAAATGCAATGGACTAAACTATGTTGTACATGGACATGTTTATTCAGACCTGTTGTTTACAGATTATATAGTTATTATATATAAAGATGGTAAATAATAAGAAACTGTCAATCACCTTAAATTATCAGCAATCACATAGTAGAAAAACAAAGGATATGGGGTTTTCACCCATGACACAAAATCAATACATGCACAGGAAAAAACACAAAAAACAAAGGATATGGGGTATCCATCCATGACACAAAATCAGTACATGCTCAGGAAAAAACACACAAAAAGCTAAGGATATGGGGTATCCATCCATGACACAAAATCAGTACATGCACAGGAAAAAACACACAAAAAACAAAGGATATGGGGTATCCATCCATGACACAAAATCAGTACATGCACAGGAAAAAACACAAAGCAAAGGATATGGGGTATCCATCCATGACACAAAATCAGTACATGCACAGCAAAAAAAGACACAAAAAACAAAGGATATGGGGTATCCATCCATGACACAAAATCAGTACATGCACAGGAAAAAACACAAAGCAAAGGATATGGGGTATCCATCCATGACACAAAATCAGTACATGCACAGGAAAAAACACACAAAAAACAAAGGATATGGGGTATCCATCCATGACACAAAATCAGTACATGCACAGCAAAAAAAGACACAAAAAACAAAGGATATGGGGTATCCATCCATGACACAAAATCAATACATGCACAGTAAAAAACACAAAGCAAAGGATATGGGGTATACATCCATGACACAAAATCAGTACATGCACAGGAAAAAAACACACAAAAAACAAAGGATATGGGGTATCCATCCATGACACAAAATCAATACATGCACAGTAAAAAACACAAAGCAAAGGATATGGAATATTCACCCATGACACAAAATCAATACATGCACAGCAAAAAACACACAAAAAGCTAAGGAACAGCACTTTTATTGCTGTCCTTCATCTCAAGGTCACAGTGAGGCCTTCAACATAGAGAGAAAAAAAACTCACCTCACTGCCATTTTAAAATGGCCCATAGCACTAGTTTGAGCAGAATTCTTTGTGGAACATAGGTTTACATGTACAGCTGATCTCACAACACAAACAAGGTTAAATTTGAACAGACTTAGCATACATGTATATTACATTATGAGCCTAAAATATGTTGCAAGGTTCCACAATTTTGCTGATTATTTTCAATATTGGTGCTCTAAAAATTAGGTTTAATGAACTGTATATTCAGAAACTTTTGCATGCATCTATTATTTCGATTTTTGAAGAAGGAACAAAAATGAGTTCAAAATTATGTTTCAAATATCAGAATGTGAGTTCTTTATTGCAATACTCAAGTATCTGTTTATTTCATATTCACCAAAGATCAGTTCATTTCTAGTCATTTTGGAAAAGCTAAAAAATATATGAGTATGCAATTGGTCTGACAGGTTAATTGCTTTAAAGGCTGAGATATAATCACTAAGAAAACATATAACTCTCTGGAGAGTGCTAATCTATGTTATGGGAGAAAACCATCAGAGTAAAACCAATATCATTGCAGAAAAAACAAAGATCGACAGAAAACATTAATAACATAAAGCAGACATTTATCCTTATCATGTGTAGAACTGCTACCATTATAGTGTAGTATGATAAGTCAGAGGGAGTACCAATAATAGCAAATTTATGGATAAGCTGAGTTTATTGTTATTTTATCGTAATTTTCTGATACTTCCTGGAGACTGGATGTTGATGTGAAGAAAAGAATTAAGCAATTTGCCATTTCAGGATTTAAAGAAATTTGGGAGATATTTTCAAAATAGTTACACCAAGGCTTACAATGTGTTAACACGGTGTTAAACATTGATGCTAAACCACTTTTGTAACACTTTTTATTTAGGTGTAAAAAGTAAAATCACAAAAATACCAAACTCCAAGGAAAATTCAAAAAGGAAAGTCCCTAATCAAATGGCAAAATCAAAAGCTCAAACACATCAAACGAATGGACAACAACTGTCATATTCCTGACTTGGTACAGGCATTTTCTTATGTAGAAAATGGTGGATTGAACCTGGTTTTATAGCTAGCTAAACCTCTCACCTGTATGACAATTGCATCAAATTCCATTATATTGACAACAATGCGTGATCAAAACAAACAGACATAATAGGTAAAAATGTCACAAATAGGGGTACAGCAGTCAACATTGTGTTATCATCTTAATCACTATAAAAACAAACAAATGTAACAAAAGTTGTTGAACTGATAGATTTGTCTTTTGTTGTTTAAACAATTGGAAAACCCACAATCTACCAGATTATTAAATATAAAGTGGGTTAAACGTTAAATGAGACAGCAACCCAATGACAAAAATAACCAAAAGACATCTAGAGGGCAAGGTGCAGTCTTCAACAATAGACCGGTGTCTACAATTTGTCCTCTTATTAAAGAAAGTCAATAGTTCCTATTGTAAAGACAAAAACATACAAAATTCATGTTTCTATGACAACACATTTTGTTTGTACGGTTGGTGTCATACATTCATGGTTCTAAAGATGCACAAGGTGATTGATTCTGTTAATTTTATAACTTTGGCACAGCTGGCTGACTGGTGGCGATTTTTTTATGTTAAGCACTGTTAAATCCAGACCATTTCCCTTCATAATGTATGTCAGATATTTTTTAGAATAAAATAATTATACCCTACCGTATTTTTACCATCGTTAGGCAGGAAACAGCTACCGGTATATATTTTTATTTTTGCACTATTTTGTTCAATTTGGATTTGACTTCTAAAAACTAAATGGATTAATTTAAATTAGATGGTGTATGAATTTGTACTCCACCCTTTCTGGTAAATTGAATTTACTGACTTTGTCATTAAATAAAAATGTCTTATTTTGTAGTCGATCTTATCACAACAAAAGCTCCAACAACAAAGAAGATGACTGCATGTCAACAGTTAAGATCGTCAACGAAAGATTTCTCTTCAGATTTCTATATTCCTGAGTGTACAATAACTGGTGAATATGAAAAACGACAGTGTGAAGGAAAAGTCGGGTCTAAAAAATGTTGGTGTGTTGATCCAAACGGAAGAGAAATACCTGGATCACAAATGACAGAACCTGAAGTTCCAGATTGTCATGAAGGTAGGGGAATGCACATTATAGTTTAGATTTATGTACACTAGAAATATGTTGGGACAGATTTTATGCATACATACCAGGATATACTTTTCCTTTCCCTTGAAATTGGGGCCGGAAGAATATGCAGTGACCCCGATTTTACTATTTTTAAACTCATTTTGTGGTTTTTGGGATTTTTTTTTAAAAAAAATTTAAGAGAAAAAAAATTCTAAAATGATAGCCGTGTAAAAAAAATTGTATTATTACCTTCTTTTTACTGTCAATGAAACCATTAGAGAAATTACTCTGACTTGTTGCATTTTGATGAATAGTTAACCCTCTAGATTGATAAAAAAATATTTTCATACTAGTAACCTTAGTATATTATTAAAGCTAAAAAATAGCCAAAGGTAAGAAAACACAAAAGTTCTTGATCTCATGAATTTGTTGATTACTTTTAACATAATTTAAGAAATTTGTATTGCAACTGATATTTCTTTATTTTTTCCAGGAAAAAATTTGAAACCTTGTGTTTTTGAACTATTAAAGACCAGTAGTGGTTTATTAGGAGCACGTCAAGCACGTTGTACATTTGATGGTGAATACGAAGAGATTCAATGTCATGTCAGAGAATGTTGGTGTGTTGACAAAAAAGGAATTGAAAGAATGGGAACACGAGTATCCATGACAACCTGGAAGAAATCACCTGTTTGTGAAGGTATTATTTGGATTATTAATGATAGAAAGAAAATATTTCCTATGGCTGTACTTCTTAGTTGAGTGCACTTTGGATATGAAAGTTACTTACTCCTGGCTTTGTTAAATAATAATAAGTTACAATCTGGCAGGGTACCAGTTATGTAGTTAAAGTATAAATACACTCATGCAATGAATAGGATCAGGGTGAAAATTGTCATGTCTAATCAAATTATTTAAACTACTTAAAAATGAAAACATTGATGATACTTTCTTATGATTGGATGAAGAGGGGGCCTGACAGCCTAGTTGTTGTGTGCAAAACTTTTTAGGTCATATGGTACGATTTCAGCTTCTGTTTGGCAATTTTAAATATTGTAAAAGATCGATTTGTTCATGTTTTAATATCAAATGTACTCTATTGCATCCAGGGCAAATATAGCAAGTTTTCACATAGAAAGATTTATGAATATCCAAAATCACTTTTACATAAAATATTTAATGCATTTTGTACTTCTTTTTGGTAAGTTATATCATTAAAAATAAAAGGCATGAATTTTTGTAAATATTTCATAGTTTGCAAGTAAAAAACATTGAACTTTATAAAAGTTAAAGAATATTGTACATAGAATCTAAAACTTTAAAGGTCTCCTTAAGTTTCCATCCGTTGCTGCATAGTTAGACACTAATTGAAGACGATTTTCAAATAAAATTTCCAAACATATTTGTCAAAACTGTGAGTAAATACGTAAATATCATTCACAAAAACATTATTTTGTGTGTTTTAATTATATTCAAGACAAAATGAAAATTTTCATCTGGAAAACAATGTTAAATAGATCTTTAATTTTTAACTGTGTATTATTTGTGTTTTGGTCGGCTTGTGTTCTCTAATATGTTTTCTTGGGTTTTTTTTTACTGATAAATGAAGAAAGAGTCCATATATTAAATTTTGTAATTAATAAAGTTTTGTTCAGAATTAAAAAATGAAAATGCATTGAATGAATTTAATAAATGAGTATTCAATTAATATCCATGCCATATGAAATAAGCCCTGGGAATTAGCATCTAAATAAGGAGATAAATTACCAAATTCATTTTAATTATGTATACATGTATGTATATTGTATAATCATTACAATTGTATACTATTGCTTTTGTTTATAATCTCATTCAATAAATTTCAAGAGGCCAGGTCATGTTCATACCATAAACTGCTTGTAATAAATGACACATTATCACTGCAACCTATCAATAATATAAGACAAACTTGCATGCCTTGTGCAGAATGTCCTCCCTCCTCTAGATTTGATGCAAATTTAAATATTCTGCATTTCAGAAAGACAACACAAATTCAGTTTATATTCAATTCCATACATCTGAACTATTTTTTGTGCTGAGTTTCAATTTTGAAAGATAGTGGGATTTTTATGCCCCTGTCGTAGCGGAGGGGGCATTAAGTTTTGCCCTTGTCCATCTGTACGTACGTCCGTCCTTACGTCTTAAAGTTGGTTTCCGTTCTCTAACTTTAGTTTGCCTCAACCAAATGTGATGAAACTTATATACAATGCTTATTAACACAAAACTCAGATCAAGTACAAATGTGGGTAGCGTCACTTTTACCTTTCTTCAGTTATGTCCCTTTATATCTTTATATGATATGCAAGCGGGGGCATCATCTGTGTCCCATGGACACATTCCACATTTTTTTTTTTTGGCCAAACAGATAAATTTTGCTATGTTCTTGCAAATTCTTTGTCTGTTTAAAACTTGTTAACAATGAAAATTGAATTTCTATTTTAGAACCTATAAAGGGAACAATGGCTCCACCATTACTTGAAGTTACAAAGGCTCCTGACACACCATTCCCATATTATCCAGAAACTACCAAAAAAGTTTATCCTATTCATCATGAAAAAGACAAACCAAAATATGATCATGGTGACAAAAGTGATGACACAGTAAGTATAACTTTATAACTATTTCGTAAGTTATGAGACAAAATAAAATGCTAGTACTGTAAACCTGGGAACAGTATATCTAACGGGAAATGAATTTGATAGGCTTTTCAGTATAAAACTGATAAAATCCTGAACTTTACGAGACTTCAAGAGATTTATGGATTTTGGAAGCGTCTGACTGAAAAACTATTGGAACTGCTCAATAAGTTAACCATATAATTCCAACGTTCAACAAATACAATGAATTGATAAGTTTTATCGTAAAGTAGATATATTTTGTCATATAAAATGACCAATATAAGTGTGATTTATTTAATGCAAAGTGTTTTGTAATGGTTGGTGAAGTTTACAGTTACTGGGCATGCCATCGGCGCCATTTTTTGTCTCGCCTTGACGGAGTCAAAAAGAGAGACATAGGTATGCTGTTTCCGGCGACGGCGGCGTCAACAATGTATTAGTTTGTGATTAGGTCTAGTTCATGGTGAACCACTAGTGGTAGGACAATGATATTTGGTATGCAGTTGAATAAGCATTGGCATATCTCATTTCCATGGAGATTATTTGGCTCCGTCCCCTTAGTCATGGTCTATAGACTTTGAAAATTTTGCTAAGTTAACATGTATTAGTTTGTGATTAGGTCAGTTCAAGGGGAACCATTAGTGGTAGGCCCATGTTAATTGGTGTTCTGTTGTATAAGCATTAGCACATCTCATTTCCATGGAGAATATTTGGCCCCGCCCCCTCAGTCATGGTCTATTTACTTTGAAACTTTTGCTTAGTTTACATGTATTAGTTTGTGATTAGATCAGTTTAAGATGAATTGCTAATGTTAAGTCAATGATATTTGGTATGCAAATTTATTGGCATTTGCAAGTATCGTTTCCATGGAGATTATATAGCCCCACTCCTGATCATGGCTCATTGACTTTGAAACTTTTACATAGTTTACAAGTTAATGTTTGTGTTTAGGTTTGTTTAAAGGAAACAACTTATAATAAGTCAATGGTATTTGGTATGCAGTTGTATTGGCATTGGCGCATCTCATTCCATGGAGATTGTTTAGGCATGTACCTTCAGTCATGGTTCATCGACTTTGAATATTTGCATAACTTACATGTTAAAGTATTGCTATTTTAATTTCAACATTTGCATTCTCAAAATTACAAAAAGACGAGACATATCTCTGTGATAACAGTTTATTTTATTACCTTGTTTGCATTCTGTACCCTTCTGTGATGAAATGAATGCGATTATGACAAATTTGAAGTGACAGATTACAAGTTCGATACACTGGCATCACTTATTACTTAGTTTGAATGACATTCTATTGACATTAACAAAAATAATGTGTCATCATTCATGGTTATATTGGGAATAGCAAGTACGTATCGTGTCATTTATTAACTATGACCCGACAATAAAATCGGCTATAATTAGGTAGTGTCAAGTCCCGTCAACATATATATTATATTCCTGTGTAAATCAACAAATTTTCGCAAGCAATTTATTTTTTCAAACCGAAAAAAAGACAATTAGAAGTCATCACAAGTATGTCGAGCTTGAATCTTTCCTTAAAGAAAAGCATAAACAACAAGGTTATACAATGTCATCTCTCAAGGGCTAAATGCGAAATAAAGTATTCACGAAAATCAATTGGTTACTTTTTGGAAAATCTGTTCAGTCACTGGATACAGTGCAAAGGAAGGGAATGGGGCTTCCCATGCTGTTCTGTATCTCAAAGTCACAGTGAGGGCTTCAGCAAGAAGCAAAAGCTTACACCTCAACATAATTCAAGATAGCCCCTGTCCATGTTTTAAGAAAGATATGTTAAAAGTCTTTATATATCTTAGATAATGTAAATGTCATTGTCAAACTTGCATCATATAATCATGTTCTCGTCTTAAATATGCATTAAATTTGCCACTAGACATTAAATGGCCAGCCATCCATCAATCTTTCCTCATTGTTTTGAAAATCACTGGAGAAGCTTTCAAAATGCAAATAAATTACAATCTCAAGACACGCTTAATACGCCAAAACAATGAAATTGTATGAAATGGAATTTAATGATTTTTTTCTGGTTTTACTTCTCAAACTAGCAATAGGAAATCAGAATAACTTTTTCTTGAGAAGAATTCGATGTGCTTTTTTCAATTCACAATTTCTGTTTTGCACTTATTATAGTTTTATATTGTCAGCTCATAATTTGTTTTTTCCAATTTGAAATCTTAATTAACTTGTGACTCCCATTACTTATTTCTTAATTTTGTTCTAGTATAATAATTTGCTTACCATCTTTTTCAGGATAATGATGACAGAACACCAACTTCTGTTGATGTTAATATTGGAGGTAAGTCAGATGTATTATGAAATTTTTGTCTGTGGTTCACAGGACAGGGGTTCAAATTAATTGGTCAGAGGTCCAGGACCGTCTTTTCTGGGAGAGGATTTTAATTTTTATATAACAAAGGTCAAGGACCTCCCATTTATTACATTGATGCTTTGACCTTTGACCTCTTATGGTGGACCTTTCACTTAAAATTCAAAAGGTCCTGGACTTTTCATCATTTCAAGCAAATTGAACCCATGCATGATAGAAAAACAAAGGATATGGGGTATCCATACATGACACAAAATCAGTACAAAGATATAAGAAGATGTGGTATGAGTGCCAATGAGACAACTCTCCATCCAAATCAAAATTTATAAAAGTAAACCATAAGTCAAAGTATGCACAGCATGAAACACAAAAAGCAAAGGAACAGCACTTTTATTGCTGTTCTTCATCTCAAAAGTCATGATGAGGCCTCTCACCTCACTGCAAGTTTAAAGACGTCCCTAGCACTGGTTTGAGCGGAATTCTTTGCAAAATGATTCGGATGGACTTTGTAAGATGTATCACCACCAGATCGGTCTTTCCAAAAAGGAACATAATGGAAAGTAGTACATATTTAAAACAAAATAGTTCCTACGGATAGGAAGAATCAATCCACAAAAAGTATCTTGTTGGATTGTTTACCCTTCTAAGATACCACAGTTCTCCATCTCAAAGACTGGCCTTCTAAGATACCACAGTTCTCCATCTCAAAGACTGGCCTTCTAAAATACCACAGTTCTCCATCTCAAAGGCTGGCCTTCTAAGATACCACAGTTCTCCATCTCAAAGACTGGCCTTCTAAAATACCACAGTTCTCCATCTCAAAGGCTGGCCTTCTAAGATACCACAGTTCTCCATCTCAAAGACTGGCCTTCTAAAATACCACAGTTCTCCATCTCAAAGACTGGTTTCTAAGATACCACAGTTCTCCATCTCAAAGACTGGCCTTCTAAAATACCACAGTTCTCCATCTCAAAGACTGGCCTTCTAAAATACCACAGTTCTCCATCTCAAAAGACTGGCCTTCTAAAATACCAACCACAGTTCTCCATCTCAAAGACTGGCCTTCTAAAAAACCACAGTTCTCCATCTCAAAGACTGGCCTTCTAAAATACCACAGTTCTCCATCTCAAAGACTGGCCTTCTAAGATACCACAGTTCTCCATCTCAAAGACTGCCCTTCTAAAATACCACAGTTCTCCATCTCAAAGGCCTTCTAAGATACCACAGTTCTCCATCTCAAAGACTGGCCTTCTAAAATACCACAGTTCTCCATCTCAAAGGCCTTCTAAGATACCACAGTTCTCCATCTCAAAGACTGGCCTTCTAAAATACCACAGTTCTCCATCTCAAAGACTGGCCTTTTAAAATACCACAGTTCTCCATCTCAAAAGACTGGCCTTCTAAAATACCAACCACAGTTCTCCATCTCAAAGACTGGCCTTCTAAAAAACCACAGTTCTCCATCTCAAAGACTGGCCTTCTAAAATACCACAGTTCTCCATCTCAAAGACTGCCCTTCTAAAATACCACAGTTCTCCATCTCAAAGACTGCCCTTCTAAAATACCACAGTTCTCCATCTCAAAGACTGGCCTTCTAAAATACCACAGTTCTCCATCTCAAAGACTGGCCTTCTAAAATACCACAGTTCTCCTTCTCAAAGACAGGCCTTCTAAAATACCACAGTTCTCCATCTCAAAGACTGCCCTTCTAAAATACCACAGTTCTCCATCTCAAAGACTGCCCTTCTAAAATGCCACAGTTCTTCATCTCAAAGACTGGCCTTCTAAAATACCACAGTTCTCCATCTCAAAGGCCTTCTAAGATACCACAGTTCTCCATCTCAAAGACTGGCCTTCTAAAATACCACAGTTCTCCATCTCAAAGGCCTTCTAAGATACCACAGTTCTCCATCTCAAAGACTGGCCTTCTAAAATACCACAGTTCTCCATCTCAAAGACTGGCCTTCTAAAATACCACAGTTCTCCATCTCAAAAGACTGGCCTTCTAAAATACCAACCACAGTTCTCCATCTCAAAGACTGGCCTTCTAAAAAACCACAGTTCTCCATCTCAAAGACTGGCCTTCTAAAATACCACAGTTCTCCATCTCAAAGACTGCCCTTCTAAAATACCACAGTTCTCCATCTCAAAGACTGCCCTTCTAAAATACCACAGTTCTCCATCTCAAAGACTGGCCTTCTAAAATACCACAGTTCTCCATCTCAAAGACTGGCCTTCTAAAATACCACAGTTCTCCTTCTCAAAAACAGGCCTTCTAAAATACCACAGTTCTCCATCTCAAAGACTGCCCTTCTAAAATACCACAGTTCTCCATCTCAAAGACTGCCCTTCTAAAATGCCACAGTTCTTCATCTCAAATACTGGCCTTCTAAGATACCACAGTTCTCCATCTCAAAGACTGGCCTTCTAAAATACCACAGTTCTCCATCTAAAAGACTGGCACAAGAATTACCTCAAATATGGGGGAAAATCAAGGTGACAAAAAAATAAATAGAAATGACGTGGGAAATTGGATAACCAACTTTGAGACAGGAATCCAACAACACTGCAAAACTAGGGAGTATATTACAAACTCTTAAATAACTGCTACATAAATTTAACAGAATCTACCAAAGATCTACAACACCACTTTTTAGCTTACCTTGTCCAGAGTACCAAGACACAAACCGTTTAAATGCAGACATTCCCAATATACCAAGCTGTGAGATAAGTATGAAAATCATGCATGGATGCAACAAACATTGTCCCCAAACCAAATTTATGATAAATAAAAATGTCTAAACCTATATTTTGTTGCCAAAATCAAAATAAAAACCAGTTTGGAAGTAGATTTTGATTTCACCATTTATTGAATAAACATAAGATATTGTATCCATTAGCTTTTTCGGTTAAAATTCCTGAATAATAATAAAATGAAACCTTTCCACAGAATCATTTTCTTTTTGTTAAGTTATTTAAATGTTAGGAAGTTTAAATACAATAACTCCCCAGAGAACAAAACTATTGTATTTATACAATGGGACATGTGAACTTGCAAAAATTTGAATACCTTGATAAAGAGGAAATAATTCTGTGGTTTCATTTGGTTCGAAATAAGATACCTGATAAAGAATGAATATATATAAAACCTGTAATGTTTCCTTATTTTATCAAACTTTGCAGTCCAGCTAATGAATCATTGCATTTTATGTGATCAAATGTCTAACAATCCTTCTCGTATTTGTGGAAGTCTAAAAGAATATATAATTTACTGTACCAGACACCAAAATTGTTGAAATCTATTGCAGGTGGTAAATTCGATACTGATTCAGAGGACAACAGTAATATTGACAAATCAGAAAATATAAGGCCAGATAGACCAGAGGCACAGAAAACTACCTTTTTACAGATTATGGCTAGTCCAGGAATATTAGCAGGTATGAATTTCTTAGGACAAAAAAATATCTGGGTTTTTGCTAACGTGCTGAGATAAAAAGTTGGTAGCTAAGCAAATATTTTTTTATGCCCTTGCCATAGTGGAAGGGGTATTAAGTATTACCCTTGTCCGTATGTACGTCCGTACGTCCTGAAATTGGTTTCCGTTCTCTTACTTTAGTTTTTCTAAACCAAATGTTATGAAACTTATACACAATACTTATTACCACAAAACACAGATCAAGTTTGAATTTTGGTGGCGTCACTTATACTGTTTTAGAGTTATGCCCCTTTACAAATGGAAAAATTGATGAATTTTTCCTTTCCGTTTTCTAACTTAAGTTTGCCTCAACTAAACGTTATGAATCTTATACACAATGCTTATTACCACAATACACAGATCAAGTTTGAATTTTGGTGGCGTCACTTTACCTGTTGTAGAGTTATGCCCTTTACAAATGGAAAAATTGCTGAATTTTTATACGACCGCAAAAAAATTTTTGTGGTCGTATATTGGTATGACGTTGGCGTCGTCGTCGTCGTCCGGCGTCGTCGTCGTCGTCGTCGTCCGAATACACATTGGTTTTCGCACTCTAACTTTAGTTTAAGTGAATGGATCTTTTTGAAATTTTACTATCAGGTTTAATACCACAAAAGGAAGGTTGGGATTGATTTTGGGGGTTATGGTACCAACAGTTAAGGAATTAGGGGCCAAAAAGGGGCCAAAAATAAGCATTTTCTAGTTTCCAGACAATAACTTTGGAACAGTGTATGGATCTCTCTGAAATTATACTACAAGTTTCCATACCACAAAGGGATGGTTAGGATTTGCTTTGGGGGGGTTATGGCTCAAACCGTTTAGGAATTAGGGGCAAAAAAGGGGGAAAAACAAGGTTGTCCTGGTTAATGGACAAATACTTTAGTACAAAACATAATTTAAAGCAGTGTAAGGGAGATAAATCAAATACATCATTGAAATTATCTCCCTTACACTGCTTTTAAATTATGTATAAAGTAATGGTTAATGAACAATAAAGATAATTTAAAACAGTGTAAGGGAGGTAATCCAAATACAACGTTTTGGTTACTTCCCTTACACTGCTTTTAAATTATGTTTAAAGAAATGCATATTTATAAAGGAAGACCAGTAAAAATATCTGCAAATGTTGCATCTTTTTTTTTTACAAAAAAATCTATATGAAAGATTTGACACTATATTTTTAATTCTTTTATAAAATAGATTAAGTTAGCACTATGGTAAAATTAAATGGGTAATTATGGTTGCCAACTCCATTGGAAATTTGAATTGAGATTATGACCATATCTTGAGGGAAAGAATTTTTTGGGGAAAAAATGGGGGGGGGGGGGGATAAAAAGAAATTGTGGGGGGGTCAATTTTTTCTCATTTCAGATTTCAGAAATTAAAAAGAATTATTCTTCAAATATTATTTTTTTTTCAAATTTCAAATATTGAAAAATTTCAAGAAGTAATCTTTAATTGCACAGTATGGCACATTAGATTTGTAAAATCTTTGATCACATTTATTTATTTGTCATGCCGAATCTAACAGTATATTTAGATTTTTAATTTTGGGTCCAGTTTTCAAAATAGTCTACATTAAGGTCCAAAGGGTCCAAAATTAAACTTTGTTTGATTTTAGCAAAAATTGAATATATGAGGTTCTTTGATATGCTGAATCTAAACATGTATTTAGATTTTTGATTTTTGGCCCAGTTTTCAAGTTGGTCCAAATTGGGGTCCAAAATTAAACTTTGTTTGATTTCAACAAAAATTGAATGTATGGGGTTCTTTGATATGCTGAATCTAACCATGTATTTAGATTTTTTATTTGTGGACCCCGTTATCAAATTGGTTCATATTGAGGTCAAAAGGGTCCAAAATTAAACTTTGTTTGATTTCATCTAAAATTGAATTATTGGGGCTCTTTGATATTCCAAATCTAACCGTGTATTTAGATTTTTAATTTTGGGTCCTGTTTTTTAAATTGGTCTACATTAAGGTCCAAAGGGTCCAAAATGAAACTTAGTTTGATTTTAACAAAAATTGAATTCTTGGGGTTCTTTGATATGCTGAATCTAAACATATGTTTAGATTTTTGATTATGGGCCCAGTTTTCAAGTTGGTCCAAGATAGGGTCCAGTATTTAAACTTTGTTTGATTTCAACAAAAATTGAATATATGGGGTTCTTTGATATGCTGAATCTAAACATGTATTTAGATTTTTGATTATGGGCCCAGTTTTCAAGTTGGTCCAAATTGGGGTCCAAAATTAAACTTTGTTTGATTTCAATAAAAATTGAATATATGAGGTTCTTTGATATGCTGAATCTAACCATGTATTTAGATTTTTTATTTGTAGGCCCCGCTATCAAATTGGTTCATATTGAGGTCAAAAGGGTCCAAAATTAAACTTTGTTTGATTTCATCAAAAATTGAATTATTGGGGTTCTTTGATATGCCAAATCTAACCGTGTTTTTAGATATTTAATTTGGGTCCCGTTTTTTAAATTGGTCTTCATTGAGGTCCAAAGGGTCCAAAATTAAACTTAGTTTGATTTTAACAAAAATTGAATTCTTGGGGTTCTTTGATATGCTGAATCTAAACATGTGTTTAGATTTTTGATTATGGGCCCAGTTTTCAAGTTGGTCCAAGTTGGGGTCCAAAATTAAACTTTGTTTGATTTCAACAAAAATTGAATATATGGGGTTCTTTGATATGCTGAATCTAACCATGAATTTAGATTTTTTATTTGTGGGCCCCGCTATCAAATTGGTTCATATTGAGGTCAAAAGGGTCCAAAATTAAACTTTGTTTGATTTCATCAAAAATTTAATTATTGGGGTTCTTTGATATTCCAAATCTAACCGTGTATTTAGATTTTTAATTTTAAGTCCTGTTTTTTAAATTGGTCTACATTAAGGTCCAAAGGGTCCAAAATTAAACTTAGTTTGATTTTAGCAAAAATTGATTTCTTGGGGTTCTTTGATATGCTGAATCTAAACATATGTTTAGATTTTTGATTATGGGCCCAGTTTTCAAGTTTGTCCAAGTTGGGGTCCAAAATTAAACTTTGTTTGATTTTAACAAAAATTGAATATATGGGGTTCTTTGATATGCTGAATCTAACCATGTATTTTGATTTTGGACATTGGACCATAATAGGTAAATTAAAAAAATTCAAGTTCTTAGACCACATTCTTTCTGTGTCAGAAACCTATGCTGTGTCAAATATTTAATAACAATCCAAATTCAGAGCTGTATCAAGCTTGAATGTTGTGTCCATACTTGCCCCAACTGTTCAGGGTTCGACCTCTGCGGTCGTATCAAGCTGCGCCCCAGCGAAGCATTTTATTTGTTTGTGTTCTCTAACTTAAGTTTGCCTCAACTAAATGTTATGAAATTTATACACAATGCTTATTACCACAAAACTCAGATCAAGCGGGGGCATCATGGGACACATACCCCATTTATTTCAAAATGTTTTTAAATGATTTCAATAGGTGTGAAATCTAACTTAAATATAAGTCCACCAAATAATTCTAGGGTAGATGCTAAAAATTTGGTTTAGACATGGTAGAGGAAAGACATGTATTTTAGGTCTTACATTTATAACTGTCCAAAATCCACAAGTACCTTTATTTTCATTGTCCACAATTATAGTTCACTTTTTTCCTTCTTTTCTCATTCATTTCTAAGGTTTTATTGGGTGGAAATGAAAAGAGAGAGATGAAACTATGGTCATCCTAATCTATAAAAGAAGAATGAGAATTGAATTTAAAATAGAATTGTTATCTTGTAACCTTAACAGATTTTAGTATTGTGATACAATATATAATATGTTACACCGTTTTCGATTGGAATAACTCTCTGCCATTCATTTCACGGTTGACGGTCAGAGTCATAGGCCACAACCTTGGGCAATCACAGGCAACTTTTCCTGGATATTTAAATTTTTGATTTTGAACATTTTACTAGTAATGTATTAAACTAGGAATAACAATACTGTGTTTGGTCAATTTATGATTTAAACGGTGCCTTATATATGTTACAACGGCTAGGCTCTGCTTTGCCAGTAAAACTGCATTTGAAACCTTCAAATCACTAATTGATGGTGCTAATTCTTCAAACTCAGTACTGTTATTCCCTAATTCTAATCAATGAAAATTCATTATTTCTATTACAGCTGTGATTGGTGGATCAGTGGTAGGATTATTATGTGCCATCTTACTGGTGATGTTTATAATCTACAGAATGAGAAAGAAGGACGAGGGAAGCTATCCATTAGAAGAACAAAGATACACAAATTATTCATATATGAAGGCTCCTGAAAAAGAATTTTATGCATAGACTGTACACACTCAACTTGGTGCACTTAAAGACAATATGTTCTAAATAGATCTGTTTTACGGGAAAGGGGACATAATTCGTATAAAGGGGATAATGTAGCTAATGTGATCATTTGAGCTTTAAATAGTTTGAATTAAAAACTAGTTATCTTTGAAAACTGAGTTTACATACTAACAAAGAGAAAATTAGTGTTTAAAAACTAATGTAATATTTATATTGATACATTGTATATTCAGATGATGTAGCTGTGTGTACAAATATTAAATATATCTTCTGTTTTTTCGATACATATAAATATATGTTATTCATTCTACAGTATTTCGTTTCTCAAAAAGTAAAGTTGCTTAATATGTGCAGCATAACAACTTTATTAAACAAACTGTATGTTGATGTAGAATGAACACTATACTGGATGGACTTTTACAAGATTTTACACAAAGTAGTTAATCAAAATAGCAGTTATACTTCATTGTTCTGATGAACATAAAATGTTGTAGTTAAGGGTTGAATTATAGGTCCTTTAATATTTTGAAAATATATGAATGATATGTATTGTTCTGTAATGCCATTATATTTGGTCACAATGTGTGTGTTTCGTATAGCAGTTTCAGGAGTAGGAACTATTTTAACTATCAGGGAGATTCTTCAGAAAAAAGATAAACCTTTATCCCATTTAGGATATGCTGTAAAAATATGCATGTATGTGCTAGTGATAATGCCTATATTAGATATATGTGTGATTTTAGTAGATTGGAAATACACAAGATTGAACAAAGTGAAACTTTTTAGAAAAATTCATGGAAAATGAGGCATTCATCATCAAGATGAAAGCTCAAGAAAAAAAGTCAGTGCATTTGATTTTTTAGTTGTGGTACAAATGTATATCTCAATAGAAAGGCGATTTTTACTTGAACAATTTGTAAATATGTAACAAGAGAGTAACATTTTTAAATTGTATTTGTTTTAGTTTTATATTTATATGTTTTTCATCATGTAGACATTGAAAATGTACAATATTGATCATATTTGTCATTGTTTGTAATGTATTGTTTGAAAATTGAAATTCAATGCAACAAGTCAACGAGATAATTTAACTTAAGAAAGAAAACATTTCCAGAATTTACTCAAAATTAAAATTTGATATTTGAAAAAAACTAAAACCTCTGACATCAAATCAGCTTATAAGACAGAAAAACAAGATAGCAATTGAAATGGCTTATCAATCATGATGACAAAATAATTTTAATGTGATATTATGCAATGAATTTCAATTTTTTATTGTGTTATTATAATGTATGAATAACCTAGGAAATCCTATTTCCTCTGTCAAAGTTTTAACCCAAAAGTTTCATGAACAAAACTTTATAGCTATTTTAGAAATTTTCTTTTACAAACTTCTTTTATAAAACAATTGAATTTTATACAAATGTTCATATTTTTTACCAGACAACTTTTTAACTTAGAATGTGATGTTATAATTTGGTTGTAAAAGTATGCAATATGGATTGCATCTTTTAAACATTTTTTTGTGGTTTACGGTTGTACCAAATTAGTGATATTTTTATTGATTTATTTTTTAAATGAATGAAATTTTTACCATCAGTTTCCTTTTGGACACACTAATGTTTTTTTACTTTGATGTAACATTATACAAGCATACAAAAAAAAAAACCCCCATAAATATGTAAGATTATGTATTTTAACATTTGTAGAATAAAATTTTAACTCGTTCTTTTTTTTTCATTTTTAGCAACATTCCAAAAAGAAAACATTTTATCGGATTCATTTATTTCGGTTGGATACAAAGAAAAAAAATATGACTTATTCATAGCTGACTATCTAAACATGTTTTTATTCGGAATAGTTAAAAGAGCGTTTACAGATGTTTTGAATGCACTTAATGTGTTTGTTATAAGTTACTTTGTGCCTGCTTTAAAAATATCTCAGCTGTGATACTTTAAAGAAATAAAAGATGTTTTTCACAAGGGAGATAATTAGAAGGTATTAGATCACATGCCTCTTGAACCTCTAACATTCATTTAAAGATGACACTTTTTTCCCAGATAAAAAATACAGGTGAAAATTTTTGCACTTCTATATAACATTGGTGATAATTATTTGTCATACAGCAATAAATGTAGGATGTATATGTACATGTATTTGTAATATGACCTTTGAACTTCCTTCGAGGTAAACCACAGGATTTTAATCTGCATGTTAGTCATATAGACATGTCACTGTTTATGAAAAACCTGTAAAAAAAAAGATCTCTTTTCTTACCTAAAAGATTTTAGGGGTTCAAATAGATACAAAATTACGGGACAAAATTTGTTCTGCAATACGAAAAAGACTGGCAGAGGTCTGAAGTGAGGCCAAACAAACGAAAAAGACTGGCAGAGGTCTGAAGTGAGGCCAAACAAACGAAAAAGACTGGCAGAGGTCTGAAGTGAGGCCAAACAAACGAAAAAGACTGGCAGAGGTCTGAAGTGAGGCAAACAAACACAAATACTTGTAGTATATGTTTTTTATTTGTCATTTGACACAAGTTTTTTATGATAGTGCTTAAAATATTTGATACAAAACATATAAATAGTGTACCCATAGTTAGAATATTTATAGAACAGGGAATAACTTTGTAATTTTGTTTGAATTATATGTTGACAGTTTTTCACTTGGATCAGAACGAAAATGATTTTATTTATATTGAAGCTTAGAAATGACCAAGCTATATTTCTTTCTTGCAGAATAGAAAAATCACTAGTTTGACATTTTGTCCTTTGATCTAGTAACCTTTTGTCCAACAATTCAAGTTTTTGGAATCCAGTTTGCAACAAATTAATATGTAATGATGCTTGTTGATAACCATGATTGAGAATTTTTTGTGATAATTTAGAAATCTTTAAAAAAAATCCTGAAAAAATCTGAAAAATGTCAACATATAAATAACTTTGATTAGGGCAAATAATTTTTATGTATTGTTGATTTGATTCTGATATATTTTACCAAATGAACCACTGTTCAATAATATTGCAAAATGAGTAAACTTTAAAGGTATGTGTGTGTGTATATATATATGGATAATCCCACCGATACTAGTTGGAGATATTTTTTCCTATAACCACAACATGTGCAGTACATGAAAATGATAATACTGTTTCCTTGAGAAAAAACATTTTTTCCCAAAGACATCAAGTACTTAGTTTATATAAATGGGAATTCACTTTTATTTTATTTTATTTTTTATATAAGAATTCATCAACTGATGATTTTTTTTTAATTGATAATGCCGTTTTCCTGAAATTGTAAAATGTCTGTTAATTTTTTTTATTTTTGTTATATATGAAGAGTGACTAGATTTTCATTAAAATAAAAAAAAAAAATATCCTTAACTAATAAAATAATCCTTAACTGTTTTTTTTTTTATCACCTACAATATTTTTTTGAGCCTGTGATTTTTCAAGGAATACATAGTATTATAGAGAAAATATATCTCCCGATGTTCATGTCATGTTTTTCAAAACATGGAATAAAAGCAGCAATTTTTTTAACAATAGGGTGGTTTTATAATCTCATTTCACACATCAACCATAACTGTCTGGTGAAAAACCTATTGAATGATTGAGTTATAAGTACATATTTTCTAAATACCAATCTTTTATTTTGTGATATTATTTGTGTTGTTAAGTTATTTTTAGAACAAAGACAAAAACTTCCTTCAATGTTTTCATATTTTTCCATAGAGAATCAGGTCCAAAGAAGGTCAACATGGTCAAAGTTGATGTGTTTTTTTACAAGCCAGTCACATTTGATTTCCAGGACTTATGTCTTTTCAGTTAAATAACTTAATAGATGCTGTTTAAATGATAATATACAAATGTTTTGCCAACTAGCTCTGTTGAGTATACTATTGTTTCTGTAAATTTTGTTTGCTACAATTTTTGCTTGTTTACCAACAATGGTTATTTTCTACGATACTTATATTCGCCATGATGTCACGGTTATTTTCTACGATACTTATATTCACCATGATGTCACATGTCTACATCAATGCATTAAATTAAAATGCCTACTTAAATTTATAGTTAGTTCTCCAAGTCAAAAACTCTACTGTTACTTAATCGGTTTTAAACTCTTTAAAAAATTAGGATTAGTAAAGGATGTCACAGAAACTTCTACTTAAATAAAGAGTAAAAAAAACAACATTAATTTGAAATATTGACAAAAATTTGAAGAATACAAATTTTGCCTAGGAACAAATTAAAGCATTATAATCTACCTCTTACCATCTGGGAATAACTATGTTGATCTTCAACTTCATCTGTTTATTTCTGACGATTCTGTTCTTCCAAATATAGTTACCTCATGTTCATAAACTGTACATAAATAACATGAAATAAATGTCTTATTTTCAATAATGGCTTTTGTTTTAATTATATAAATATACCAGGATGATATGAAAATAAGGAGATGTGGTATGATTGCCAATGAGACAACTATCCACAAAAGTTCAAATGAAGCGGATGTATTAAAGCAATTATAGGTAACTACGGCCTTCAACAATGAGAAAAACCCATACCGTATAGTCAGCTATGAAAGGCTCTGACATGAAAATAGTATGAAACAATTCAAACTAACAGCCTAATTTATAACAAAAGAATTTGAGGAAAAGACATGAACCTCTGAACTACAGACTCCCGACTTCGGACAGACATACACAGATACCTGTATAGAAGGAGACACTTACCCTGTTGACTCACTTGGTCTTGCTCTTTTTGGAGTTCATGCAATTCAATCACTTTCTGATTGTTGCCTTAGTTTGTCTTTTACTAATGGACTTATGGGTTTCGGTAAACTACTGTCACCCTTTATTCAACAATATCATCAAATTCACCATCATGGTGTAGTCATTTCTTGCTGAGGTGCCATTTGAAACCGTCATCAATCAATCAAAAATCATTCAAACAGTTTTACCACCAGATATTTAGTTTCAGATAATTTTTCATTGTCCAGAAAATATGTCCAAATGGAACACTGAATTCTGTATTTGAAATATTGGTAATACTTTATACTATAAGTGAATATTTATGAGATCGGTGAATGGTGTAAGATATCCGTAATATATTTGAAATATTGGTAATACTTTATACTATAAGAGAATATCTATGAGATTGGTGAATGGTGTAAGATATCCATAATATATTTGAAATATTGGTAATACTTTATACTATAAGTGAATGGTGTAAGATATCCATAACATATTTGAAATATTGGTAATACTTTATACTATAAGAGAATATCTATGAATAAAAAAAATGAGATTTGTATATCATTAAGACAGCAACCCAATGACAAAAGTTCCAGAGGCAAAATACAGTCCAACAATAGAATGGTGCCTATAATATGTCGGGCTCAAAATCATTCCAGTCATTAAAAATTGAAAATAAATGAGAAAAAAAAACAACTCAAAATACTCTATACAACAAAAACATTAACAATTTGTGATCGCCTGATACCCCTTATATATGTGTTGAATGTAACAGTAATATCACCTGAAGGATCACACGAGAATCCACACTGGATCAGAACCTCATGAGGAGACCCACTGGATCAGAACCTTATGAAAATGAACACTAGATCAGAACCATATGAGAATGCACACTGGATCAGAACCTCATGAGAATGAACAATAGATCAGAACCACATGAGAATGCATACTGGATCAGAATCTCATGAGAATGCACACTGGATCAAAACCACATGAGAATGTACACTGGATCAGAATCTCATGAGAATGCACACTGGATAAGAACCTCATGAGAATGCACACTGGATCAGAACCTCATTAAAATGCACACTGGATCAGAATCTCATGAGAATGCACACTGGATCAGAACCACATGGGAATGCACACTGGATTAGAACCTCATGAGAATGCACACTGGATCAAACCTTATGAGAATGCACACTTGGTCAGAAACTCACGAGAATGTATACACTGGATCAGAACCTCATTAATATACACACTGGATCAGAACCTCACACTGGATCAGAACCTCATGAGTATAAACACTGGATCAGTACCTCAGGAGAATGCACACTGGACCAGACCTCGTGAGTATGCACACTTGATCAGAACCTCGTGAGAATACACAGATGATCAGAACCTCATGAGAAGGCACACTGAATCAGAACCTCATGATAAGGCACACTGGATCAGAACCTCATGAGAATACATACTAGATCAGAATCTCATTAGATTGCAGAGTTGATCAGAACCTCATGAGAGGCACACTGGATCAGAACCTAATGAGAATGCAGACTAGATCAGAACCACATGAGAATGTACACTGGATCAAAACCTCATGAGAAAGTACAGTAGATCAGAACCTCATGAGAATGAACACTAGATCAGAACCACATGAGAATGCACACTGGATCAAACCTTATGAGAATGCACACTTGGTCAGAAACTCACGAGAATGTGTAAACTGGATCAGAACCTCATTAATATACACACTGGATCAGAACCTCATTAATATACACACTGGTTCAGAACCTCATGAGTATAAACACTGGATCAGTACCTCATGAGAATGCACACTGGACCATACCTCGTTAGTATGCACACTTGATCAGATCCTCGTGAGAATACACAGATGAGCAGAACCTCATGAGAAGGCACACTGAATCAGAACCTCATGATAAGGCAAACTGGATCAGAACCTCATGAGAATGCATACTAGATCAGAATCTCATTAGATTGCAGAGTTGATCAGAACCTCGTGAGAGGCACACTGGATCAGAACCTCATGAGAATGCACACTAGATCAGAACCATATGAGAATGTATACTGGATCAGAACTTCATGAGAAAGTACAGTGGATCAGAACCTCATGAGTATACACACTAGATCAGAACCTCATGAGAATGCACACTGGACCAGACCTCGTGAGTATGCACACTTGATCAGAACCTCGTGAGAATACACAGATGATCAGAACCTCATGAGAAGGCACACTGAATCAGAACCTCATGATAAGGCACACTGGATCAGAACCTCATGACAATACATACTAGATCAGAATCTCATTAGATTTCAGAGTTGATCAGAACCTCATGAGAGGCACACTGGATCAGAACCTCATGAGTATAAACACTGGATCAGTACCTCATGAGAATACACACTGGACCATACCTCGTGAGTATGCACACTTGATCAGATCCTCGTGAGAATACACAGATGATCAGAACCTCATGAGAAGGCACACTGAATCAGAACCTCATGATAAGTCACACTGGATCAGAACCTCATGAGAATGCATACTAGATCAGAATCTCATTAGATTGCAGAGTTGATCAGAACCTCGTGAGAGGCACACTGGATCAGAACCTCATGAGAATGCACACTAGATCAGAACCATATGAGAATGTACACTGGATCAGAACTTCATGAGAAAGTACAGTCGATCAGAACCTCATGAGTATACACACTAGATCAGAACCTCATGAGTATACACACTGGATCAGAACCGCATTAGTATACACACTGGATCAGAACCTCACGAGTATACACGTTGGATCAGAACCTTATGAGAAGGCACACTGGATCAGAACCTCATGAGAATACACACAGGATCAGAACCTCACCAGAATGCAAACCGAATAAGAACCTCATGAGAATGCTCACTGGAGAAGAACCTCATGGCAATGCACACTGGAGAAGAACCCCATGAGAAGGAACACTGATCAGATCCATATAAGAATGACACTGAATAAAAATTTCATGAGGATGCACACTGGATCAGAACCACGTGAGAATGCACAATTGATCATAACCTCATGAGAATACACACTGGATCAGAACCTTTAGAGAATGCACACTGATCAGAACCACATGAGAATGCACATTGGATCAGAAACTCATGAGAATGTACACTTGATCAGAATCTTTAGAGAAGGCACACTAATCAGAACCACATGAGAATGTACACTGGATCAGAACCTTAAGAGAATGCACACTGATCAGAACCTCTTGAGAAGGCACAGTGGATCAGAACCTCATGAGAATGTACACTGGATCAGAATCTTATGAGAATGTACACTGGATCAGAACCTCATGAGAAGGCACACTGGAACAGACCTCGTGAGTATGCACACTTGATCAGAATCTCATTAGAATACACAAAGGATCGGAACCTCATGAGAATGCACACTGAATCAGAACCTCATGAGAATGTACACTGGATCAGAACCTCATGAGAATGCATACTAGATCTGAACCTCACTACATTGCACAGTGGATCAAAACCTCATGAAAATCACACTAGATCAGAATCTCATGAGAATGTACACTGGATCAGAACCTCATGAGAAAGCACACTGAATCAGAACCTCATGAGAAGGCACACTAGATCAGAACCTTATGAGAATGTACACGATCAAAACCTCATGAAAAAGTACACTGGATCAGAACCTCATGAGTATACACACTGGATCAGAGCCTCATGAGTATACACACTGGATCAGAACCTTATGAGAATGCACACTTGGTCAGAAACTCACGAGAATTTACACTAGATCAGAACCTCATGAGAGTACACACTGGATCAGAACCTCATGAGAATGCACACTGGATATAACCTTATGAGAATGCACACTTGGTCAGAAACTCACGAGAATATACACTGGATCAGAACTTCATGAGTATAAACACTGGATGAGAAGGCACACTGGATCAGATCCACATGAGAATGCACACTGAATCAGAATCTCTTGAGATGGCACACTTGATCAGAGCCTCATGGTAAGGCACATTTGATCAGAACCTCATGGGAAGGCACATTTGATCAGAACATCATGGGACGGTACACTGAGTCAGAACCTCATGAAAAGGCACACTGGATCAGAACCTCATGAGAAGGCATACTAGATCAAGACCTCATTAGATTGCACACTGGATCAGAACCTTATGAGAATGCACATTTGATCAGAACCTCATGGGAATGCACATTTGATCAGAACCTCATGGGAAGGCACACTGAGTCAGAACCTCATGAGAAGGCACACTGGATGAGACATGCATTAGATGAGAATGCATACTAGATCAGAACCTCATGAAAATGCATACTAGATAAGAACCTCATTATATTGCACAATGGATTAGAACCTCATGAGAGGCACACTGGATCAGAAGCTTATTAGAATGCATACCAGATCATAACCTCATTAGAATGCACACTGGATCAGAACCTCTTGAAAATGCACATTTGATCAGGACCTCATGAGAAGGCTCACTGAATCAGAACCTCATGAGAAGGCACAATGGATCAGAACCTCGGGTGGCACACTGGATCGGAACCTCATGAGAGGCACACTGGATCAGAAGCTCATTAGAATGCATACTAGATCATAACCTCATTAGAATGCACACTGGATCAGAACCTCATGAGAATGCACATTTGATCAGAACCTCATGAGAAGGAACACTGAATCAGAACCGCATGAGAATGCATACTAGATCAGAGCCTCATTATATTGCACAGTGGATCAGAACCTCAAGAGGCACACTGGATCAGAACCTCATGAGAATGCACACTGGATCAGAACATCATGAGAAGGCACACTGAATCAGAACCTCATGAGAATACACACTGGATCAGAACCTCGTGAGTTTGTTAAAGTTGTTGATGAATCATATGTCCCATGACGTTCAATGTAGCGTGTGCTTGTATTTGCTGTCCTTCTTTTTTCTGCGACCAAATTTAAGCATTTTTTTCAGCACGATATCCTTCTTTGGTGCTGGTCATTAAAGAAACCCAGGATGAATCATCAGCGTATGTCCTTGACACTGACATTTGAAAGTAAAAGTTAAATATTCTTAATGCTATTGTTATAAACTATAACATAACAAAAATATAAGAAAAATAGAAAATAATCACAAATATGTTTTATACATAATTAATTTTTCTTGTCAGCTAAGCTATTTCTTAGTACATATATATCATTAATCCCCTATATAACGATAATTTTAGTTATGTCATAACCATTAAATGTAAACATGAATGTATATTTCCTCATCAGACATTTTGTTGAAAGTTGGAACTATACTCTCTAGTTCCCGAAAAAGTATGTGCCTACGTTTTTAGAGACATTTATATACATACGTTAGATATGTCTCTGGTTTTTTCTAAAATTTGACATTTTAAAGCAAAATGATATTCATCTTAAACCCCCTTTTTACAGAAAGGACAAAATCTTTTTTTCCAGTGGTAATTTACGGTGTTTACCCTGTTCAATATTAAGATTACTATAACTTAATCTTATTTTAATGAAACATGATGACAAAAGTTCGGAATACTGTATATTTGACCATTAAAATTCCAACAGGAAGTGTTTAGATAGAATAGAGAATAACTAATGAAAAGAGGAAAATGAGCAAAAAAGTAATGAAAAGAGAAAAATGAGAAGAAAAAAAGATAAGAATGGACAGGAACCTATGTATGTTAGATATACTGTTCCCAGGGATGGAGAACAATGATGTTCAAAAGTATAAAGAATAACTGTGGAACATCAGAGACATATAATGTATTATATGTCTCTGGGAACATTAAGAACGGCAGACGATTCTCAAAAACGATTCAGTAGCAGGACCAACAGTAATAAAGTCATTCATCAAAGATTCAAAACCAATATCCGTAAACACTCTTTCTCTGTTAGAATTGCTAAAACCTGGAACAAATTACCAGATAAAATAACAAAGTCACCATCAATAAATGCATTTAAAAACCGATTAGACAAATTTTGGTCAGACGAAGAGATATACTATAATGACTACAGAGCAGAAATATCCGGAAGTCACGGACAAAACAGTAATAGAAAAACATTAAATTATGAGTCTGGTGAAGAGGAACCTTGAGGGATCCTGTACTGGAAATCAACTATAAGTAACTATAAGTAATTAAAGAATTAGGCAATACAATACCAGAGATAAATTGCGCAATCGCACACCTGTGAATCCACAGTCACAACTCTAAGGAAATAATGACCGGAAAATCGGACACACATAATTTTACTGTGTAATTTAGAAGCAAACTTTAGCAAAGAAATGTTTCTTGTAATATCATGATCATTACCAGATTTTACTTTTTAAATTAAAAGAAATGCCGAAAAAAAGAAAACACCTTTCTCAATCAAATACATTAAAAAAAAATACAACTATTTCAAGTAGTTTTTTAGAGAAAGAATTTATTTGATCTGAAATAAGTTTTCCTATTACTTTTCTTGATTAGCTATCGAGGTTATTCATCCCTGACTTGTCTTCATGTTGTAGAATAATTATCGACGAGCATCTCATTCCGGGCCGCGTTTTTAACGGGATTTCACGGAGTTGCCAATCTCTGTGTATATATGTCTCTGACAATACTGAATACAGAATAATGAAATCCTCTAGTTAGAGCAAAAATAAATAGTAATCATCATCGAGCCATTTTAATGAGAATTTTACAGAATAAGGGTAGTTTTTAAAGATAACTTGAGCCGGACAGAGACATATATAATACAACCAATTATAATATTTATATGTCTCTGCTTGAGATAAACGACCTCAAATTTAATAAAGAATACAAAAATTAAAGACCATCACCACCCTCATACAATATAGATTAATTACAAATAAAAGTGACATGATTTCCATTTCATTCATTCATATGCAATCCGAATTTTCTATAAACCAGAGACATATATACACATATGTATATATGTCTCTGACCAAACCAAAACATTCTTTTTTCAAACGGCGTATATTTATACTCTCTCATCTATATGAGTGTTTAGCTTTTTACATGTTTACCTATTCTGCAACTCCCATATTTGATTCTATATTAAAATAATAATAAAAAAAAAACAATCATTGTTCACCAAATTTCAAGGAAGATAAATTGAATAAAGTGCACCCATAGTAAGTTATTTAAAAAAAAACTCGACATATTTCGGATCTGCATACCAAACCGTCATTTGTAATGAATTACAATGCTGCATTAACTTCCGTGTTATTAAAAGGTGAAAAAAAGCAGAGTAAATAAGCCGACCGTGCGATGGCTTTATAGCCAGTCAAGGTCGTTAAAAACCCCCCTAAGTAAACACTCTGAAGACCGCTGGCACAGGCTAGAGAAAATTTAAGGTTCATGTGGACCTTTTGGCTAAAATGGCTGCATTTTCACCTCAAAATTTACTCTTCAGTACAGACAAACATGCAAACCTGTGTATCTTGAAAAGTATTAAGGCATAGCATGCCCAAGATAGATAAAATTCAATATATTTTATGTTTTAGAAAATAAAAACTTAACAGGATTTTGCAGTGCACTTTTTTTCATTCCGCCAGAAGGATGAGAAGGTGCCAAAATAAGTTGTGAAAGAGGTTTGAGAACTTCCCCACAGACATGACACAGGGGCAGATCCAGCCATTTTTAAAAGGGGGGTTCCCAACCCAAGATAAAGGGGAGGTTCCAACTATGTCCCCATTCAAATGCATTTATCGTCAAAAAAAGGGGGTCGTCCAACCCCGGGAACCCCCCTGGATCCGCCACTGATGACAGGTAATAATTGAAGTGAACTGCATTGATTGACATCAGTCAAGGGTGTAACTTGAATAAGTTATTAGAGAAAAATAACATACATGTGTTATTACGGATACTTTCTCTTAATCTGTAGTAACATATGTTTGTTATCAGCTAAATGTACCATAAATTTTTTTATTTTCAGTGGGCACTTGGGAATTCTTGAAACTTGCGCAGTACCTTAATACATAACCTTGAAAACTAATTTTCCAATTCAATTAATACATTTTTGATCAACCATGGTAAATCAATGAGACAAGGCTTTTAAGTGATAACTTAGCTGTAATAACAAGGCTTAGTTATTACAGGCATTTACAATTGTAACTTATTACATGAGACACTTGGGAATGACTAGGAAGCTTGCGCAGAACCTCATTACATGCTCTTATCATTATTTATTACAATAAATTAAAATACATTGTGATATATGTAGGAGAAAAGGCTTTGAAGAGATGTAGAGAAGCTGTAATAACACCCTTTAGTTATTACAGGCATATTTTTTCTGTGATAACATGGGTGTGTTATGCATGATTGGCAAACTAGGGGCTGTTATATCTTTCTAAAGTTTAATATACATAAAGACAATTATAATATCAATAGAGCTAGTACACAATTTAACAAAATTAAGGATGTATAATGCCCCTTTGAAACGTAACATACATATGTTATTACAGATTTTTGATTTTTTAGCCCTCAATAACAAATGTATGTTATTTTTCTCTAATAACTTATTTAAGTTAGACCCTTGGCTGGACATGGACAATAGATACCTGACTATAATTGGTGATTTAAACTGTGGACCACATCAAGTGAAACTCAACTGTTTGTTAATTTCATCATCTTCTGCAGGGATGAAAAAGGTGCACTGCAAAACCAGTTAAGTTTTAAATTTTCTAAAACATACAATGCATTTGAATTTTATTTATCTAGGGCATGCTATGCCTTAAAACTTTTCCAGATGCACATGTTTGTCTGTACTCCTGAGTAAATTTTGAGGTGAAAACGCAGCCATTTTAGCCAAAGGGTCCACATGAACCTTAATATCACCAACACTTATCAACAACTAAAAGTGAAAAAAAAAAAAAAAAAACTTTCCACAAATACTGTACATAAAGTTGACAGTGAAATGCTGTGAACTCATTTTTTATTTTTAGGGTTCCTGTGAACCCCTAACATGCCTAAATTGCTAAAATGGCTTTTGTTTTCACCTCAAAATATATTCTGAGTACATGGAGTACAGACAAACCTGTGTATCTGAAAAAGTCTAAAGGCATAACATGCCCAAGATAAATAAAATTCAAATGCATTTTATGTTTTAGAAAGTTAAAAACTTAATTTAAGGTTCATCATAACAAATGGACAAAAAAGGATGTATTTACACCTCAAAATTAAAACTGCTCTGAGTACAGACTTACCTGTGCATTTTGAAAAGTTTTTAGGCCTGGCATCCACTAGATATATAAAATTTAAGAGTATTTTGTGATTCAAAAAGATAAAATCTTTTTTGGATTTTGATTGGCATTTTTTTCTGAATTACATTTGATACTGTCCACTCAGTTACACCCTTTACTCACCTATTGTTGTGTAGATATCTATTATCCTTCTATTGTCCAATTCAATCAAGGTCAATCAATACAATACCGTTGTAACCTGAGAGTGAGAGGGAGCATCTCAAAGATTCAATAGGTTGGGGACAACCTGCCAAATAGGGAACTATTCCCCAAATGAGTAACAATTCCTCATTTGAGTAATCATTTAATAGTGCTAAAAAATAAAATTTTCTAAAATGAGTCTTTTTTTCTTAAAATGGCACATATTCATAAAAAATGCAGCAAATTTTCCAAAAGATGAATAGACCTACATTTTGTATCTTGACTTACTGAGAAGTTACAAGCCTATGAAAACTTCGAAAAATTTACAATTTTCAAGGCCTCTAACTTTTTAAAAACCCATAATAAAAATATTGTTCTTTGGAAGAAGTTGTTTCATTTTCTATAAATTTGTGCCATTTTATGTAAAAAGACACATTTTAAGGAAATTTTGTTTTTATCACTATTAAATGATTACTCAAACATGTCAAATGAGGGATTGTTACTCATTTTGGGAATATTTCCCCATTTGGCGGGTTGTCCCCAACCTGTTCAAACCAACTTAATTTATTTTTACACCTTCTGCAGGAACAGAAAAAAATGCCCATCAAAATCCAAAAATGATTTCATCTTTCTGAAACACAAAATGCATTTAACTTTTAAATATCTATAGGATGCCAGCCCTTAAAACTTTTCCAACTGCACAGGTTAAGGACTCAGAGTAGTATTTGAGGTGTAAATACAGCCATTTTTGTCCATTGAACCTTAGGAATAAGGTTCATCATAACCTTTTGGCTAATATTACTAATATGACCCTATTTACATCACATATTTTACTCTGAGTACAGACAAACATGTGCACATGGAAATCTTTAAGGCATATGAGGATCTATAACCCATTCATTTAATTATAATTTATTTTTCTCTATTCTGTAAACCTCATTCAGACCATGATACAGGTGATAGGCTTCAGATGTTATATCCCTTTATCAGAAGATAAACTAAGTTGATAATTTCCATTAGCATCTGAAGATGTTTTTTTCCCTAATTCATATGTAATTCAAATTTACTCAACCATTTATGAATTACCAAAAGTCAATGCTATGAACAGGCATCCTTATAAATCTAAAGATAGTTAAGTTTTAACATATAAAATTGATGAAATTACATCATGTACATGTCATAAATGTATATAAAAAGAAAAAAAACTTGGTATACCAAATAGTGCTGTGGTATACTATAAGATGCTACTTGATCCCTGTTATTTGGCACTGTTTTTTTTTAATTACTGTGGATTCATTATTATTCGTTGGATACCAATTTTCGTGGGTAAAGGTGAACCACGGAATCTAATGTTCAACGAATAACAAATTTCCATTAGGCTTGTATGCAGACTTCAGCAAAACCATGAAATTAAATATCCATGAACATGCAAGTTTTCCTGAATCCACGAAAATTGGTACCCACGAAAATAAATGAATCCACAGTAATTTATATTTATTCATTTCAGGTAGAATGTAATTCTCTTACAAGTGAATCTTTGATAATGTCCAGAATAAATATACAAGTAGGTGGACATAGAGATACAGTTTTAATAACACTACACACCTTCCAACAGAAAGAAACTCTTTGTGATGTCAATATTCAAACAAAAGATGGACAGGTTAAAGGGCACTCAGTAATTCTGGCATCTTGTGCAAGTGCAGTATTATGCAATCAAGTATTCACTCAAAGAAACAATGGTATGAATTCTATCATCTATATTAACTGCCCTCAGTTCACAAGACGTGACGTAAATTCTGTATTACAATTTCTTTACCTTGGTGTAATTAACATCGACACAGAACATGTTGAAGGCTTTCTAGCTTTATGTTCAGCATGGCAACTTCAATTGGCTGCTTCAATGATAGAATATTATTTGAAGCAAAACTGCAGGAATATAAACGAAGCTGTCAATTGTATGAATCTATCTATGCAATATGATTCAACCAATCAGCCATCTACAAACAGCCAATCAGGAGTCAATTGTATGAATCTATCTATGCCATATGATTCAACCAATCAGCTGTCTATAAACAGCCAATCAAGAGTCAATAGTTTGAATCTATCTATGCCATATGATTCAACCAATCAGCCATCTACAAACAGCCAATCAGGAGTCAATAGTATGAATCTATCTATGCCATATGATTCAACCAATCAGCCGTCTACAAACAGCCAATCAGGAGTCAATTGTATGAATCTATCCATGCCATATGATTCAACCAATCAGCCATCTACAAACAGCCAATCAGGAATCAATAGTAATGTTTCTGCATCACTAGGCGTAAAACCAAATTTGACTGTCCCAAGACTAGTACGATCAACAAATGGAACTACTCAGCTGCAGACCACAAACAGTCAACATTTAACTTCCAATGAAACAATGGTGGACAAAGGATCCGGATCCTTCACATATATAAAACCAAATGTCTCTTCCTTTACAAACCAAGTGTCTAATGATGGAACTTTGTCAACAAAGTTTCCTCAGGAATGGTCCCTTCGTCTGAAGGATGGTTTACCGTCAGTTAACGGAAATCATGAGACTATGGATCAGTATGGTAAACCTTCAGGTAATCTTCTGTTACGATCAGTACTGGAGAAAGATGGTACCCGTCTCAGTACAAACAATCAAGTAAAGTACAGCCTCAGTGATACAAATTTATTTACAGATGTTTCTCAGATACAAACAGTTTGTCACGATCGGGAACAATCTAATATACTTTCAGATACAAAAATTCTTGTGGTAGAACCAATTTGTACAGAACAATTAAGCTCTCAATCAACCTTAGATTTGCCAAATAAACCCTTGTTACAACTACAATGTGAAGAAGAAGAACCATTTGTGAAAACAGAGCAAGCATATTGTTCAGGGTACTCTTCAAATTTACCATTAGTACACACAAAGGGAGATAACTGCTTAGTAAATGATTTTACTATGAACGCAATTATGCTACAGAAAAATGAAATTCAAAAACAGGCACAATCTATACTTAATCAGACTAATTCTAGTCTTATTGATGAACAATTTCAAATTGTTGAAAACCAGTTTATATCAAATCGGAAGGAGCAAATGACAGTAAACGTTACAGACAACTGGTATGAATCAAGTCACATCTTTGACCAGATACCAGTCAATGATGCTTTAAATACTTCAAATTCTAATCAGGATCAAGCCCAGATTATTGAAAATCCATATAGTTCAAATCATAAAGAGGAGGCTCAAGTTATTCAAAATCAAAACATGTATATTGTTGATGGTAATTTAGCTTCTGTGTCAAACAATAACATAAGTGTTATGAACACAAAAGATAGAAAAAATTACACAAAACTCGAAGAGTACAGTAAAAAATTAAAATATACAGAAAATATACAGAAAAACTTCATAAGGAAAAGAAAAAATACCAGAAAGACCACTAATGGTAAAAAAGACAAATCTGTTAGAAGAAAAACTAAAAACAAAGTAGAAAAAGCTCTCTGTAACCCTACTGAATCAGCTATGAAAATGGATGATACAAGTAAGGTCTCCCTGGAGTTAACAGATCATTCTGAAAACATTGATAATATAGAGCTAGCACGTCAGATAAAGATAAGGAAACAGAAATGTAGAAAATGTGACTATCGTTACACTTCAGGAGACCAATCTTATAGACAACATTGGCTAGAAAACCACCAAAACCAATATCAATGTCAAGATTGTGATTGGGTTGGACCATGGAAACGGGATCTGGCTAAACACATGTACAGAAAACATAATGAAACCGTAGCATGTCCTGAGAGATATCCATTGAAGAAATGTACATTTCAGGTATAATGTGTTAAGTTTTCATTAAAATAACCTTATATGTCCAGGTTTTGTTTCCAGGATCTGACAACACATGGTTCTATTTTCTGTTTAGCTACTGTAGATTCAGAAATTATTGCATGCATTTATTATTGCGATTTTGTTTTTTAGACTAAAATGCGATTTTAATTTTTGCGATATTGAGAAAAATCCTGTTTAATTCATATAAAAATTTCAAAATGCGAGTTAAAATTATTGCGATTATAACCCTGTCGCATTTTTCGCAATAATTTACAGTAATCATTAAGTCGGTGGCAGAGTGGTCTAAGTAGTCGAACAACTGTATGACTAGCCTGTCAACACTAAGGTTGTGAGTTCGAATCCCACACATGTCAGGTGTGATCGACTCCAATCTTATTTGACTAGGATTGTCAGTTTTCCACCCAAATGTCAGTTGTTCTCTCCAGGCACTCCAGCTTCGACTGTGCTGAGGTTGGTTTAAAAAAAGGAGATGTGGTTTGATTGCCAATGAGACAACTATCCACCAAAGTTCAAATAAAGTGGATGTTAGCAATTATAGGCAACCGTACAGCCTTTAACAAGAAAAAAACCATACCATATATTCGTCTGTAAAAGTCTCTGACTTGAAAAATTTGAAACAAATCAATTGAGAAAACTAGTGGCCAAATTTGTAACAAAAAGATTACTAAAAACAAATATGACAGACATGAACTGACAACCACTAAACTACAGGCTCCTGACTTGGGACAGGCACATATAGAACATGTAGAATGTAGCTGGGTTTAACTGGTTTGAAGGCACCAACCCTTCCCTTAACTATTTTGCCCATTTTCTTACAATTACAATGATAAATACACACAATAATTTCTGAATTTAAAGAATATATCTTTACTCTCAGGGCTGTTCCAGAAAATACTATGTCGGCCCAGGGAAGGCATTTTTTAAAAATTTTATGTATTTGAAATACCAAAATGCAAAAGGAGTGTTGTTCTAATTTATTTTTATTTCTGTGGGCAGTGGGGGCTAAAAAAAGTGCCATCCCTTGGGTGGGGGGGGGGGGGGGGCATAGTATTTTCTGGAACAGCCCTCATTATCCTGAGTGTTGATAACAGTTATTACAATGTATAAACAGTACATGAATATTATGTAAATTGAATTTTTGTGTGAAAATTATTTTGTTTTTTTAACAGGGCTGCAATTATACAACTCTTTCATTATTTATGCATATTCATGTCAAAGGGCATGTTAAAAAGAAACAGACAAAAAGAATGTGTGAAATTTGTGCAGCAACATTGGGCTGCGAGGCTTCATTACAAAGACACATCAAATTACAACATTCAGGTTCTAAAGTCAAAGCATGCATCATTTGTGCTAAGAAATTTGAATGCAAAATGGATTTAAAGGTAAGTGCATCTTATGTTACCATGGAAACCATAAAGATCCCATAGCAGACTGAATATAAATAAGATGTGGTATGAGTGCCAATGAGACAACTCTCCATCCAACTCACAATGTATAAAAAGTTAACAATTATAGGTCAAGGTACGGCCTTCAACACAGAGCCTAATGGTTCACACCAAACAGCAAGCTATTAAGGACCCCAAAATGACTAGTGTAAAACAATCAAACAGGAAAACCAACGGTCTAATGCATGAAATACAGATTTAAAAATTGTTTCAGTCAGGGGAACTACTTATTTTAAGTTCGATTCAAAATTATCTTCAATAATTATTTTGGATTACCTTCCTGTTAAATTCTTTCCATTGGTTAAAATAATTTTAATGTGAAAATCAATTAGTTGAGGCTGGCTTGATAGTTTTTCAGACTTTATCACTACTATTGAGATTATGTAAACAAAACATAGTGCATTGTTCATTTGCATCTTGCATGCATCATTAAAAGCCTGGTATCTTTGATACATTTTTTTTTTCACAGTTCAGACCATACTCTACATCCTATCAATGAGATTTTTCAATGAAATATATACTTGAGGATATTCAAGTTACAAAATCATGTGTATAACCATACTTTTCAAGAAATTGTATTAGTTTAAACAGTATTTATTAATGAAAAATTACAACAATAGAGTATTACAATGTTACATGAAATTTAAGTATGGGATTCAGAAATAAGTTTGGAAAAACTTTTATAAATCCGCATTGAAATTGCATTAATTGTGCATGGTGTATGAAGCTATTATCTGTTCTAAAACATCACTGTTGTTTAGACACCTGTCTGTTGGTGAAAACTGGTTGTTGATTCTTGATGACTTTAAGGTATATTTGTTTGTTTGAGATTTAAGACACATATGATAATTTCCTGAGTCCGCACAGAAGCCCATATGTTTAGCATTTAAATCCATACAAATGTATTTCTAGAGAATGATGTACATTAATTTAAAAGTGAGAAGAAGTGGTATGATTGCCAATGAGACAACTCTCCAAAACAGACCAATGACACAGTAATTAACAACTATAGGTCACCATATGGCCTTCAGCAATGAGAAAAGCAAATACGGAAAAGTAAGCTATAAAAGGCCTCGAAATGACAAATGTAAAACAATTCAAACGAAGAAAGTAATGACCTAATTAATGTTTATCACTAATTATATCCATGGAAATTTATTTCAGAAACATATGATATCTACACATGGAAGTCCTTTTGTTTGCCACTTATGTCCATACAAAGCAACTGCATCTTACAATTTGGATTTACATCTACACAAGAAACATGGAATTGAAATGAAATATAAAAAGTAAGTTTAATTTTTAAAGATAACAGAAAAATACTTGCAGAAATATTGTGAATTTTGACATAAGAGCGCCTCTATGTCGTGCAAAACTTTCTCCATTAACTGTAAAATGTCATGAATATGCATTTAGCTTGCCTCTGGATGTTAAGGGGGTACCCAACACCTTGACTTAAATTAATTTGGCATGTTCAATTTTCATAAAATTTTGACAGAATATTTACTTTGACCCTTTGACAAAAATATGAAAATTTCAAAAACTTGAACCACACACTTTATCAGAAAATTTGGTTGGATATATAGCAGTTTGACAAACACTAATTTTGATCATTGAGAAGCTTAATATTTCCTTAAAAGGGCACTAGCTGTCAAATTCATGTTCACCGATTTGACTCAAATTCTCATATTTGATTTATAACAATGTAAAACATTTATCCAAATTATAAAAAGTCTAAAATAAACAAGTTACAGGGTAGCTTCGTTTCGTGTGTATTTTTAGTCTAGACGCCATCTAATTACCTATTGAGTTGACCTCCGATGGTCATATAAGTGATATAAACATAAATATATATATAAAGATAAGGAACTCGTGCAATTGGATTTTTCTAGGTCTGTTTAATTTCATATTATAGATTAAAAATAGAATAATTTTTTGTGGATCGAATCAGTCAATCAAATGATTTACCTTTGTTTCACTTTCAATGTTGACATTCTTTTCCTTTAAAAAACTTAAAACGCACAATTCATGCGTTATCCATTTCTAGCTAAGGGGTCAAATTGAAGTTCACATGAATACAGATTTAATGAGGTCGAATTATTCACATGCTAGTGAATAATTCATCATCGATGTTTCTGAGCTTATTTTGACAAAATCGAACCATACTGGCTGCTAAAAGCGAATTATTATTTCACTATTTCACTTTTATTAATGATAGAACAAAAAAAAATCATGGTTTAGATTTTTTATATATCTCGTAGCTAGTGCCCCATTAACAATAGAATGTGATTATAAGGTTCAGATGATTTTTATAGAGTTATCTCCCTGTAGTGTTATGTACCACCTTAAAGTATAATTGGCAATTTGTACAGCTTTCCTTTGATCCTACTGCTAATATTTGTTTAGATCATGATAAGGACTTGATACTGGAAATATTAGGCAATGATGTCATGTATCAGTGTAGGAACGTTGTGTGTTCAGGTTTATTTGCATCAAATTATCAATGAAATGCACACGACTTCATTAGGGGAGTCAGTTAAAATTGATAGCATGTTTTTGTCTGTTTTAGTTAAGTCAGTTTAAATTGATATTATGTTGTCTGTTTAAGTTAAGTCCATTTAAATTGATATCAAATTGTTGTCTGTTTAAGTTTAGTCAGTTTGAAATGATATAATGTTGTCTGTTTTAGTTAAGCCAGTTTAAATTGATATCATAATGTTGTCTGTTTTAGTTAAGCCAGTTTAAATTGATATCATAATGTTGTCTGTTTTAGTTAAGCCAGTTTAAATTGATATCATAATGTTGTCAGTTTTAGTTAAGCCAGTTTAAATTGATAAAATGTTGTCTGTTTTAGTTAAGCCAGTTTAAAATGATATAATGTTGTCTGTTTTAGTTAAGCCAGTTTGAAATGATATAATGTTGTCTGTTTTAGTTAAGCAAGTTTAAATTGATATCATAATGTTGTCTGTTTTAGTTAAGCCAGTTTAAATTGATATCATAATGTTGTCTGTTTTAGTTAAGCCAGTTTAAATTGATATAAAGTTGTCTGTTTTAGTTAAGCCAGTTTAAGTTGATTTCATATTTTCTTTTTTAGGTTTGTTTGTGACCAATGTGATTTTTATTGCTTCAGAATAATTCAGCTAAATCAACACAAATTGATCCACACTACCAGTACATTAGCATGTATGTAATTGATACACACTACAAGTTCTTTTACACATATGTAATTGATATACACTACAAGTTCTTTTACATGTTTGTAATTGATACACACTACAATTTCTTTTACATGTGTGTAATTGATACACAATACAAGTTCTTTTACACATATGTAATTGATACACATTACAAGTTCTTTTACACATATGTAATTGATACACACTACAAGTTCTTTTACATGTATGCAATTGATACATACCAACAGTACATAAACATGTGTGTAATTGATCAACACAACTAGTACATTAACATGTACATAATTGATCCACACTACAAGTACATTAGCATGTATGTAATTGATACACACTACAAGTTCTTTTACACGTATTTAATTGATCTACACAACCAGTACATTAACATGTGTGTAATTGATCAACACAACTAGTACATTAACATGTATGTAATTGATCCACACTACCAGTACATTAACATGTATGTAATTGATCCACACTAACAGTACAATAACATGTTTGTAATTGATCCACACAACCATTACATTGACATATATATAATTGATCCACACAACCAGTACATTGACATGTATATAATTGATCACACTACCAGTACATTAACATGTATGTAATTGATCCACACTAACAGTACAATAACATGTACGTAATTGATCCACACTACCAGTACATTAACATGTATATAATTGATCCACACTAACAGTAGAGCAACATGTATATAATTGATCCACACTACCAGTACATTAACATGTATGTAATTGATCCACACTAACAGTAGAGCAACATGTATCAGTGATTTTTCTAGTGCTCCTCATTTTCATCATTTACGAAACTGTTTTCAAAATGTAGGAAATTGATCTACACACAAACAGTACATTAACATATATGTTATTGATCCACACTACCAATACATTAACATGTATATTATTGAAAATTTTACCTTTAGATATACTGTATGTCTTCATAATTATACTATCAAAGTTTCAAAAAAGCAAAAAGGTTAATTTTTTTGGATTTTTCAAATATACAAATCAAGATTTTAGCATATAAAAATGTTTCAAATTATTCAGCACAATACTACTGCAATGCTTATTATGACACCATTGGCACACAAACACATGTATACAGGATCAATTTAGTTTTGTTAATACATGAAAATATCCCTGGCTTTGATTTTGATATTTTATGTAGAAATAAAAAAAATGCTGAATGCAATTTGGCGGATGAATATGGCTGGATATTATATAAGACAAAATAAGGATGTACTTAGGTGAAATTAAAAAAATCTATAATTTAAAATTGATACTATAAGTCGGAAGAGCATAAGTTATGGAACAAAATAAGCTAAAAATGTTGATAGGTTTTGGAGCTCCTTTTCGAGATATTTGATTTTTTAAAAATAGCAAGAAAAGGCTGATTTGGACTTTTACCTTATATTTGCATTGGTATTATTTGGGTCTCAAACCGAAAGAAAAGAACTCTAGAAACTGCTCAAATTTTTATAAATGACCTTTTATGAGCTATGTAAGTCTTATATGAAAAGAAAAATGGGTGTTATGGGGCAAAATATTTTACCCTGTATTGAAGGGAAAAAAACCAAGGAGTCCGAACATCTGACACAAATTCCTAAACCTCACCTAAGTACATCCTTAAGTCGTCATATGGTTTATCAAAATTTATCAAACTGGTCAGGACCAGCTATAACACAGACAGAATGAGAGCAAGATATTTATTTATTTTGACAACATTAATCATGTTCATTTGACAAATCATTGAAACTTCATTCTTTCTGATGGCCTGCAGCTGGGTAAAGTAGAACATTAAAAACGTCAAGTTGCATGAAAAAGTTTTGAAATCTTCTGAATTAAACATATTCTTTTGGGAAAATGATTACTAGAAATTGATTACATCTTTATTTTTTTTACAGTGGAACAGTATAAATGCTCAAAATGTAAGAAGACATGTAAAAGTAGTGTAAGTTTGCGTCAACACATACGTAATGTGCATTCATGTGAGTATTTAGATGTATGACTTTAAAAGAAAGATAAAATATTGAAAGTACTGACAATTTACAATTTTTATATTGGGGGTAATTGCCCCAAACATGCAGGACTAAGGGGTAAAAAAAGGGCCAAAAACAAACATTTTTCTAGTTTCCAGACAACAACTTGTGTTTAAGTGAATGGATCTCTCTGAAATTGTACTACAAGGTTTCATACTACAAAGGAAAGGCTGGGATTGAGTTTGGGGGTAATTGCTCTAAGGAGGGATTCAAAAAGTTTAGGGAGGGGTGGATTTTATTTATGGGGTTCATATTTTTTTATCAAAATTTTTCAAATTTCAAATTTTTGAAAAGTTTCAAAAAGAAAGAAGAAACCTTCAATTGCACAGTATTGTGCAATAGATTTGTAAGATCTTTGACCACATTTATTTTGTGTCAGAAACCTATATAATGTCAAAAATTTGATCACAATCCAAATTCAGACCGTATCAAGCTTGAACATTGTGTCCAAATTTGCCCCAACTGTTCAGAATTCGACCTCAGAGGTCTTTCAACAATAGACAGATGTCTTCATGGCTTTCACTTGCCACAAAGACTGATCTCCATCAATGGACAGATGTCTTCATGGCTTTCACTTGCCACAAAGACTGATCTCCATCAATAGACAGATGTCTTCATGGCTTTCACTTCCGACAATGTCTTCATGGCTTTCACTTGCCACAAAAACTAATCTACAACAGTAGACAAATGTCTTTTCATTTGCCACAAAAACTTATCTTCATCAGTAGACATGTCTTCATGACTTTCACTTGTTACAAAAAAACGTATCTTCAACAATAGACAGTTGTCTTCATGGCTTTCACTTGCCACAAAAACATATCTTCAACAGTAGACAGATGTCTTCTTGGCTTTCACTTGCCAAAATAACTAATTGTCAACAATAGACAAATGTCTTCCTGGCTTTCACTTGCCACAAAAACTAATCTTCAACAATAGACAGATGTCTTCTTGGCTTTCACTTGTCACAAAAACTAATTGTCAACAATAGACATAAGTCTTCATGGCTTTCACTTGCCACACAAACTTGAAATATTGTAAAGTGTTTTATTTTTTTTTATTTTAACAGCCAAACATGTTTCCAAGGTTTTATTTTCACATTTCTTGTCCTTTATTTTGGAAAAACAAATTTAAGCAAGGGATATTTTTTTGTGTTTTAATTTTAATCATGAGATTAAAAGAAAATAGACCCCTTGATAAAATGTCCTACTTTACAGAATAAAGATCTGTCATCAACAATCCATTCCCTAAATGACAAAAAAACCAGCAACTGAACAGGTTCCTGACAAGGGACAGACACATGTGATGATGTTTTTTTTTAACGACCTTGACTGCCCATGAGGGTTTTGCACAGTTAATCATGTGTGTGCAATTTTTTAGTGTGATTGTTAGTCAATGTACAAAAAACCCCAGATAATGCAAACCAGAAAGTGCTTAGTAAAGATAATGTGATCATGATCTAAAATTTAAAGTTCTAATGAACGTGATGTACATCCATCAAATTTTAATACTGTGGATTCATTTATTTTTGTGGGTAACAATTATCGTGGATTAATAAAACATTGTATTTTTCATGGACATTTGATTTTGTATAAGTCTGTATACAAGCATATAGAAAATGTGTACGTCTTTGAAATCTTAAATTCGTGGTTCACCTATGACCACAAAATCCACAAAAATTGGTATCCAACAAATAATAATGAATACACAGTACTCACTGATGATATTCACTGGATGATATTGGAATTGATAGCATTTTTACGATAAAATTTGTCATCCTAGGCCATGCCAAGTTGGTTAATTGTTCTTTTAATTTTCCTACAAGGAGATTGCAGTGTACCTTAATGAGATAGCAATGAAAAAAATGGAGAATGTGTCCATGGGACATAGGTGATGCCCCTGCTTGCATATTAAGTTATAAAAGAACATAACTTAAGGACGGTAAAAGTGACGCAATCCAAATTCAAACTTGATCTGTGTTTTGTGGTAATAAGTATTGTAGATAAGTTTCATAACATTAGGTTAGAGAATTGAAACTTATTTTGGGACATACTGAAGTATGTTACTACAGACGGACAAGGGTAACACTTAAAGCCCCCTCTGATAAGGTGGGGGCATAAATAGACATCTAGAGAGCAGCATACAGTCTTCAACAATAAACCAGTACTTAACGCTGAATTCTTTTTCAGCAGAGAAAACTAATAGTTTCAAATTAGCATTGAGTTGTGAGCTTTTGCTCTGTGTTGAAGGCCTCTTCAGTGGTTGTCATTTGTTGCTGTATATCATATTTGTTTTTCTTTCATTATTTTGTACTAAATCAGACCATTAGTTTTCTTGTTTGAATTGTTTTACCTCTGTCATTTTTGAACCTTTTATAGCTGACAATATGGTATGGGTTTTATTCATTGTTGAAGGCCCTACGGTGACCTATAGTTGTTAAATTTTTAGTCATTTTGTCTCTTGTGAAGAGTTGTCTCATTGGCAATCATACCACAACTTCTTATTTTTATATTCACTGATATTTAGATGAAGAACAGCAATAAAAGTACTGTTGTGTTTGTGTTGAGATTTGTGTCATACTGTGGATCATTATTATTCGTGGATTTCGTGGTTGAAGGTAAACCACAAGTCTAAATGCTCAATGAGGAGTTAATTTCTATAGGCTAATATGTAAGACAAGGCAAAACCACAAAATCAAATATCCACAGAAATACAATTTTACCTAAATCTGGAAAAATTGGTATCCATGAATATAAATGAATCCATACCAAATAGAAATGTTGAAATCTTACTTTTACATGTTTTGAACACAGAATGGTTTTTATTTGTTTGCAGCTGAAAGATATAAATGCACACTTTGTGACTATGAAGGGAAAACCAAGATAGCTTTAAAAAGACACATGACCAACAGACATTCTGTAAGTAATTATCTGCATGTCAGCTTGTATAGATTTTGATTTTTCCACCTGTCCATCTTTATAATCGTGACAATCATACTTATGTCCATTCAGAATATTTGTACAAATATTAAAAATTCTGTAGCATTTCTTATTGTGAGATTAATTCTTATGATAAAAAAAATATAAGAAGATGTGGTATGATTGCCAATAAGACAACTCTTCACAAGAGAACAAATGACACAGAAATTAACAACTATTGTTCACCCCACAGCCTTCAACAATGAGCAAAACCCATACCGCACAGATGGCAATAAAAGGTCCCAAAATGACAAATGTAGAACAATTAAAACGGCCATATTTATGTACTAAATAATGAATAAAAAACTAACATGTAACACATCAACAAACTACAACCACTGAATCACAGGCTCCTGACTTGGGACAGGCACATACAGGATCACCAAGGTAATATGTCAATGGGGTGATATTTTCACCCAGGTTATATGTCAATGGGGTGATATTTTCACCAAGGTAATATGTCAAGGGTTGATATATTTTCACCAAGGTAATATGTCAATGGGGTGATATTTTCACCAAGGTAGTATGTCAAGGGGTGATATATTTTCACCAAGGTAATATGTCAATGGGGTGATATTTTCACCAAGGTAATATGTCAAGGGGTGATATATTTTCACTAAAGTAATATATCAATGGGATGATATTTTCACCAAGGTAACCTTTGAATTGATCATAAATTTCATCTTCTGATTAGATAACTGTACTAAAATTTAGTTGATATGAATGATTGCAAGTCATTAATCAAAGTTTTATAGATGACTTTCCAATTCATGCAGTTTCCTGGAAATTTCCTTTGTTACAATGCTTATGATATTATATCACAATAAGAACCATTTTTTTCAGTGAGATTCTTTAAACAGATTTACCTTGGGTCAACTGGTGTAACTAATTTATAAAAAAACAACTCGAAATTGGGATATAAACACTAATGAAATTATCTTTTTCAAATTCTATTTTAGTTGTCATAGATTATATACACGATAACTGAGAAATATATGAATTGGTTATGATTTTGCATTGAAAAATATATGGGTGTTTATTTTCAAAAAACCTCACTATTTGTATATCCAAGCAGCAGCCATAATCTTATTGTGAGAACCACCCAACACCCATAGCCCCCCTTGGTAAAAGTATGCCTATGTATAAGAAAATTAATGTGTTAACCTCATATATCTCAGAAACTGTACTAGGAGGGTCGAACTTATTTTCCATGTATGCAATTCCTACAACCAAATAGCATCACATATTTAAATAAAATAAAAATAACCTGAATTTCACAGTTGAGTGAATTAAATGTTAATTACTGTTATTGTAATTACTTTTTATTTTACAGGATGAAAGACCATTTGGTTGCCATTTATGTTCCTACAGATGTAAAATAAGAGAGAATGTGCATTCACACTTGAAACATGTTCACAAACTGAAAGTTGTGACTAGAGCGTCAATGTTTAATAACATGATCAAAACTGGCAAGGGTTTTGATCAGGTTCAGGAAATAGACAAAAATGGAGCACCTCTGTTGATAATGGAACCTGAAGGAAATAGCATGGAAGCACTAGAAACTAAGGGTAACCAGGATAACTTGGACACAGAAGGTACAGAATATTGACAGGGATACAGTCAAAAACAATTGTTACCATGGGAAAAAGTGACATGGAAAGTGAAACCAGTTTAAAAATTAGCAATATAGAGAAGAACACAAAAATGGAGCACCTCTGTTGATAATGGAAACTTAAAGGAAAAAAGCGTGGCAGCACTTGAAACTAAGGGTAACCACCAGAATAACTTAGCTTGGACACAGAAGGTACACAGAATATACATTGATAGGGATACAGTAAAAACAATTGTTACCATGGGAAAGTAAATGCACTTGGTAACCAGAACATCAAAAATGATTTAAGTGATGTGATGGAAAGTGAAAACGGTTTTAAAATTGGCAATATAGAGATATTTCAGAAGTAAAGACATTGACAAGGGAACAGTAGCAAACAATTGTAACTATGGAGATGTTAATTCCATTGGTAACCAGAATATCAAAAATGATTCTAGTGCCAAGGGAGAGTGAAACCAGTTAATAAAATTAGAATAAAGAAATACTTTAATATAATTCTTAAAATTGATAACTTACTTTATACTTTCAATAATATGTGTGGTATGATTGCCAATGAGACAACTATCCAACAGAGACCAAATGATATGTATGTAAGCACCTATCAACTTACAGCCTTTAACAATACATATAATACATGTATTATAAAACGGGAACCTCTGTGGCTGTGTAGTCTTAAGTAGTTGAACTACTGTATCACTAGCCTGTCAACCTAAGGTGAGTTTGAATCCTGCAGGTGGCAGGTGCATTAGACTCCAATCGTTATTGACTAGGATTGTTAGTTTTCCTGCTGAAGCTCATGGTTCTGTCCTGGCACTCTGGCTTCCTCCACCAATAAAAACTGCCTGCTGCGAAATAGCCAATAGTGCTAAAAGTAGTGATAAACACCAATCAATCAATCAATGTATTTAATCAAAGAGCTGATAGCTCTGAGGTGGAAGAAGATGCATAAAAGGTAACTTTAATTACCATGAAAGCAGCCCGCATCAACCCAACCTGCTGTGTCCCATTATTGCTTTAACTAGAGTATGCTTGCTCGTTTCGGAACCCTCATACTGCTGAACAATGCAATAAACTTGAGATGGTTCAGCGTTGGACTGCTAGGTATGCCTGTAATTGTTATCATACCACCAGTAACTTTACAGACATGCTCAATACTCTAAACTGGCCTACCTTACAACAACGCAGACTTAAAACTAGACTCATAATGTTCTGTAAAATTGTTCACCATATTGTCGCAGTACCATCAGAATTACTTATACCAACAGACATTGAAACCCGACAAATTCATCCACAAACTTACAGACAACTTCTTACATCTAAAGACTGTTACAAATATTCATTTTTTCCTATTACAATTAGACAATGGAATTTACTACCTCCAAATGTAGTACTTTCCCCCCATCACTAAATATTTTTAAAGAACAGTTGACACCTACTGTTCTCTACAATATAGAACAGTAAACCTTAGTAGTTATGTAAATAGTTTTAACCAGATGTCATGTTAGTATTTATTTTTGGCACTATTCTTTTGTTTTGTAAATATTTATTTATAATTATCCTACGCATGTGCAGCAGTTAGTAATCATAAAAAATCTGATGGATAACTGGATACCATAAGAAGAAGACGTATTTTTTTCCTTCAAAAATAATATTCTTAAATAATACTCATGTTTCAACCAAAACTGACTATACTAAACATAAAAATCTACAAATACTGTTGATTCAAATTAAATTTTTCTATAATTCCATACATTCGTCTCAGCATGGTCTACTTGATGCAAGCAATTATCATGATTATAGCAGTAATTGATTAGGTTTCACTTGAAAGTTTTTCTGTCACAGGTAGATATAAAAAAAAAGAAAATATGGTATGATTGCCAATGAGACAATCCTTCGCAAGAGAGACAAAATGACACAGAAATTAACTATAGGTCACTGTACGGACTTCAACAAAGAGCAAAGCTCATACCGCATAGTCAGCTATAAAAAGCATATCCTTCCTATGAAAAACTGGCCAGCATAAGTGCGCTTAAAGTAGGGTTTACCAAATCAATCAGTTAATCATGAATTGTTATAGTTGTTAACAGTTGTTTTTTTTTCATTATAAACATATATTACTGAAAAATGCTAAATATATCCAATGTAGATATGTCTCAGGTCTTTTGAGCACTTGTTAACATTTCAAATCCGTTCATTTTCTGTATGTGCTTGACCCAAATCTGGAACCACTAATTTGTGGCTGTTAATCATATTTGTTTTTCATCTAAAATTTTAACACAAAAGTATGATGGTAAGAATGCCCTTTTCCGTCTGGCGTCAAACTGTCATTTTCTGAAATGTTTCATGAAAAATAATATGATTGACAGCAACGAATTACTGGTTCCATACTCAGGGGTCGTAATGGGGTTACCTTCATGACGAATAACGGTAAATGGACTATTTATTTGTTAAATCCAATTTTGATCACTTAAAACCTTAAAAGGTAAGGCAATAAAGGTAATCATTGGGACATTCAGACAATGACCGACAGGAAAACTAGGTACTTTCAACATGGATTCCGCCAACTGACATTAGTTCGTACATTAATATTTCTGTCAACTGACGGTGCATCGTTTGAAGTGTAAAGCAGCAGCAGATTTACGTGTGTGCTTGACTCTTTAATCGCAATAACATACTGAAGTATTCTAACTTTCGTTTTAAAAAACGCTTGTTTTCTAAAACCGTAATATGACTTGATTGCCTTAAACTTTAAGACCTGAACACAGGTGGAACAACTAAATCCGTGTATTTTTGTCAAACTTCATTGAGTTGCAGTCGTACTCTCCGCGAAGATACTCGAAATAACATAAAATGCATTGTTCAATTAATGAAAAATCTGTTTATAATTATTTTGAAACTTTTGGTGCACATGCGAAGATACGTAACCAACGTGGTTTGGATTAACCCGAACAATTCAGTTGTTTTATTCCGATTACTCCAACGAGAAATGGCAGTGGATGGAGGGCGCTGAATCTTTTAAAAAATTTTTAAATTTAGCACCCAATAACGAAATGTAAATATCTGCTAAGTGTTAAACCTGTATCCCAAGTGGGAGTGCTCCGGTATATAACAGGAGGAAAATACCTGTACAGAACATTCAAGTTAGTTTCGGATTATAATTAAATTAACACATGCGTACTACCAAATCTACTTTAAAAACATCCAGTTACAAGTAAATAAATAACGCATGTAAGATGAGATGAAATCTAATAATTAAAATAAATAAAAAGGTAGATATTAAAACATTTAAACATGAGAAATTGTAATACTAATGATAGTGATTATTTTTTCAGGCCTAGCTGTACATTTGTTTTATAAAATGATGCAGATGCTCTTTTACAAACTTAAAACCAATCATGTGTAAACATCGGTGTCAAGATATAGCACGGAAGTTATGAAATTGTAAAGCACAGAAAGGGATACGGCAACACTCCTGGTGACGGTTCAATGATTTTACAGCCGGCAGTATAAGAGTTCAGAAGACTTCAAAGTCTTCTTCCACCAAAAACAGACACACAATAGATCTCCTTCCCTCTACACAATAACTATTTCTATACCACAAAATGGTTACTATTGGCAGATAAAACACTTGGAATATAAAAATAGAAGAAAAAAGTTTATTCAAATTTTATTTTATTTTAAATCTGTTTTTGCATAGTTTCATTTTTAAAATCTATATCATGCTTACAAAAATAATCTACATAAACGAATAAACTAAATTATACAACCATAGTATTCAATAATTGCAATTAATGAAACATAAATATGTGGACAGTGGTAATCATTTTATACTGTAAATTCATTAAAAGTTACAATGTTTATATCATGCCTTAACATTGCAATGGAATAGTTGTAAAATCACATTTTGAATTTTGAAAGCATTATTTTCTGTCCCTTGTTCATCAATACACACAACAATTTTCTGAATTTACACTAGTTGACTAGTGTTTCCTGAAATAGACATACTGTAAAAGCAGAAATTTTCGTGGAGGATTTAATTTCGTTTATTTCGTGGAAAGAATATATCCACGAAATTAAAACCCCCACGAAAATGTAACCTACATACAATATCACTACCATTTCATGGAAACCACGAAATTAAATCCCCATGAAATTTTATATAGAGACAAAACCACGAAATTTTAACCCCACGAAAATTAATGTTTCTACAGTAGCTATCAATTAACATAACTGGAGTTATTTCCCTTGGTTGCCATGTTTGAGAGCAAACTGGTTTATTTTCTCATTTGACTAGACAAATTAAATATGTGTTACAAGCAAGTTGGATAAAAAGATCCTTACTAGGTTGTAGTGATGAAACAAATAAAATTAATCCAGAAAATATTTGTTGTCTAAAATGGAAAAGGGAAATAACTCTTTTCAAATTAAGTCAATTGAAAACTATCTGTTGAAGCACCATACCACCAGAAAATTATATCTCAAACCTGAGCTCAGAACTGACAGATAAAAAAATGGACTGATAAAATATACTTTGATAAAGCAAGAACATTTTGACCCTGCTTTCCAAGTTCTGTGTCATCTTGTTTTTCTTTTATAAAATAAGTGGTCATCCTGTTGTGATGGGACTGAGTAAGTAATCTATTGTGTTTTATTTTACTTCTAGAAAGGCAAAGGTGAAGGTTTAACCCAATCACTTGTGTCTGTACCAGGGCAGGTTATCTGAATCATGGGTTGTTCTTTGTCATGTAAAAATAAGGAGATGTGGTATGATTGTCAATGAGACACCTCTCCACAAGAGGACAAATGACACAGAAATTAACAACTATAGGTCACCTTATGGCCTTCAATAATGAGTAAAACACATACCGCATAGTCAGCTATAAAAAGCCCGAAATGACAAATGTAAAACAATTCAAATGAGAAAAATTAACGACCTAATTTATGTAGAAAATATTGAACGAAAAACAAATATGATATTTGTACTTCTTTTCCCCAAAAAATTTGTGTTAATTAGACATCACCTCAACAACAATAATAATCAGTTATAGTTTTCATTTCTGACAGAAGAAACAGCTGTCAAACATTTCCTTGAAGCACCCCAGATTCATTTATTTTCATGTATACCATTTTGTGAATACTGTTAATTCAGAAATTACTTGTGTGCATTTATTATTGCAATTTATGGAGAATTAACAAAAATGAGAGATTAAGGATGTTCACTACACTGTTTCAAAATAACAAGCTGTTTAAAAGACTATTATAAATTGATAGTACATAAATACAGGAACTAAAAAAGCAGAAAAAAATGAAGGGTCAGTGTGCTTGTTTTCAAGATATAAGCCACTGAAAATTTGGCGGGAACTGATTCTCTCTAGATTTTTCATATATTTAACATTGGCACCTTTTTTCTTCCAAAAACTATGAAAAAATAACAAGGATTATATAAGATTTTCAAAAATTGCTTTTTAAACAATATGTTATAAGATTATAAACATGATAAAAAGAAAAGTAGGAGTTAGCTGGCAAAATTTTTTATTGGCACTACATGGATAAAACTAGAGGATTCCGAATATCTGACAAAAAGTCAAAAGCAAGAGTAGCGAACATCCTTAATTATTGCAATTTCAGAAAAAGCTGCATACAGATATATGTATCAGATATCGGATTTTAGGTCTTATTATTGGGATACTCACTCAGTTGCATTATTCGCATTAATAAAAACCTCGCAATAATTTCTGAATTTACAGTATTTAATTTCATTGGTTTTAATGAAAAACTCGGGTACAAGCAAATAAGAAGTTTGATGAATACTTTAAGGTGGTTCATAACACTACAGGGAGATAACTCTGTAAAAATCAGCTGAACGTTTTTAATAACGTTCAATTGTTAAGGAAATATTAAGCTCCTCAATGATCAAAATTAGTGTTTTGTCAAACTGCTATATATCCAATGAAATTTTTCCAATAAAGTGTGTGGTTCAAGTTTTTTTAAATATTTTTGTCAAAAGGGTCAAAGTAAATATTTTGTCAAAACTTAATGAAAATTAAACTAGCCAAATTAATTTTAGTCAAGGTGTTTGGTACCACCTTTATAGTTCAGTGTTATCCAGAAAATCTACAAAATCCCCATCAATGATAATGAATCCACAGTTTAAATAAAATGATATGTGACAAAAAATACATGTAGACTGCGGAAAAATACATGTAGACTGAGGAAAAATACATGTAGACTGAGGAAAAAAGACACACAACTAAAACTAACATATATCATATGTAAACAAGTTTAGACAAAGTAGAAATAATAATGACAAAGCATGAAGTATATTGTATAAATACAGTTCCCTACCAATTCAGTTTTTCTGTACAGTATTAAAGTAAGCATCACTATTGTAAATCACAATACATTTCACATATCTACAAACCATATTTTTTCCCCAAAAATATATTTTTGCTTCTTCCATTTTCATAAACACACCCTATAATTACCAGGTATTGGTTACGACAGGTGTCAGGAAATCAGGAAAAGCCTACAAAAATAAGTTGTGCACCATAGCAAAAAGAATTGTTCTGAATGGCAATTGGTAACACAGGTCCTATTGTATCTGCCATAGTGATAGCTGGTTATAGCGCATGATAAAGTTATTGCCAGTAAAAGCAGCAATTAACATATTTTGTTCAAATTGTCCTGAAATTAACAGTATATAACAGAACTCACTTGGAAAAAATGATTGCACTGCAGACCAGAAGAAAGTTTTGAATCTGATTTGTTGTTAATTGATGGTTGCTTGTTTAGTGCCTAGATGCATTGTTTTTGTTGAAACATATACATGATTACAATATTCACTAAATCCATCTACTTATTGTTTCATATGTTTGTAAATAAGAAGACTTAAATAACAGAAAATGGGTAATAACTGGCACTTTTACCTGAAACTAAAATAAAATAATAATCCACAAGTTCTTAAAAAATTACAACCAATACAATATAAAACTAATGTAAAATGTATTTTTGTATGTCTTATCAAGAATTTGAAAATATATATACAGTATACAGACCTAGACATATACATGTTATAATGACTCAGAAGAGAAAGAAAAGACTTTAATAACAGAAAATGGGTAAAAATTCACATTTAGACATGAAAAAATAAAATAAAATGATAATCCTTAAATTCTAAAAATAAAACAACCAATATGATATAAAACTAACTAGAAATGAAAAAGTGTGTTTGATGGAGATTATCTTCCTGAAATATATACTGTAAATTCAGAATTGACAATTTGAAATTCAAATGTTCGCGATGTTTTTTATCATTGCAAAAATTGTGATGAGATAGGTGTATACAGTATACAGACTTAGACATATATGCTAAAAACTAAGAAGAAAACAGAAGATTTAAATAACAGAAAATGGGTAAAAATTCGCATTTAGACATGAACAAGTAAAATAAAATAATAAAAATTGTACCTAAATTCTAAAAAAAATTTACAACCAATATGATATAAAACTAACATAAAATGAAATAGTGTGTTTGATGGAGATTATCTTCCTGAAAATATATATACAGACTTACACATACAGTAAATACTTAGCACCATATGTAAAATAATGGCACAAATAATGAACAAAATTTAAGTAAAATTTCATGCAAGTAAAAACTTGATATGCATATAATTTCATAATAATGCTTTAAGAAAGCTCAAATCTCATTGCATATTATGCATTAATTATTGCTTCAAAATTAGCTCTATAATATAGAAATACAGATTGTAAACATAATAAAACATTTTGAGGTAGCACTTTACCATAATGTAGGTACACAACTAAACTAATATTATTGATATGACGAAATTCTCTTTATTGAAGAGCTAAATAATTGATCAGATACGAATGGAAAAGAAGTGAAGAGGTGTATCTCAGTTTATGACACGAAATTACTTTGCCCACATGGAAAAAAAGAAGAAAAGACAGCACTTTCATTGTTGTTAAAAAAAGTTCATATTATGCATTAATTATAGCAAACACTTTTCCATACATAATATCTAAAAATTTATTCAATATGATTCTGCACAGCTTATATTAGACATAATTTGGCAGAGATATAATAAGAGCAATATCTACTTCCATCAGGAATACTTAAGCAGGTAATCTTGAATTTCATACTTTCGTATTAATCCATTTACAATAAAAATCAGAACATTTTGTTTGGATTATCACATTTTATTTACACTATTGTCTGAACTATCTAAAATTAACATTTTTAATGCATTGCTAAAAAAATAAGCTTTATATACAAAAATCCTTCTTGTAATGATTTTGAGGTAAAATCTTTTACAATTTGCAACCCCTTTATTGAGTTAGGAAATACAAAAATCTCATGATATACAAAATATCAAACTTGTAAAAATTAATAAAAATCAATAACAACTTAAACAAAAAAAGAATGAAAAAATGTTTTGTATTTTTCATGACCAAAAAAACTCTTATGGAAAGACTCTAACATTCAAAAATAATACAAATATTCAAGCACATTAAAAATATCAGCACTTTATCATACAGCACTATACAATACAAATACCCAACAATATTTGTACAGCTAAACAATAATGTGTAATGTCTACATTAAAATTAATAGAAAACAAAATGCCCCTACTATTGTAGGCAGGAAAAAAATAAATGAGATTCTTACATCAATTATGCTTTATAAAAAATGCGACTTAATATCATATAACAGATTTAAAAAAAATCATGTAGGTAAAATGCAATCTTAACTGGATATTTAAAACAATTCTCTACGGAAAACTAGGTTAAAATCAGGTTTAGAGATCCATAATTAAAAATCTATTTCTTTCCTGAAAAGGATTTAAAAAGAGCATACCATACACTCTATAGCTTGATAGTTTGTAATAATTTACTGGCACAAATTGTATTAATTCTATATTAACAGGTTTTCCCCTATATTTTAGATGTTTATATAAAAATAAGATGTGGTTTGATTGCCAATGAGACAACTCTCCACCAGAGAACAAATGACAAAGAAGTTAACAACTGAAGGTCAACGTATAGCCTTCAACAACGAGCAATACATTATGTTTGTAAATCATTAACTATATTAATTGTTAAATTCAGATAAGTTACATCAAAGACAGTTGAACAAGATTTACAATTTTCAAGAGAAAAGAAGTCCCCAAAACGACTTTTTTATAACTGAAATGTTGATTATAAATAGAGTTCAGTTTAACATAATATACCTAAAAACATGTGCTTATCTTTATTTCAAAAATTTAAATCACTAATCAAAAACATAAGCTGTTATCACAGAGATATGTCTCGCCTTTTTGTAATTTTGATAATGCAAATGTTGAAATTAAAATAGAAATACTTTAACATGTAAGTTATGCAAATATTCAAAGTCGATGAACCATGACTGAAGGTATATGGCTAAACAATCTCCATGGAATGAGATGTGCCAATGCTAATACAACTGCATACCAAATACCATTGACTTATCATAAGTCGTTCCCTTTAAACAAACCTAAACACAAACATTAACTTGTAAACTATGTAAAAGTTTCAAAGTCAATGAACCATGATCAGGGGTGGGGCTATATAATCTCCATGGAAACGATACTTGCAAATGTCAATAAATTTGCATACCAAATATCATTGACTTAACATTAGCAGTTCATCTTAAACTGATCTAATCACAAACTAATACATGTAAACTAAGCAAAAGTTTCAAAGTAAATAGACCATGACTGAGGGGGTGGGGCTAAATATGCTCCATGGAAATGAGATGTGCTAATGCTTATACAACGGAACACCAATTAACATTGGCCTACCACTAATGGTTCCCCTTGAACTGACCAATCACAAACTAATACATGTTAACTTAGCAAAATTTTCAAAGTCTATAGACCATGTCTAAGGGGGCGGAGCCAAATAATCTCCATGGAAAATAGATATGCCAATGCTTATACAACTGCATACCAAATATCATTGACCTACCACTAGTGGTTCCCCATAAATTGACCTAATCACAAACTAATACATGTAAACTATGAAAAGTTTCAAAGTCAATAGAACTTGACTGAGGGGGTGGGGCCAAATAATCTCCATGGTAATGAGATGTGCCAATGCTAATACAACTGCATACCAAATATCATTGACCTACAACTAGTGGTTCACCATGAACTAGACATAATCACAAACTAATACATTGTTGACGCTGCCGACACGGGAAACAGCATACCTTTGTCTCGCTTTTTGACTACGTCAAGGCGAGACAAATATACATCCATACTTCCATAGGACACCTTTCTAACACCCTGCCCAGCTTGCACTTTAACGTTTCCATGCTCAGTGAACTGCAGAATCTGAATCAAACCTTAATATGGTATATATCCTAAAAGGTTCACATCATGAGGAAGAACATTTGATGAAAACTTGTACTACAAGTAACAGTGGCGGAGACAGGGGGGGGTTCTGGGGGTTGGAACCCCCCTTTTTTTTTTGACAATCAATGCATTTGAATGGGGACATATAGTTGGAACCCCCTTTATCCTGGGTTGGGAACCCCCCCCCCCCCCCCCCCGATTCCACAAGTTCATGGTAAACTACCATAACCCAAACTTTAACCTGATACAGGATGAATTGACTAAATGACAAATAAACGCACATTTTGGAAAAAAAAAGCCCCTACTATCAAAGGCGGGGCAAAAGATTTCCTTAGAGTCAATCAGTGTGCACTTAAACATTTAATCTAATGACCCTTGAGAAATGTAATCTTCATCTATCTGAACCACAGTTGTTTCCCCTGGTAGCTGTCTGCTGGCTGACAAGTTGGATCGATTTGATGTAGCAGATGACTGTCTGGTGCCTCTGCTTGAACGACTACTTGCAGAATTTGCTTTTCTGTTTGTCCTTGAGTCTTTCATTTCAAATGTGTTATTCATATGATGAGAACTTGATGCGATGCCTTGACGTTGATTCCTGTTCATTTCTAATGACACATTTCTTTGTCTGAAACTAGAAGCACTTGCATGTCTTGAATTAATGGAACGCATATCAATGGAAGGGTTTCTACGCTGCATGCTAGAAGCGCTGCCCTGCCTAGAATTCATGCTATTACTGTGGACTCTTTTTCTCCCGCCTGCTTGCGCAGTTCCACTATTATTTCTAGTCCGTCTGCTACTGCTATGGTTTCTCATGCTGCCATTATGTCGGACTGAATTATTATCACTATCATCATTAATCTTTGTTTTTAATTCTCCAGCATAAGCACTAGCAGTAAAAATAGCAAAATTTGTGGTGAGACTTTTTGGAGGTAAAGGCATGGTTGCATTGTCACAGCTCTCTTGGTGAGAATAGGATGCTATGGAAACAGCCTCCATGCTGTTTTTCTCAAGGTTTATATCAACACCTTGAGCAGAAGCACGACTCCCAAGCGAACTTTTACTACTCCGCCTCTTTCCACGTCTCCTCCCACCATAAGCTGCTGCAGCCATTTCCCTAGTAACAGGTGCTAAAACAGGTAGAACTCTATTTTTGTGACTTTTACGTTTCTTCTTTCGCTTTCTTCTCCGCTTACCCCTACCATCACTGACTCCTGCTCCACCACCACCACCACCGATCATGTTTGGTAGATCTACGTACTCCTGATCAGCATCCTCGTCATCACTGTACTGGAACTGTCCTTGTGCTTCACTCAGTTGTGAATCTAAGGACTGACGTCTGGAAGCCATCTTTGAAGCAATAGATCCAACATCTACAATAAGTCAATAGTATCATGTATTAGTTACCTTTTTCTTGTATTTTATACAGTAGTATTAAATATATAGTTAGTTGGTTAAATCATAAGGAACTGGATTCCAGTGTTACCTGTGATATTTGTTATGGTAAATCCTAATTTTGGAACCAGTTAAAGTTATTTCAATGGCAGCATGGAAGACTTGGTTTTCAAGGATGCAAAGCCAATAAAACCATTGCATGTCAGATTTGTTCAGTCTTTTATATTTTCAGTAAAAAAAAATTTTTTCAGAATTTCAAGCATATCTTACTACAATGACAAAATCGTTGGAACACCAATTTTTTTGTAGGACCATGAAAAATTGCATTCTGTCATGAACTCTGTGTTTAGTCAAGGTTTTATAAAACTTGTACTGTTTTTTCTGTCTATGACAAATAAGAAGGCCTTACCTGGGTCTGCATATATACGATTAGTTCCTGCTGTTGGGGCAAACATGCCTCCTCTCCTTCTGACCAACTTACCTGAGTCTGCATATCTACGGTTAGTTCCTGCTGTTGGAGCAAAATTGCCTCCTCTACTTCTGACCAACTTACAGTGGTCAGAGTATCTATATTTAGTTCCTGCTGTTGGAGCAAACATGCCTCCTCTCTTTCTAACCTTCTTACCTGAGTCTGAGTATCTAAGGTTTAGTTCCTGCTGTTGGAGCAAACATGCCTCCTCTCCTTCTAACCAACTTACCGGAGTCTGAGTATCTACGGTTAGTTCCTGCTGTTGGAGCAAACATGCCTCCTCTCCTTCTAACCAACTTAGGCATGGCATTAGCAAATGTTGAGGACATCTCATGTGAACTTACACTGTTCAAGTCAAACTTCATGCCTAGAAAAATATCACATGCAAAGTTAAACACATGATACAGTTAGTCAAAATACCTTAGAGATAATTTCCTAATGCTTGTAGATTAAGACTTTGGTTGGCTTACTTGCTTTGTTTGTATAAACGTTTGCTCAAGCATTGTAAATAAGATTGACATCTGCAAACAATATAGATTGGGTGGAGTTAGACCTTACTAACATTGTCTTGTTATGTTTACAAGTACAATTGGGTGTTCCTAACCTCCAGGATAACATCCAATCAATTTTAAGTATAATGTATACATGTTTAACTCCGCCTATTTTATATTTTTTGCAGATGTCAATCTTAATTAGAACGCTTGAGCAAACTTAAATGCAAACAAAGCAAGCAAGCCAACTAAAGTCTTAATCTACAAGCATTAGGCAATTAGCTTTAAAACTTAAAAACTTATTTGATAAGAATAATGTGGATTCATATACTTCAATGGGTACCAATTTTTATTGACTGAGAAAAATTTGTGATTTCTTGGATACCAGATTTCAACAATTTCTACATGCATTCCTTCCACAAATCAAAATTTTGTTAAATATTTAAATTCTTGGTCCACATATATCTACAAAAGCCATGATAATTTTGACCTTGTGAATAGACTCCACAGTAAACCCTTACCTAATGGATCATCATGTGTACTCCCAAAACTTATAGACAATCGACCATTGTTTATGTCTTTCCTCCTTTCAAAAGCCCTCGCTATCATCTTGTGTTTCTTTAATTTTACTGGCTTGCTAGAAGGCCTGTTGAAAATTCTGAAAAATAAAAGTCAAATTTTAAGTCATGACTTCAGTTTAAATAATTGTACTAACTGTTAGACAACTCAGTATATATACTAAAACTTCACCAGTTAATATATTAATTTGTTACTCATTAAAATGCTCCTTTTATTTTCATATCTTTACCTGATATCACTAAATATCAACATGATCAAGCAATACCTCTGATGTAGATGATGTCGTCTGTTTTATATTTACTAAGAATTATGATAATAGAACAATTGCAATCATGAAAGATGTAAAATCTTATTCATCAAAGAATTATATTTCACATATCACATGCCTGGTAAAAAGTTACCCAAACATTTCTTGGATTTTTTGTGGCTTGCACTAATAGTAGTGGTATTTGATTTTTTTCACCAAGGTCGCTTCAAAATACAAATAAATGCATAACACTGGTTGTGGTCTATATTAGTTAATTACTACCTGTCAACTATAATTATTAGTAAAATTTACACTTTAGGCATCAGATTCTTTCATGATTTTCCTAAATTTTTTATACAGAATTCGTGCATAACAATATGTTACACATACAAAATAAATTTTAATACTGTAAACCAAATAATTTTCCGCAGCGATTTATTTTCATGACTTTCACTAGTATAAAAAAATAACGCAAATATAAATCTTCGCAAAAATGAAAAACTTGGGATTTTTTCTTATTTAACATCAAGTTAATTTGAAAATCACAAAATTAAATTGCAGTGAAGTGGGCTAAAAAGGGCTGAACGTGAAATAAAGTATCCATGAAAATAAGTTGATTTACAGTAATCAGTAACACTTTGCAGTTAACTTTGTTAAAACTCAATCTTTTAAAAGTTAAACTTACTTCCTGACGAACCGTTCCCATGACAACAGAGATGCTTTGGTCCATGACCAACTGCTCATCAAGATACCTGCACCAAAAAATGCCAGGATGTGAAAATTAACAGCAGCCACACTGGGTCTGTCTCCAAGGGAACATACTCTATTGGATGTATTGTATACACTGGTGGTCACGGTAACATTAGCTTGGCAACTGAAACAAAAACAATGTCTATCGTCTAGCACTGAGAACTCATATCAAGAGGTTTATAATCATAATGAACTAAAATAATTGTCAATAGCAGTCTGCACTGTTAGGCACTAGTCTGATGCTCTAGACTAGAAAAATTTTATTGAGACTAGTAAGTATTTGCAAATTTTTGCTTAGACACATAAAATGTCAGAATATTAGTCTTTGATTTTGGTGCAGACTGCAATAGAAGAATTTCAGTTGCATTTCAATATATACCTTCATAAACTGCAAAATCACTCAATACCTGGAGAGTAATTAATTACTTATCCCAGAGTTTTCCTTTTTTAATGTTGTAGATATTTTCAATACATAAGAGGTAGTCCTAAAGAACATCAATATCTATATATAGGCAGTGTATGCATGTTATTCATTAGAGTTAGAATATATGACAATGTCACTGGCGGTCAGTCGTATATTATCCGTGTTTTTTCTATCTAAAATTAAGATTGCCAGGCAGGGGTGCGGATTATAGAGTACTATACTTACAATATGTAGTCTTTTAAATGCTTTTCCCATTCAGTCTCATTTGTGAAAGTATACAGATGTACACTAAATGTTATCACCACAAACACACATGCTAATGCTGTAAAGATGGCTGCAAATACAATTTCAAGTATAATTACATGTATGTCTTTCAATAACTTTTCCTTTGAATACCATGAATTCAATATAAAGACAGTGTATAACAGGACGATTACAGGTAAAGTTCAAAGATATAACATTTACTGGTATTCACTGTGAAAAGTCCATGGGATGACATGTTACCCTCGACATAGACACACTATTCTGACTCCAAGCTGACTACTCTTTGCTTTTACTCCTTTGTGCCAGGTGCTTAGTGGAGAAGCAATAAACCCCAATTTTAAAGTCTTTGGTTTGACCTCGCATAGAACTCACAACCTTCCACAACTAGGATAGAACCCATGGCCTATCACACTCAATGCAAGCCTCTGAGGCAGCCAACAAAATATAGAGTTTGTTTTCTTCTTTGTTCCAATAATACATGCAATCAATATACCAGTCATGTCAAATACTACTCTTACTTTGCTTTATTGACAATGTATATTAGTTTCTTTTTAAATTCAAACTTTGCAACCACAGAAATGATTGAAAAGGTATAGTGTACTTTCTATCAAATGAAAAAGACTATAACTTTAGAGGGGCCTGATGGGTTATTTTCATTCTTCTTGATCGGCGCATTTTCGCTATCGTGATCCGTTTTTCTACAGATTTTTTTTTTTTTATATTTTCGTGATCCGTGATCATGGAAATTTATTTTCTGTGAATCGTGATTGACAAAAAAATCAACTCGTGAATCGTGATGAGACCCCCCCATCAGGCCCCTCATTTTACAAAATTCATGACAGAAGAATTTTCAACTTGTAGAAATGAACATGCTTATACATTTTGTTTGCTTTCATGACATGCTAGAATGTTAATGTAAATAGATTTCCATTGTTTAAAAAAAGCAAACCCCAAAAGACTTGAAGCTTTTGTCAGTAGTAGCTGAGTAAAATGCAGCAGTCACATATGGAGAAACAAATGGATGAGTTGATGTTTGGTCAAATTTGATAAAGGGTCACTGTAAACTTAAACTGACGGAGGAGATAAATTTTATAATAAATCATTTAAACATTACAAAAAAGAGGCGGAAAATACCAAGGGGACATTCAAAACCCATTATGAAGAGAAACTGAAAACAAGAACCCAAACAAAAACCAGAGGGTGACCTCAGGTTCTCCAGAAGGATTAGCAGATCCTGTCACACATGTGACACCTTTACAGGCACTATATGACATTGATATACATGTATATTCTGATGATATTTACAAGCATAACATCTGCATATTTACTTACCTAATCTGATGATAGTTTCCTTAATTTTGGCCTTGGCTTTGTCACTGATAAAATCTGGTGTATCTACCTTCAGTGCCCATAATGTCTTAAATGCTGAAATAACAAATGAATCTGTCAGCTACTGCTCACTAATGATACCCCCGCCCTCTTAAAGTGTACGGTAAACAGGAAGTTGTTAAGTGATGAATCTGAAAACACATCACAAGGTATAGCTGACTTATATAAACCCTGAAACCAAATTTCAGAAATCCTTGTATTGTAGTTCCTGAGAAAAATGTGACGAAAATTTTCAACTTGGCTATCGTGTAAAATGATAAAAATGTTTGGAAACAATAAGTTGTTGAGTGATGAATCTGAAAACGCATCACACAGTATAGCTGAATTATATAAACCCTGAAACCAAATTTCAGAAATCCTTATGATGTAGTTCTTGAGAAAGATATTCATGGGACGGACGGACGGACTGACGGACGGACAGACAGACAGAGGTAAAACAGTATACCCCCACTTTTTTAAAGCAGGGGTATAATAAACAATCGATCACAATCCAATCTTTCTACTGAAGTCTCCTCAAAGGAACCTCAATTTATCTAAACTTATATAGAATGCACTCATTTTTGTCTTTATAAAAGAAAATTAACACAACTTCTTATTAATGATTCATTTTCAAGGGTACCAATTTTAGTGAATTGAGAAAAACCTATATTTTTATGGATATTTGATTTTCTGGTTTTGATCCATTTTGTACAAAAGCCAATTGGACATTTTTATTTTGTTGAACACATAAATTTGGTTCACAAAAAAACACAAAATTTCTGAAAATAAGTACCCCATTGATGATAATGAACACACAGTATATAAATATAGATTCTACCACTGCATCGAGTGTGATACGATATTTATCCACTCAAGACTGTTAAATTTTCAAATTTAAAACGCGAGGCTTGCCGAGCGTTTTAAATGTTTAAAATTTAACTGTCGAGAGTGGATAAATATCGTATTACACGAGATTTGGTGGTGGAATCTGTTTCTCTAATGATTTTCAAACAATATGCAGGCAAACTTATTCCTTCTTTTTGAATGATCTGCAAAAAGATGTGTTCTTTCTATGTGACGTCATCAGGCATGGTCGCCTTTTTTCATGCCGTCACAATAGGAAATTCAGAGGAAAGCAAGAAAATTCGATGTCATAATCGGATTTTATCCAATGAAGAACTGAGATCAAACGAACCACACGTTGATTAAATTTTTTTTATACAATGGGTGCAGAAAGGGATAAATTGATGAAGAATTAGAGAAATGTATTTATTCCATTGTAAAAATCATCTTCCTCTTCATTCAAATTAGAAGTGACCTTAAATAAGGAATACTGTAAATTCAGAAATTATGGCGTGCATTTATTATTGGGAATTTGAAGAATGGACAAAAATGCGAGATTATATATTATTGCAATTTCAAGAAATTCTGCCTACAAATATATGTCTCAGATATCAGAATGTGAGTTCTTATTTTTGAGATACTCGCCCAGTTCATTATTCGAATTAATAAAAACCTCGCAATATTATCTAAATTAAAACAGTAGCCTGGTCCATTTCTACCTTTAGACAGACCAAGCATAATACTTACTCCACAATGAATTCAAACTGGTCCCTTACCTATCCATCGTATTATATATATCTAAAGAAGGTCAAATAAAATCTTACCTTTAACAAGAAATATCATGCCTAATATGAGAACCAGTATAATAGGAACTAACAGGAAACCAGCTCTATATCCTTTATTTTGATAACCAATCATACAAATACCACTGACTGAATCACCATCAATCTGAAGAAAATAAAAAACATTGAAATTTAGAGGTAGGAATTGATTTTTATCATCATTAAGTGATTTTACATGGAGGAGTGACAATGAATAAGTTATGCATATATATACAAATCCTTGTCCAGTCAAATTGCTTGAATTTTCCCCTTTAAGTTTCATAGTACATACTTTTTCCATATACTACAGTCCGTGTAACATAAAAGTTAACAAAATGAATGATGCCCGAATCATGTGCCAACAATTGATGTACCAACTCAAACTAATGCTTCCCGAAATTGTACGAACACTAACAAACATTGTAGGTACTACAGTATATACATCATATGATAAACGATGCCATAAACGCTTGGTTAGCATACATCGTTTTATTAAGCATTCATCGTATCATTAAAAACAGCATTTTGTAGATCATAATTGCTGTTTACCGTTTCAGTTTTCAAGATGTAAATGGAAAAAAATGCTAGAGTTTGTCTTTTAAGGGTTATAACTCCTATAAGAATTCCATAAATATTTTTAGTCAATTTAGCTTAACTGAAGATCTTAAGTAGTGCTGATTTATTTATGCTGTCAACAGTTTCTGCCTGTCTATCATCTGTAGTTTCAAGTTAAAAGGAAAAAACGCTAAAATGTGCAAAAAACTAAAAATATTTAATTTCCTCAAAGAGTCAATGTGGTTGTGTCAGTCATATTGGCAATTTTGTAATCTTGAATCGCTGATCATTCTAAACAGTTTCTGTCTATCAATTGCAGTTTTAAAGATAGAAGGCAAAAACATTTAAATGTGTCAAAAACATAATTTTAGGGCAATAACTCCTACAAGATGTTAATAAACGTTTTCAGTCATATTGATCTTTTGGTGGAAGTTGTATTGCTGATTATCTTTGCTGATAGTTTCAGTCTATTCTATCAAACTATTATTATAAGAAATGCTCAAAGGAGTAGGGGCATTAAGGCCCAGTTTTGGCCCAAGAAAATAAAATGTTTGACAACTATTTCAAATTGGCACATAATATTTGGAAATGCATAGAGTGAAGAAATATAAATGAAAAACATAAGATTGTTTATCTGATGACGTCACAATTATGTCATAATATGTACCGTTTTCATGAAAACGATGAAAAATGCAGAATTTGTGCAATTTTCCATCGTTTTTTCCATTACGGAAACATCATGCGCAGCCAAGAAACAACAAAATAATTTAGAAGAAGCTTTATTATAACTATTGAAATAATCTCACCAAATATAAAGTTGTTTCTTGGTGCGCACATACTTTGCCAATCCTAAATATACTTAGAATTTGATGAAAAACAAGGAAATTCAAGAAATTTTATAAAATATACAAATTTCGTCATGGTTTGTTGCCATGGTAGCTTGTTCAATGTGAAATTTGTTTTTATTTTCTGAAAAACTTGTACCTTAGTCTAGTTAGGACAAATTTAAGAATATTTGTGATAACTTTTAAATTTGCAGTAATATTTGGGCCAAATAAGGGCCTTATTGCCCCTGCTCCTTTATCATTTGAGGGCAATAACTCTTATGAGGTGTCATTTTCTAATTTCAGTTTAATAATAATAATATTGGCCTTTTGGTAGATTTTGTATTGCTGATCACTTTTCTGTTTACAGTTTCTATCTAGTATAGTTTTCAAGATTATATCTAAAACTGCAAGAGTTGTGTAAAAGAGAGGCCAATGATACCAAAAGGCCATTCAAACTCATAAGTCGAAAATAAACTGACAATGCCATGGCAAAAAACAAAAAAAGACCAAAAAACAAACAACAGTATACAAAACACAACATAGAAAACTAAAGACAAAGCAACATGAACCCCATCTTTGTGTAAAAATTGCTATCTATAAGGAATATAAAAATGACTAAAACTGGAACTCATTTGAATTTTCTGTATTTAATTAGAAAAATAAATAAGAGAAACTTTCCAAACGAAAATAAATATTCTATTTGATTGAAAGCTATGTTTTGTCTAATATAGATACATATTATTTAATTTGTCCTTTGATACAAAATTTTACATAAACTTGTCAAATTTGTAGAAATGTCGTCAACAGACACAAGAATATAATGCACATGCTGTCGTGCTAAGCATACCCTCAATTGCAATTTAAGGTATCAAAAAAATAGGAAGTAGGTGTCTGATATATCCTGAAAATGCACACCCAATACAACTTACCAGTCAGGGGACTTACTTAAATCAGTGATTTTCTAAATCAAGTAACATTATGTCCATAAAGGTTGGAAGTAAGAGTTGTCTTTCTTTAATAATCACCTATTTAAGTACAAAATGTAGTACAAATAAATCACTAGACTAAGTGATTTAATTTTATTGTAGCTTTAAATATAGAATACTAATGATCCAGGGACTAATTATGTTGCTAAAATTATAAGAACCAACATCTGTGTTGATAGGATGACAGGGTCATGTCAGGTGATGACCTTGTACTAAATCTAGGATAATGACATAAAAATCACTTGTTTAAGTATCATACCTCTATTTTCTTCCAAAATATCACTTCTTTAAGTATTATTATTTTAATAACCACCCACTTATTTCAACACCCCCGAACAGTGAAATTTTGATCGCGAACAGTAGAATTTTATTACATAATCTATAAGATGAAACCTTGAATTTTACAGGAAAAATACTCCCACTGCTGGAAAAAATCTGTTAAGAAAGTATCAGTTCATTATGTAAAGCCATTTTTATAGCATTTTTTCAACTAAAATAGAATTTGCAGCTAAATAATTGCATCAAACTAAGGCATAAACCTTGCTGCTTAAAAGAAGCAAAAAGTTCATTTTTTTCAATTTTACTAATGAAAAGATATTATCTAAACCTATTGTGTTTAAAATTTTGGTAAAACTACAAAATCACAATTTGTGACAAAACTTCGAATTTGCTACTTAAATAAGTGATTTAAAAATCACTTATTTCAATAAGTTCCCTGACTGCTTACCAATAGTTTCTGAGAGAAGTGCGACAATATTTTTTTAAGTTCATTCAATATATTGAAAAATTCAAAGTATCAGCAACAGGAAGTATGTATCTTACAGATCCTAAAAGCATACACACATTACAACTCATCACTGTCAAGCTACTGACCAAATATGAAGTCATTCTGTTTAGTATTTTCTCATAAATATGTGATGAAAATATTTGTTGGTTGGACAGATGGACTGATGGAAATCTAAGGTAATTGCAATATAGTCTCCACTTTTAGAGTGGGATATACCATATTGCTTAATGAGATTTTGATTCTGTAGATACATGTCAGTCCATTAAAAACGTTTTTAATATTAATATTGCACGAGGTATCAATCATTCAGATTTTGACTCTTTAAGGGAATACAATACAGTTTCGATCCCACAGTGATTTTTTTACGCAAATTTGCATACAAGCTTTTTTTCACCTGGTCAATTCAAATATGTAATAAAAAATATACCTTCATGTTCTAAATTTAGATTCAAATGGGGTCGAAATTTTAGACATTTACCTAAAATTTCAGTTTCTTGGACATTTCTATCCTTTGGATAGACATATTAAATTATTATACTTCATGTCAAAATACTATTGATTTTGATTGGTTAATACGAGTGAGACAATTTACTCTATCATATGGCAAATACTCTATTACCCTTCACGGAGACGCTTGCTCAAGTGTGCGGTTTAATAAATACGGATGATTATTATGTACAAGACGTAGTAGTTTATTACTTTGAATTTGAAATTTAATAGACAGTAATAACAATACATTCAGTATAATAAATAAGATAGCACATATCTGAGAGGGTGATAGAGCAGATTGTTACCCCTGGAAAAGACATTGTCAACCTTGGCTTCGCCTCAGTTGACAATGTTTTCTCTGGGTAACAATCTGCTCTATCACCCTCTCAGCCATGTGTTATTTATATACTATTCTGTTTCAAAAGATAAACACATGCAGATTTTTATAAAACGATTTAGAATATCTTCTTTACAAAAGTATCCTCTTAATTTGTGTAACAATTCTTTGAAAATAATTCATTTTTATTAAATTTTCAAGATTTTAGAAAAAAGGCATTTTTTGCTGTATATTTATCTAATTTAATCAGTGATTTCTTCATAAAAATTGGAATAAATAATCTTCATACAGTATCAACTCAAATGTCATTTTAAAAAAGAGGGGTACATGTACTCGTTTTCAAGCTATTGATTAAAATCAATCGAAAAATGTATCTTTTCTCGATATATGTCGCAGTTTGACGTCACGAAAAATAACATTTTACATTAGCAACGTCATTACCTCCCCTGTAACTGTATCGTATGCCCTTAAATGACACATATACAAGGGAAGTATGACCTCTTTGTGAAAAAAAATGTAGGTCATTTTTTTGGGGGAAAAAACCATCAATCAATTTTCCACTTATACTAAAGTGACTCAAGTTTAGGTATGCTTGTTTTAAATGAACCAAAAAAAGACAGATTATTATACATTTACAAATGTCTTGCTTCCTAAATCACTTCAATAAATGAATTCTATATTGTACCAGTGAATTGTTTTCTTGATACCACTACTTGTGGTTACTAAACCACACTTTGCTGTTCATGTCTTTGTTAGATAGTTGTTTCATTGGCAATTATACCACATTTTCTCATCTGATACTATATGAGGTAAACATCAATTAACGGTAAGATTGTTTATTAACTTATAAATAAATTTACATATAAATACAACTATGACATAACTGCAATAAGGAAATAGCTCATTGATATAACCTTGCATATTTTATTTACATCAGATTTAAATGGATCTGAACAATCAAAATTGTTATGAAAAGAACTTCTAACATTGGCAAAATGTTTTTGCAGAGTGGAGAAAGCAAAGATGATTTTGCATGCAAGATTTAAGCCACAATGAGTTACAAGCTTGAATGCTTCCCCATAAATATATGTTGGTTTTGTGTTAGTGAGACATAAAACAAAAAATACCAAAAAGAAGTCTAGAGAGCACCAACTAGTCGTTTATTTTCGTAGGTACCAATTTTCGTGGATTGAGGAAAACTTGCATTTTTGTGGATATATGATTTTCTGCACTTGTCAATGTCTGCATACATTTCTATAGAGAATTTGTAATTCGTTTACCATTTAAATTCGTGGTTCCACTGTAACCATGAAATCCTCGAAAATTTGTATACAACAAATAGTATTGAAACTACAGTAAACACGTGTCTTAACAATATGTCAAGCTCTGAATTGTCTAAGAGTTAATAAAACTTTAAATGCTAAAGATCCCATTTCCCCTCTTAATACAACATGGAAGTGCATGCATTCCTGTCAAACATCACAGCAATATACAAATCTCATTTAATGAAAATCATTGACGATGGATAAGTAGCGAGAGTTCATTTGTATTCATAAGCGTGACACAGGATTGGCCAATTTTTTGTAAGTGTGAAAGTCAAATTATTGTGCGTAAAAATGGGAAACAAAGTCTGGCGGGACACGTGAAATTACAAGCGTCATTATAACAGTCATAAGTTGGATCCGGGATCAGAACCCCCCTCCTTAATGAGACCCCTTATAAAATAACCTATTTATTTTCAGTTAATCATATCATGATTATCATATACTGCAAAAAGATTCCATTCGGTAAAATATACGATATTCGTACAATTGTAAAAAAATATAAAATTTATTTGTATCAGCTTTAGAGACAGAGAGAAAAATGAGGTTCATAGAGCTTTTCTCCAGTTTCATAGCGAGGTCAAATAAATTTTATATTTTCCTACATTGTAAGAATATTGTTTTTATCCTGCAATTTAACATCTACGCTTGAAAGTATAGGTTATTTTTTACTTCCCAACTGTTGAATTTGCTTTTAAATGAACTCTACATGACTTCAACTCAGACCATGTTGAGAAACTCAAAGTGAACTGTAATGTAAACAGTAACTTGAATACAACCATTTTCTCACATCAGAAGTAGGATACCAGGAGACTATATAAACAATAATAAAATTGAGAATGGAAATGAGGAATTTGTCAAAGAGACAACAACCCGACCAAAGAGCAGAAAACAGCCCAAGGCCACCAATGGGTCTTCAACACAGCGAGGAAATCCCGCACCCGGAGGCGTATACTATATGTTTATTGTTTCATGTTATCTGTAAACCGGACTAGTTGTAAAGTAAAAGGTCAATTGCAGGATAGTTTAGTTTATTATACACACCAAAGTATCATTGTACAGACTCTATGTTACTTGTATCTCTTACAGATAAGTGTTTGGCAGAACATCATGGTAAACAGTCTATATTACAACTTCATCCTCGTACTGTTGTATGGAAGTTACTGTTTTCATGTTAACAGGGCTGAATGGAGTAAATTTCCTTGTGCAAAACATTATCAAAGTGGAGAGCTACATGTAGATTGTTCACACAAGAACTTAACTCAAATTCCACAATAACCAGAAAACACTGTTCATCTCATTCTACAACACAACTGGATCGAGTACATACCAAATAACGTGTTTAAAAATATGACAAATCTTACTGTGTTAGATTTATCCTTCAGTCATCTATGTTCAATAAGAAAGCGTTCATTTAATGGACTTATGACAAATCTTACCGTGTTAGATTTATCCTTCAGTCATCTATGTTCAATAAGAAAGCGTTCATTTAATGGACTTATGACAAATCTTACCGTGTTAGATCTATCCTTCAGTCATCTATATTCAATAAGAAAGCGTTCATTTAATGGACTTATGACAAATCTTACCTTGTTAGATTTATCCTTCAGTCATCTATCTTCAATAAGAAAGCGTTCATTTAATGGACTTATGACAAATCTTACCGTGTTAGATTTATCCTTCAGTCATCTATGTTCAATAAGAAAGCGTTCATTTAATGGACTTATGACAAATCTTACCGTGTTAGATTTATCCTTCAGTCATCTATGTTCGATAAGAAAGCGTTCATTTAATGGACTTATGTCAAATCTTACCTTGTTAGATTTATCCTTCAGTCATCTATATTCAATAAGAAAGCGTTCATTTAATGGACTTATGACAAATCTTACCTTGTTAGATCTATCCTTCAGTCATCTATATTCAATAAGAAAGCGTTCATTTAATGGACTTATGACAAATCTTACCGTGTTAGATCTATCCTTCAGTCATCTATATTCAATAAGAAAGCGTTCATTTAATGGACTTATGACAAATCTTACCGTGTTAGATCTATCCTTCAGTCATCTATATTCAATAAGAAAGCGTTCATTTAATGGACTTATGACAAATCTTACCGTGTTAGATTTATCCTTCAGTCATCTATATTCAATAAGAAAGCGTTCATTTAATGGACTTATGACAAATCTTACCTTGTTAGATTTATCCTTCAGTCATCTATGTTCAATAAGAAAGCGTTCATTTAATGGACTTATGACAAATCTTACCGTGTTAGATTTATCCTTCAGTCATCTATGTTCAATAAGAAAGCGTTCATTTAATGGACTTATGACAAATCTTACCGTGTTAGATTTATCCTTCAGTCATCTATGTTCAATAAGAAAGCGTTCATTTAATGGACTTATGACAAATCTTACCGTGTTAGATTTATCCTTCAATCATCTATGTTCAATAAGAAAGCGTTCATTTAATGGACTTATGACAAATCTTACCGTGTTAGATCTATCCTTCAGTCATCTATATTTAATAAGAAAGCGTTCATTTAATGGACTTATGACAAATCTTACCGTGTTAGATTTATCCTTCAGTCATCTATGTTCAATAAGAAAGCGTTCATTTAATGGACTTATGACAAATCTTACCGTGTTAGATTTATCCTTCAGTCATCTATGTTCAATAAGAAAGCGTTCATTTAATGGACTTATGACAAATCTTACCGTGTTAGATTTATCCTTCAGTCATCTATGTTCAATAAGAAAGCGTTCATTTAATGGACTTATGACAAATCTTACCTTGTTAGATTTATCCTTCAGTCATCTATGTTCAATAAGAAAGCGTTCATTTAATGGACTTATGACAAATCTTACCATGTTAGATTTATCCTTCAATCATCTATGTTCAATAAGAAAGCGTTCATTTAAATGTATCCTTCAGTCATCTATGTTCAATAAGAAAGCGTTCATTTAATGGACTTATGACAAATCTTACCGTGTCAGATTTATCCTTCAGTCATCTATGTTCAATAAGAAAGCGTTCATTTAATGGACTTATGACAAATCTTACCGTGTCGGATTTATCCTTCAGTCATCTATGTTCAATAAGAAAGCGTTCATTTAATGGACTTATGACAAATCTTACCGTGTTAGATTTATCCTTCAGTCATCTATGTTCAATAAGAAAGCGTTCATTTAATGGACTTATGACAAATCTTACCGTGTCAGATTTATCCTTCAGTCATCTATGTTCAATAAGAAAGCGTTCATTTAATGGACTTATGACAAATCTTACCGTGTTAGATATTTCCTTCAGTCGTCTATGTTCAATAAGAAAGCGTTCATTTAATGGACTTATGACAAATCTTACCGTGTTAGATTTATCCTTCAGTCATCTATGTTCAATAAGAAAGCGTTCATTTAATGGACTTATGACAAATCTTACTGTGTTAGATTTATCCTTCAATCATCTATATTCAATAAGAAAGCGTTCATCTAATGGACTTACGAACCTGGTACAACTTAAACTCAACAATAACAAACTGGATTACAATACAAAAGCAAGATTTCCACTGGATTACAATACAAAAGCAAGATTTCCAACAAGAACTTTTAAGCCACTGGAATCACTTAAAGTGCTTTTAGTTCAAAACAACACGGATTGGACTGTTTTTTCAGATAACAAATTTGGATTTTTAAAAAAAGCTAGAAATTTTAGAGTTGGATGTTTATTTTTGTTATTATGACGACACATCACTTTTTGGGAAAGATTATTCTAAACTCTCTAATCTTTATTCTGTCCATATTAATTGTCAAGATATCTGTTTCAGTGTTTGCAACATCACATTCCAATATGTACCTAACTTAACACATTTATACATCCTTTACATTCGATCCTTTAATTTTAAGCATTTAGCATTTGCAACACTCAAAAAGTTAAAGTTTTTACAAATTGATTTTTCTGCCTCCCTTATGAAACACACAACATATATTTCAGAAATAATTTTTGAATTGTCATTAACGCAAATTGAAATTCTAATAATACAAAATGTGGTTTTTTATGATACTTCTGATAATGGCTGCATCTGGGAATCAATAAATGAAAATTTAAACAGCACATCTATTCACCAATTACACTTAACAAACATTAAAGACCTACATCAAAAATGTGTTCATTCACAGACAGTTATTAATGCACCACCTAGTCTACAAATTCTAAATTTGACTGGGAATGATTTTTCTTGGACAGCTCTCAATATAAATTCGGTCGTTTCACTTATTTTAAAACATAATCGTCTTGGAAATTACCTAGCAAATTAAACAACAGCTACACAAACAAGTAACCTTGAAAACATATGTCTTTCACATAATTCAATATATAAACTTAATACAGAAATGTTTAAAGGTCAACCTTACCTAAAAATCATTGACTTAAGTTATAATTTTCTTTCCAACATCAGTTTTGAACTTTTTCATTTAAAACAATTAAAAATTTTGAATCTCTCATACAACAGGATAAAATTCTTAAATAAAAAGTCGAGGAAAGAAATTGATAGACTGCTCAACAAAAACACCGATACAAAAATTGATCTTCGTAACAACCCACTTCGTTGCAACTGCTATACACTTCCATTTTTAAAGTGGATGAGGCAAATTGGCCAAAATTTTATCAAATTTTCTCAATATCAATGCACTTATGAAGATGGAACCATTTCAAAAGCATATTCATTTGCAAAAGTAATACTTTATCTAGAACAAGACTGTATAAAAACACAGGGTGATCCTACTTTGAGTTTACGCTTGTTATTGACTGCTTTTGGCGTTATAGCAGCTTTGATACTTTTAGTAGCAGTAGCTATATATAGACAAAGATGGAAACTTCGCTATCTCTATTATACAGCTAAGATGAAATATATTTCCAACAAGAGCAAAGAAGATGCAAGTGAATACAGTTATGATGCATTTATTTCTTATGCAGATGAAAATCGATTATTCGTAACTGACACCTGCATACAAAATCTAGAACTAGACAGAAACTTGAAACTGTGTATTCACGAAAGAGATTTCATTCACGGTCATGACATAATGAACAACATGATCACTGCTATCCAAAACAGTCGGAAAACAATCTGTATAATAACTAAATCTTTTCTCAAGTCTGAGTTTTGTATGTTTGAGTTTAATATGGCAAGAATGGAAAGTATGCATTCAAGGAATGGAAAAAACGTCCTTCTCCTGGTCTTCTATGAGAAACTGTCGCCTAAAGAGTTACCATTGGATTTGTATGAACATATTCAGAAACAATCATATATTCAATACCCATACAATCAAATGGGTAATGCCATTTTCTGGGGGAAAATTAATGACGCTATTTATACATAATTCCTTCAAAAGGGCAAAAATACATTCATTACATATATAAAGAAGAAGAGGATCAGAGGTGTTTTTTCAAAGGAGTTCAATTACAATTTCTAGAGGAAGTGGTGCACTCAATATGAGGTTGGTTATATACATTTATAGATAATAATCATGATTTAATTTCAGCTTACAAGATAAGCATGAGGTTAGAATGTTTACTTCTGAAATCAAAATTAACAACATTTTCATGAATTATGTCTTTTTAAATAATAATTAAAGAACCTTAGTGAGCGCGCTCACAAACCCACGTCCTCACATTGTCATTGGAGAAATAAAATAGGTGTAAGAAAAAAAAATTGAATCATAATTTCCTGTCAATATGCACATCTACATAGTATGTCCTTATTATCTACAAGGTTTCATGAAATTCTGTTGTGTGGTTTCAGAGGAGTTGTGATGACAAACTGTTGCAGTAGTACATTGAAGCAAATAAGTTCAAAGGGGTGTAACTCCTAGAAAAAAAATTGAACCATAATTTCCTGTCGATATGCACATCTACATAGTATGTCCTTATTATCTAAAAAGGTTTCATGAAATTCTGTTGTGTGGTATCAGAGGAGTTGTGATGACAAACTGTTGCATAGTACATTGAAGCAATTAAGTTCAAAGGGGTGTAACTCCTAGAAAAAAAATTGAACCGTAATTTCCTGTCGATATGCACATCTACATAGTATGTCCTTATTATCTAAAAAGGTTTCATGAAATTCTGTTGTGTGGTATCAGAGGAGTTGTGATGATAAACTGTTGCATAGTACATTGAAGCAAATAAGTTCAAAGGGGCGTAACTCCTAAAAAAAAAATTGAACCGTAATTTCCTGTCGATATGCATATCTACATAGTATGTCCTTATTATCTAAAAAGGTTTCATGAAATTCTGTTGTGTGGTATCAGAGGAGTTGCGATGACAAACTGTTGCAGTAGTACATTAAAGTAAATAAGTTCAAAGGGGCGTAACTCCTAGAAAAAAAATTGAACCGTAATTTCCTGTCGATATGCACATCTACATAGTATGTCCTTATTATCTAAAAAGGTTTCATGAAATTCTGTTGTGTGGTATCAGAGGAGTTGCGATGACAAACTGTTGCAGTAGTACATTGAAGCAAATAAGTTCAAAGGGGCGTAACTCCTAGAAAAAAAATTGAATCGCAATTTCCTGTCGATATGCACAACTACAAAAAAAATTGAACTGTAATTTCCTGTCAATATGCACATCTACATAGTATGTCCTTATTATCTAAAAAGGTTTCATGAAATTCTGTTGTGTGGTATCAGAGGAGTTGCGATGACAAACTGTTGCAGTAGTACATTAAAGTAAATAAGTTCAAAGGGGCGTAACTCCTAGAAAAAAAATTGAACCGTAATTTCCTGTCGATATGCACATCTACATAGTATGTCCTTATTATCTAAAAAGGTTTCATGAAATTCTGTTGTGTGGTATCAGAGGAGTTGCGATGACAAACTGTTGCAGTAGTACATTGAAGCAAATAAGTTCAAAGGGGCGTAACTCCTAGAAAAAAAATTGAATCGCAATTTCCTGTTGATATGCACAACTACAAAAAAAATTGAACTGTAATTTCCTGTCAATATGCACATCTACATAGTATGTCCTTATTATCTAAAAAGGTTTCATGAAATTCTGTTGTGTGGTATCAGAGGAGTTGCGATGACAAACTGTTGCAGTAGTACATTAAAGTCAATAAGTTCAAAGGGGCGTAACTCCTAGAAAAAAAATTGAACCGTAATTTCCTGTCGATATGCACATCTACATAGTATGTCCTTATTATCTAAAAAGGTTTCATGAAATTCTGTTGTGTGGTATCAGAGGAGTTGTGATGACAAACTGTTGCATAGTACATTGAAGCAAATAAGTTCAAAGGTGCGTAACTCCTAGAAAAAAATTGAACCGTAATTTCCTGTCGATATGCACATCTACATAGTATGTCCTTATTATCTAAAAAGGTTTCATGAAGTTCTGTTGTGTGGTATCAGAGGAGTTGCGATGACAAACTGTTGCAGTAGTACATTAAAGTTAATAAGTTCAAAGGGGCGTAACTCCTAGAAAAAAAATTGAATCGCAATTTCCGGTCGATATGCACAACTACATAGTATGTCCTTATTATCTAAAAAGGTTTTGTGAAATCTGTTGTGTGGTTTGAGAGGAGTTGCGATGACAAGAAACAGGACTGACGGACTGACGGACGGGTCAAAAACATTATACCCTCCGCAACTCGTTGTGTGGGGTATAAAAATAATAATTCTATGAAATGCAAAAAAAATAAAAAATATGATACAGTGTGTTTTTTTTTTTTTTAGATCTGAACATTTGAATAAAAAGATATGAACATGTTTAACCCCGCTGCATTTTTGTGCCTGTCCCAAGTCAGGAGCCTCTGGCCTTTGTTAGTCTTGTATGTTTATCTAATTTTGGTTCATTTATATGTTTCAGAGTTTAGTGTGATGACAATCTTTCGCTGAACTAGTATACATTTTTATTTAGGGGCCGCTGAAGTTGCAGGATTTTCCCACTGTGTTGAAGACCCATTGGTGGCCTTGGGCTGTTTTCTGCTCTTTAGTCAGGTTGTTGTCTCTTTGACACATTCCCCGTTTCCATTCTCAATTTTATTCCTGTTTACCGAATACTTATATACTCCTACACACAACCCTGCTTTAAGTAATTTGTATGTGACACTTCCTGAACTCTTATCAGTCCCATTTTAGTCCATTGTTCCAACAATAGCAAAAAATAAATCCCCACAGAATATTTTTTGAATTTACAGTACTTCTTCACTATTACATTATTAAAATCAAGAGAAACACTGACAATGGATTTCCACACAGAAGTCACTTGATAAACCTCATTATAGGAAAAGGAAATAGCATTGTACCAAACACTTGACCATAAGTGTATTTATATAAGAGGTGAATTTAGAATTTTCATATCTGACGTAATCTGACAACTTACTTACGTACAATTCAAAGATGTTGTTGGTTGTCGTCACTTTTGAATTTCCAACATTTTTTCACTTTATTATCTTCTAATATGTGCAATCTTTTTCTAACCTAACCATTTCATACCTTTTGGAAACATTAACATGATTAAAGGAAGAGGGACTCCTTGTCATGTTATTTTTTGCTTCATTTTTTGGGGTGTGGGGAGGGGAGGGGAGGGGAGTGGTGTGAAAATTTAAAAAAGAGCTTTTTCAGCATTATTTGTAACTACTGTTCTTATTCTTTTGTCATTTGCTATATCATAATAATTTGAGAATGTTAAAATATAAAAATAAAAATTTGTTTGATAAAAGATGATTTTTTTTACCATATATATAAGTAATGACCATAGGTGATATGTATATATGGGAGGTTAAATTTTAGTGGAACAGAGTTAAAATGACAAAATCCATCTGACTTGTAATGTAGTAAGCAACAAAATAAAAAATTTTGGGGAAAACAAGTTTTGCTCATTGTTGAAGGCTGTATGGTGACCTACATGTAAAGTTATTAATTTCTGTGTCGTTTGGTCTCTTGTGGAGAGTTGTCTCATTGGCAATCATTCCACAACCTCTTATTTTTATAAGTAAAATAAAGAGAGTATGGAGACAAGTCTAATGGAGGGTATTAGATGGAAGAGTTGTAAAGCATGAATAAAAGAAGATAAAGGGTATACGCCAAGTAACAGTAATCAAACAAAACAAAAATAGAGAGGTGATCACAGATACCCCCGCTCGCAGCAACTGAGAGATCATGATTTAGTTTAGTGGTCCAAAACATTCCATTATATAATTTTGATTGAATCAGTTTCAAGGAGTTCTCAATTTATCATATAGAAATAAAAAAAAATTGAATTTTTCCAATAATCATAACAAAACACGCAACTACCATAACTCTGGAAGAGTAAAAGTGAAAACGACGAAAAAATCAAAATTAACCTGTCTTATGTTGTCCAGAACAAATTCCTTTAAAATTTCCATTAATTACTTGTCAATACAATGTGTCAAGCTCTATATCAACCTGAGTCTAGACACATTTATTTTTTGATAAAATATTTGTATTTTATTAACACAATAAATGGGGAATGTGTCCATTGGACACAGATGATGCCCCCGTTTGCATATAATGTTATAAAGGGACATAACTCAAGAACTGTAAAAGTGATGCTACCAAATTTTGTACTTGATCTGAGTTTTGTGGTAATACTGTAAACCGGGAAATTTTCGCGCCGTCTTTTTTTCGCGATTCTCCAACCAAATCTAAATTCGTGCAGTTTTGAATTCGCGATATCCCAGTGTCCTAATTAAGTATTTCTTAATAAATGATTTGGAAAGTAAACAATTTTACATGCGTCGTAAATCAAGTGATAAAATCAAATAGAAATCCTTTTTGTCGGTTCATTTAATATGTGAAAGTAGTTTAAAGTTAATAGTCATGTTTGCTTCTAAAAATAAATACAAAATAAACAAAGAAGAATGACACATTCGAATCATATCAAGAATGATTTAAATGTTGTCAGGATTACTGCTAATTAATTAATCGATTGTTTGATCTGATTAGTCTGCGTAGCATATCATACAATGAGGTAATCCTTGTAAAACTGATTGACAGCTCTTTACATATTTGAAATAATTGTTTATATAACAATATCCGTAATATCAGCTTGCTTGATATTTCTTCCATGTTAATTAGGCTAGCATGAGTTAAATTGTGATTTCTTTACTTACATTGCCTTTCATTTAGAAATAATTTAAAGTTATGATATTCGGAATAGATCTGTGGTGTGTATAACCGGTGTTCTGCAGTAATCTTGTAAATATCCTATTCATATACGTTCATGTATGGTCTTTATCTTATTAATCGGCTTTCCTTGAAATATTCGCAGCTGTTTTATATTTCGTGTTTCAACTCTTACCGCAAAAATAGCAAAAATAAAACTGCTGCGAAAATTTCCCTGTTTACAGTAAGCATTGTGTATACGTTTCATAACATTTAGTTTAGGCAAACTTAAGTTTGAGAACAGAATCGAAAAATCCAGCAATTTTTCCATTTGTATAGGGGCACAACTCTGAAACAGTAAAAGTGACACCACCAAAATTCAAACTTGATCTGGGTTTTGTGGTAATTAGCATTGTGCATAAGTTTCATAACATTTGGATGAGGCAAACTAAAGTAAGAGAACAGAAACAAAAAATTAAGCAATTTTTCCATTTATAAAGGGGCATAACTCTAGAATGGTTAAAGTGACACCTCCAAAATTCAAACTTGATCTGTGTTTTGTGGTAATAAGCATTGTGTATAAGTTTCATAACATTTGGTTGAGGCAAACTAAAGTTAGGGAACGGAAACCAATTTTGGGATGTACGTACGGACAGACGTACTGACGGACAAGGGTAAAACTTAATGCCCCCTCCGCTACGGCGGGGGCATAAAAACTTGTCAAAATGGTCATTCAGGGGCAACCATTCGTATAAGGAGTTGAGCAATAGCAATATATACAGAAAGGTAGATCATTACAAGCTGATCGTATTGAGGTGACAATTTGTTGTCTCTACCTGTTATAAGATTTGAGAAAATAGCCAAAAACTTATATTATGGGGAAGATTTTTTAAAAAAGTTTATGATGAGGGATACCACTGATATTTAAGCAAACAACAATCAATCATTCATGATGAGAAATGTCCACTCTTTTCTACAGCACACATGGACCTTCAGCCAAAGATGAACCAATAATTAAACTTGACACTACAAATTATGTGTTATGTTATACTGGACTGACTAATGACTTTGTAAATCTTGTTGATTGTTTTTCGCTATTAAAAGTTTCTCAACTGCCAAGAACTCCTTATCCGTAAAAGTCATAATTTTTATGGCTACCAATCCCACTAAATCATACTCAGATATAAAAACAAACTCTTTGGTGACGAATTCCTGATATGGTACTAAATTTTTGACACTTCACAAGGTATGCCATCTTATTACGGTACTTCATTTTTTTTTAAATATAAGAATGTCAGTCGACCCTTTAAATCTTTAGTGTCCTGAGTAAATACCCCATTTTTCTTCTTTTTCATTACAATCCAGAGCCAGAAATTAGTGTTTAGTGATTGTCTATGTAAATACCGGTACCTATTTTTGTTCTATTTTGCTTTGGTTTTTTTTCATGTATTTGGAATATATCTGTGATGTTATTTTAAACTACGTGCAGATTATTGGTATTTTTCTGGTGGATGCAGTAAAATCAATTTTCTTAAAAAAAATCAATTAGGTTTGGCCTTACCTCAGAGACAGCTAAACTGACAATAGTTAAGACTAGCGGTATGCTACAGCTGGTGGCCTTACCTCAGAGACAGCTAAACTGACAATAGTTAAGACTAGCGGTATGCTACAGCTGGTGGCCTTACCTCTGAGACAGCTAAACTAACAATAGTTAAGACTAGTGATATGCTACAGCTGGTGGCCTTACCTCTGAGACAGCTAAACTAACAATAGTTAAGACTAGCGGTATGCTCAAGCTGGTGGCCTTACCTCTTAGACAGCTAAACTAAAAATAGTTAAGACTAGCAGTATGCTCAAGCTGGTGGCCTTACCTCAGAGACAGCTAAACTAACAATAGTTAAGACTAGCGGTATGCTCCAGCTGGCAAGATGGAAGTAGGACGTTTTATTGGAGAGATCATCACGTGGAGTACCCAGAGCTTTGAATGTCAGATGCCAGGCATAGGCTAACATGACAAACCAAACAGCACCAGCCATGAAGAAATAGTAGACAAGTATAAAAACAAATGTACAGGATGCTGTTTCTCCTGTCCTGAAAATGAAGAAAAGGTTGGTTAAAGGAAATCAAAGGGGCATAATACAGTGGCTCATTTCCTAAAATGAAGAGAAAAGTTGGTCACTAGGTAAAACAAAGGACATAACACAAGTATGTTGACCTCTAGAAGTATTTAGGTTAATGTGTCTAATCTTTGATCTCATTAACATATATATTTACCCAACATTTATTTTTATTTATATCATAAAGATAATTTTGTACCTTGCTTACTGCAAGAAATCGGCAAATGTGTTCCTGACTTTTGTGCATCTTTAATAAAAATGAGATTCTGATAGGTGCTTTCATTTCTGTATTTTACATTCTTTAACATGTTTAAGCTAGTTTTTCTATATTTTTACCCATTTTTCTATATTCACATGCGGTTCAATCCTCAATATTTATTGTTACGGGTGTAGTGTCCCAAGTATATTGGTAAATAAAAAAATAAACAGCTGCGCCATGAGCGCATGATACGCCCGTCGTCTTGTGTGTGAATTTTTATGCAATAATCATAAATAGTTTCTGACATACGGCACGACATGCGAAAACCCCACCTATTTTTAAAAAACTCAATATATCTAAAATAAAATTTTGAATCAAAACCAAAGAGTATACAGATCTTTAGATTAATATAACTAAGAAGTGTGTAAAATTTTAAGCAATAATCATAAATCGTTTTTGAGATACGGCGCGACATGTGAAAACCCCCCTTTTTAAAAAAATATAAAAAATCAATACCTCTAAAATAAAATTTTGAATCAAAACCAAAAAGTATACAGATCTTTAGATTAATATAACCAAGAAGTGTGTAAAATTTTAAGCAATAATCATAAATCGTTTTTGAGATACTGCGCGACATGTGAAAAACCCCTCCCCCTTTTTTTACAAAATATTCAATAACTCAAAAATAAAATTTAGAATCATCACCAAAAAGTATACAGATCTTAAGATTAACATAACTAAGAAGTGTGTAAAGTTTTAAGCAATAATCATAAATTGTTTTTGAGATACGGCGCGACATGTGAAAAAAAACACACACCTGTTTTAGTTACTAAGTACCGTAACTCAAAAAATTTTAATCTTATTTTCACCAAAAAGTATACAGATCGTTTGACCATCATAAGAAACAACTATGTTAAGTTTCATGAAATTTGGATAAGTCGTTCTCAAGTTACGGTGCGACATGTTTACACCGGACAGACAGACGACATTTGTATACCATAATACGTCCCATCAAAATTTTGATGGGCGTATAACAAGAAAATCTGGTATGATTGCCAATGAGACAACTCTCTACCAGAGACCAAATGACATTAGAAGTCTAAAACTATAGGTCACTGTACAGCCTTCAACAATGAACAAATTGGTAAACACTACTTACAATGGTCCACCTTCACGAATGGTCCCATCACTCTTACAGACAATATCTGTTCTAGCACCACCAGAGAACTGGGCCATCCAACCAATACTGGACAGGAAGAAACATATGTTGATGAAAAATAGGATCAGAGCTGGATACTTCTTCGAATTTTTCCAATCAATCAAAAAAGTTAACTGAAATATATATAGACAATGCCACAATAAAGCAAACGTTATTATATTATTATTTCATTGCATGTTTCGTGTTGTATTTTTGCCTTGTTCTTTCTCTGTCAAAAAAAAGTAAATATAGTAACAGGATTTTCTGTATTTTGAAGGAACTTTCATGCTTGTTTGACCTGCTACGTTCTGTGCCTATTTTCAAATCTATCCAGGACCATAACTCTTGATCAGTAAAAGTTTAAAATCATCAATATCAAACTTGAGATCCATTTTGTTAACAATAATAACATATTTAAATTTGAAAAGCAATAGTGGATTTCTATTGTTCACAAGTTTTTGCATGGAAGCAACATAAACTGAAAGGGCCTTTTTCAAATAAATCAAAGACCATAAGTCCTGAACAATAAAAGAAAAATTGGTCGATATAGAACTTGACCTCCATTTTGTCATCATTAACATCCTATAAACATTGAAAAGCATTGGTTGAAAGGTTCATAAGATATTTCACAGAAACTGTTGGCAGCCGCCAGACCCGTCCGCTGTAGTTCACTATTCTAAAATAAAATACACCAGATAATGTGTATCTTGATAAATGTGCAAAAGGTCAACAACAAAGTAATGTCATGGAATTGTGCATAAAACATCAAAAAAAAAGTGAGAATTAAAGTCAGCTAGATTCTTATAAAGTTAGAAATAAAAACTATATTGTATTGTGAGATATAATGAACTGATCATGTACAGTAAAACTGTCTAATCACTTATAAATACTTTTCATTTACATACAAAGCAACTGGTCTAAGCTAAACCCTTTGTGATTAAGATTTTGTTACAGAGGTTTGGAAAAAATAATAAAATGCTCCGCTGGGGCGCAGCTTGATACGACTGCAGAGGTCGAACCCTGAACAGTTGGGGCAAGTATGGACACAACATTCAAGCTTGATACAGCACTGAATTTGGATTGTAATTAAATATTTGACACAGCATAGGTTTCTGACACAGAATGAATGTGGTCTAAGAACTTAAAATTTTTTAATTAATTTACCTATTCAAACCATATCATTATTATTTGCTTTTATATATAAATCAGAAATAACCAATTTAAAATGGAAAATTTTAAAGAAAAAAAAGGAAAAAAAATCCCCCTCCCCAAATTTTTGAACCCCTGGTACCTTGCAGTACAATTTCAGAGAGATCCATACACTTGAACACAAGTTATTGTCTGGAAACTAGAAAATGCTTGTTTTTGGCCCCTTTTTGGCCCCAAATTCCTACACGTTTAGGGCAATTACCCCCAAACTCAAACCCAGCTTTCCCTTTGTGATATGGAACCTTGCAGTACAATTTCATAAAGATCCATACACTTACACACAAGTTATTGTCCTGAAACTAGAAAAATGCTTGTTTTTTTGCCCCTTTATGGCCCCTAATTCCTAAAATTTTGAGGGAATTACCCCCAAAATCAATCCCAGCCTTCCCTTTATGGTATGGTACCTTGCAGTACAATTTCAGAGAGATCCATACACTTCCCAAGAGAAAATGAAAACGGGATCTATCGGGATCCCAGTCAAATCCCGGTAAAATTAGCGGGATAAGCCGGGATGGGCCTCAGAAGTCGGGATTCCATTCGGGATAAATATCTGAAACTGGGATCCCATTCGGGATATATGTCTGAAACTGGGATCCCATTGGGATATCTGTCTCAAGCTGGGATCCAATCCCAGTTGAAGCAAGATAAATATACGAAACTGGGATCCCATTGGGATAACTGTCTGAAACCGGGATCCCATCTTACTTTAAACAGGGAAACATAAACCAGAATTTTGTGTGGAATTTAAAAAAAATTATCCTGGAAATGTAAAATATATCCTGGTTATAGATTTCTGTGAAAAACCTAAATTTTGTAAATTTTCCTTTTTAAATCAATATATTTTGAATGACCCCACTTAAAACTGGTGCTTTGAAAATTTGGATGCCCTTTTTTAAATGCCTCTCCCCCACTAATTGCTTCTAAAAATAAAAGTTGTCCTCTTTCAATGAAAATTTGAATTATTATTTGAATGCACTTGATAGATCAATTAATGGAAGTAAAGATGAAAAAAATAATTTTCAAAATATTTATATTTGAAGTGTTTTCAGGTTAAAAATAATTAAAAGTAATATTCTGATATGCATTTGCATTCAATTTGTTTTATTTTTTTTTTTTTAGAAAAAAAACCAATAAATTTAAGGAATATATTGTGAAAAGGTGATAAAAAAGGGGAAGTAACTGAAACATTTTTGAAATACACAAATTATTTATGACATAAAGCAAAGGTTATTTGTGTTAATTAACAATGTGTTTGACACCAAAGCTGTCAGGTGAAGCCCTGCACTTAATGGGTCACTTAATTTGACAGTTTACACAGCTAGCTGAACTTCTGTTGATGGAAGAATTACAAATTTTAGTTTGACAGTATTTCAAAGTCAGAAAAATGCCGAGATTTTCGCGATAAAAACGAAAGGGCGCCCGAGAAACGCCAACGGCTGTTTTGCCAGACAAGCTGGATCGTTTCTGATTTTCTACCTGTTGTCCGGCATTTAAATAACATAGAAAAATTATCAGATCAACGATAGGCCAACGATCGACATCGTAAAACCTTGGTTCTCAACTTATGTAAACAAGTCATGACCACGTGGTTTTTAGTAATTGTACTGAACAGTCCGACCCTAGAAAATACCGTCCTAGATAATGCGGCCACTAGTTCATCCGCATGCACCCTGTGCCGATTAAATTAAAGGTTTTTTTTTCCTATTTTTAAAAACTGGCCAGTAATAAATACTTTTATACGACACCCTTGATTTATTTTTATAATACCGTTACGGGGACGGATCAACTTCTGGCCGATATAATATGGGGCGAGATTGTCACCTCGACGTTAGAGTACTCAATAAAAACGTCATCAAAATGTGATTACGCTGTAGCAAAATAGAAGATTCCATGTGATGGTGAAGATGTTTTCAGATAAGTGCATTAAAAATTTAATTTAACATGTGTATATAATGAGATTATAAAATATAATTTATTGAGGAACTATGATTTTTTTATGGTTTTTTTTTTAGCAAATCAACATCAGAAAATCTGAAAGCATAAACCTGGGAACATGCAGATATATCTAATATATATATGTTCCTGCATAAACTGAAAAATATATTTATTTTTAACAACATTGAATAATCTTGTTGTCACATAACAGGCATAACTGGTAGATATGTAAAAATTTAATTGAATTGTGTGAATGGTTATTTGGTGAAAATAATAAGTCGCTAGTTTTTATACGACCGCAAAAAAATTTTGTGGTCGTATATTGGTATGACGTTGGCGTCGTCGTCGTCGTCGTCGTCGTCGTCGTCCGGCGTCGTCGTCGTCGTCCAGCGTCGTCGTCCGAATACATATTGGTTTTCGCACTCTAACTTTAGTTTAAGTGAATGGATCTTTTTGAAATTTGACCATAAGGTTAAATACCACAAAAGGAAGGTTGGGATTGATTTTGGGGGTTATGGTACCAACAGTTAAGGAATTAGGGGCCAAAAAGGGGCCAAAAATGAGCATTTTCTAGTTTCCAGACAATAACTGTGGAACGGTGTATGGATCTCTCTGAAATTATACTACTAGTTTCCATACCACAAAGGGATGGTTAGGATTTGCTTTGGGGGGTTATGGCTCAAACCGTTTAGGAATTAGGGGCAAAAAAGGGGGAAAAACAAGGTTGTCCTGGTTAATGGACAAATACTTTAGTACAAAACATAATTTAAAGCAGTGTAAGGGAGATAAATCAAATACATCATTGAAATTATCTCCCTTACACTGCTTTTAAATTATGTATAAAGTAATGGTTAATGAACAATAAAGATAATCTAAAACAGTGTAAGGGAGGTAATCCAAATACAACGTTTTGGTTACTTCCCTTACACTGCTATTAAATTATGTTTAAAGAAATGCATATTTATAAAGGAAGACCAGTAAAAATATCTGCAAATGTTTTCATCTTTTTTTTTTTACAAAAAAATCCATATGAAAGATTTGACACTATATTTTTATTAATTCTATTATAAAATAGATTAAGTTAGCACTATGGTAAATTTAAATGGGTAATTATGGTTGCCAACTCCATTGGAAATTTGAATTGAGATTATGACCATATCTTGAGGAGAAGAATTTTTTGGGGGGAAAAAGGGGGGGGGGGAATAAAAAGAAATTGTGGGGGGCCAATTTTTTCTCATTTCAGATTTCAGAAATTAAAAAGAATTATTCTTCAAATATTATTTTTTTTCAAATTTCAAATATTGAAAAATTTCAAGAAGTAATCTTTAATTGCACAGTATGGCGCATTAGATTTGTAAAATCTTTGATCACATTTATTTATTTGTTATGCCGAATCTAACTGTGTATTTAGATTTTTAATTTTGGGTCCAGTTTTCAAATTGGTCTACATTAATGTCCAAAGGGTCCAAAATTAAACTTTGTTTGATTTTAGCAAAAAATGGAATATATGAGGTTCTTTGATATGCTGAATCTAAACATGTATTTAGATTTTTGATTTTTGGCCCAGTTTTCAAGTTGGTCCAAATTGGGGTCCAAAATTAAACTTTGTTTGATTTCAACAAAAATTGAATATATGGGGTTCTTTGATATGCTGAATCTAACCATGTATTTAGATTTTTTATTTGTGGACCCCGTTATCTAATTGGTTCATATTGAGGTCAAAAGGGTCCCAAATTAAACTTTGTTTGATTTCATCTAAAATTGAATTATTGGGGTTCTTTGATATTCCAAATCTAACCGTGTATTTAGGTTTTTAATTTTGGGTCCTGTTTTTTAAATTGGTCTACATTGAGGTCCAAAGGGTCCAAAATTAAACTTAGTTTGATTTTAACAAAAATTGAATTCTTGGGGTTCTTTGATTTGCTGAATCTAAACATGTGTTTAGATTTTTGATTATGGGCCCAGTTTTCAAGTTGGTCCAAGATAGGGTCCAGTATTTAAACTTTGTTTGATTTCAACAAAAATTGAATATATGGGGTTCTTTGATATGCTGAATCTAAACATGTATTTAGATTTTTGATTATGGGCCCAGTTTTCAAGTTGGTCCAAATTGGGGTCCAAAATTAAACTTTGTTTGATTTCAACAAAAATTGAATATATGAGGTTCTTTGATATGCTGAATCTAACCATGTATTTAGATTTTTTATTTGTAGGCCCCGCTATCAAATTGGTTCATATTGAGGTCAAAAGGGTCCAAAATTAAACTTTGTTTGATTTCATCGAAAATTGAATTATTGGGGTTCTTTGATATGCCAAATCTAACCGTGTTTTTAGATTTTTAATTTGGGTCCCGTTTTTTAAATTGGTCTTCATTGAGGTCCAAATGGTCCAAAATTAAACTTAGTTTGATTTTAACAAAAATTGAATTCTTGGGGTTCTTTGATATGCTGAATCTAAACATGTGTTTAGATTTTTGATTATGGGCCCAGTTTTCAAGTTGGTCCAAGTTGGGGTCCAAAATTAAACTTTTTTTGATTTCAACAAAAATTGAATATATGGGGTTCTTTGATATGCTGAATCTAACCATGCATTTAGAATTTTTATTTGTGGGCCCCCCTATCAAATTTGTTCATATTGAGGTCAAAAGGGTCCAAAATTAAACTTTGTTTGATTTCATCAAAAATTGAATTATTGGGGTTCTTTGATATTCCAAATCTAACCGTGTATTTAGATTTTTAATTTTAAGTCCCGTTTTTTAAATTGGTCTACATTAAGGTCCAAAGGGTCCAAAATTAAACTTAGTTTGATTTTAGCAAAAATTGAATTCTTGGGGTTCTTTGATATGCTGAATCTAAACATGTGTTTAGATTTTTGATTATGGGCCCAGTTTTCAAGTTTGTCCAAGTTGGGGTCCAAAATTAAACTTTGTTTGATTTTAACAAAAATTGAATATATGGGGTTCTTTGATATGCTGAATCTAACCATGTATTTTGATTTTGGACATTGGACCATAATAGGTAAATTAAAAAAATTCAAGTTCTTAGACCACATTCTTTCTGTGTCAGAAACCTATGCTGTGTCAAATATTTAATAACAATCCAAATTCAGAGCTGTATCAAGCTTGAATGTTGTGTCCATACTTGCCCCAACTGTTCAGGGTTCGACCTCTGCGGTCGTATCAAGCTGCGCCCCAGCGAAGCATTTTATTTATCTTCAGGGGATAAAAAAAGAGGGAGGGTAATTAATTTGATTCCAACTGGCTTCCAATGTATACTGTATAAACATGCAATAATATTTCTATTGAATTTATTGCTTCAAAATGTCTAGAACAATTGATTCTTTGTGGATTTTTTTGATACTTTTAGGGGATTAAATGATTAAATGGAGCTGCCAATTTTGAAAGTAAACGGATTGCATGCAGATTCCAGTTACCTTTACTCAGCAATACTAGTTGGAAGTACAGAGACAGCAAATTTAATTACAGAAAGGAGGAGAGGAGAACTTCACATGTATCCTTTATATCTGACACACATTTTTAATATTATAATATTTGAAACTGAACAGCGAGCATCATTAAGCCATGGTGAAAACTGCGTATCTAAATACAATTAAGACAATGAAATGCTTGAAGGTGTTAGTGAACATGGGGAGGAGGGGTGGGGTGAGTACCATATTTAATTAATGGGTAATTTAACAATATAAGCAGCCATTAAAAATGGCAAACAAGTTTGCTAGTAGTACTAGTATCTATAATTTTGATGGAAGTTTAAGGATCTCAGGACATTAAATACAAGTACATTTTTTTTGAATGGGAACTTGACAGCCATTGAAATAAGATATTAAACATGGCCAATACAATGTAATTCATGCCGCAATGTTTATATATACGTGACAGATTTGATACAAGGGCAATATTCATCTACCTTATAATGAGTAATAAATGTGTATATTCCCTCAGAAAATGCAAAATCGTAGCATTTCGGGAATCCCGCCAAAAGTCCGGGATTCCCGATGTAAATCCCAGTGGAAATATACTGGGATCCCAGTATATTTCCACTGGGATAAAATTTCGGGAATCCCGCCAAAAGTCCGGGATTCCCGATGTACGGGATTCCCGCTAAAAGAGCGGGATCCCAATCAGAATCCCAGTATATTCCAATCAAAATCCCACAATATCCCAGTGGGATCCCAGTATATTTCAACCGGGATTTACATCGGAATTCCCGGACTTTTGGCGGGATTCCCGAAATTTTATCCCGGTGGAATTAGGTGGGATCCCACTTGGAATCCCATCAAAATTCCAGCTGGGATTTCAGTGGGATTCCAGATTTATTTTCTCTTGGGTTGAACACAAGCTATTGTCTGGAAACTAGAAAAATGCTTATTTTTGGCCCCTTATTCCTAAACGTTTTGGGCAATTACCCCCAAACTCAATTCCAGCTTTCCCTTTGTGATATGGAACCTTGCAGTACAATTTCATAAAGATCCATACACTTACACACAAGTTAGTGTCATGAAATTAGAAAAATGCTTGTTTTTTGCCCCTTTTTGGCCCCTTATTCCTAAAATTTGGAGGAAATTACCCCAAAAATCAATCCCAGAATTCCCTTTGTGATATGGAACCTTGTGGTACAATGTCAGAGAGATACATACACTTACACACAAGTTATTGTCATGAAACTAGAAAATGCTTGTTTTTTGCCCCTTTTTTGCCCCTAATTCCTAAAATTTGAAGGCAATTACCTCCAAAATCAATCCCAGCATTCCCTTTGTGATATGGAACCTTGTGGTACAATGTCAGAGAGATCCATACACTAACACACAAGTTATGTCTGGAAGTTACAAAAATGCTTATTTTTGGCCCCTAATTCCTTAACTGTTGGTACCATGACCCCCAAAATCAATCCCAACCTTCCTTTTGTGGTATTGAACCTTATGGTAAATTTCATAGAGATCCATTCACTTAAACTAAAGTTAGAGTGCGAAAACCAATGTGTCTTCGGACGACGACGATGACGACGATGCCAACGTCATACAAATATACGACCGCAAAATTTTTTTTGCGGTCGTATAAAAATTGCTAAAGAATATTAAATGTTTGTCTCAGTACAGGAGTTTAAATTAAACAGGTTTTTTTTTATATTCAAAATACCCAAAGAAAAGGAACAGTGTTATTGCAGTCATCTTTAAAACTATTTTAAAATACAATATAGTTATTATATTCTAAAACTTCAGAAATATTCTGTTCATGCATTTTTAACTTGAATAACTATTAAAATGTACAGTAGCTGTAAAAGGGTCTGAAAACCTTCAAGTTTACAAGGTGATAGAAACAAGATGGGATATGTGAAGTACATACCTGCTTCAATTATCCTGTGTGCATGGCAAAGATATAAAAATATATGATTCTAAAGCATCTTATATATGTTACTGTAAATTCAGAAATTTTGCAATGTTTTAATTATTGTAAATATTGCGACGGAACAGGAATTGCAAAAATAAGAACTTTAATTCAAATTTTGATACCATTTTTTGTATGCAACATTTCCTGAAATTGCAATAATAAACCTCACATTGTTGTTCATTCTTCATGTTCTTCAAAAATCACGATAATGAATGCATGCACAAATTTTTGAATTTACAGTATAGTAAATACAATGTATTTTTTCTTCATTGTATTTGGGACAACTTTACAATAAATCACTACAACTATGAACTCATACACAACCTACTTTTAAAAACAGTATACATAATGTGATTCGTAACGACCCTGCATACCCGAGGTATCCACTTTATGGAATCTACTACCAGGCGTTGGCTCACTTGTGTTTAAATAATGTGATTCAGTTAAACACTCTTAGTAGGGATTTTTCTCTTTGACTGCTAGTGATTGTGAGTGATTCACTCTGACATATCTCTCGCTATGACTTATAGATATAATATCACTTAGTTATAAAAAAGAATCAAAGACTTAATTACTGTGTTTGAACGTTTCTGATGTAGTTACATCCAGAAGTGATTCAAAAGCAACAAATGAAGGTACATCCAGAATATGCAACAAATAAATAAAGTGTTACTGTAGTTTATTAGTCCTTAAGGGTATCCCAAGCTTAGTAGTCATTGCTTCGGTACGGACGTTACTGTAGTTTATTAGTCCTTAAGGGTCATTGCTTCGGTACGGACGTTACTGTAGTTTATTAGTCCTTAAGGATATCCCAAGCTTAGTAGTCATTGCTTCGGTACGGACGTTACTGTAGTTTATTAGTCCTTAAGGGTATCCCAAGCTTAGTAGCCATTACTTCGGTACGGACGTTACTGTAGTTTATTAGTCCTTAAGGGTATCCCAAGCTTAGTAGTCATTGCTTCGGTACGGACGTTACTGTAGTTTATTAGTCCTTAAGGGTATCCCAAGCTTAGTAGTCATTGATTCGGTACGGACGTTACTGTAGTTTATTAGTCCTTAAGGGTATCCCAAGCTTAGTAGTCATTGCTTCGGTACAGACGTTACTGTAGTTTATTAGTCCTTAAGGATATCCCAAGCTTAGTAGTCATTGCTTCGGTACGGACGTTACTGTAGTTTATTAGTCCTTAAGGATCTCCCAAGCTCAGTAGTCATTGCTTCGGTACGGACATTACTGTAGTTTATTAGTCCTTAAGGGTATCCCAAGCTCAGTAGCCATTGCTTCGGTACGGACGTTACTGTAGTTTATTAGTCCTTAAGGTTATCCCAAGCTCAGTAGTCATTGCTTCGGTACAGACGTTACTGTAGTTTATTAGTCCTTTAGGATATCCCAAGCTTAGTAGTCATTGCTTCGGTACGGACGTTACTGTAGTTTATTAGTCCTTAAGGGTATCCCAAGCTTAGTAGCCATTGCTTAGGTACGGACGTTACTGTAGTTTATTAGTCCTTAAGGGTATCCCAAGCTTAGTAGTCATTGCTTCGGTACAGACGTTACTGTAGTTTATTAGTCCTTAAGGGTATCCCAAGCTTAGTAGCCATTGCTTCGGTACGGACGTTACTGTGGTTTATTAGTCCTTAAGGGTATCCCAAGCTTAGTAGTCATTGCTTCGGTACGGACATTATCTTATCCATTGATGAATTTAAGGTGGTACCTAACACTACAGGGAGATAACTCTGTAAAAATCAGCTAAACGTTTTAATTACGTTGTATTGTTAAGGAAATATTAAGCTTCTCAATGATCAAAATTGGTGTTTGTCAAACTGCTATATAACCAATGAAATTTTTCTGATAAAGTGGTTGGTTCAAATTTTTTGAAATTTTTATATTTTTGTCAAAGGTTCAAAGTAAACATTTGGTCAAAATTTTATGAAAATTAAACGAGCCAAATTAATATTAGTCAAGGTGTTGGGTACCACCTTAAATATTATTAAAAAATTAACGTTCCAATTCCCTCAAAGTTAACCTTATTTGTCTTTTCTTTTTAAATCTCTCTTGGTCGTTGAGTTCCTCATGTTTGCCAATACTTATACATTTTTGGCTTTCAGATTTTTCACTTTGAGCGTCCTGATGAAGTTTAATCTCGAGAAGCTTGTTTATGATCATAAGATAATATTCAAAAGTAAATTTTGTAAAAAAAAAATTCCATTTTTTCAGTATTTTACTTATAAATGGACTTAGTTTTTCTGCCAGGAAACATTACATTCACTCTGTGGTTAAAGTTTTTGAAATTTTAATAACTTTCTTAAACTATCCTGGATTTCTACCAAACTTGGACAGAAGCTTGTTTATGATCATAAGATAATATTCAAAAGTAAACTTTGTTAAAAAAAAAATCCATTTTTTCCGTATTTTACTTATAAATGGACTTAGTTTTTCTGCCAGGAAACATTACATTCACTCTGTGGTTAAAGTTCTTGAAATTTTCATAACTTTCTTAAACTATCCTGGATTTCTACCAAACTTGGAAAGAAGCTTGTTTATGATCGTAAGATAGTATCCAGAAGTAAATTTTGTAAAAAAAAATCCATTTTTTCCGTATTTTACTTATAAATGGACTTAGTTTTTCTGCCAGTTAACATTACATTCACTCTGTGGTTAAAGTTTTTAAAATTTTAACAACTTTCTTAAACTATCCTGGATTTGTACCAAACTTGGACAGAAGCTTGTTTATGATTAAAAGCTAGTATCTAGAAGGAAATTTTGTTCCATTTTTTCCATATTTTACTTATAAATGGACTTAGTTTTTCTTCCAATTAACATTACATACAGTCTGCAGTTTAAGTTTTTAAAACATTTATTAGATTCATAAACTATCCTGGATTTTTACCAAACTTGGACAGAAGCTACTTACAATCAAAAGATAGTATAGAGAGGAATATTTTTATTAATTTTTTTCCTCATTTTTGTTGAGCCTGTGATTAACAGCAAAAAGTAGGCGAGACACTGGGTTCCGCGGAACCCTTACGAATTTTTAACTTTATCACCATAAATGTACGCTACAGAAGAAAACATACTGAAAAAGATGTAGAGTAAGGGAGATAACTATTTAAAATCACTGGTTCATTTGTGTCAACCATGATGTAAGGGAGATAACTCTTTAAAATCACTGGTTCAATTGTGTCAACCTGACAATTTGTAAATAATGTGTCTTTCTTTGCCAAAATAATTTTTCTTTAATTTAACCTACCACAGTAAACAGTGTACACACTAAACATATAGAACCAAACACAGCAATGATAGCATGGACTTGATCATGTTCCTTGTCTGTGTATAGTGGATTCTGACACTGGACGCCACATCCCTCTGCATAGTCATACCAGCTCTCAGAGTCCTCGGTTCTGACCAAAGGAGATATACAGGATCCATCTGTGTTGAACTCTAATGAATCATATGCTTGTGACTGAAATGGAATAAAATAGTTAGACTTAATAAATGATGACAAATAAAAATAAAATCTTGATGATTTTACCCCAATCAATGTGTGCTTGTATTACTTCTACATTGGTCCTCTATTGTTTGTGCTATTTATAAACTACCTTCCCTTATGCATTGAAAATTGTGAAACAGACCTATATGCTGATGACACCACTCTTCATTAATCAGGGAAAAACATAGAAAATATACATGATGATGTTCAAGAAGATTTATACAGGGTTGAATAGTGGTGCAAAATGAATAACATGTTCATTAATGCAAATAAAACAAAATGTTTGGTTACTGGAACAAAGCAGAAACTATCAATTCAGACTTATCAACCAAACTTAATAATAGATTCAAAAGTATTACAAAATTCTTCATGTGAAAAATTATTAGGTGTTAAAATTGACAGCACACTTAACTGGAGAAATCAAATTGACCAAGTTTGTGCTAATATATCATCCAGAATATACCTCCTTTCTAAAATAAAGAAATTTTTAGACATAAATGCAAGGAAAACATATTACAATGGGTATATTCTGCCCCTGATTGACTACTGCTGTATTATTTGGGGTGAATGTAAAAATGAAGGGATAGCAAGAATTTTAAAACTCCAAAAAAGGGCAGCAAGATTAATTCTAGATGCAGTTCCTTTATCCCCCTCAGCCCCCTTATTTAAAGAACTTGGGTGGATGACAGTTGACAATAGAATAAAATACCACAAATATTTACTTCTATATAAATGTATGCGTATGGAAGCACCAATGTACCTAGTTCAAAAGTTTAAACTGAAATCAGATAATAATCCTTACTCCCTGAGAGGCGTCACTCAAGGTAATCTGATAGTTCCTAAGCCAAAAGCTGAGCTATTTAAGAAATCTTTTGTTTATTCTGGATCAGTGTTATGGAATGGACTACCAAACAAAATGTGTAAAGCTCAAAACACTTATACTTTTAAACAAAGTATCAAGAAGTACTTAACACAGTCCTGATAAGATTATGTTTTCTACAATGTATTTGTATATTCTTTTATTTATATTTGTATTTGATTTTTTGACTACATGTACATCTTGAACAGCATGAACAGCCTTATATCTTATCATGTTAGTAATATTACATTGAACTAATTGACTGTAAATTAACTATGTGTAAATATCTGTTTTTTGATTGTATTGTAATTTGTATGTGAGGGCCTCAGGGAAGATTAGTTTATTGTAACTAACTGAGTTTACCCTCTTTAAATAAAGAATTTATTATTATTATTATTATTACATCATTTGGTCTCTGGTGGCGAGTTGTCTCATTGGCAATCGTACCACATCTTCTCATTTTTATATTGTACCAAGTCAGTCTATCTTGACAATGCGTTGTTTATCTTTTTATTTGGAAGGAGTTGGGTGTTGAATGTTGGTGAAGTCTATTATAAATTTTTGGTAATTCCTTAGACCATTATCCTTTTTATGTATTATTAACATCTAGCTATATATATATAGACATCTAAAGGTCAATATACCTGAGGGTGTGGATTGGGGCAGGGGTTCCTACATTTTCTATCTTTAATTTTCTAGACCAATTTTCTCTTTTTCTTGATTAATTTTGCAAAATATTCTCTATTCTATATAATTTAGCACCCCGTTATTCTCTATTCTTTATCATTTTTGCCTATTTTTCTCTATTCTTTATTTTTTTTGCCTATTTTTCTCTATTATTATTTTTTTTGGCCTATTTTTCTGTGTCATTTATTTTTTTGGCCTATTTTTCTCTATTCTTTATGCCCTTTACTCTGCACTTTGTGTTCATTATTCTCTATTTAGTATACCCCATCCAGACCCTCATGCAGTCCTCAAGTAAAAGCAATGGTTCATAAAATATAAATAGATGTATCAAGCTCTAAATTTTAATCTAAAAAGTTGTAAAAATAAAATTTATAAGAGACTTTCAAAGATTTACTACATGTAGTTGATACTGCTAAATAATAGACCTTCACAAAAAGAGAACTTTATTTATGCAAATTTTGGTTTCTGTTGTGAGTGTGATAAAAATTCAATTTTCATTAATATCTTTTCAATCTGAATCTATATTTACAGGTAAATTTCAAATATAATATTTTACCTATTATAAATTTTTTATTTAAATGTCTTTTAAGATCACAAAATACTGGCATTATTGTATTTAAAAATAGCCATGTTACTATAATGTGTATATGAAGCGCTGAACCAAACACACCATTGTAAAAATATGAGTCATCTTCCCAAACATTGTAACTGGCATTTAAATCTTTGGAAAAAGACATTTTAAAATGCACTTGAAAACATAATGATACTTTACAAGGACTTTTCCATTTTTTCTTTGTGTTAAGAATTTTCTCAACCTTTAAACTATGCTTATAATCAAAACACTAAGTATAAATTAAACATGTTACATCAAAAGTTACTCAGAATTTATTAAAACCATGTGTGATTTTGTTCTTTCCTATACTTTGAATTCTTCAATATACAAGTGTACAATGAATGTAATACAATGTAAAAATTCAGCTGATGGCAAAATTATAACCACATGGTTTATGAAATAAATGTTCAGTAAGATAGGATAGGTTTGACAGGTGTGTTTTGAAAAGTTCTTAGCTACTGAATGTGTGACTGATTACATTTTATAATAAGAAAATGATACACAGGTTTTAATTTTAGTGTTTCACAATCAATTTCAAATTTTTAAATAATTCTGAATATTAATATTTCATTTTTCCACAACAAAAAATGTATTATAATCATATTTGATTTTTTTTCCCATGCATATGCAGGCATGAATATCTGTGATATTGACATGCATCATCGCAGCATGTAGCGTTTGTATAGGTTACGAAAGTAGTTTCTGCAACATGGTCTATGGAAATGTAAAAAAAAAAAAAATAAATGTGGATAGTGTCCACATGTGGACACAGATGATGCCCCGGCTTGCATATCATATAGTTATAAAGGGAAATAACTGAAGAACAGTAAAAGTGACGCTACCCAAATTTGAACTTGATCTGAGTTTTGTGGTAATAAGCATTGTGTGTAAGTCTCATAACATTTGGTTGAGGCTAACTTAAGTAGAGAACAGAAACTAAAAATTCAGCAATTTTTCTATTTGTAAACACGCATAACTCTAGAACGGTTGTGTATAAGTTTTATAACATTTGGTTCAGACAAACTTAAGTTAAAGAACAAAAACGAAAAATTCAGCAATTTTTATGTTTATAAAGGGACATAACTCAAGAATGGTAAAAGTGTCGCCACCAAATTTCGTACTTAATCTGTATTATGTAGTAATAAACATTGTGTATAAGTTTCATAACATTTGGTTGAGGCAAACTAAAGTTAGAAAACGGAAACAAAAAATTTTTACTTGATCTTAGTTTTGTGGTAATGAATATTGTGTATAGGTTTCATAATGTTTGGTTGGGGCAAACTTAAATTACAGAATGGAAACTAAAAATTTTGCAATCTTTCGATTTATAAAGGTTATCAATAATGGTTAAAGTGACACTACCCAAATTCAACTTGATCTGTGTTTTATCAGTGGAAGTCAAAATTAAACATTGCATTGTATAAAGCATTGATTGTAGTTGATTCAACTATAATCATGGACAAAGGAAGATAACTCCAATTTTTAAAATTACTTGATATTTAGAAGAAACTAAAAATTTTGCAATTTTTCCATTTATAAAGGGGCATAACTCTAGAACGGTTAAAGTGACGCCACCAAAATTCTAAATTGATCTGTGTTTTGTGGTAATAAGCATTGTGTATAAGTTTCATAACATTTGGTTGAGGCAAACTTAAGTTAGAGAACGGAAACTAAATTTTTAAAAATTTTTCCATTTATAAAGGAGCATAACTCTAGAACGGTTAGAGTGACCCTACCAAAATTCAAACTTGATCTGTATTTGGTATTAATAAGCATTGTGTATAAGTTTCATAACATTTGGTTGAGGCAAACTTAAGTTAGAGAACGGAAACTAAAATTTTTTTAATTTTTCCATTTATAAAGGGGCATTACTCTAGAATGGTTAGAGTGATCCTACCAAAATTCAAACTTGATCTGTATTTGGTGGTAATAAGCATTGTGTATAAGTTTCATAACATTTGGTTGAGGCAAACTTAAGTTAGAGAATGGAACCTAAAAATGTTGCAATTTTTCCATTTATAAAGGGGCATAACTCTAGAACGGTCAAAGTGACGTCACCAAAATTCGAACTTGATCTGTGTTTTGTGATAATTAGCATTGTGTATAAGTTTCATAACATTTGGTTGAGGCAAATTCAAGTTAGAGAATGGAAACCAATTTTGGGATGTACATACATACATACGTACAAGGGTAAAACTTAATGCCCCCTCTGCTACGGCGGGGGCATAAAAATTTTAACAAACCAATCACATTTAAGTATTTGCAGATATGCAAATCATAATGAATTATTTTGATATATTTTCCATTTTTATATACATTTTTATTCAGTAAACAATGACAGCAGATAATGGCATGAATGGTGTAGTCACTTGTTTAAACCATGGAAGTATTATATTGACAGGAACTCCAACGAAAAATTAGCACATTCCCATCCCACTGATTTCTTGAAGAAAATAAAAGGTTCCGACTCAGTTTGTCAAGTACGTGATAACTCCTTTGTGGGGTATCTGCGATGCCGCCTTCGCCTGTTCTGTTAACTGAAGCTGGTCTTATCACGTGATTTGGTATCGAGTGTCTTATCTACCTACCAATGTAAATAAACACGGAAACTCCCGTGATTATTTGCGAATCGCCAAAGTAATAACGACACCTGTTTCCGTTCAATAAATAAAGACAAAAGCTGGAAAGATCGAAAAAATCGGTCCATATTTAACAGAATGACATAAGAAAATTAACTGCATTCTGAAAGAGGGCAAGCTTATTTTTAGTTTTGTTTAATATGTTTTAATCATTGAAACTTGGAAATCGGGAAATATCCGATATCAAAAATTACATGTACTTAAAGTCGGGTGTTTGCGGAAAACAATGTGATGCACGTGTAGTGTGCCGGATGCTGCCGGATAGCTTAAATTTAAGTTTTAAGGTTGTTAATTTTTATCGAATGTTACAAAAAAATTTATTGTTTTCTCTATCGTCTCAATTTGAAAAATGTTATTAACGTACGTATTAAACAAATATGTTTTAAAGACTAAAAGAGCTTTATAATTACACGCACGTGATGACATCTACATAGCAATATCAGGTTACGAGACAGATAAATTGTTACACCTTTTATAAAAAGTCCAAAGTTGTAAACAAACCTTAAACATTCAACCTAGTCCGAGATTACTCTGACGTCTGACAGATTTTTTTTACGAATGGCATTTATTAATTCTGGATCGGCATTTAAAGAAATTTGGTTTTTTTGTTGTTTTTTTGTTGTTGTTGTGAAAACAGTCACGGGGATTTCGTTTCTTTGTATTTGTTTTTACGCAGCAAAACCGGAAAAACTGACATGGCCGGTTAATGTCGTTTCCTTGACAATTAAGTACACATCCTGTTATTTCGGTATGTTCTGTAATTACGATCAATCACGAGGTTCCAAAAATTTGATCGGAACCCATGCATCCATATGACATGTCGAGTAAATTAACAAATACTTAACGATTTTGCGGCATCGCACTATAAACGTTTGAAGTCCGCTTGTTGGAGTTCCTGTCAATATAATACTTCCATGTTTAAACATAAAACATCATAAATTTAGAAATGGTATGATTTAGTACCTCATTAATTTAGGTGATTTTTGTGCAATAACATTTTACTACATGTATTACAACATGTATTATAATTCATCACACAATTCTTTGATTTATTTTCTAATATTTTTTGGAAACAGAATCCCATGCTTTTCTAAGCTCACCACACAGTAAAATTTGTGCAAAAATATGGACAAACAATGCTAAAATCTAAAAAAAAAAACAACTACAAAAAGCCTTGCCATGCAAGAAGTTATTGCTTAAATGTAAAAGATTTCTATACATACAATGTACATGACATACAACATATAAACTTACCGGACAACCTGTCACAAAATGACTTTCATCACAGTCTAAGAAATCAGGCCAGGCTCCATGGTAAATTTCAACAATTTTACATGGTGATTTTATCTTCTTACATAATTCTTTACTGGGCAACTCTACCTTCCCGACTTCACATTTAGGTAAATACACTGAACAAAGAAAGGGTTGCACCAATGACCAGCATTCAGGAACATATTTTAAACCTTCCCACAGTTTTAATTTCTCATTTACTGAACTTAATGTTGAAGAATCTGCAAATTCCAGCGATGTTTGAGTGAAGGTTAAGGTAGCACCAAGACATGAAGTTGTATTTCCAAGCGACTCGCAAGTATAGGATGTTGTATTTTTGTAACAAGTCTGACCAGATGAAATATCTACTATTAAAAGTAATAATAATGCTGCCTCTCGGAACACCATTTTGGAAAGCATTGAAGTGAAAATTCAAAGACACAACAATATGAAACAATACATTAAAGCTTTAACATGTTTAGAAGAATTACTTTTACTAAAAAATTGTCATCAACACCATAAAATCTTTAAAAACTGGCATTTCATAGAGTGTATCTAGAGATAATTTGAGTATCCAAGAATATTAATCTTTGTGCTTCGTTTCCATACTAACAAGACTATCATTGATTCCGATTGGATAATGTGTTCATACAAATGATCATGGAACATGTGTTTGATCTGTTCCATATAATATTGCAAAATTATTATTGTAGTTCTTCATCTGAACACTGTGACGAGTCAATGCAAGATGAACAGTATTGGACCCAGCTGTTTCTCTGTATGATTGTTACAAGTAAACACACGTTGGGATGAAAGCAGGCACCATTCTCCCATCCTCCAGAGATTCTCTACGGTACCTGTAATAGAAATTTGTTATTACTATAAGATACTGCAAGATCTAAATTTTACAGGTAAACATTACCACGTTTTTAGCACAAATCTAGGTGTTGGTTTTCTCTATGAATTGTTTTACATTTTGACATGCCAGGGACTTTTATAGCTTACTATATGGAATGGGTTCTATTGTGTTGCTCATTGTTGAAGGCTGTATAGCGTTTAGTTGTTTAAATTCTCATCCTTTGGTCTCTTGTAGCAATCATAAAACATCTCCTTGTTCATACATGTTATATGTTATTCAGGTCTCAGACAGGGAATGTCACATTATATACCCTGTCTGAAACCTGAATTACACATATATATTACGGATTACCCCTGCCTTAATGTTTTTTTCCAGTACCACATAGTTGTCAAACATTCACCATGCAGTACATATATTTTCCGCATACACAAAGGATTTTTTATTTTGCTGTGAAAAAAATTCTATCGTGTATGCAATAATTTGTAATAACAATTTAGGACATTAATTAAGTATTTGATGTGTAAATCGTGTGATTTTAAATTAAAAACGTATTATTGACAGATACATGTCATTATTTTCCCTCTGTGATCCTCTTACGTTCTTTAAGTGCTCTGTATACTATAAGTTATCTACGTTCATATCCATATCTACGGATATGAACGTAGATAACGAATTTATCCCCGGTCTTAGTCTAAATCTGGCGATTTTTAGAGAAATTCGACCACAAAGTTTAACGTGAAAGCAACGTTTTTTTCATTTTTTAAATATCTTTTATTGAAATTTCGGAATTTGCCATTTTTTTAACGGGGTGTAGGGTACTACCTTTGGTAGAACCCTACATGTAGACAAATATAAGACGTTTTTAAACTAGAGACAGAGAAACTGAAATGGGTCGAATTTGGCGCGCAATGTTGTGAGAGTTACATCATAAACGGTGTGACGTCAACGTGGGTCATTTGCATAGCTAGGTCAGTACTTCCATTCATTGACAATGTGGCTGCATAGTGATGCATTTACTAAAATGAGTGCAAATAATCGATATAATAAGATAAAATCGTTAGTGGATTAAGTATTTAATTATACAGACATCATGGAAAATCTACAGAATTCGATATTTCATAAGGAACAACCATGGAACTAAGGAAAACGCGCGTGAAATTCCCCGATGTAATGGGTAGCAACGTCCGGGGATATGGGTTAGCAACACCCAGGGGCTATGGGTTTTGTAACGACGTGCGTTAACCAATCAAAATCCTAGAAATATACTAAGCCGGGGATAAATGTAGCTTAAGATAACGTCACATACATGTAGTTACATTGTACGTCCATGATGATGAAGTAGTGAGGTTCCAATTGGGGTAAAAAACGTTGTATATACCCTGGCAGTTTCCTGAATATATAATGACATCTCTGTGTTGTTATCCAATCACAAAACTGGACACATTTGTAATTCGTAATATATATGTATGTATATCAAATTAGATGCAGATGCCTATCCTTCATGTTATTAAGATTCTAAGCTGGGAAATACAGCACAAAAAATACTACGTGACAAATAACAATAAAATAATTGTTTTACTTTATGATAATGGCATTGAAAATTGTTTCAAAGATGAAACTCGCTAAAAGTTTTCAAATTGGTTCCTTGACTCAAAAACAAATGGAAGTTAAAATAATAATTGGAAAACAAAGTAAAACACATACATGACATATTTGTCAGAAGGAACCAAGATTGATAAATATGGAGAGAGCCATTAGTAAGTTAGTAACCGAAAAAAATTATGAAAACCATCAACGGTCAACTTTATTTCAGAAGTTGCAAAACCCAACAATTTTAATTTGAATAAATTTACAAATTTATAAAATGCAGCTCATCAATTGAAGTCAATGTTATCATGGTTATTGATGTAATTAAATTACTAGATCATCTAATGGTATCATCTTTTCTTTATTATAATTTTCTTACCTGCAATTTTAGTATATAAAAAAGGATTTTAAATTTATAAATCCACAGAAAGGTCATGTGATATTCTTTTAAACTATATTTGTACAATATAACTGTGCTATCATATTAAATTACAAAGCAAATAAAATCTGGTTAATTTTCAATAAGTCTAATTCAAATGTATCTGTCGGAATTGTTGCAACAAAGAGAGGAACATATTTAAACAATTTTAAATGCTATTACACCCACTAAAATATCAAATTTCAAAATCATAAGAACTTTTCTAAAGAGGCCAAAAAATTGACAAGTCGTTCATCCAAAAGCAGGCTTTAATCAACTATCATGTCTATAATGCAAAATTTGACAGATTTTATGAATGAACTTCTCTTTAACCTTTGACCTTTCAATATGACACTTAAATAGATATAATTACTAATTGACTGATTGCCAAATACTTGGTGCCTCTGTGTTATGACCTTTTTGTGCACTTAAAAAAAAATTGTCATCATTACGTCAATTTAAATTGTTCTAATTGTTTAAGAAAAGAGACATAACTGAGACTTCAAAGTCTTCAAGCTGAATATATGAGAAGTGAAAGCATACATATAATTGGGTCTGGATGGGTCTACTTTTCTGTATTCTCCATATTTTTAGGTCATTTTTCTCTATTCTTTATAGTGTTTGCCCATTATTCTCTATTCTTTTTATTTAAGCACCCCATTATTCTCTATTCTTTCTATTTTAGCACCCCATTATTCTCTATTCTTATTTTTCTGCCCTTTTTTTTCTCTCAATTCTTTAATTTTTTTTGCCCATTTTATTCTATTCTGTAAACCCTATCCAGACTTTCATATAATAGATCACCTGGTGAAAATATGCCATTTCGATATATATATATTTTTCTTTCATTGTAATTGTTTGCTTATTGGTAGATCTTATTTAGTGGCATTTTAGTTGGTTTTGTATTGATAAACATTTTTACCGATTACAGTTTATAATTATGAAAGTTTAGATCATTTATAGCAATAAACCCTCTAGCGTGAAAATTTGGCCATGTTGACTTACTTGTAGATCTTATTTATCTTAATTTTTTTTAATTTTTTAAAGTTTTTCTCTAACTCCTATAGTTTCTGACAAAAATGGATACAAATCATCATTCAGGCGAAAAAACTTCTATGAGGAGTCAGTTGACAATTTCAGTCGTGATGACTGATTTGTAGATCTATCTTACATTGCACAGAAGATTTTTTACTTTTTTAGTGTTTGTCTCTATCTATTAGAGTTTACTTGTGCAAACTTCATAGATGGGAAACAAAAATCATCTTTCAAGGGCAATAACTCCTCTCAGGGGTAGCATGTTTACTTACTTATAAATCTTATTTTGCTAAACATATTTGTTAGATATTGTTACTTTCTTAGTATATATTATAGTTTCTGCAAAAAATTAGTAGAATTAGTCTTTCAAGGGCAATAACTCCTATAACTCATAAGGAGTCAATTGACAATTCGTCCATGTTGACTTATTAAATTTTGCAGATGACATTTTGTTGAACATTTTTCTTTTCAAAGATTCTCTCCATCATTTTGTCCATTAACTTTTAGTATCCTAAAAATAAATCTACAAGCTGAACTCCATTAAATTTGACGAACCTCAATTCCCGTATAATATAAATCCAAAGGTTTGAATGAAATTTTGGTCCAAAATTTTTTACGGAGTTCGGTTTGTAAATTTAATTTATACTCTCCCTAAGTGAAGGAACTTGGAAAATCTGGGTAACCATTTGAAAAAAGAAGTAGGCCATTGTCCTCTCAAATGGAATCCTAACTTGTTTTATCATTACTTTTGGATATTTCTGGAAATATTTTGCACCAACAAGCACACAAGAGGTAAGAATTTTTAAATATTCCAATATTTCTAGAAGTGATGATTTCATTGTAAAATTGAGAACACCATTTTCTCTTTTTTAAGTCCATCCGAAAAAATAGCGTTAACATTATGATGTCGTACATGTGTAGAAGGGCCTCGCAGCAAAAAATTAAAATAGCCTCTCAAAATGTCATAATTATTTAGACTATGTCAGATCCAATTATCACCTACAGGTATTTTCATATTCAACTGTAATCAATTTGATTGATTGATTTGTGTTTTACACCTCTTTAAGCACTATTTTGCTATTTTGTTGCTGTAAGTTTTCATCAGTGGAGAAAGCCAGAGTGCAGGGACTTAGGTAGGAAAAATGACTATAGATCCTAGCTATAGTCAATCAAAATTGGAGTCAATTCATAACCTCAGGGCTGCCAAGAATCATGCATTTAGCGTGAGACTCACGCATTTTCACGCTTATTTGGGCGGCATTTTCCTTTGATCTATTGTTTTTTCTCTTTGATCTTTACGATTTTGGCCAAATCTCACGCATTTGCATTATTAAAAGTTGGCAGAACTGTAACCTCAATATTGACAGACTACAATGGACTTGTGATACACATGCAGATACAGTAGTTCGGTAGAGACTAAGACTAAGAAGAGTTCCATGTAGTTTAAATATCTTTTATTCATTTTTTTTAAATCGATTAATTTCTTGAGACAACACCCTACTAATATAAAGTACTCTCAGTTTTTTTTTTGAGTTTTTAAATGTCTCTTCAACACGCTGACATTTGCATCAAACAATACACAATAGTAGTCATAGCTTCTAGATTTTTGAAGTTGTGTGGAAATCAACAAAGACGAAGGTGAGGTCAACCATACATTTTTGGTCAGTTTCTCTACTTTGTACTCGCTTTCAAATCAAACTACCCGCCATTTACTAACATAAGATAATATTGATTGTAATCGATAATCTGTTAAACACTTTGACTATGTAAATATGTCAATAAAATGTTGATAAGTAGCCAACAACCTGTGTTCTTACCTGACCTAAATTAATCCATAGATCACGTGACTATGCTTACTTCCGTTCTGAATTTTAACCTCTACATGTGCAATGAGAAGTTTGGTTTGATGATCATATGGCTAAAGAAAGCGTTCTAAATCATTACAAGCATATCAATCAAGTAATAGACACATATTATTCAATATAATTATGATTATTAGTACATATTACAAACAAATATTGTTTAATAATAAAAGGGGGAGGGGGCTATGTTCATATTTATTCTATGAATTTTATAGGGTTCTATGAATATGATTGCTAAAAAAAATGCTAGGTAAAGAAAACATTTGAAAGAAAATCTGCAATGTTACCTGATGACAAACATGAGGATTGACAATATACAAGACGGTGACCCGATAGTTGTTTCAACAACAAGTGATGAAGAGTTGTTCTTGGTTGTCTTATACCTGCATAATGCCGAACAAAATCCAACTAAAACACCTTCACATAGATCTCTTTTGACATTGAATTAGATTTGACAATGAGAAAAGGGCACACTGTTGCATGTAAATCGACTGGTATTTGACTACACATGGTTGAATAAACTAGATAAAGCCCAGGGTCTTGGTCACGGTGAAACCTACCTACAACATGTACAATAATCCTTTTGCTGGAAAAACGTTCCTGAAAAATATTTCCATACATGTGAACCTCCTAACGGGAGTACAATAATCCCATTTTCAGGGGTCTCCTCCCATCCTCCCGTTGAAGAGAAAAAAATCCTGTGTATGAAATATTTCATGAATGAAAACTTTCAGCCGCCATATCCGGTGTAACTGACATTACCTGAAGTTAAATTTTACCTGTAAATCAAAGAACATGCGTCATTATATGGCTTCACTTGCCAGCTTGGGTGTCAAACATACTGGTAATCAACAATTTTTACCTCAGGCTAACTGCAGTTGTGTAATAAAAACTTTGTGTATTTTAAAATAATTGATATAAATTTTGGGTTACTTCCCTTGTTTTATGCTGTTCAAATTATTTTCCTTTAAATAATGTAAATTGTTAAAAGAATATAAATGAAATATAAATTGAACAAATAATCATAAAAGGATGATAATTAAATGATTTTAAATGTCTTAGGACAAATAAAAAAAATAATAATTTGGAAATTATTAGAGGGTTCTATACTTCTTTTCAAGGCTTAAACTGAAATTTATATAATAAGTATAACCTCTACTGAAATTTTTCATTGTTTCATTTGCATGAAAGAATAATCTATTTGCAAATTATCAAGATAAAAAAAAAATAATCTATTTGCAAATTATCAAGATATAAAAAAATAATCTTTTTGCAGTGAATGTTTTATTAAATAAATATCAAACAAAAATAAAGAAATGAAATTAAAAAATCCCCCCCCCCCCCCCCCCCCCAAAAAAAAAAAGAATGAGAGGTTGAATAAAGAAAAAGAAAATTTAATAGTACAAGGGTACTATAAACATATTACCTTTGGATTGAAAGTTGAAGAAATAACACTTTAAAAGACAATTTAGTACATTACACGGTTACATTTACGACAAAATTTATGTCGATAAAAAACCTCCTGATCTGAGTCCTAATCTCCTGACCAAAAATTCCCAATCTCTTGATCTGAGTTTCACAGTCCATCACATGTATGTATTTCTATGGTCGAAAAGGACCATTTACAAAAATTGTCAGTGCAATAAACATTTTTTCAATGATTAACATGATTAAATTATTGCTTTCACAATGCTCCACAGAAGAATAAAATCATTATCATAATATGAAGTATGTATTTGGTGCTGGTGGATAATTTAAATTGAATGTAGTCTCAGTCATTACAACCACCCCATGGTTATGTCCTTAATCTGGTTGTTCTAGTCATTGTCTGTGTCAAGGCTTTAAGGCGTATCTTAATCCAACTGGGAACTATTTTTTTTTTTTTAAAAGTAGGTCTGGCAAACAGTTGATAGGACTAGCTAAAGTCTTTATACATGCAAGACACAATGTCGGACATGAAAAAAAAAAAATCTGCATCTCTGCTATCCTGTGTATTTTCAATTCACCAGGTAGGGGTTGGTCAAATGAAAGTGTTTCCTTCGATTTTATATTAATTTATCATCTGAACACAAGTTGCAATGTTTTCTGTAGTTTCATGATATAAATGTAAAATATACTGAAAAAAAGACAAAAAATGATTTTACATGCATAGCTACTATTTCTTTCTATTCAGGTGAAGCTTTCTTTTTGTTGGTATGGCATTTTCTAAGCTGGTTAATCCAAAAAAGAAGAAAAGAGTACATGCAGTCAAAGAGTCACCATTTCCTGTTCCTATAGCAACAGAACAGTATGAAAACACATGGTTCTATTATACAGGCTATCTTCATGGCAACCACATAGAAATCAAACATAGTGGAGACATTGACAGACTGTACAAAATGGTAAGATTTTCAATATAAGTTTTACACTTATTGTGTTTTCAAGGTGCTTTACATTGTACAAGATTTGTTTTCCCTGAAAGGTCCCTGAAAGATGGTGATATTCAAATAAGGAGATGTGGTATGATTGCAAATATGACAACTATTCACCAGAGTTCATTTGAAGTGGATATAAGCAATTATTGGCCACTGTGTGAGCCATAAAAATGTCCTGTGAAAAAGTGTCCACCCGGACACTTTTTCTTAGAAAAGGTATATTTAAATGTGTTCGAAGCTGTGAAAAAGTGTCCATTCAATCGAACATAATTTCATGATAAAATACTAATAAATTCTGTCCTGTAAAGGTTGGTTTTCAATTAGTCCAAATAATTATGACTTCTTGAAGTGCTATTTTATTTTTTTGCTTTGACGCCTTACTGCGAAGTAAGTTGTCTAAGCAAAAAAATAAAATAGCCTTTTAGACATCATAATTATTTGGACTAGTTTTCAATAAGAGGACACCTTTTCACAGTAAAAGTTGTCCTTTAAAGGGAGATAATAAAAAAGTCCATGAAATGTTTAAGCTATATTTAATTTTCTATTACCAAAACAAACCAATAAAGAACCAGTTATATTTTGATATAAACAAAATTGGATGGTGTTGAATACCAAAGCATTTTCAATTATCTTAGTTATAAAGATGTTCTACAGGCACATATTCCTGTCACAACCCCTGTTAAAAGTACAAGAAAGGCCAAATGTAGAAAGAACAGTATTTAGGAGTACTATTCATAAATATTACATGATTTTGTAAATTAAAACATTTTGTTTTGTGAAATGAATTACATATATTATTATTCACACAGTTTATATTACATTCTATTAAATGTATTACTGTTTTTATGTGCATAGTCCATGTTTTATATGTATAACTACACATGGTGATGATCACATTTTGTATGAATTCAATACTCCAGTATACATGCCATGTTTAAATAGAGAAAAAAAATTTATGCCAATTTTAAAACTTCAATTTAGATAAAGAACTGAAGCTATGTATACATTTTGTTGGTATTGAGAGTGGACACTTTTTCACATGAAATACTGTCCTTTCTTTGAAGGACACTTTTTCACATCAGTGGACATGATTTCATAGGTAAATATCGTCCGGGCTATATTTCATAATAACATTATGTCCGTGGACACAATTTACTGTGAAAAAGTGTCTGGTGGACATAATTTCATGGCGGACAATATTTAATCCTACAAGTGCACAGCCATCAACTGAGACAAACCCATACCCTATTGACCGCTATTAAAGGCTCCAACATGACAAATGTGAAACAATTCAAATGAGAAAACTTACAGCCTAATTTTTATAATTCATATAAACACTCATTTTCGGGGGGTGTTAATTTTCACTTATTTTGGCGGATAATGAAAATCGCGAAAATAAATTCGGCGAAAATTTATGCATACGTTGGGTAGTTTCAAAGTTAACATGGTTAAAGGATTTTTCGAAGTTAACATGGCTAAAGGATTTTGTAAACAATCTATTTTTCATGTCGGCAGGTCAATAAAAGTATGTTAGTTTTAACAAGATAAATACCAAAGGGCATTGTACATAAATGTATTTTATAAAATGACTGTCAGGTGTGTATACTTTATAAATAAGTGTCAATTAGAATAAGAGTGCAAGGTACTCTTATCAGGTAATTACCCTTATTAATTAGTGTGAAGCCATATAAGAGTTTTAAACATTCATGATAATTTTGTAACCTAATTAGTACATCAAAGGTCTGGTTAATTTCTTAAATAGTCAATCGTAAAATTTACAAGACGTTTGAATACTTGTAACAAATATCTAAATGAGCGGTATTCTAAATTAAATGATTAACTGTATCAGAATCTAATCAATAAATAAGAGGTCATTCCAGCTTTTTAACTGCAACAATTTCAGTATCCACCAAAATATTTAATTTGGATTTAAGAATCCACCAAAATAAAAACCGCCAAAATTTTTCGTATACTTTGTTGCCCCTAAATCGCGAAATTTTACACCCGCGAAAATAACCTGCTATATGGTATCATATGGCTTTTTCAATATCACACCTGTATCAACCTGAGACACCAATATAATCTCAAGAGCTCTGCTCGAGGGATTGTATTGGTTGAGGGTTGATACAGTGAGTGATATTGAAAAAGCCATACCACATACATTTTATCATATACATGTACCACAAGTACAAATGATCTCTCTTAGATGTTTTTCACAAGACATGACATAATACATATTAGGGTTTGATAAAGCTTTTGTAACCCTGACTGATACCGATTACTTGACATCATACAGATTAGGGGTTTGATAAAGCTTTTGTAACCCTGACTGATACCGATTACCTGACATCATACAGATTAGGGTTTTGATAAAGCCTTTGTAACCGTGACTGATACCGATTACGTGACATCATACAGATTAGGGTTTTGATAAAGCCTTTGTAACCATGACTGATACCGATTACGTGACATCATACAGATTAGGGGTTTGATAAAGCTTTTGTAACCCTGACTGATACCGATTACGTGACATCATACAGATTAGGGGTTTGATAAAGCTTTTGTAACCCTGACTGATACCGATTACGTGACATCATACAGATTGGGGGTTTGATAAAGCCTTTGTAACCCTGACTGATACCGATTACGTGACATCATACAGATTAGGGTTTTGATAAAGCCTTTGTAACCGTGACTGATACCGATTACGTGACATCATACAGATAAGGGGTTTGATAAAGCCATTGTAACCATGACTGATACCGATTACGTACTACCATGACTGATACCGATTACGTGACATCATACATATTAGGGGTTTGATAAAGCATTTGTAACTGTGACTGATACCGATTACGTGTCATCATACAGATTAGGGGTTTGATAAAGCCTTTGTAACCATGACTGATACCGATTACGTGACATCATACATATAAGGGGTTTGATAAAGCCTTTGTAACCGTGACTGATACCGATTACGTGACATCATACAGATTAGGGGTTTGATAAAGCCTTTGTAACCGTGACTGATACCGATTACGTGACATCATACATATTAGGGGTTTGATAAAGCCTTTGTAACTGTGACTGATACCGATTACGTGTCATCATACAGATTAGGGGTTTGATAAAGCCTTTGTAACCGTGACTGATACCGATAACATGACATCATACATATTAGGGGTTTGATAAAGCCTTTGTAACCGTGACTGTTACCGATTACGTGACATCATACAGATTAGGGGTTTGATAAAGCCTTTGTAACCATGACTGATACCGATTACGTGACATCATACATATTAGGGGTTTGATAAAGCCTTTGTAACTGTGACTGATACCGATTACGTGTCATCATACAGATTAGGGGTTTGATAAAGCCTTTGTAACCGTGACTGATACCGATTACGTGACATCATACATATTAGGGGTTTGATAAAGCCTTTGTAACTGTGACTGATACCGATTACGTGACATCATACAGATTAGGGGTTTGATAAAGCTTTTGTAACCATGACTGATACCGATTACGTGACATCATACATATAAGGGGTTTGATAAAGCCTTTGCAACCGTGGCTGATATCGATATCATCACAGATGGCTGATACAACACTACTGTCATCAATTGTATTACACATACAATTTACCTGTATTTACTACAAAAGTCATGAAAAGAACACAATTTTAAACATACAATATAAAATTGAAAATGGAAATGGGGAATGTGTCAGAGAGACAACAACCCGCCCAAAGAGCAGAAAACAGCCGATGGCCACTAATGGGTCTGCAACACAGCGAGAAAATCCTGCACCAGTAAGATACCATTGATGACATATAAAAGTTAAAAGTATAGTATGCAAAATAAAGTATATCTTAAAACATAGCATACGTTAGAATGATTAGCAGATAATAGCAACTAAAAAAGCTAAACAAATCAAATAGTCACACAAAAAATAAAAAAGCACAGGCATAAAAATACTATATGCATGCACTGCACTGGCATGAGCTGTTATATGGATCCCATGTCTCTACCAATTTTTTGAATTGGTCAAAAGATGATTCCGTTCGACAATGGTTAGGCAGCTCTTGCCAGATTTGTGCAGCATTATAGCGAAACAATCTTAAACCATACCTGGTAGTTCTGACTCTCGGAGTACAGCTGTTTCCTGTGATCTTAAATTGTGCTGATGAATTTTTATATCAATTAAATCATGAAAATAGCTTGGACTTTTTTTTTAAATTTTTTTAAAAGTTTCTGTTGCAATAGTTTTTATTCTTCTTATTTTTAAAGAAGGTAATTTTGACTTTTCTAGCAGTTTTTCGTATGAACCATCATAATCTTCATAGATGAATCTAAGATCTCTTTCTTGAATTTTTAGCTCACCTGGCCTGAAGGGCCAAGTGAGCTTTTCTCATCACTTGGCGTCCGTCGGTCGTCGTCGTCGTCGTCGTCCGTCGTCGTTAGCTTTTAACAAAAATCTTCTCCTCTGAAACCACTGAGCCAAATTTAACCAAACTTGGCCACAATCATCATTAGGGTAACTAGTTTAAAAAATGTGTCCGATGACCCCGCCAACCAACCAAGATGGCCGCCATGGCTAAAAATAGAACATAGAGGTAAAATGTAGATTTTGGCTTATATCTCTGAAACCAAAGCATTTAGAGTAAATCTGACACAGGGTAAAACTGATTATCAGGTCAAGATCTATCTGCCCTGAAATTTTCAGACAAATCTGACAACCTGTTGTTGGGTTGCTGCCCCTGAATTGGTAATTTTAAGGAAATTTTGCAGTTTTTGGTTATTATCTTGAATATTATTATAGATAGAGATAAACTGTAAACAGCAATAATGTTCAGCAAAGTAAGATCTACAAATAAGTTGTCATGACCAAAATTGTCAGTCGACCCCTTTAGGAGTTATTGCCCTTAATAGTCAATTTTTAACAATTTTTTGTAAATTTTTGTAATCTTTTACAAAAATCTTTTTCTCTGAAACTACTGAGACAAATTTAACCATACTTGTCCATAATCATTATTAGGGTATCTAGTTTAAAAAATTTGTCCGATGACCCCGCCTTCCAACCATCATGGCCGACTTGGTTAAAAAAAGAACATAGGGGTAAAATGTAGTTTTTGGTTTATATCTCTGAAACTAAAGCATTTAGAGCAAATTTGACAGGTGGCAAAAATGTTCATCAGATTTAGATTTATCTGCCCTGAAATTTTCAGACGAATCCGACAACCCGTTGTTGGGTTGCTGCCCCTGAGTTAGTAATTTTACAAAAATTTGCAGTTTTTTGTTATTATCTTATATCATTATAATACATGTAATATCTAATATCTAATACTATTAATTATGATTTTAACCTTATTTTACATGATTTCCAAAGCATCAGTAAATACAGGTGAGCGAAACAGGCTCTTGAGATCCTCTAGTTTCCATTTTAAAAGAATTTTTTTCACTACAGTAGTGCCAAATTACTGGACAATAGTAAAAATTTGAAAGAATGAATGAGTAGTATGGTGTTAATCTACCTAGCCTGTTTAAATATTTGCCCATTTGTTTTAGAATATTTAATTGTCTTGATGCCTTTTACATATTTCAGATATGTGATTGTTAAAGTTAAAGTCAGAATCTATAATTATTCCAAGAAGTTTACAATGTTTCTTCACAAGAAATTTTGTTTCCATTTAAATTGAATGTGAAATTATGTTTATTTGTTTTTTTTTCAATGGCTATAGGTGTAATACCACCATTGATTTCCCCTATTAGTCTTTGTTAAATTTGCACTTTTCAAAAAAATGTGAAGAATTTATTTTTGTTTCAAATAAAGAAATACTTGGAATGAGTAAAGTTTTATCCTGTCCAGTACTATAGACAAAATTTCACATAACATTTCATTGCATATAAGAAAATAACCATCACTGGAAGTTAACCAATCAAATCCACCCCTTATTTTCCTGTGTACAAGCTTTAGTAACCATGTAACCTCAAGTTTCCAAATTTTCTATAGAAACACCAAATAAAAAAATAATGGTGCTTTGAAACACCAAAGATATATGTTTATGACTCAGAAATTTTTTACTGCAATGAAATGTAGGATTAATTTCCTACAACTGTCAAATTCAAGGGAATATTTTTTTCAACCCTTTTTTGTATGTAACTGGATGTGACATACTATGATTTGGTGGTATTACACCTATAGCCTGGAGTTTGTCAGGATTAGCCTTCATTAAATTTATCGAAAACCAGATTATTAGATTTAAACTATCAGTTTCTAAAATTTTAACAACTTTATCTATATCATGATCACTATATGATACAGTGTTATCATCAGCATAATTATAAATGGTGCTATTTTGTACAAAATGAAATATGTCATTTATGAAGACATTGAAAAGAACTGGACCAAAAATTGACCCTTGTGGTACACCTTAAAACATACGATCCCATTCACTGTAAGAACTTCCAATTTTAATACATTGTTTTTCTGCTTTCTAAATAACTTTGTAATAATTTTAGAGAATTTTTTAACAGACTATATTCTTCCAATTTTAGTAGAAGTGAATCGTGAGGTAAACAATCAAATGCTTTAGATAGATCCATCAGAATTGCAACAATAAATTTGTTGTCGTCCAGAGCTTTTTTCCAGTCTTCTATTATTTTGGCAAACAAAACCTGATCTAAATGCTGAAAGAAGATGATAAAATAAGTTTATTTAAAAATTCCCTTAATTGATCATGTACAGCTCTTTTATAAAATTTAACTTGACCAACTGACTAACAAAGTGTATAAATACTTCTAACAATCAGGAGCAATAATTGTTCAAGTAAATTTGTTAATGCTTGACAATGTAAGTAATATGTTTAAAAGTTTATTTGTAGGATTTAAATTTAATTTTAAATGTTTTCAATTTCTCCAATTATTCTTCTACAAAAAGTTACATATCTTTAATATGCCAGTACTTTTTTTACTACCACAGAAATTTCAATTCTCATGTTTTGTGAAGTAAATGATGACTGAATTTTTTTTCTGAATTCACATTTTAATGTGTGGAGCAGGATCTGCTTACCCTTCCGGAGCACCTGAGATCACCCCCAGTTTTTGGTGGGGTTCGTGTTACTTAGTCTTTAGTTTTCTATGTTGTGTCATATATACTATTATTTGTCTGTGTGTCTTTTTATTTTTGGCCATGGCGTTGTCAGTTTGTTTTCGATCTATGAGTTTGACTGTCCCTCTGGTATCTTTCGTTCCTTCTTTTTTAATACCGTTTAATTGACATATAAACTTATCTTAAGAACTGAATTATTAACTCTACTACACACAGATGTTAAATGATTGTGCAAGGCTTTTAAAAATTGTACTCTGGTGGCTTGTAAATGATAGGTACTGGTAGTAATTTTAAAAGTACATGTAACGGACAAATGAGATTTTCATTGTCCATGAAATCATACTTTTATGGATAGTAAGGACAAAGTTCTATTAAAGACAATTAAACACTCCACTTGAACAATGATGTCATGAGTTCTGGAATGAAGAATAGAAGAATGTATGAAAGATATGAATAAATAATTTTAGATGACTAAGGGAGATAACATTACCTTTAAAAATGGTTACTTGAACAAGGAAATAAAATAAAATTAAACAAATATTACACAGGACTATCTAATAAGATAATAAAACGCAGCCACATACTACAATGTATGGTGTTAAAATAAAAAGAAAACAACTAAATGTTGAAAAATTAAATAACCCGGAACCAAAAGTCGGTAATATGAAAATAGTCTATTATCTCCATTTCTGTTAACATGCAATTGATATATGCACTAAAATATATTTTAAAAAATTGTACAAGTTTTGTTCAAAAGTTTTGAACCTTTACTTTAAGGGATTTTTTGGAAAAGGTACTTTATCCAGAAGTAAGCCAGAGTTTAATCAGCGCTTCAAGACAGTGGCCATTCCAAACGGAAAAGGGGAGACAATCAATGCCAGAATTATGAGTAGGAGAAGGTGAGTAAGTCTAAATTATTTGGGAACATCAGTGAAGGATAGAATTGTAGACTTCAGAATTGAAAATTAGAATAGTTTTAGATGTTTGCTATCTCCCATAACTAATATGAACCAAAAATGATCTGCACTCTGCTTTCGGTTGCTGTTCATCATTTGGCTTACTCAGTTCAACTTTTTGACTGTTTGCTTACTGTCTAGTGGCAAAGATTTTATGCGTATTCAGTGTAATGGATAAATAGATATCAAAATCTAACCCATTTATTGAAGTTCCTTATAGTTCCAAAATTGTTGATATTTGCTTAGGAAGGTAGTTATGAATAATTTTGTTATTTTTAAGGAATGAACTTTTGAGTGAATTTGAATAAATTGTCTCCCATGAAGACTCTGTTAACGGAGAAAGCTGATTTCTTATTTCTCTTTTCAGTTATGTTCACAGACTAAACTGGTGCTTAGAACAAATAGAGGGGACATCACCACACCATTTAGAGTATGATAGTTCTGAAGAATTCAAGGAGGACCCAGATTCAGAAATATCTAAGGATGGTATGTAGATATATTTTAGGTGTTATTCTTAACATGCGTAAACCGTTTATCAATTTACTTATGACAGACCATATATATTTTCTTCATTGAGTTTGTACGGCTGAGTGAACTTTCTTTTGATCATGAAATCCTATTTCACTATTTTGTAGTTGCCAGCTTAGAAATTTATTGAAGTCTTATAAACTTGAAATTTTTTATCGATCCAAATTTTTTTTCCTTGTATGTGACCTACCAAATTAGACTTATCACCAGGTTTGTACTTGAATGAGCAACAGGGTGACACATGTGGAGCAGTATCTGCTTACCCTTCTGGAGAACTGAGATCACCCCCAGTTTTTGATAGTGTTTGTGTTGCACAGTCTTTAGTTTTCTATGTTGTGTTTTATCTTAAGTTGTTTGTCTTTTTTGTGTTTTTGCCAATGGCATTGTAAGTTTGTTTTCGACTTATGGGTGTGATTATCCATTTGTATCTCTCGCCTCTTTTTTTTTAACATTACCCTAGCCAGGCCCATACTGAGTCTTTGGTCTGGTTTTGTCTAGGTACTCTGGCTTTGAACTAAATAGAAGTTAACAACTATAGGTCACTGTACAGCCTTCATTAAATTAAGTCCATGTGGTATCGGTTTTGCTCATTGTTGAAGACCATACAGTGACCTATAGTTGTTAACTTCAAAGACATTTGGTCTCTGGTGAAAAGTTGTCTCATTGGCAATCATACCACATATTATTTTTGTCAATCCAAAGAGGACAGCTCACTTTGCAAAAATTTAGAAAGCAAGGTAAACACCAACTGATTGTGGGGAAAGGTTTTATTTCCTTTGCAATAAATGTGGAAACTTTTTTCCCCCTTAAATATTATAGAAATTATTACAATAATTGATAGATCACATCCAACGATGCTTTTTTGCAGGGAATTCTGAATCAAAACTTTCTGTAACAGAAGACAAGGAAAACACTTCAAATCCAAGTATTGATGATGGCAGTAAATTATTTCATTCACAAACAAAACCTTTCAGTGCAATGCCTAAAGACTTATGGGCAGAACCAGCAAGCCAATGGGAAACCAGTAACACAGGAAGTAAAGAGGACTTATGGGAAGAGGATGCTGAATTCTGGGGAGATGAGACTTTATCTGCAACAATACCTGGAATAAACAAAACTCAAAACGTTGAAATACATAAATCTGGTGATATTTGGAATGATGATTCTAAAAAGAACTCTGAATTTATAGACGTTACTGAGGTAAAAGACACTGATTCTTCAAAAAGAACAAACATTTTACCTCAGGTGGAAAAGTCGCAAAATTCTCAGAAAGAATCTAATTTAGAACATGAAAATCATGGAGATATTTATAATTTGGCCAAAGAAACAAATTTTGATCAAAGAGATGCTATTTCATTTGACAATTCTGAAATAGAAATGGACGTTGAAATTGACAGCAAACAAAGTGATTTCCAAATTTCCCAAACAAATATGTTGGATAATGTTATTGAGTTTAAAACTGAAAAATCTAAACTGTCGGATACAGAAAGTTCAGATAGTGATTTAGACTCTCTTTATAAGTCAGATGATACTGAGGGGGATTTATTTATTGTTGATGATTCTGACAGTGAAGCAGAGGTTTGTAAGAGAAGAAAAATATCTAGGAAGAAGAAAAAATGGAGACCTGTTTTGAAAAAGGATCCATTCTTCGTAAAAGAAAATCTTCATTTATCTTTTGAGGAGGTAAAGTTAACAGTATATTAGTTATAGTCCTTGAATTGTTATACATGTAACTTATTTAATGTATTCAATTAATTAAACAAAGATTAAACCACTTTGAAAAAATATAAAAGAATATATAAAAGGGAATGGAGAAAAATTATTTGTACTTGCAATTTTTTTTCCAGAATACATGAAAATCTTTCAGCAATATTTATGGAAATAAGTAATTTTTTGTTTACACATGTCATGCATGTTAGTCCTTTGAAAGAAATGTTTTGAAGATTAATTTGTTATGAATTGTATGCAATACACACCAACCAACATGACCAAAGTACATATTTTTATTGATTTAAATCATCCAAAATTATATTAAAACTCATAGTTTCATATCTATATTATACATGTATGTTCCATAAAAAAAAAACTATTGATGCAAAAAATATCTTATATTAGCTGTATCCTTTTAAATTAAAATTCTTCAGGAAAAATATGTAAAAAGAATTAAAGCACTAATTAATGACCACATTGCTTAAGATTTAATATTAAATTTTGCAATTTCAGCCATTCATAGCTAGATTAATACCATAGAAAAATGTCTTACACCACTTTACAAAATTTCATCAATTTCTTGATTAATTATATATTTCAGGCATTTTTCTTGTCCTATGGTCTTGGTTGTCTGGTAGTAAAAGATGACACAGAAGTAAGTTTGTACTGCAACAGAATCAATTGTATGAAGTATGTAAATGGGACAGCAACCAAACAATTTCATATAATCAGTAAAATTCATTTAGAAATTAGTGTATGTCCTGAAAGTCCTAACTATTTTGCAACATTTTAATTGCCTCAGAGATTGAAAACAAGTTGTTTTGGTTTGTTTATTACAATTTATTACAACAACACAGATTGATTGGCAGAAGGCCTTTCGTTATCAGCATGTGCATCTGCGCTACCATCTGTCACAAATCCTCTCCGCTTTCTAACTTTTTTACACCTTTAATAGAGTTGGTAATGAAACTTGACATAATCATTTACCACTATTAGAAGGTATGTCTGGTATAAGGAAGAAAACCCTTCAGTGAAGGTCAATCAAGGTCAAAAACTTATTTAAAATTTTTCATAGTTACATGTGGAGCAGGATCTGCTTACCATTCCAGAGAACCTTAGTTCACACCAAGGTTTTTGGTGGAGTATGTGTTGCTCAGTCTTTAGTTTTCTATGTTGTTTTTAAAGGCAGTGCTTTAATGCCTTTCTAGTTGCCGGGTTAATCCTTCCTTCCGCGATATCCAACTTATCTACGTGGGGGGTCATTAGACTCCAAGTAGATCCGGAAATGTTGAATTCTCTCCTCTTCTTATTGCGATATAAAATGTTTTTTGTTTCATTTCATTTACATTGGGAAATAGAGAAACGATCATTTTGTTTTGTTAGTTTTAAAAACTTTTGATATATTAGTATTTTGCATTATAAGCAGTCAACCGATTGACAAACTAGAATTATTTGAATTCCGTGTGGAAAGAGCTCGGGTTAATTTCGAGTGTTATCTGCAATCTAGATGTTTATAAATCATTTCAGTCGTTGATATAATAATTAAAGGTCGACTGAACATGAATTATATTATACAATTTAAAGCGCATTTCTGTTTATGCACGTGAACCCGTCTAACGTTATTTTCGCAGTTATATAAAGTAGCAAATTATCGTTCCTTAATAGGTGGCGCCGTGGTAGCGGATCCTGTTCCTCTACTTCCGGTTTCTGCACTGTGCAACTATTTCAGTTATATTTTTAATTAACGATGCCAAGTACTTGTTGTTGTGTACCTGGATGTCATTTAAGAGGAGGACATGCATTTCCAAATGACTTAAAAAGAAGGAAAAGTTGGATCAACGCCATGGCCCATACGCAGATTGGACGAGAACACGATGATATCGTGGAGTCCATCTCAATCAGCTGTTGTTTGCAAGGCACGTTTTACTGAAAAAGACTACGTGCAGGAAACTATTCATGGTAAAACTCTATTTTCTTTGTGAAATATATAGTTATATATGTAATCGCCATGCGAATAAACCAAAGTCTGTTTACAACCGCAATTATCGTTTTAGAATAAAAGGGGGTGGGTAATTCAAGACGTCATAATTTTTTGGATTACGATTCAATATGATCTGTTTGAGATTTTTTGGTGATTGCTACAATTATAATGATTTCTTACAAGAGGTATATCATACTGAGAATTATTTTAGCAGTAATTATGTTAATGTAGTAATGTCTAATGACAGGAATGCATAAGCTATGCCTCATAGACTTTCTTGAAAAATATCAATGACAATGTTAACAGGAACAAAACAATGACATGCTCTCATCTATATTATAGTTATTTAGGTACAAACAATGTACGTTTGTTGCATAAGTCTCTCATTGTTTGTCCTCTGGATTTACATAACATACATTGAATCAGGCAAACATAGTTTTATCCAGATTGTAATGAATAAATCTAGTTAATATTTCGCCAGGTAGTACAGAGTATACATTGCTAATGGAAGTTCATTTAATTATAAAAAAACTAATGTTTTATAACCTTTTTCAGGGCGCAAACCCACCATACAGAGACTTAAGTCTACTGCAATTCCCAGCCTATTTTCCTGGACCAAGCAAGAGACTGAATCGTCCGCAAAAAGAAAAATCAGGGCAGTTTCCTGTGAAAACAAAAGAACTAAACTTGATGAAGATTGTAGTAGAAATCTAGAGGAAAGTTTTGATTGTAAAGTTGGTTTTCCTGAAGAAGTCATTCATACTGCAGAAAGGATTTATGACTGTCCACCACCAACTGCCGAGCTAATGTTGAGCTTCACAGATGGAATTACGCAAACACCATCAATGCCTATGTTTTCAGCAGAGAATTTGGAAATGAAGACACGTGACACAGCCATGCATTTTTATACCGGTTTAGAGTTGTATACTAAATTTTTATTTGTTTTGACCACACTTGGTCCAGCAGCACATTGTTTGAGATACATATATTTTCAAATTGATAGGGTGTCAGTTGAAAATCAGTTTTTTTATGACTTTGATGAAATTGAGGCATCATACAACCAACTTTGAACTGTCTAGATTCTAGATTGAATCTAGTGTTAAGAATATTGTGTATACATGGATTGTTTTTATGTCTAAACAGTGGTGTGAGGCTAACACTTGGCCATCTTGTGGTTTAGTCAGGTATTTTTCACCATCCAACTTCAAATTAAAGTTTCCTACGACTTGGATTATTATTGACAGCACAGAATATCCCGTGATAAAACCTAAAGTTCCTAGAGCTCAGGCAACCTTTTCATCAAATAAAAACAGAAACACTGAAAATTCTTGAATGTTCGACACCTGGTGGTTTAGTAAACTATGTCTCTATGTCACATAGAGCGAATTATTGGACTTGGCAAAACATACAAAATTCTAATAAATCCTATGAATGGAACTGAAACAAAACTTTCATCTGAAATAACATTTAGTTGTTTTATGTTGTGTAATTTTAGAACTTGTATATATATTGTGCCAAAGGATGCATAAATAAAAGTGACGCAATGAATTTTGTTATGATATATATATATTCACAATTACATGCACATGTAAATTGTAATGCATATAAAAATAAGGAGATGTGGTATGATATTCAGTGAGTTTATCAAACTAAAGTGCATAAGAAATGGGTTTAAGCAGTTACAGGTGTTACTGTCACCGTACAATCTCCAACAATGAGAAAAACTCGTACCCTGTAAAAAATTTCAGAGATCTTACAACTAAGTTTTGTTGTCTCACCTTGACTTTGGTGAATTTTTTATATCTGTTGATGTAAATATAAAAAAGAAGATGTGGTATGATTGCCAATGAGACAACTCTCCACACATGCACAAGAGACCAAATGACACAGAAATTAACAGCTAAAGGTCACAGTACGGCCTTCAACAATGAGCAAAGCCCATACCGCACAGTCAGCTATAAAAGGCCCAGAAATGACAATGTAAAACAATTCAAACAAGAAAACTAACGGCCTATTTTATGTAAAAAAATGAACAAATATAACAAATATGCAACACATAAACAAACGACAACCACTGAATTACACTTTTATAGGCTCCTGACTTGGGACAGGCACATACATGTACATACAGAATGTGGCGGGCTTAAACATGTTAGCGGGATCTTAACCCTCCCCCTAACCTGGGACAGTGGTGTAACAGTACAATATAAGAAAGAACTATAAAAATCAGTTGAAAGAGGCTAAACTCATCAGATGGATAAATACAAATACAAGTGGACGTGGTCGGGTAGTTGTACATCCAAACAACAAAAAGACACTAAGTACAAATCTGAGAGTACTCGCAGTTACTGACAGCTAGTTCAAAGCCACTAACAACTGATAAAAAAATCTTGCATCTAAGACTAAATTATCAATCCGTAAGCTCCCTTTAGAATTTTATAAATTTTAGATTTTACATTTCTGAGTTATGGGGTTTTATTCATTAAAAAAGGGGGGATTTTCCAGTTTTTGGACAACAACTCAAAAATGCTTTAAGCAGTTCACATGAAACTTTGGTGAATTATTTATAGCTATTGATGTAATCTCCCTATTGATTTTCATAAATTTCAAATATGACATTGAGAAGAAATTGAACTGGCAACAGATTTATTAAGTATTGCACAACAGCACAGTGTATTGCACAACAGCAAGAAATCTTTAATTGAATATAAATTCAATTCATATAACCGATTTCAAGTTCATTGACTACATTTATTCAGAAACTATAATATGTCAAATATTTAATTACAATCCAAATTCAGACCTGTATCAAGCTTGAATATTGTGTCCATTTTTGCCCCAGCTGTTCAGGGTAGTACCTCTGCGGGTGTATCCAGCTGCGCTCAGCGAATCAGTTTATTTCTTAATTAAGAACTCCTTTTTATACGACCGCAAAAAAATTTTTGTGGTCGTATATTGGTATGACGTCGTCGTCGTCCGGCGTCATCGTCCGAAGACACATTAGTTTTCGCACTCTAACTTTAGGTTTAAGTGAATGGATCTCAATGAAATTTTAAAATAAGGTTCAATACCACAAAAGGAAAGTGGGGATTGATTTTGGGGGTTATGGTACCAACAGTTAAGGAATTAGGGGCCAAAAAGGGGCCAAAAATAAGCATTTTTGTAACTTCCAGACATAACTTGTGTGTAAGTGTATGGATCTCTCTGACATTGTACCACAAGGTTCCATATCACAAAGGGAATGCTGGGATTGATTTTTGGGGGTAATTGCCTCCAAATTTTAGGAATTAGGGGCCAAAAAGGGGCAAAAAACAAGCATTTTTCTAGTTTCATGACAATAACTTGTGTGCAAGTCTATGGATCTCTCTGACATTGTATCACAAGGTTCCATATCACAAAGGGAATGCTGGGATTGAATTTGGGGGTAATTTCCTCCAAATTTTAGGAATTAGGGGCCAAAAAGGGGCAAAAAACAAGCATTTTTCTAGTTTCATGGCAATAACTTGTGTGTAAGTGTATGGATCTTTATGAAATTGTACTACAAGGTTCCATATCACAAAGGGAAAGCTGGAATTGAGTTTGGGGGTAATTGCCCAAAAAGTTTAGGAATAAGGGGCCAAAAATAAGCATTTTTCTAGTTTCCAGACAATAACTTGTGTTCAAGTGTATGGATCTCTCTGAAATTGTACTGCAAGGTACCATACCACAAAGGGAATGCTGGGATTGATTTTGGGGGTAATTGCCTCCAAATTTTAGGAATTAGGAGCCAAAAAGGGGCAAAAAACAAGCATTTTTCTAGTTTCATGACAATAACTTGTGTGTAAGTCTATGGATCTCTCTGACATTGTATCACATGGTTCCATATCACAAAGGGAATGCTGGGATTGAATTTGGGGGTAATTGCCTCCAAATTTTAGGAATTAGGGGCCATAAAGGGGCAAAAAACAAGCATTTTTCTAGTTTCATGGCAATAACTTGTGTGTAAGCGTATGGATCTTTATGAAATTGTACTACAAGGTTCCATATCACAAAGGGAAAGCTGGGTTTGAGTTTGGGGGTAATTGCCCTAAACGTTTAGGAATTTGGGACCAAAAAGGGGCCAAAAACAAGCATTTTTCTAGTTTCCAGACAATAACATGTGTTCAAGTGTATGGATCTCTCTGAAATTGTACTGCAAGGTACCATACCACAAAGGGAAGGCTGGGATTGAGTTTTGGGGTGATGAATCATAAGGGGGTTCAAAAAATTGGGGGTGGGGGATTCTTTTTCCTTTTTTTTCTTTAAAATTTTCCATTTTAAATTGGTTATTTCTGATTTATATATAAAAGCAAATAATAATGATATGGTTTGAATAGGTAAATTAAATTTTTTTAAGTATCTTAGACCACTTTCATTCTGTGTCAGAAACCTATGCTGTGTCAAATATTTAATTACAATCCAAATTCAGTGCTGAATCAAGCTTGAATGTTGTGTTCATACTTGCCCCAACTGTTCAGGGTTCGACCTCTGCGGTCGTATCAAGCTGCGCCCCAGGGGAGCATTTTATTTCATTCATAAATTACTTTATGCTTGGAAATATAATTTTGCTTGGAGTTGAAAGAGTTGACATGTTGCAATGTACATTTACTCTACATAGTTCTATGGTACCAAATCAAAAGTTTATATAAAGAAAGAAGTCAAAGGTTTCCCATCATAGTTTAGTTACATACATTTTTTTTGTACCTGAGGTCGTTGAATATAGATCATTATATAAATAAGGAGATGTGTTATGATTGCCAATGAAAAAACTAAGGATTTTTGTCGAGCCTGCGACTTTTGTCGCAGAAAGCTCGACATAGGGATAGTGATCCGGCGGCGGCGGCGTTAGCTAACTTCTTAAAAGCTTTATATCTTAGAAGGTGGAAGGTCTGGATGCTTCATACTTTGTATATGGATGCCTCATGTTACGAAGTTTCCGTCAGTCACATGTCCAATGTCCTTGACCTCATTTTCATGGTTCAGTGACTACTTGAAAAAAAAGTTAAGATTTTTTGTAATGTTAGATTCTCTCTTATTATAAGTAATAGGATAACTATATTTGGTATGTGCGTACCTTGCAAGGTCCTCATGCCCGTCAGACAGTTTTCACTTGACCTCTACCTCATTTCATGGATCAGTGAACAAGGTTAAGTTTTGGTGGTCAAGTCCATATCTCAGATACTATAAGCAATAGGTCTAGTATATTCGGTGTATGGAAGGACTGTAAGGTGTACATGTCCAACTGGCAGGTGTCATCTGACCTTGACCTCATTTTCATGGTTCAGTGGTTATAGTTAAGTTTTTGTGTTTAAGTCTGTTTTTCTTATACTGTATGCCATAGGTCTACTATATTTGGTGTATGGAATGATTGTAAGGTGTACATGTCTAGCGGGCAGGTGTCATCTGACCTTGACCTCATTTTCATGGTTCAGTGGTCAAAGTTAAGTTTTTGAGTTTTGGTCTTTTTTTCTAATACTATATGCAATAGTTCAACTATATTTGGTATGTGCGTACCTTGCAAGGTCCTCATGTCCGTCACACAGTTTTCACTTGACCTCGACCTCATTTCATGGATCAGTGAACAGGGTTAAGTTTTGGTGGTCAAGTCCATATCTTAGATACTATAAGCAATAGGTCTAGTATATTCGGTGTATGGAAGGACTGTAAGGTGTATATGTCCAACTGGCAGGTGTCATCTGACCTTGACCTCATTTTCATGGTTCAGTGGTTATAGTTAAGTTTATGTGTTTTAGTCTGTTTTTCTTATACTGTATGCCATAGGTCTACTATATTTGGTGTATGGAATGATTGTAAGGTGTACATGTCTAGCGGGCAGGTGTCATCTGACCTTGACCTCATTTTCATGGTTCAGTGGTCAAAGTTAAGTTTTTGAGTTTTGGTCTTTTTTTCTAATACTATATGCAATAGGTCATCTATATTTGGTGTATGGAAATATTTTATGATGTACCTGTCAGTCTTGCAGGTTTTATTTGACCTTGACCTCATTTTCAAGGTTCATTGCTCAGTGTTAAGTTTTTGTGTTTTGGTCTGTTTTTCTAATACTATAAGCAAAAGGTCAACTATATTTGTTGTATGGAAGGATTGCAAGCTGTAGTACATGTCTGCCTGGCATTGTTCATCTGACCTTGACCTCATTTTCTTGGTTCATTGGTCAATGTTTAGTTTTCTTGGTTAAGTCTGTATCTTAGAAACTATAAACAATAGGTCAACTATATTTAGTGTATTGAATGATTGTCAGGTGTACATGTATTTCTTGTTTGGTTTATATGACCTTGACCTCATTTTCTTGGATCATGTTAAGTGTATGTGATAGTTGTAGTAAAGCTTTATATTTAGGACTATCAACATAATATCAATGATTAGTAAAGAAGGCGAGACATTTCAGCGTGTGCACTCTTGTCTTATCCAAGGAATAGATTACCTTAGCCGTATTTGGCACAAATTTTTGGAATTTTGGGTCCTCAATGCTCTTCAACTTTGTACTTGTTTGGCTTTGTTACTACATTGTGTATTTTGATCTGAACGTCACTGATGAGTCTTATGTAGACGAAACACACGTCTGGCGTATTAAATTATAATCCTGGTACCTTTGATAACTAATTTGACTATAAACATAGATAAAAAAGGTACAAACTGGACATAATGCACTAGTTCATAAACAAGTGAGAACAATCGCCTTCATATAGTGCTCAGAATATGACATTCATAAAACTTATTCAATATCATTAGAGAACTCTAAATCTTAAATACTGAAAGCCACCTCTGATAAGTACACTGTTTTATGCAAGATAATGATATAACTGGACTTAAAATACACACAACCTGTAATTAACTGCCTTTACAGCGCTTTCGTGCTTTGATTTGTATACTGTTGTTAGTCTTTTGAAAAGGCCCTTATTTTTTTTGCCATGGCGTTGTCACAATTTAAAAGCATGAGGAAACAAATCAACTAAATAATGCATGAAGATACAAATTGCAACCTTCCTCAGACTAGAAATTATTGAGGTTAGATGTTAGCAATATTACCTTGTTATACTTATTGTGTTTCAGAGAACTCCAGATTTAACAGAGATGTGGCAGACTTTCAGCAGTAAACAACAAACTTTCATTCCTAATTATATAGCGTATCATTATTATAGGAGTAAAGGATGGGTACCTAAAACAGGACTCAAATTCGGTTCAGATTTCAGTAAGTTTTGTTTACTCTTTTGAGGAAAGAAATTTTTTACAATACATCTTTTAACTTGATTTGATATTGTTAAAATGTCTTCCATACATGAATAAGACAGCAACTTAGAAATTAAACGAAAATGAAGGTCAGCATACAATCTTTAATGATGAACATGTTTCAATAACAAACCAATAGACCACTTTCGAGTTATGTCCTTCACTGGAAAAAAGTCATCAATTATGCGCGCCTTTATGCCGTCATTTACCAGATAGAGGGGATCGCCTGTATCACTGCATTATTAACATTCATCAAGGGTCTTTGTGTTCTTCATTGTGCAGTATAAACTAGAAATAAAGTTTGTTCCGTAGGTACTTAATCATAATTCCCTAATGACAGCAGTGCTGATTATCAATTATAAGAATTTAATTTGCCGAACAATTAGTGCAATATAGCATCATATTTCTCCAACTACTCGCTCAACATGGGAACGGGAGTGACGATGCCCCTAAATGCACGAATGATGTTCATTAAAACCAAAGTTTTTGATGGAAATGCATTGAACTCGAAAGTTGTTTATTTCTTATTGCCATAATTCAAGACTTAAGTTGTAAATGAAAACGAAAAAAGAGTCAACTAAAGATCTATCATCATAGTTGATGTACAAAAGATATGTTGATAAGTGACAACCACTGATGATGTACCTGACAGGCAGACATCAATATCAGCCAGATTAAAATGAGTTTTGTAAGTACTCAACCCTTTCCTTTTATCACATTCACGATGAGTAAAATAACAAAAAGTATGACCTAATTTCAGTTGAGAAAAAAATTCTTATTGTGATATTTGTATAACTGCATACTGCCACTGTTTACATACTTGACAGAGGAATGTCTGAAATTTAGAATATAGGAAAATTTTACTGCAGTTCAGTGTTTCTGTTGTTCCGTTTTTTTGATTTTTTGTTTTTTTTTTCCTCTTAAGCTGATGTGTTTCCCTCAGTTTCGGTTTGTGACCCGGATTTGTTTCAGTTAAATCGATTTATGACTATTGAACAGCGGTATCCTTACTATATTGCCTTTATTTACTGATTTGTTCATGATTATGTAAAAAGGAAGGAGTAGGTTCTATAAAGCCCCTATTTCTAGCTAAAATATAAAATAAGATTTTATTGACCAATATCACAATGAATCATAGCTAAAGCAATGACTAGATAGGATATAGGTCTTTTTGATGAAAATTTACACATTAGTGCTTTTTTGATGACGCCACAAATAGAACACATTTAGATTTTCCACTAAAAATCAATGAAAACAAGTCAATTACCATTAATTTTTTGGACTGGAAACACAGAGCGCATAAGTTGACAAAAAAATAATGAATATCTAGTTTGTTGAAGGCTATGCACTATGTTTCCTACGCCTAAATTTGGTTGAAATTCAGAGGATTTGGTCAAATGTCACAAAATCTCTACTTTTGGACTATTTTGAATGTAGATATCAACGTGTTGTTAGAAAATCTTGACAGAAACAGATCATTTTCTCTTACTTAATAAGTGAATTTTCGTCTACATGGAATATTTTTTCTCTTGAGACAATGACCTTGATAATTGGGTTCAAATATGGCCGTAACCAAACTTACTCCTATCTCTAATCAAGAATCAAGTCATTGTTATTTATTTCACTTTTAACTTTTATTTGATAAAAAATACTGACAGGGCATTTAACAGTCATGGTTTTATTTAAAGTGATTCATTTTTATATCTGTATGATTACACAGTGCAGGAACTGTTCACTGTTTTCTTCACTCTTGAAGGAGAGCAGCAAGACTATATACTTTTGGTGATTGCAACTAAATATAAAAATAAGAAGATGTGGTATAATTTCCAATGAGACAACTCTTCATCAGAGACCAATGACATAAAAGTAAACAACTATAGGTCACAGTACAGCCTTCATTAATGAGCAACCCAAGTCTTTATGCATGTTGTATCATCCTCCATGTCATGCATGTGATTCAAATCTATTATAGTTCTTACAAAGAATTATTGTTTCAGTGAAGCACTGAATACATGAAGTTAATTAATCCTGTGTATTTTGTTTCTTGTCTTTTGACAATGTTTTACTTTTTCTGACATCAAAGTTGTTGCTTTGATCTGTCTCATATTGCTGTTGTGTAGTTGCTCTGTGATGTGCTGGCATCAGTCACACAACCACCTTGTAAAACATGACAAGGCATTGTTGCTTCCTTTATTCTTGTAAGGGTTGTAATTTTAGTTCTGATAGCCTTTTCCTGATGTTTCCTGCTTCTCCATATCTGTAGTTCTATATATGTAGGAGTACCACCAGTATCTTCTATATATGTAGGAGTACCA